>NC_092343.1:291302570-292502570 GCF_046630445.1 Rutidosis leptorrhynchoides | reverse complement strand
TTTATGTATCTTTAATTTAAGTTGGTGTGAATTTAAAAAAAAAAATTTACTTTATCTCATTAAGTTAAAAATATGATTTTTAAAATTCGTCGTAAGTTGAAGACTAGGTCATTGAACCGAAATTGCTTTACTCGAGGGAAGGACGAGAACTTTTATTATCATTATTTTTAATCTTATTGAATTAAAGTAAGCCAAAAAAAAAAAACCCCCAAAAATCTTAGCTTTTAAAACAATCGCTACAAAAGACAAATTTTAAAATTTTGTTGAAGGACGGACTAGGACATCGATCCGAAACGACCTCGTCCTAAATAACAAGTGAAACAAAATTTTAAAATTAATTACTTAATTGTTTTAATTAGTATAAGATATATAAAAAAAATACAAACTCCGCGACTCGCGGAGTTTGAAGGGTCAAACACCGCGATTCGCGGAGGGACCAAAACCCAGAAAAAATAAAAACGTAATCAGCTCAGTCCACACACCACAACACAAAAATAAACTGCGAAAATACTGCGAAAAAACCCGAGAAAACCCTCCCAAATTCACAATTTTTCACCGTTAATCATCAAATCTTTTACTAAAATCATGTTAAGAAGGATGCTATCAAGGAATTACTCAAGAAAAACGGTAAATTTCTACACCTAAACACCATTTAATCCGAAAATTAGTGTTCTTGAGCAATTTTATACCCAATTTGATTTTGATGCTTTTTAGTGTAATTATGCTTAAATTGTTTATGTATTATGCTTGTATAACCTAGATTGATGCTATTTAACATGATTAGAAGCCTTAAACTTCAAATTTTGAGTAATCTAGGGTTTGTGTTCTTGAGCAATTTGGGGTTTTTGATATAAACAGGTTATGGCCGATTTTTGTCATGAATTGTTGCTAAATTAAGTAGTGTAACATGTTTAGGTAGTTAAATGATCCAAACTTTGAGCCTAAACATGATTTTGAGAATTAAAGTGGACTTTTTCAAGTTTAAAATTCATGAACTTGATTTTTGAGAGATATTGTCATTTGAAACTTGTTTAATTGCTAGTAATGATTATTTTGACATGTTATTTGAGTTGAATGCTTATGAACTTGGCGAACATTTTCGTATATGCTAATTTGAAAAAGTGTAGATTTGATGAAAATATGAAAATGAGCTTAAGTTTGATATAAATTGATCATGTCATTGTAATTATTTTGATTGATGATTTTGCTGACACTAATGCATATTTGGATGCACAAAAATTGTGTTTGATGTGTTTTGCAGACTGAAAGGAGTGAATCTTCATCCCAAGCTCGCAATGCTCCTGCTGAGAATACGGAACAACAGGAGGTGGATAACTACTACAAACAAGATATACCTCATCCAGTCATGACATTTTCTGATATGCACTTGGAAGATTTGCACCCGAACCTGAGATTTGACAGACTTTGGATAGATTATCCAAAATACCAAAGGGATTTGCATACTCTTCATTCTAAAGCTGTTGAAGTACCTAGGGTCATAGAATGGGGACCATTAGAAGCTGTAGAATTGGCCGGGCCAATTAGGGAATTACTTGCACAGAGATATGCTAATTCTACTTTTAACGATTGGGTAAGGTTATTCAACATGCGTAGACCTGTATATAAAGTATGGTGTGAAGAATTGTTGTGTAGTATAGAATTAAATGATCGGGTAGCTAGTTTAACCGATCGATCTTTTATTAGATTTTTGTTAGGAGGTTCGATGCGCCACATGTCTTTACTAGACATGGCTCAGGCTTTACGTATATATACGCCTGAGGAGCTAGCATCTGCCGATTGTAGAGGGTTGATACTAAATGGTAGAAAGATAGACGAAAATTTTGATACGCATGGTGTATGGAGTCAAATGACTAGCCATCACCGATTTAAAGGGGGAAATTACTCTTATTTGGATATAGATAGAGCTGAATTAAGAGTAATTCATAGGTTTTTAGCCAATTTAATTACACAACGAGGTAAGAACAAGGAAAAGGTAAATGAACAGGATTTATTTTACCACATGTGTATTCGAGACCCACAAAGCGCTGTAAGTATACCTTATTGTGTGGGTTATTATTTATCAGCTATGGTTAGGGGGATGAGACCGCATAGCATAATAGGAGGTGGTATATTTATTACTTTGATTGCTGAATATCTCGGTGTGGATATAAGTCGGGGGGATTACTAATCGAAGAACTAGAACCCCAAGATACAATAGGTTTAAATGTATACCATGGTGCGAAAGTTTTGAAGAAGCGAAATAACGCCGCAGTACGATATAATGGTAGACATCCACAGGTTGAGAGAAACCAACAGCAAGGTAATGTAGGAGGGGAAATGAAATGGTAGAAATGCAAAGGTTTATAGCTTCACAAGAGTATGAAAATGCTAGACATAGAGCATTTGAAGATTGGTAAGTTCATCAACACCAAATCATAGCTTATTGCCAACATATAGGTAGAAACTATATTCCTACTCCATCGCCCATATTCCCTCCTTGTTCTATAGAGATCCAACCACCGTATCCTACGTATAACCCAGCCGAAGCATTTTATAGCACATATGGTTATGCATGGAACCCCTTCTGGTATCAGTATCATCCCTAGTCTACTTAATTTTTTATTTATTTTATTATTTGTAATGTTAATACATTTAATACTTATGTTAATATTGTAATAGTTTTTAAATTTTCTAACTTTTATTATTAGATTTTAATAATTTTTGAATGTGGGGTAATATACCAAACTTCAAAAATATGTATATATGTTTGCAGTTTATCTTATGTACACAACAGGGTAAAACAACGCATTTTCAAATACTGGCATTAAGTTCAGCAAAAGCAACTAATTTTGACGACAAGATGCAAAATATATGTGAAATAACAACGAGAAGGAATGAACAAATGATGTGCACCATTTATCATTCAACACAAACACAAATATGTTTGGAAACTTTGGTAAAATTTAATCATTTTCACACAAATCACCCTCAATAATTTAAATTGTTACTGATTTCTTGTAAATGAGGGCATTGCAAGATCTTAAGTGTGGGAAGGGGTTAAATTCTTTCGGATTTTAAAATTTTTACTTTATACACTTGGTTACCATTAGAAATACTAGTAAAGTAGTAGTTGTATTAGAATCTAGTGTTCTCTGATAATAAAGAACAGCCCTAGTCTTATATACTGACTACCCAATTCTAGTAAAAATTTTCAAAATTTTCAATTAAATGAACTTAAAATCATGTTTATACATATTTATGAATGATAAAACTAGGTTTTAACACCGAAATTATTGTTACCTCGGAAAGGACATAAATTGAGAAACAAACCAAAATGTTAAAATTCATTTAAAATGGAATAGAGGACAATAAAAAGGAAAATAAAAGCCAAGTGTGGGAAAATTTACCAAGATATTTTAAACATATGTCACACATTTCTGTAACAAATAACTGAAAATACTTTTGCTTTGGACTAAACTAAACTGTTTTACCCGATGAAAGAAAATAAGAGATGGATCTACACGATGAATCAATTCCATCATTAAAAGGAAGTAAAGTCTTCTGAAAAAGACACGCACTTCTTGATTTAAGTCAAGAAGTTGTCGTCCAGACCAGCTGTAGGTTGACGAAAAATCTAGAAAAGTCATCTCTAAAATCAGCAGGAAATCCACGGACCTCAGCATCAAACAGGGTCGCCAAGTGGTCAGATTTATCCTAACCATGAGAAGGATTTATCTCGTACAATGGGGGGGCACCGTGCAAATTAGCTTGATAAGACTATGAATTAGATCCCCAGAAAGGATAATCTCCTTAAAGATTAAAAATCAGCTTTTAAGACTGATATTACTCAATCCTTGAGATTGACCTTAAAGATTGAGAATTCAAACTCATGAAATTCAATGATATCTAAACTCGAGCTTGAACGAGAAAATATTTTGATCAAAATTACAAACCGATTTGTTTTCTGAAAACCCATTTTTAATGCGTTCATTACCATTGAACGTAAAATCCTAGGAATTCACCTGGAATTCATTAGGTCACCTGAACCAAATTGGGTGTCAACCGTAAGAACGGTGGTTGCATAGCTTGGTCGAAGACAGGACCTTGTGCCAGACCGAAAAATTATAAGGATGATCTTTACTATTGCTCCTACAAAGGATAGTAATAGCATCCGACACATTTTTGGACCATAATCAAATGCATGTCATTAGACATTGCCTTAACAGTTTCTTGTTCATCGCTTTCCTTTACAACCGGACGGTAGTTTGCCGAAAGGTAATATACGGGACAAGTATACTGGACGTGTTGCTTTCCTAATACAAGGTTAGCAAGTGGGTGACACAAAACCATAAGTTTTGAGCTAAAATTTTCAAATCTGAAACCCACAAAACCCACAAAAATATTTTGCAACACCGGTGAAGGGTTATTCCGGAAAACTTATCTAGGGTAAAAGCTAGATTAAATTTTCAAAAAGATCAAATGTTTTCATAAAGATCCAATTTTCTTAATGGATCTAAATTTTTATAGTCATGTGGGACTGTAAACCATATCATTACTACCATTGTTTATACCGCCGTAAAGAAATCACTGATGTACAAAGTGTGAAGAATAAAGAAGTGATTCTAGTATTTCAAGACTGTATTGCTTGAGGATAAGTAACGCTCAAGTGTGGGAATATTTGATAATGCTAAAAACGAACATATATTTCATAGCATTATTCCCCAAGAAAGACAAGCTTTTAGTTGCAAATGTTCTATTTACAAGTGATATTCGTTTAAATATTAAAAGGTGAAGACAAAAGACAGATTCGACGAATTGAAGATGCAAACGACCAAAAAGTTCAAAAGTACAAAATACAATCAAAGAGGTTCAAATTATTGATAAGAAACGTCTCGAAATTACAAGAGTACAAGATTCAAAACGCAAAGTACAAGATATTAAATTGTACGCAAGGACGTTCAAAAATCCGGAACCGGGACCAGAGTCAACTCTCAACGCTCGACGCAACGGACTAAAAATTACAAGTTAACTATGTATATAAATATAATATAATATATAATTAATTCTTAAAATTAATATATATATTATAATATATTTATAAAATGTGGGCAAATTAAAAGACAAACCTTTGTGAGCTGTAATTACAAACTCCGCGAGTTGCGGAGTATGGAGGCCAAAAATGCCGCGACTCACAGAGCAGCCAAATACGAAAATCTCTATAAAACCCAACGAATTCTGATCATTTTTATCATCCAATATATCCATCCATCTATCTATACGTAATATTTATATTTATAATTTATATTTTAATTTTAATTTTAATCCTAATAATAAGGGTATGTTAGCGAATGTTGTAAGGGTGTACGTCGAAATTATGTCCGTGTAACGCTACGCTATTTTTAATCATTGTAAGTTATGTTCAACCTTTTTAATTTAATGTCTCGTAGCTAAGTTATTATTATGCTTATTTAATCCGAAGTAATCATGATGTTGGGCTAATTACTAAAATTGGGTAATTGGGCTTTGTACCATAATTGGGGTTTGGACAAAAGAACGACACTTGTGGAAATTAGACTATGGGCTATTAATGGGCTTTATATTTGTTTAACTAAATGATAGTTTGTTAATTTTAACATAAAGATTTACAATTGGACGTCCCTATAAATAACCGTATACACTCGATCGGACACGATGGGCAGGGTATTTATATGTACGAATAATCGTTCATTTAACCGGACACGGGAATGGATTAATAGCCACTAGAATTATTAAAACAGGGGTGAAATTATGTACAAGGATACTTGGCATAATTGTTAACAAAGTATTAAAACCTTGGGTTACACGCAGTCGATAACCTGGTGTAATTATTAAACAAAGTATTAAAATCTTGTTACAGTTTAAGTCCCCAATTAGTTGGAATATTTAACTTCGGGTATAAGGATAATTTGACGAGGATACTCGCACTTTATATTTATGACTGATGGACTGTTATGGACAAAAACCAGACGGACATATTAAATAATCCAGGACAAAGGACAATTAACCCATGGGCATAAAACTAAAATCAACACGTTAAACATCGTGATTACGGAAGTTTAAATAAGCATAATTCTTTTATTTCATATTTAATTTCCTTTATTTTATATTTAATTGCACTTCTAATTATCGTACTTTTTAATTATCGCAATTTTATTTTATCGCACTTTTATTTATCGCAATTTCATTATCGTTATTTACTTTACGCTTTAAATTAAGTCTTTAATTTATTTAATATTTTACATTAGGTTTTAACTGCGACTAAAGTTTTAAAATCAACAAACCGGTCATTAAACGGTAAAAATCCCCCTTTATTATAATAATATTACTTATATATATATTTGTATTTTTATAAAATAAAACTAATATAGCGTTAAGCTTTGATTAAAAGATTCCCTGTGGAACGAACCGGACTTACTAAAAACTACACTACTGTACGATTAGGTACACTGCCTATAATTGTTGTAGCAAGGTTTAAGTATATCCATTCTCTAAATAAATAAATATCTTATGTAAAATTGTATCGTATTTAATAGTTTTTCCTATAAAAATATAAGCTATTTTATATACACCTCGCATAACATCAAATACATATGTAAAAATAAGACTACTAACTTAATGATTTCGAAACGAGACATATATGTAACGATTATCGTTGTAACAACATTTAACTGTATATATATCATAATAAGATATATTATATATCATAATATCATGATAATATAACAATTTAACATCTCATTTGTTATAATAAACAATGGGTTAACAACATTCAACAAGATCGTTAACCTAAATGTTTCAAAACAACATTTACATGTAACGACTAACGATGACTTAACGACTCAGTTAAAATGTATATACATGTAGTGTTTTAATATGTATTCATACACTTTTGAAAGACTTCAAGACACTTATCAAAATACTTCTACTTAACAAAAATGCTTACAATTACATCCTCGTTCAGTTTCATCAATAATTCTACTCGTATGCACCCGTATTCGTACTCGTACAATACATAGCTTTTAGATGTATGTACTATTGGTATATACACTCCAATGATCAGCTCTTAGCAGCCCATGTGAGTCACCTAACACATGTGGAAACCATAATTTGGCAACTAGCATGAAATATCTCATAAAATTACAAAAATATGAGTAATCATTCATGACTTATTTACATGAAAACAAAATTACATATCCTTTATATCTAATCCATACACCAACGACCAAAAACACCTACAAACACTTTCATTCTTCAATTTTCTTCATCTAATTGATCTCTCTCAAGTTCTATCTTCAATTTCTAAGTGTTCTTCATAAATTCCAAAAGTTCTAGTTTCATAAAATCAAGAATACTTCCAAGATTGCAAGTTTACTTCCAAGTTTTCTAAATCCATTCCAAGTAATCATCCAAGATCAAGAAACCTTTGTTACTTACAGTAGGTTATCTTTCTAATACAAGGTAATAATCATATTCAAACTTTAATTCAATTTCTATAACTATAACAATCTTATTTCGAGTGGAAATCTTACTTGAAATTGTTTTCGTGTCATGATTCTGCTTCAAGAACTTTCAAGCCATCCAAGGATCCTTTGAAGCTAGATCTATTTTTCTCATTTCTAGTAGGTTTATCCAAGGAACTTGAGGTAGTAATGATG
The DNA here is from genome assembly GCF_046630445.1 of Rutidosis leptorrhynchoides. Lineage (NCBI taxonomy): Eukaryota > Viridiplantae > Streptophyta > Magnoliopsida > Asterales > Asteraceae > Rutidosis > Rutidosis leptorrhynchoides. Next base: position 292,494,876 of record NC_092343.1, on the reverse strand, counting down.
TTCATAACATCATTCGATTCATACATATAAAGCTATCTTATTCGAAGGTTTAAACTTGTAATCACTAGAACATAGTTTAGTTAATTCTAAACTTGTTCGCAAATAAAAGTTAATCCTTCTAACTTTACTTTTAAAATCAACTAAACACATGTTCTATATCTATATGATATGCTAACTTAATGATTTAAAACCTGAAAACACGAAAAACACCGTAAAACCGAATTTACGCCGTCGTAGTAACACCGCGGGCTGTTTTGGGTTAGTTAATTAAAAACTATGATAAACTTTGATTTAAAAGTTGTTATTCTGGGAAAATGATTTTTATTATGAACATGAAACTATATCCAAAAATTATGGTTAAACTCAAAGTGGAAGTATGTTTTCTAAAATGGTTATCTAGACATCGTTCTTTCGACTGAAATGACTACCTTTACAAAAACGACTTGTAACTTATTTTTCCGACTACAAACCTATACTTTTTCTGTTTAGATTCATAAAATAGAGTTCAATATGAAATCATAGCAATTTGATTCACTCAAAACGGATTTAAAATGAAGAAGTTATGGGTAAAACAAGATTGGATAATTTTTCTCATTTTAGCTACGTGAAAATTGGTAACAAATCTATTCCAACCATAACTTAATCAACTTGTATTGTATATTATGTAATCTTGAGATACCATAGACACGTATACAATGTTTCGACCTATCATGTCTACACATCTATATATATTTCGGAACAACCATAGACACTCTATATGTGAATGTTGGAGTTAGCTATACAGGGTTGAGGTTGATTCCAAAATATATATAGTTTGAGTTGTGATCAATACTGAGATACGTATACACTGGGTCGTGGATTGATTCAAGATAATATTTATCGATTTATTTCTGTACATCTAACTGTGGACAACTAGTTGTAGGTTATTAACGAGGACAGCTGACTTAATAAACTTAAAACATCAAAATATATTAAAAGTGTTTTAAATATATTTTGAACATACTTTGATATATATGTATATATTGTTATAGGTTCGTGAATCAACCAGTGGTCAAGTCTTACTTCCCGACGAAGTAAAAATCTGTGAAAGTGAGTTATAGTCCCACTTTTAAAATCTAATATTTTTGGGATGAGGATACATGTAGGTTTTATAAATGATTTACAAAATAGACACAAGTACGTGAAACTATATTCTATGGTTGAATTATCGAAATCGAATATGCCCTGATAATGCTAAAAACGAACATATATTTCATAGCATTATTCCTCAAGAAAGACAAGCTTTTAGTTGAAATTGTTCTATTTAAAAGTTATATTTGTTTAAATAATAAAAGGTGAAGACAAAAGACAGATTCGACGAATTGAAGACGCAAACGACCAAAAAGCTCAAAAGTACAAAAGACAATCAAAGAGGTTCCAATTATTGATAAGAAACGTCTCGAAATTACAAGAGTACAAGATTCAAAACGCAAAGTACAAGATATTAAATTGTACGCAATGACGTTCGAAAATTCGGAACCGGGACATGAGTCAACTCTCAACGCTCGACGCAACGGACTAAAAATTACAAGTCAACTATGCACATAAATATAATATAATATTTAAATTATTCTTATAATTATTTATATATTATATAATTAATAATAAACCGTCGGTAAACAAAGAGCCAAAATGGAGTGAGCTGTATTTACAAACTCCGCGACTCGCGGAGTTTGAAGGCAAAAAGGGCCGCGAGTCGCGGAGACCCAAATTCTGAAACTCCCTATATATATATCCAACATATATATCCATCCTCTCTATATCTATACGTAAATATTTATATTTATATTTTAATTTTAATTTTAATCCTAATAATAAGGGTATGTTAGCGAATATTGTAAGGGTGTAAGTCGAAATTCTGTCCGTGTAACGCTACGCTATTTTTAATCATTGTAAGTTATGTTCAACCTTTTTAATTTAATGTCTCGTAGCTAAGTTATTATTATGCTTATTTAATCCGAAGTAATCATGATGTTGGGCTAATTACTAAAATTGGGTAATTGGGCTTTGTACCATAATTGGGGTTTGGACAAAAGAACGACACTTGTGGAAATTAGACTATGGGCTATTAATGGGCTTTATATTTGTTTAACTAAATGATAGTTTGTTAATGTTAATATAAAGATTTACAATTGGGCGTCCCTATAAATTACCATATACACTCGATCGGACACGATGGGCGGGGTATTTATATGTACGAATAATCGTTCATTTAACCGGACACGGGAATGGATTAATAGCCACTAGAATAATTAAAACAGGGGTGAAATTATGTAAAAGGACACTTGGCATAATTGATAACAAAATATTAAAACCTTGGGTTACACTCAGTCGACATCCTGGTGTAATTATTAAATAGAGTATTAAAATCTTGTTATAGTTTAAGTCCCCAATTAGTTGGAATATTTAACTTCGGGTATAAGGATAATTTGACGAGGATACTCGCACTTTATATTTATGACTGATGGACTGTTATGGACAAAAACCAGACGGACATATTAAATAATCCAGGACAAAGGACAATTAACCCATGGGCATAAAACTAAAATCAACACGTCAAACATCATGATTACGGAAGTTTAAATAAGCATAATTCTTTTATTTCATATTTAATTTCCTTTATTTTATATTTAATTGCACTTCTAATTATAGCACTTTTATTTATTGTTATTATATTTAATTGCACTTTTAATTATCGTACTTTTTAATTATCACAAGTTTATTTTATCGCACTTTTATTATTCGCAATTTCATTATCGTTATTTACTTTACGCTTTAAATTAAGTCTTGTATTTATTTATTATTTTACATTTGGTTTTAACTGCGACTAAAGTTTTAAAATCGATAAACCGGTCATTAAACGGTAAAAACCCCCCTTTATAATAATAATATTACTTATATATACATTTGTATTTTTATAAAAGTAAACTAATATAGCGTTAAGCTTTGTTTAAAGATTTTCCCTGTGGAACGAACCGGACTTACTAAAAACTACACTACTGTACGATTAGGTACACTGCCTATAAGTGTTGTAGCAAGGTTTAAGTATATCCATTCTCTAAATAAATAAATATCTTGTGTAAAATTGTATCGTATTTAATAGTATTTTCCTGCTAAAATATAATAGCTATTTTATATACACCTCGCATAACATCAAGTTATTTTTGGCGCCGCTGCCGGAGAACTCTTAAACGCCGGAAGCGCAACGCTAATATAATATAAAAAAAATAAAATTTTAGTTTACTTTTATTAAAATTCATTTTTATAAAAATACGTTTTAAATATTCGAAAATATAAAAAGAAAACAAAAATATAAGTATTTTTAAGATTTTGTTAAAAATTTAAGTTTTATAAAGTTTCTTTATTTTTATATAAGTTTTATTTAAGTATTTTGTTTTTATTTAAAACATAAAAAAAAAGTCAAATTAAAAACTGTACCTGAGTTGAATTCTGGAACCCCGCGACTCGCGGAGTTTTCTGCTTCGGGCACCGCAACTCGCGAAGCTACTCTGACACCGACAGAACCCTAATTCAGCATTAATTACGGGTAATTATTAATTATTATTATTATTAACCCTAAATAATTATTATTATTATAATTAGTTTTATTTTAAAGTTTCTTTTTATTTAATTTGTTTTATTTAGTTAAATTAGTTTAATTAAATTGTAAAATTAATAGTTTTAATAAATAAATAATATAAAAATTATATTTTTATAAAAATTGTACTTTTTACAACTTTTTGTATATTTTTATATTTTGTCCCTTTTTAATCGTTTTAGCGTAATATTTGTATTTTTAGCTCATATTTAGTTTTAAACTTAGTTTTTGCCATAGTTATTTTTACTTCTAGATTTTTAGGCTTTGCCGTAAAATTCCTTAAGTGCTTTTTCTTTAGACTAAGATTTAGATGCTTCAGAATTTTGAGACGCCTTTTTAAGTTTTAGTTTCTTTTTAAGTTATTTCCATTTGGGATTTAGTTTTTCCTGTAAGCTTTAATATTTTTAGACGACTTTTACCAATGTATCAATTATCATTCCAATTAGTAATCTCAATTTGCGATTATAATTTTAAGTTAGTTGTAGTAATAAGGTTAGGTTAGTCAAGTGTTTTTAAGTTTTAAAAGTTTCTTTTATTTTTCCGTCACCTTTTATTTTTCAACCATTTTTCTTTTTCGACCTTTTTCCGACGCGCTCTTTTTCTTTCTTATTTCTCGCTATTCTAGTTTTAGGACATAGATTTTTATTCTACTTCTTATCTAAATTTCTTAAAATTACGAAAATTTATTTTAAGTGGTTAAATTAATAGACATCAAAATTTTCTGGTTCGTAGTAATAGTTGGATTTGTACGTGGACCGGGTTATTGGAGCCAAACAGTCCTCAATTATATTGAGACCAAACGAATCCTGCCCCTCTACTGTATCTTTTGGCTATTCGAAACGTGGGCAAAATTAGAAAAGTCTATTGATTGGATAACTTATTATAATTTTTCTTTCCTTTTAAAAACTAATAGGATATTCAGTGAATGCACCGAGCAAGACGTTCACCACCTTTTGTACGTTCACCACCTGTAACTAGATCAAGACATTTAGCAAATATTACTGCCGTTGATTTTTCTTTAGAATCGTCATCCAGTCGACCAAGTACTCCAGTTCAAATTTCCGATAATCCATTTTTTGAACCCGACCTCACAATTGAGAATTCGGAGAATATTCAGGAACGATTCGTAGATCATGAACCATTAAACTTTCCTCCGGAACCACCAATCATTCAAACAGAGATTGTTGAGGAACGAACCATTAAATCAGAATCCTCTAGTGATTCCGATTCAACAAATTCAATTATGGAGAATCTGGAACCTTTAAGTATGGAAGACCGAATGAGAGCTAAACGCACTGGCCAAGGTCACGCAATTACTCATCCAGACATTAATGCGCCAGATTATGAAATCAAAGGACAAATTCTACACATGGTGACTAATCAATGCCAATTTAGTGGTGCACCGAAGGAAGATCCAAATGAACATCTACGTACCTTTAATAGGATCTGCACACTATTTAAAATCCGAGAAGTGGAGGATGAACAGATATATCTCATGTTATTTCCCTGGACTTTAAAGGGAGAAGCCAAAGATTGGTTGGAATCATTACCTGAAGGGGCGATTGATACATGGGATGTTTTAGTTGAAAAATTTCTTAAACAATTCTTTCCTGCATCTAAAGCCGTAAGACTTCAAGCAGAAATTGTTAAGTTTACACAGAAGCCAAATGAAACTCTATATGAGGCGTGGACAAGATTTGGAAAGTTGTTAAGAGGATGTCCGCAACATGGTTTAGACACTTGTCAAATAGTACAAATATTCTACCAAGGATGCGACATCACTACAAGGAAAGACATAGATATAGCAGCTGGTGGTTCTATTATGAAGAAAACCGAAACTGATGCTTACAAAATTATTGATAACACTGCTTCCCACTCACATGAGTGGCACCAAGAAAAAGATATCGTTAGATCATCTAAAGCAGCTAGAGCCGATTCTAGCTATGACTTAGATTCCATTTTCGCAAAGATTGATGCTGTCGAGAGACGAATGGAAAAGATGACTAAAGATATTCACTCAATACGAATTAGTTGTGAGCAGTGTGGAGGACCACATTTGACAAAAGATTGTCTCAGTATTGAATTAACAATAGAACAAAGAGAGAATATTTCATACATAAACCAAAGGCCTGGAAATAATTATCAGAATAATTATCAACCGCCAAGACCGATTTACAATCAAAACCAGAATTATAACAGAAATATTCCATACAACAACCAACAAGGTCCTAGCAATCAACAAGTATCCAATAATACTTACAATCAGCAAAGACCTAATTTTCAAAACAAACCACCACAACAAACCGATGATAAAAAGCCGAATTTAGAAGATATGATGATGAAGCTAGTTGAAACTCAAACGCAGTTTTTCACATCTCTGAAACAAACCAATGAACAAAATGCTCAAGCATTTAGAAATCAACAAGCTTCTATTCAAAATCTGGAACAAGAAGTAAGTAACCTAGCAAGGTTAATAGGTGAAAGAAAATCGGGAAGTCTACCTAGTGATACAAATGCTAATCCCCGGAATGAAACAGCTAAAGCCATTACCACAAGAAGTGGTACAACACTTAAACCACCTGAAATACCTGTAACTTCTGATGAAGCTATTCCTACTCCACAAGAACCACAACCTGATCAAGATAAGGAAAAAGAACCGGTAGTTGCAAAGGTTAATGATGATAACACAGCTAAGGATAAACCTTATGTTAAACCATACCAACCACCACTTCCTTACCCGAGTAAAATGAAGAAAGAGAAACTTGAAGCCGAGCAATCCAAATTCTTGGATATGTTTAAACAGATAAATGTAAATCTTCCTTTCATTGATTTGATTTCAGGAATGCCTAGATATGCTAAATTCTTGAAAGATCTAATCTCAAATAGAAAGAAAATGGAAGAACTCTCGGCTGTTACCATGAATGCTAATTGTTCAGCAGTACTGTTGAATAAGATACCAGAAAAATTATCTGATCCAGGAAGTTTCACAATTCCATATTTTCTGGGTAGTCTTAGTTCAATAGAAGCATTGGCAGACTTAGGTGCTAGTATAAATCTAATGCCGTATTCACTATACACTAAACTAGACCTTGGAGAATTGAAACCAACCAGAATAAGCATACAACTAGCCGATAGATCAATACAATATCCTAGAGGGATAATGGAGAACATGCTAGTTAAAGTTGGTACTTTAGTATTTCCAGTAGATTTTGTTGTTCTGGACATGGAAGAAGATTCTCAAGTTCCTCTCATAGTAGGAAGACCATTCTTAAATACGGCTAAAGCAATGACAGACGTGTTCGGTAAGAAATTGACCCTAAGTATAGAGGACGTGAGTGTTACCTTTTCAGTTGATAGAGCAATGCAACAACCGCAATCTGCAGATGATACATGTTATTATATTCAAACCATAGATGCACATGCAGAATTATTAGAAGAATTTCCAGAATTACAAGGAACAGGAGAATGTTCTTTAGGAGAAGGTAATGAACCAATTGATGAAGCTAAAATGTTAGCTACACTTATAGCTAATGGATATGAACCAACAACAGAAGAAATTCAAATGCTAAAAGAAGAAGACAGATATCGATACAAATCATCGATAGAAGAACCTCCGAAATTAGAGTTAAAGCCACTTCCAAACCATTTGGAATACGCTTATTTACATGGTGAATCTGAATTACCTGTAATAATATCGTCTTCTCTTACTGAAAATGAGAAATCACAACTCATTTCTGTGTTGAAAGCCCATAAACCAGCCATTGCATGGAAGATTCATGATATTAAAGGAATAAGTCCTTCGTATTGCACACATAAAATCCTTATGGAAGAAGGTCATAAAATGTATGTGCAACTCCAACGAAGACTAAATCCTAATATGCAAGATGTAGTTAAGAAAGAGATTATTAAACTGCTAGCTGCAGGTCTAATTTATCCAATCTCTGATAGTCCATGGGTAAGCCCAGTTCAATGCGTGCCTAAGAAGGGTGGCATGACTGTCATTACAAATGAAAAAAATGAGCTTATTCCTACTAGGACTGTAACAGGATGGCGTGTATGTATTAATTATAGAAAATTAAATGACGCCACCAGAAAAGATCACTTTCCCTTACCTTTCATAGATCAAATGTTGGAAAGATTAGCCGGAAATAGTTACTATTGTTTTCTAGATGGATTTTTCGGATATTTTCAAATTCCAATAGCACCCGAGGACCAAGAGAAAACCACATTCACGTGCCCGTATGGTACTTTTGCTTACAAACGCATGCCATTTGGACTTTGTAACGCCCCTGCAACCTTTCAAAGGTGTATGATGGCGATTTTTCATGACATGATAGAAGAATGCATGGAAGTTTTCATGGATGACTTTTCAGTCTTCGGTGATACATTTGAATCATGTCTAGTTAATCTTGAACGAATGCTTATTAGATGCGAACAATCAAATCTAGTACTTAATTGGGAGAAATGCCATTTTATGGTTAAAGAAGGCATCGTTCTTGGTCATAAAATTTCAAAAGAAGGAATTGAAGTGGATAGAGCTAAAGTAGATGTAATTACTAAACTGCCACATCCCACCAATGTTAGAGGAGTTAGGAGTTTTCTAGGGCATGCCGGTTTTTACCGACGTTTCATAAAAGATTTTTCTAAAATTGCCACTCCTATGAATAAACTCCTAGAAAAGGATGCTCCATTCATCTTTTCCGATGAGTGTATCAAATCTTTTAATATTCTTAAAGAGAAACTCACTAATGCGCCGATCATGATAACACCAAATTGGAATCTACCATTTGAACTAATGTGCGATGCAAGTGATTTTGCAATGGGAGCCGTTCTAGGACAAAGGATTGAAAAATGATTTCAACCTATATATTATGCTAGTAAGACGTTACAAGGAGCACAAACGAACTATACAACTACTGAAAAAGAACTCCTTGCTATTGTCTTTGCTTTTGACAAATTTCGATCATATCTCGTTCTAGCAAAAACGGTGGTCTATACCGACCATTATGCTCTTAGATACCTATTTTCAAAACAAGATGCTAAACCAAGATTAATCCGTTGGATCTTACTCTTACAAGAGTTTGATATTGAAATCCGAGATAAAAGAGGAGCAGAAAATCTCGCCGCTGATCATCTTTCTCGTCTTGAAAATCCCGAATTAGAAGTTCTAAATGAATCGGCCATACAAGACAACTTTCCTGATGAATATCTATTGAAGATAGATTATAAAGAAATTCCATGGTTTGCAGACTATGCAAACTACTTAGTTTGTGGATTCCTTGAAAAAGGATTATCGTACCAAAGACGAAAGAAATTCTTCAGTGATATAAAACACTATTTTTGGGAAGATCCACATTTGTTTAAAAGTTGTCCCGATGGAATAATACGCCGATGTGTATTTGGAGATGAAGCTAGTAAAATATTAAACCATTGTCACACAGGACCAACAGGAGGGCATTATGGGCCTCAACTAACAGCAAGAAAAGTTTATGATGCTGGATTCTATTGGCCTACAATTTACAAAGACGCACACCTTCTTTGCAAATCCTGTGATGCTTGTCAAAGGGCCAGAAAAATAAGTCAACGTGATGAAATGCCACAAAATGTCATGCAAGTATGTGAAGTATTTGACATTTGGGGTATTGACTTTATGGGTCCATTTCCAAAATCTCATAATAATCTATATATACTCGTAGCCATTGATTATGTATCTAAATGGGCGGAAGCACAAGCTCTCCCAACTAACGATGCACGAGTTGTAGTCAACTTTTTAAAACGTATTTTTGCAAGGTTTGGAACACCGAAAGCTTTAATAAGTGATCGGGGTACTCATTTCTGTAATAATCAACTGGAGAAAGTTCTTAAAAGATATGGAGTAACTCATAAAATCTCCACCGCATATCATCCACAAACAAGTGGACAAGTTAAAAATACCAACCGAGCTTTAAAACGTATTCTAGAGAAAACCGTAGGATCAAATCCGAAGGAATGGTCCATTAAATTGGAGGATGCACTCTGGGCTTTTAGAACAGCCTACAAAACTCCAATTGGAACCACACCTTTTAGACTTGTTTATGGAAAAGCATGTCATCTTCCAGTAGAAATTGAACACAAAGCATTTTGGGCTTTGAAGACATGTAATCTTGATTTACATGAAGCCGGACGTCTACGATTTAGTCAACTAAACGAATTAGAAGAATTAAGACATGAAGCATACGAAAATTCGTTAATCTATAAAGAAAGAATGAAGAAATGGCATGATAAAAGAATCAGAAGTTCAAAAGAATTTAAAGAAGGAGACAGAGTTCTTCTTTTCAATTCACGATTCAAGCTATTTCCTGGAAAATTGAAATCAAGATGGTCTGGACCATTCATAGTTAAAAGAGTTTTCCCATACGGAACGATAGAATTAATAAATTCAAATGGGATTGAATTTAAAGTTAATGGTCACAGAGTTAAACACTACATAGATAGTCCGATGGAAGTTGACAACGAAGTTAATCACAATTTCGACACCACAGCTAACTAAGTGTGGGGAGAATCAAGTCTTTAAAGGATAATATGTATTTCTGTTAGAGTTAGATTGTCTGTTTTCGTGTAGTTCTCGAAAATGGAACCCGAATGGTCTTTCCCTAGCAGACCCTAAAGAACTAGTCTTCTCCCCCCATTCTGAATTTTTATTTTTTTAGGTTTTTACAAAATGAAGACTGCCTGTGAACTAAACCATGGTCTAATGCTACACGCTTTGATCACTAAACGTAATAATGACACACTTCCGAGTGAAATAGTATCAGTAATCAGAGAAAGAATGGACGGAGTTAGAAAAGAATCCAGATGCGAAGATAATAAGTTACAATTTGGTAAAGGGAAATCAAAATCCGCAGCGAAAAGAAGAGCACGACACTTAGAAAGATGTCACAAATGCGGAAAATGGTCACATGGAGGTAAATGTTCAAATAATCAAACCTATTCAAACACCGAATTTGTTACTTTATGCAGAGACGGACCGTTCATATGTTTAGAAGAAAAGACACTAAATGCTCGAGGTTACGCCTATGTAGCCATGGAAAACCAATTAAACCGACTATCTTATGAATGGGATAGATCATATAACTAAGAAATCTATTTCACAGGTATGTTTGTACAATTTTTATTTTTTTATTTTTATTTTTAACCTTTTGATAATAAACGCTAATTTGTTCGCTATAAAGTATTAAATTGGTATTGAATAAAATTAGGTTTGGCGACCGAAATTATTGATATCATTCAAAAATTTATTACATCACTGCGAAATTTAACGTTTATTCTTAAGGTATAAATATCTTTAATCAATCAACCCAAAATATTTCAAAAATTCATCATGAGTTAAATTAGGTCTTGGAACTGAAATTACTTTACCGAAAAGAAGGGCGCATATTTTTGATAATATTTGATTGATTAAAGTGGAATAAAAAGCCAAAAAGATTTTTAATTTTATTTTTACCATGTTTTTAAAATTAATATTTAAATCTTAAATTAATATTGTAAACTTTGTAAAAACAATATATTTAAAATTGTAAATATTTGAAAAATTAATATAAGTTTGGTGTGAATTTATAATATGAATTTTTAAATTAAGTTTGGTGTGAATTTTTAATTTTTAAAATATGAATTTTTAATTTTATGCATTTCAAATTTTAAGTTTGGTGTGAATTTTTAATATTAATTTTGAATTTTATATTTAAATTGTGTGAATTTAAAAACAAAAATTTACTTTATCTCATTAAGTTAAAAATATGATTTTTAAAATTCGTCGTAAGTTGAAGACTAGGTCTTTAAAACGAAATTGCTTTACCCAAGGGAGGGACGAGAACTTTTATTATCATTATTTTTAATCTTATTGAATTAAAGTATGCCAAAAACATTAAAAACCCCAAAAATCTTAGCTTTTAAAACAATCGCTACAAAAAGACAAATTTTAAAATTTTGTCGAAGGACGGACTAGAACATCGATCCGAAACGACCTCGTCCTAAATAACAAGGGAAACAAAATTTTAAAATTAATTACTTAATTGTTTTAATTAGTATAAGATATAAAAAAAAAAATACAAACTCCGCGAGTCGCGGAGTTTGAAAGGGAAATCCACCGCGACTCGCGGAGAATGAAAAATCCAGAAAAAAATATATACTGATCGAACTGATCAGTCCACACACCACAAAACCAAAAAACTGGGAAAATAAAGCCGCAAAAACCCGAAAAAACACCCCCAAAATCACAATTTTTAACCGTTCATCATCAAATCTTTTACTAAAATCATGTTGAGAAGGATGCTATCAAGGAATTACTCAAGAAAAACGGTAAATTTCTACACCTAAACACCATTTAATCCGAAAATTAGTGTTCTTGAGCAATTTTTTCCCCAATTTAATTTTGATGCTTTTTAGTGTAATTATTCTTAAATTGTTTATGTATTATGCTTGTATAACCTAGATTGATGCTATTTAACATGATTAGAAGCCTTAAACTTCAAATTTAGAGTAATCTAGGGTTTGTGTTCTTGAGCAAATTTGGGGCTTTTTGATATAAACAGGTTATGGCCGATTTTTGTCATGAATTGTTACTAAATTAAGTAGTGTAACATGTTTAGGTAGTTAAATGATCCAAACTTTGATCCTAAACATGATTTTGAGAATTAAAGTGGAATTTTTCAAGTCTAAAATTCATGAACTTGATTTTTGAAAGATAATGCCATTTGAAACTTGTTTAATTGCTAGTAATGATTATTTTGACATGTTATTTGAGTTGAATGCTTATGAACTTGGCGAACATTTTCGTATATGCTTATTTGAAAAAGTGTAGATTTGATAAAAATATGAAAATGAGCTTAAGTTTGATATAAATTGATCATGTCATTGTAATTATTTTGATTGATGATTTTGCTGACACTAATGCATATTTGGATGCACAAAAATTGTGTTTGATGTGTTTTGCAGACTGAAAGGGGTGAATCTTCATCCCAAGCTCGCAATGCTCCTGCTGAGAATGCGGAACAACAGGAGGTGGATAACTACTACAAGCAAGATATACCTCATCCAGTCATGACATTTTCTGATATGCACTTGGAAGATTTGCACCCGAACCTGAGATTTGACAGACTTTGGATAGATTATCCAAAATACCAAAGGGGTTTGCATACTCTTCATTCTAAAGTTGTTGAGGTACCGAGGGTCATAGAATGGGGACCATTAGAAGCTGTAGAATTGGCCGGGCCAATTAGGGAATTACTTGCACAGAGGTATGGTAATTCTACTTTTGACGACTGGGTACGTTTATTCACCATGCGTAGACCTGTATATAAAGTATGGTGTGAAGAATTGTTGTGTAGTATAGAATTAAATGATCGGGTAGCTAGTTTAACCAATCGATCTTTTATTAGATTTTTGTTAGGAGGTTCGATGCGCCACATGTCTTTACTGGACATGGCTCAGGCTTTACGTATATATACGCCTGAGGAGTTAGCATCTGCCGATTGTAGAGGGTTGATACTAAATGGTAGAAAGATAGATGAAAATTTTGATACACATGGTGTATGGAGTCAAATGACAAGCCATCACCGATTCAAAGGGGGAAATTACTCTTATTTAGATATAGATAGAGCTGAATTAAGAGTGATTCATAGGTTTTTAGCTAATTCGATTACACAAAGAGGTAAGAACAAAGAAAAGGTAAATGAACAGGATTTGTTTTACCATATGTGTATTCGAGACCCACAAAGCGCTGTAAGTATACCTTATTGTGTGGGTTATTATTTATCAGCTATGGTTAGGGGGATGAGACCGCATAGCATAATAGGAGGTGGTATTTTTATTACTTTGATTGCTGAATATCTCGGTGTGGATATAAGTCGGGGGGGATTATTAGTCGAAGAACCAGAACCTGCGATACAATAGGTTTAAATGTATACCATGGTGCGAAAGTTTTGAAGAGGCGAAATAACGCCGCAGTACAATACCATGGTAGACATCCACAGGTTGAGAGAAACCAACAGCAAGGTAATGTTGGAGTGGGAAATGAAATGCAAGAAATGCAAAGGTTTATAGCTTCATAGGAGTACGAAAATGCTAGACAGAGAGCATTTGAAGATTGGCAAGTTCATCAAAACCAAATCATAGCTCATTGCCAACATATAGGTAGAAACTATATTCCTACTCCAAAACCCATATTCCCTCCCTGGTCTATAGAGATGCAACCACCGTATCCTACGTATAACCCAGCCGAAGCATTCTATAGCACCTATGGTTATTCTTGGAACCCCTATTGGTATCAGTATCATCCCTAGTCTACTTAGTTTTATTTATTTTGTAATTTGTAATGTTGATACGTTTAATACTTATTTAATATTGTAATAGTTTTTATAATTTTCTAACTTTTATTCTTAGATTTTAATAATTTTTGAATGTGGGGTAATATACCAAACTTCAAAAATATGTATATATGTTTGCAGTTTATCTTATGTACACAACAGGGTAAAACAACACATTTTCAAAGACTGGCATTAAGTTCAGCAAAAGCAACTAATTTTGACGACAAGATGCAAAATATATGTGAAATAACAACAAGACGGAATGAACAAATGATGTGCACCATTTATCATTCAGCAAACAAACGCCAATATATTTGGAAACTTTGGTAAAAATTTAATCATTTTCACACAAATCACCCTCAATAATTTAAATTGTTACTGATTTCTTGCAAATGAGGGCATTGCAAGATCTTAAGTGTGGGAAGGGGTTAAATTCTTTCGGATTTTATAATTTTTATCTTAAACACTTGCTTACCATTAAAAATACTAGTAAAGCAGTAGTTGTATTAGAATCTAGTGCTCTCTGATAATAAAGAACAGCCCTAGTCTTATATACTGACTACCCAATTCTAGTAAAATTTTTCAAAATTTTCAATTAAATGAACTCAAAATCATGTTTATACATATTTATGAACGATAAAACTAGGTTTTAACACCGAAATTATTGTTACCTCAGAAAGGACATAAATTGAGAAACAAACCAAAATGTTAAAATTCATTTAAAATGGAATAGAGGACAATAAAAAGGAAAATAAAAGCCAAGTGTGGGAAAATTCTCCAAGTTATTCAAAACATATATCACATATTTTTGTACAAATAACTGAAAATACTTTTGCTTTGGACTAAACTAAAAAGTTTTACCTGATTTACTGTAAGAAAGATGGATCTACACGATGAATCAATTCCATCATTAAAAGGAAGTAAAGTCTTCCGAAAAAGACACGCGCTTCTTGATTTAGGTCAAGAAGTTATCGTCCAGACCAGCTGTAGGTTGACGAAAAATCTAGAAAAGTCATCACTAAAATCAGTAAGAAATCCACGGACCTCAGCATTAAACAGGGTCGCCAAGTGGTCAGATTTATCCTAACCATGAGAAGGATTTATCTCGTAAAATGGGGGGCACCATGCAAATTAGCTGGATAAGACTAATGAATCAGATCCCCAGAAAGGATAGTCTCCTTAAAAGATTAAAAATCAGCTTTTAAGCCTGATATTACTCAATCCTAGAGATTGACCTTAAAGATTGAGAATTCAAACTCATGGAATTCGATGATATCTAAACTCGAGCTTGAACGAGAAAATATTTTGATCAAAATTACAAACCGATTTGTTTTCTAAAAACCCATTTTCAATGCGTTCATTACCATTGAACGTAAAATCCTAGGAATTCACCTGGAATTCATTAGGTCACCTGAACCAAATCGGGTGTCAACCGTAAGAACGGTGGTTGCATAGTGGTCAAAGACAGGACCTTGTGCCAGACCGAAAAATCATAAGGGTGAGCTTTACTATTGCTCCTATCAAGGATAGTAATTGCGTCCGACACGTTATAGACCATAATTAAAAGCATGTCAGGGGACATTGCGTTAACAGTTGCTTGTTCAACGCTTTCCTTTACAACCGGACGGTAGTTTACCGAAAGGTAATATACGGGACAAGTAAACTGGACGTGTTACTTTCCAAATACAAGGTTAGCAAATGGGTGACACAAAACCGCAAGTTTTGAGCTAAAATTTTCAAATCTGAAACCCACCAAACCCACAAAAATAATTTTCAAACACCGGTAAAGGGTTATTCCGAAAAACTTATCTAGGGTAAAAGCTAGATTTAATTTTCAAAAGATCGAATGTTTTCATAAAGATCCAATTTTCTTAATGGATCTAAATTTTTATAGTCATGTGGGACTGTAAACCATATCGTTACTACCATTGTTTATACCGCCGTATAGAAATCACTGATGTACAAAGTGTGGAGAATAAAGAAGTGATTCTAGTATTTCAAGACGATATTGCTTGAGGACAAGCAACGCTCAAGTGTGGGAATATTTGATAATGCTAAAAACGAACATATATTTCATAGCATTATTCCTCAAGAAAGACAAGATTTTAGTTGCAATTGTTCTATTTAAAAGTGATATTCGTTTAAATAATAAAAGGTGAAGATAAAAGACAGATTCGACGAATTGAAGATGCAAACGACCAAAAAGCTCAAAAGTACAAAAGACAATCAAAGAGGTTCCAATTATTGATAAGAAACGTCTCGAAATTACAAGAGTACAAGATTCAAAACACAAAGTACAAGATATTAAATTGTACGCAATGACGTTCGAAAATTCGGAACCGGGACATGAGTCAACTCTCAACGCTCGACGCAACGGACTAAAAATTACAAGTCAACTATGCACATAAATATAATATAATATTTAAATAATTCTTATAATTATTTATATATTATATAATTAATAATAAACCGTCGGTAAACAAAGAGCCAAAATGGAGTGAGCTGTATTTACAAACTCCGCGACTCGCTGAGTTTGAAGGCAAAAAGGGTCGCGAGTCGCAGAGACCCAAATTCTGAAACTCCCTATAAAAGCAAACGAATTCTGATCGCAAAAAAACCAACATATATATCCATCCTCTCTATATCTATACGTAAATATTTATATTTATATTTTAATTTTAATTTTAATCCTAATAATAAGGGTATGTTAGCGAATATTGTAAGGGTGTAAGTCGAAATTCTGTCCGTGTAACGCTACGCTATTTTTAATCATTGTAAGTTATGTTTAACCTTTTTAATTTAATGTCTCGTAGCTAAGTTATTATTATGCTTATTTAATCCGAAGTAATCATGATGTTGGGCTAATTACTAAAATTGGGTAATTGGGCTTTGTACCATAATTGGGGTTTGGACAAAAGAACGACACTTGTGGAAATTAGACTATGGGCTATTAATGGGCTTTATATTTGTTTAACTAAATGATATTTGTTAATGTTAATATAAAGATTTACAATTGGGCGTCCCTATAAATTACCATATACACTCGATCGGACACGATGGGCTGGGTATTTATATGTATGAATAATCGTTCATTTAACCGGACACGGGAATGGATAAATAGCCACTAGAATAATTAAAACAGGGGTGAAATTATGTAAAAGGACACTTGGCATAATTGATAACAAAATATTAAAACCTTGGGTTACACTCAGTCGACATCCTGGTGTAATTATTAAACAAAGTATTAAAATCTTGTTATAGTTTAAGTCCCCAATTAGTTGGAATATTTAACTTTGGGTATAAGGATAATTTGACGAGGATACTCGCACTTTATATTTATGACTGATGGACTGTTATGGACAAAAACCAGACGGACATATTAAATAATCCAGGACAAAGGACAATTAACCCATGGGCATAAAACTAAAATCAACACGTCAAACATCATGATTACGGAAGTTTAAATAAGCATAATTCTTTTATTTCATATTTAATTTCCTTTATTTTATATTTAATTGCACTTCTAATTATAGCACTTTTATTTATTGTTATTATATTTAATTGCACTTTTAATTATCGTACTTTTTAATTATCGCAAGTTTATTTTATCGCACTTTTATTATTCACAATTTCATTATCGTTATTTACTTTACGCTTTAAATTAAGTCTTGTATTTATTTATTATTTTACATTTGGTTTTAACTGCGACTAAAGTTTTAAAATCGACAAACCGGTCATTAAACGGTAAAAACCCCCCTTTATAATAATAATATTACTTATATATACATTTGTATTTTTATAAAAGTAAACTAATATAGCGTTAAGCTTTGTTTAAAGATTTTTCCTGTGGAACAAACCTGACTTACTAAAAACTACACTACTGTACGATTAGGTACACTGCCTATAAGTGTTGTAGCAAGGTTTAAGTATATCCATTCTCTAAATAAATAAATATCTTGTGTAAAATTGTATCGTATTTAATAGTATTTTCCTGCTAAAATATAATAGCTATTTTATATACACCTCGCATAACATCATGCCCCTTTTTATTAAGTCTGGTAATCTAAGAATTAGGGAACAGACACCCTAATTGACGTGAATCCTAAAGATAGATCTATTGGGCCTAACAAACCCCATCCAATGTACCGGATGCTTTAGTACTTTGAAATTTATATCATATCCGAAGGGTGTCCCGGAATGATGGGGATATTCTTATATATGCATCTTGTTAATGTCGGTTACCAGGTGTTCACCATATGAATGATTTTTATCTCTATGTATGGGATGTGTATTGAAATATGAAATCTTGTGGTCTATTGTTACGATTTGATATATATAGGTTAAACCTATAACTCACCAACATTTTTGTTGACGTTTAAAGCATGTTTATTCTCAGGTGAATACTAAGAACTTCCGCTGTTGCATACTAAAATAAGGACAAGATTTGGAGTCCATGTTTGTATGATATTGTGTAAAAACTGCATTCAAGAAACTGATTTCGATGTAACATATTTGTATTGTAAACCATTATGTAATGGTCGTATGTAAACAGGATATTTTAGATTATCATTATCTGATAATCTACGTAAAGTTTTTTAAACCTTTATTTATGAAATAAAGGTTATGGTTTGTTTTAAAAATGAATGTAGTCTTTGAAAAACGTCTCATATAGAGGTCAAAACCTCGCAACGAAATCAATTAATAAGGAACGTTTTCAATCAATAAGAACGGGACATTTCACTCTCGATCGAGGTGTTTTCAAGAATCATGAAAGATTTAAACATGGATTGAAATCGTCAAGATTCAATTGAGGTTTAAGATGAAATCAAGTGGCAAACTTGAAGAATTGTTTAGTTTCATATGTTATAATCAATATTTTAATCCATTTTAATTGTCCAATCTTATTAGTCCACAGTCGATAGTCCACAATTAACAGTCCAATAATTCATATATTGTTTAATATATAATATTCGAATTAATTAATACGTATCGTGACCCGCATACGTCTCAGACTCGATCACAACTCAAACTATATA
Source organism: Rutidosis leptorrhynchoides (assembly GCF_046630445.1). Lineage (NCBI taxonomy): Eukaryota > Viridiplantae > Streptophyta > Magnoliopsida > Asterales > Asteraceae > Rutidosis > Rutidosis leptorrhynchoides. Next base: position 292,475,860 of record NC_092343.1, on the reverse strand, counting down.
TATTATTGTAGAATCAACCTCAACCCTGTATAGAGAACTCGATCATTACTGCATATAGAGTGTCTATGGTGATTCCAAATAATATATATAGATGCGTTGATATGATATGTCAAAACCATGTATACGTGTCCCGATATTTAAGTGCGTAAAATAAATAACAGAAATTAAATTACGATAAATTAAATGCGTAAAGTAAATAGAAGAATTTAAATGACAATAAATAAAATTGCTAGAATTAAATTGCGATAAAATAAATTGCGATAATTAAAATGTAATAAGGAATTAACGGTTAGCTAGGAACAGTTAGCGTGGATTCTTAACAAAATTCCTCATAGTTAATTTGTTTGTTTCTAACAAATTTTATTTTGTCAAATGTTTTCTTCATTATGCCACTTGTTAGATTCTGATAAATCAAAATCCAAATATGAAATTGAATGAAAATGGTTATTCTGTGGCGAATCAGATTCGTATATCTGTGGATGTAAGTAGGATGGTAATTGACCGTTGAATCAGGTTAGAAGAATGTACAGTGTAACTTATTAATGTGAAATATAAATATTCCTCGGGTATTACCTACCCGTTAAAATATTTTCATCATTAACAGTTTGTACGAAGGAATTTTTAATTACAATCTTTATGAAAATAAATATACATATATATTTTCTTCAAATGTAATCATGGATTTAATGAGTTAATATGATATTAAACTCATTTGATTTACCGTTAAAACAAGAATATATAATCTCTAGAACATTAGAGATTACATAATCATCATGTCGTACGAAGATAAATGATGTAGAACGATACGTAGAATGAAGATCATACTCGAAGTACAGATGGTGATATTGAGGCGTGTGATGTTGAAACTTGGGTTGTTGGTGGTACTGGTATTGATGTTGGTGATACTGTTGGTGCCGGTGACGTTGCTGAAGCTGGTAAGTTTTGCACTATATTCTCCAAATTGATTACTTGAGCATGAAATTCGTTGACTTCTTCTATTATCCCGGTATGATTGTCGGTTGGAATGAGCGGATGAATAAGGTCTAAAATGTGAGATAGTATATAATCGTGACGAGATACTCTGAGAAAGAAAATGATGTTTCGAACAGGTTCACCGGTAAGTGTTTCAGGTTCTTCACCAAGAGTGCAGGTTGGTGAATAAAAAGGATCGTCTTCTTCTCGTCTCCATTGATTTAGTCGACTACGAAACCATCAGATGAATTGGGGATGGCTGATTGATTGATTCATTCTGGTGACGCTGCTTTCGGATCTTAGGTGAACATCCATATCGGAATAGCTGTCAGAATAACTATCGGAATAGTTATCGGAATCTAAGAGACTTGAACTGGATGAGGGACTCATCTCGTACGATCAGATGAAGGATTTTCGATAAGAAATAGATTATAGGATGTAGATTAGTACCCTGCAATACATAATTTACATATGCATATATAATACTAAAATCCCATAAGTTACGGAGGAATCTACGGAAGCTATCAGGCAAAGGTAACAATAACATATACGCTAAGATATGAATTTATCTATACACTGTCTATGCACTAGAGGCAATAAGACGTGTCTAGACTTTAAGGATGATAAGCAAATAATTTTCGACACTAAATGATAAGCAAAACTTTTGACATGCAGGCACGGTCGAAGTCCAGACTCACTAATGCATCTAAACAACTACTAGTTAGACACACTAATGCAAGACCTGGTTCGCTAAGAGCACCGCTCTGATACCACATGAAACGACCCGTCCTAATCCACCTGGACGAAGTCATCAACATCTGGTCCCATTGCGAGGTACTGACCTAAATATGCCATGAATGACTCCAAATAATATCTTTCAATTGAGCAAATGCACAGCGGAAGACTTAATTCGTACCTGAGAATAAACATGCTTAAAAGTGTCAACCAAAAGGTTGGTGAGTTTATAGGTTTATCATAACAATCATTTCAATATATTAATAGACCACAAGATTTCATAATCATAAACATAATACACTCGCAAGTATATGTAAAGCATTCTAAGTGGTTGAGCACTTGGTAACTATACTTAACTATTAATCAATGTCGCATATTCCCTTTATTATGAAATCTCACTACACCGTACCAAGTGTAGTCACCGAAACGAAGTACTGTGCAACCGTTGAATACTGGTCGTCCAGTCCGGTTGGGGTTGTCAGGCCCGATAGATCTATCAACAGGATTCGCGTTACAATACCCATGTAAATAGTAGTTACCAAGCTACAGGGAAGTATGCCAGTGGTACAACTCAACGTAGAATGTATTTTTAAATACTTGTGTCTATTTCGTAAACATTTATAAAAGCAGCGCATGTATTCTCAGCCTAAAAATATATATTGCAAAAGCAATTAAAAAGGGAGCAAATGAAACTCACCATACTGTATTTTGTAGTAAAAATACATATGACGACATTTAATAAGTGTATGGTTGGCCTCGGATTCACGAACCTATATCAGTCATATATATTAATACATATAGTAACTATTAACAAAATTTTTTATGTATTAAATTTATAATATATTACTTATTTAAATTATCAATATATTCGTTATTTCAAATGTTATACATATAGATATTTGTTATATTAATATTTAACTTATATATATTTGTTTTCAATACTTGAAGTAATTAATTAATATATATTACTATTGTAAATTTAAAAGGTAAATCATTAATGTTAATATGTTAAACTTTTATTAAAATAATTTCAATAGTAATAATTATAATTATAAAGATAATGATTATAGTATTGTTATTAATACTAATAATTTCAATAAGAATTATAGTGATAATATTAATAATAACAATTTTTGATAAAACAATAATTATTTTTTTAATAAAAATGATAATTTAAATAATAATGATAAAAATAATGATACTAATAATTATAATAATTTTACTAATAATAATAATAATAATAATAATAATAATAATAATAATAATATAATAATAATAATAATAATAATAATAATAATAATATTAATAATAATAATAATAATAATAATAATAATAATAATAATAATAATAATAATAATAATAATAATAATAATAATAATAATAAAAGTGATTACTACCTTTAAAGCTTTTTCCTAAAAACACTACCCCCAGACAGGACTCGAACCCACAACTTCTCGCTTAAGCACAAACACTCTTAACTATTTATCCATTTTCTATTTTCTGATTTAATACGAACTTTTATTTTTATGACCCGCATTATTTATGTTTCTTCTTCTTTATCATCATTTAATTAACTTCCCAACTCAATCATTATTTTCCTAATACTTCATCATCAAAATCATTATTATTACTAACGTATCATCAACATTCAGTCCATCACGATTAACATCACATAATGCCATCGTCATCATCATAATTATCACCATTCTTTTATTTATTAATCGCCTTGATAATCATTATGTCTTCGTAACCATCAATATTCACGTTCATCACCAATATCATCACTATATTTAACCTTTTCGGCCTAACACTCTAATGACCCAAGTAGTAAAGGAACTCGGCCCAACAGTTTAAAGGATCACGGCCCACTCTTAATCGACCCAAAAGGTAATAAGGGTTTACGGCCCAAGTAGAGGAACCAAAATCCAAAATAATTCCAACTCCTCTACATTTGTTTTTGTCGGCCACAATAATATAACTTGTCCCACTTGTATCGATTAGTCTTGTGAAATTGATATACGATGTAAAGTTACATTTCTTACCTCAATTTGACAAAACTTTAAACGGTCAACAAAATCACCCTGTTTCCTTATTAATGGGGGTATTGTAGCAATCTGATGGGCTTACTGTAATCGAAACAGAAACAGTGATATGCAGCCTATTATGGTGGTTTAATGGTGGAACCTAGGTGGTCTTGATGGAGTCCTTAACCGGGATAGAAATGGAAGAAGAAAACAGTTACACCAGCGTTTTATTCGATTGTTGTCTTCGGTGATGATTGTGGTTTACGAAGAAGGTGATGGTACGAGGGGTCTGTGGTGGTTATGGTTGGCTATGGTGGTGACAACCGGTGTTCATGGTGGTTGTTATTGGACTGGAAATAGAAACAAAACTATTTAAGATGGTGTTCGATTGATAACATAGACGAGTAAGTAGCAGTAGTATTGGTCATTAATGGGTCTATTTTGAAAAGAAAATAGCAACAAAGATATGTAATAGTATGTGGGTGTTGTAAGTGGTTTGATGAGGGTGATGGTCATGATCTCATCGAATAATCACACAAGACATAACAAGTTTAGTAATGGTCTTGTTGGTGATGGGTGTTCGGTTTTCGATTGTTGAACCCGGAGGTGAATGGTGGTGTTGGAGTGATGGCGGCTTTCAAGGTGGCCGGGTAGAGTGAAGTGAAAGAAGAAGAATGTGGTGGGTTTCACTTTTCATCTAAGTATGCAAATTCAATATATGTATATAAATTTAAAGTCACTGTAGCAACAATTAGAGAAATAAGCTCACTTTTTAAAAGGAAAACAACCATTTTGTTTGTATGTTGAAAATCATGGAATAAGGTATCCATGTGAGACTTGGTTGTCTCTGCTTGCCGACACTCTAATATACAGAAATACTAATAATGATTAATAATAATATATAATACTATATATATATAGTGATATTGATCGAAATTAATAGCATGTGGAATGAATATTTGTGTGAGTTTTTACATTCAAGTAATATGTATAGAGTAATAAAATTATCATAGTGTATTTAAAATTATATATATATATATATATATATATATATTTTTTAGCAAGCCTAAAATTTATAAAGCTCATTTTCGTATCACCGTTTATTTTAAAATCATATAAGTTCGATTTTAATTTGTTTAATATTGATAGAATAATAAATGAGTGTCACCGTCGTTCGCAAAATAAATTAGAAATCATATATATATATATATATATATATATATATATATATATATATATATATATATATATATATATATATATATATATATATATATATATATATATATATATATATATATATATATATATATATATATATATATATATATATATATATAGTATACTTTATATATAATAAATTTTCATTATATCTTATATTAATTTACATATTATGTATATCAACAATTGCATATAACAATTTCTTATATATAATTATTTATATTTACCTATCTATATATATACCTATCTATTTACAAATAATGGTTCGTGAATCGTCGAGAACAGTCGAAGGTCAATTGAATATATGGACATTGTTTCAAAATTTTCTAGACTCAACATTACAGACTTCGCTCATCATGTCAAAGATATTAAATCATATCAAAAGTTTGATTTAAAATTAGTCAAAATTTTCCGGGTCGTGACACTTTAGTACTTCGAGATTATTATTATACAGACGACGATGTCTGTGGGGATATTCTATGCATTATGGTTAATGTCGATTACCAGGTGTTCAATCCATATGAATGATTTTTATGCAGATGGCTATATGCATGCATGATATTTATGAGAAATGAAAATATGAAATCTTGTGGTCTATTAAAAATGATGGAAATGAATATTGATGATAAACTAATGAACTCACCAACCTTTTGGTTGACACTTTAAAGCATGTATATTCTCATGTATGAAAGAAATCTCCCGCTGTGCATTTACTCATTTTAGAGATAATACTTGGAGTCATTCATGACATATTTCAAAAGAAGTTGCATTCGAGTCGTTGAGTTCATCAAGATTATTATTAAGTCATTGATAGTTTGATATATTATGAAATGGTATGCATGCCTGTCAACTTTCGAGGTAATGAAAGTTTGTCTTTTAAAAACGAATGCAATGTTTGTAAAATGTATAATATAGAGGTCAAATACTTCGCAATGTAATCATATGTTATTGTATTCGTCCTTATGGATTAGGACGGGTCGTCTCATTTCACACTTGATTTCATTTACAAATTACACACACTTACTCTCTAATTCTCTCTCTAGTCTTTCTCACTTTAAAAAGTGTAAGTTTTAAATTTTTCTTTCTCTTCTTCTCTTCTTCTCATCCACGACATCATCATCATCATTTAATGGATCTATCTTTTAGTTTTTGATCTTGTTATATCTTGTAGATTTAAACTTGGGTTTGAATCCTTCAAGAACATGAAAGATTCAAGCTTTCTAGCTTTGAATCTTCATTTATTTGTTAGATCTAGCTTGTGATTTCTTTGTTTTGTTATAAAGATCAAAACTTGTGTTTATGATCTTCATTTATCTTAAAGATCCAAGCTTTATGCTTCAAGATCTTCAAGAACACTAAAGATCCAAGCTTTCTAGCTTAGGGTTTCATTATTATGTTAAAGATCTTAGCTTTTTAGCTTATGGTCTCATTACTTTCATTATTTTGTTAAAGATCTTAGCTTTCTAGCTTATGGTCTCATTAATCTTATAAAGATCCAAACTTTCTAGCTTAGGGTTTTCTTAATACTTGAGATCTAAGTTATTATTGTAGATCTCACTTACTTGAAACCTTTTTGTGTTTGTTGTGATGATAAAGATCAAGTCTTCATAATCATATATGATGGAGATGCATAAACTTGTGAAAATGGTCAAAGGTTGAAGCTTTATTGGATCTATCCAATAAAGAGGCAATCTTAATGTTCAAAACTTGTAGAATGATAGATTTTACTCTTAGTTGTGTATTGATGGTTGAACCTTGGTCAAAGTGACAATAAAACATCAAAGAGTTGTACACTTGAAGCTTACAAGCATCAAGGATGAGAACCGTTGATGTTTGAGCAGAGGGGTATAAAATACTATTAAATTTTACTAGGAAATACTATTAAATACGATACAATTTTACACAAGATATTTATTTATTTATTGAATGGATATACTTAAACCTTACTACAACACTTATAGGCAGTGTACCTAATCGTACAGTAGTGTAGTTTTTAGTAAGTCCGGTTCGTTCCACAGGGAAAATCTTTAAACAAAGCTTAACGCTATATTAGTTTACTTTTATAAAAATACAAATATATATATAAGTAATATTATTATTATAAAGGGGGGTTTTTACCGTTTAATGACCGGTTTGTCGATTTTAAAACTTTAGTCACAGTTAAAACCAAATGTAAAATAATAAATAAATACAAGACTTAATTTAAAGCGTAAAGTAAATAACGATAATGAAATTGTGAATAATAAAAGTGCGATAAAATAAATTTGCGATAATTAAAAAGTACGATAATTAAAAGTGCAATTAAATACAATAACAATAAAAATGTGATAATTAGAAGTGCAATTAAATATAAAATAAAGGAAATTAAATATGAAATAAAAGAATTATGCTTATTTAAACTTCCGTAATCATGATGTTTGACGTGTTGATTTTAGTTTTATGCCCATGGGTTAATTGTCCTTTGTCCTGGATTATTTAATATGTCCATACGGATTTGTCCATAATAGTCCATCAGTCATAAATACAAAGAGCGAAAGCCTTCGTCAAATTATTCTTATTCCCGAAGTCAAATATTCCAACTAATTGGGGATTCGAATTGTAACAAGGTTTTAATACTTTGTTTAATGAATACACCAGGTTATCGACTGCGTGTAAACCAAGGTTTTACTACTTTGTTAACAATTACACCAATTACCCTTGAATGTAATTCACCCCTGTTTCAACAAGTCTATTAACTATTAATCCAGTTCCGTGTCCGGTAAAATGAATAATTATTGGTATTTATAAATATCCCGCCCACCGTACCCAGTCAAGCGTATGTGGTTATATATAAATACGTTGAATTATAAGTTTGTATATTAAATTAACAATGTATTGTTTAGTTAATATAAAACCCATTAATAGCCCATAGTCTAATTTTCACAAGTGTCGTTCTTTTATCCAAACCCCAATTATGGTACAAAGCTCAATTACCCAATTTTAGTAATTAGCCCAACATCATGATTACTTCGTTTTAAATAAGCATAATAATAACTTAGCTACGAGACATTAAATTAAAAAGGTTGAACATAACTTACAATGATTAAAAATAGAGTAGCGTTACACAGACAGAATTTTGACTTACACCTTTACAACATTCGCTAACATACCCTTATTATTAGGAATTAAAATTAAAATATAAATATATATATTTTACGTATACGTATATAGAGAGATTGAATTTTTTAGATGGTTTTTGCGATCAAACTGCGTTTGCTTTTATAGGGAATTGAGTCCAGGTGAGCTCCGCGACTCGCGCCCTTTTTGCTCTTCAAACTCCGCTAGTCGCGGAGTTTGTAATTACAGCTCACTCCATTTTGGCTCTTTGTTTACCGACGGTTTATTATAAAAATATAATATATATATAATATATATAATTAATTATATATTATATTATATTTATATACATAGTTAACTTGTAATTTTTGCACCGTTGCGTCGCGCGTTGAGAGTGGACTCATGTCCCGGTTCCGGATTTTCGAACGCCTTTTCGTATAATTTAATATCTTGTACTTTGCGTTTCGCAACTTGTACTTTTGTCATTTTTAGACGTTTCTTATCAATAAATTGAACCACTTGGATTGTATCTTGTACATTTGAGCTTTTTGGTCATTTGCGTCTTCAAATCGTCGTTTTCGCCTTTTGTCTTCGCACTTATTTATTTAAACGAATATTACATAAAAATAGAACAATTACAACTAAAAGATTTACATAGTGGAAGGATATTGCTACTAAATATATGTTCATTTGGAGCACTATCAAATATCCCCATACTTGAGCGTTGCTTGTCCTCAAGCAATACAGAACTTGAAATATAAACATACATGAATCACTTTTTTATTCATCACACTTTGTACATCAGTGATTTTGATATGGTGGTATAAACAATGATAGTAACGATAGAACCATGGTTAAAGGTGGGTGTGTCATCCACAGTTGCCTCGGGTTTAGGTCAACGACACTTGCAATCAAATAGCCGATTTACTTTCGGTTTCCAAAGCAAAGTGCACATTTGAAAGGCGGTTTACAGTCTCACATGACTATGAAAATTTAGATCCGTTAGGAAATTAGATCTTTATGAAAACATTTGATCTTTTGAAAATTCAATCTAGCTTTTACCCTAGACAAGTTTTCTGGAATAACCCTTCACCGGTGTTGCAAAATATTTTTGTGGGTTTTGTAGGTTTCAGATTTGAAAATTTTAGCTAAAAACTAATGGTTTTGTGTCACCCACTTGCTAACCTTGTATTAGGAAAGCAACACGTCCAGTTTACTTGTCCCGTATATTACCTTTCGGCAAACTACCGTCCGGTTGTAAAGGAAAGCGTTGAACAAGCAACTGTTAAGGCAATGTCCCCTGACATGCTTTTAATTATGGTCTATAACGTGTCGGACGCAATTACTATCCTTTGTAGGAGCAATAGTAAAGCTCACCCTTATAATTTTTCGGTCTGGCACAAGGTCCTGTCTTTGACCACTATGCAACCACCGTTCTTACGGTTGACACCCGATTTAGTTCAGGTGACCTAATGAATTCCAGGTGAATTCCTAGGATTTTACGTTCAATGGTAATGAATGCATTGAAAATGGGTTTTTAGAAAACAAATCGGTTTATAATTTTGATCAAAATATTTTCTCGTTTAGGCTCGAGTTTAGATATCATTGAATTCCATGAGTTTGTAATTCTCAATCTTTAAGGTCAATCGCAAGGATTGGGTAATATCATTCTTAAAAGCTGATTTTTGATCTTTTAAGGAGATTATTCTTTCTGGAGATCTGATTCATTAGTCTTATCAAGCTAATTTGCACGGTGCCCCCCATTGTACGAGATAAATCCTTCTCATGGTTATGATAAATCTGACCACTTGGTGACCCTGTTTGATGCTGAGGTCCGTGAATTTCCTGCTGATTTTAGTGATGACTTTTCTAGATTTTTTGTCAACCTACAGCTGGTCTGGACGACAACTTCCTGGCCTAAATCAAGAAGCGCGTGTCTTTTTTTGAAAGACTTTACTTCCTTTTAGTGATGGAATTGATTCATCGTGTAGATCCACCTTTCTTACAGTAAATCAGGTAAAACTTTTTAGTTTAGTCCAAAGCAAAAGTATTTTCAGTTATTTCTACAAAAATATGTGATATATGTTTTGAATAACTTGAAGAATTTTCCCACACTTGGCTTTTATTTTTCCTTTTTGTTCTCCTCTATTCCATTCTTAAATGAATTCTAACATTTTGATTTGTTTCTCAATTTATGTCCTTTCCGAGGTAACAATAATTTCGGTGTTAACACCTAGTTTTATCGTTCATAAATATGTATAAATATGATTTTGAGTTCATTTAATTGGAAATTTTGAAAATTTTACTAGTAGTGGGTAGTCAGTATATAAGACTAGGGTTGTTCTTTATTATCAGAGAGCACTAGATTCTAATACAACTACTGTTTTTACTAGCATTTTTAATGGTAACCAAGTGTTTAAGATCAAAAAATTTTAAAATCCGAAAAAATTAACCCCTTCCCACACTTAAGATCTTGCAATGCCCTCATTTGTAAGAAATCAGTAACAATTTAAATTATTGAGGGTGATTAGCGTAGAAATGATTAAATTTTACCAAAGTTTCCAAACATATTGGCGTTTGTTTTCTGAATGATAAATGGTGCACATCATTTGTTCATTCTGTCTTGTTGTTATTTCACATATATTTTGCATCTTGTCGTCAAAATTAGTTGCTTTTGCTGAACTTAATGCCAGTCTTTGAAAATGCGTTGTTTTACCCTGTTGTGTACATAAGATAATATGCAAACATATATACATATTACCCCACATTCAAACATTATTAAAATCTAAAAATAAAAATTAAAAAAAAAACTAATACAATTCCAACATAAGTATTAAATGTATCAACATTACAAATAATAAAATAAATAAAACTAAGTACACTAGGGATGATACTGATACCAGTAGGGGTTCCATGCAAAACCGTATGTGCTATAGAATGCTTCGACAGGGTTATACGTAGGATACGGTGGTTGCATCTCTATAGACCAGGGAGGGAATATGGGCGTTGGAGTAGGAATATAGTTTCTACCTATATATTGGCAATAAGTTATGATTTGGTTTTGATGAACTTGCCAATCTTCAAATGCTCTATGTCTAGCATTTTTGTACTCCTGTGAAGCTATAAACCTTTGCATTTCTTGCATTTCATTTCCCCCTCCTACATTACCTTGATGTTGGTTTTTCTCAACCTGTGGATGTCTACCATTATATAGTACTGCGGCGTTATTTCGCCTCTTCAAAACTTTAGCACCATGGTATAAATTTAAACCTATTGTATCTTGGGGTTCTGGTTCTTCTACTAATAATCCCCCCCCCCCCGAATTATATCCACATTGAGATACTCAGCAATCAAAGTAATAAATATACCACCTCCTATTATGCTATGCGGTCTCATCCCCCTAACCATAGCTGGTAAATAAAAACCCACACAATACGGTATACTTACAGCGCTTTGTGGGTCTCGAATACACATGTGGTAAAACAAATCCGGTTCATTTACCTTTTCCTTATTCTTACCTCTTTGTGTAATCGAGTTCGCTAAAAACCTATGAATTACTCTTAACTCTGCTCTATCTATATCTAAATAAGAGTAATTCCCCCCTTTGAACCGGTGATGGCTAGTCATTTGACTCCATACACCATGTGTATCAAAATTTTCATCTATCTTTCTACCATTTAGTATCAACCCTCTACAATCGGCAGATGCTAACTCCTCAGGCGTATATATACGTAAAGCCTGAGCCATGTCTAGTAAAGACATGTGGCGCATCGAACCTCCAAACAAAAATCTAATAAAATATCGATCGGTAATACTAGCTACCCGATCATTTATTTCTATACTACACAACAATTCTTCACACCATACTTTATATACAGGTCTACGCATGGTGAATAAACGTACCCAGTCGTTAAAAGTAGAATTACCATACCTCTGTACAAGTAATTCCCTAATTGGCCCGGCCAATTCTACAGCTTATAATGGTCCCCATTCTATGACCCTAGGTACCTCAACAGCTTTAGAATGAAGAGTATGCAATCCCCGTTGGTATTTTGGATATTCTATCCAAAGTCTGTCAAATCTCAGGTTCGGGTGCAAATCTTCCAAGTGCATATCAGAAAATGTCATGACTGGATGAGGTATATCTTGTTTGTAGTAGTTATCCACCTCCTGTTGTTCCGCATTCTCAGCAGGAGCATTGCGAGCTTGGGATGAAGATTCACCCCTTTCAGTCTGCAAAACACATCAAACACAATTTTTGTGCATCCAAATATGCATTAGTGTCAGCAAAATCATCAATCAAAATAATTACAATGACATGTTCAATTTATATCAAACATAAGCTCATTTTCACATTTTTATCAAATCTACACTTTTTTCAAATAAGCATATACGAAAATGTTCACCAAGTTCATAAGCATTCAACTCAAATAACATGTCAAAATAATCATTACTAGCAATTAAACAAGTTTCAAATGGCATTATCTCTCAAAAATCAAGTTCATGAATTTTAGACTTGAAAAAGTCCACTTTAATTCTCAAAATCATGTTTAGGCTCAAAGTTTAGATCATTTAACTACCTAAACATGTTACACTACTTAATTTAGCAACAATTCATGACAAAAATTGGCCATAACCTGTTTATATCAAAAAGCCCCAAATTTGCTCAAGAACACAAACCCTAGATTACTCAAAATTTGAAGTTTAAGGCTTCTAATCATGTTAAATAGCATCAATCTAGGTTATACAAGCATAATACATAAACAATTTAAGCATAATTACACTAAAAAGCATCAAAATCAAATTGGGTATAAAGTTGCTCAAGAACACCAATTTTCGGATTAAATGGTGTTTAGGTGTAGAAATTTACCCTTTTTTCTTGAGTAATTCCTTGATAGCATCCTTCTCAACATGATTTTAGTAAAAGATTTGATGATTAACGGTCAAAAATTGTGAATTTGGGAGTGTTTTTTCGGGTTATTTTCGCAGTATTTTTGTGTTGTGGTGTGCAAATGAGATGCTCTTTACGTTTTTATTTTTTTCTGGGTTTTGGTCCCTCCGCGAGTCGCGGTGTTTGACCCTTCAAACTCCGCGAGTCGCGGAGTTTGTATTTTTTTTTTTTTAAACATCTTATACTAATTAAAACAATTAAGTAATTAATTTTAAAATCTTGTGTTTCCCTTGTTATTTAGGACGAGGTCGTTTCGGATTGATGTCCTAGTCCGTCCTTCGACAAAATTTTAAAATTTGTCTTTTTGTAGCGATTGTTTTAAAAGCTTAGATTTTTTTTAGTTTTTTAATGTTTTTGTCATACTTTAATTCAATAAGATTAAAAATAATGATAATAAAAGTTCTCGTCCCTCCCTCGGGTAAAGAAATTTCGGTTCAAAGACCTAGTCTTCAACTTACGACGAATTTTAAAAATTATATTTTTAACTTAGCGAAATAAAGTAAATTTTTGTTTTTAAATTCACACCAAACTTAAATTAAAAATTCATAAAAATAAAATTCATATTTTAAAAATTAAAAATTCACACCAAACTTAATTTAAAAATTCATATTATAAAATCACACCAAACTTATATTATATTTTTCAAATATTTACATTTTTAAATATATTGTTTTTACAAAGTTTACAATATTAATTTAAGATTTATATATTAATTTTAAAAACATGGTAAAAATAAAATTAAAAATCTTTTTGGCTTTTTATCCTACTTTAATCAATCAAATATTATCAAAAATACGCGCCCCTCTTTTCGGTAAAGTAATTTCGGTTCCATAACCTAATTTAACTCATGACGAATTTTTGAAATATTTTGGGTTGATTGATTAAAGATATTTATACCTTAAGAATAAACGTTAAATTTCGCAGTGATGTAATAAATTTTTGTATGATATCAATAATTTCGGTCGCCAAACCTAATTTTATTCAATACCAATTTAATACTTTTTAGCAAACAAATTAGCGTTTATTATCAAAAGGTTAAAAATAAAAATAAAAATAAAAATAAAAACTGTACAGACATACCTGTGAAATAGATTTCTTAGTTATACGATCTATCCCATTCATAAGATAGTCGGTTTAATTGGTTTTCCATGGCTACATAGGTGTAACCTCGAGCATTCAATGATTTTTCTTCTAAACATATGTACGGTCCGTCTCTGCATAAAGTAACAAATTCGGTGTTTGAATAGGTTTGATTATTTGAACATTTACCTCCATGTGACCATTTTCCGCATTTGTGACATCTTTCTAGGTGTCGTGCTCTCCTCTTCGCTGCGAATTTTGATTTTCCTTTACCAAATTGTAACTTATTATCTTCGCATCTGGATTCTTTTCTTACTCCGTCCAATCTTTCTCTGATTACTGATACTATTTCACTCGGAAGTGTGTCATTATTACATTTAGTGATCAAAGCGTGTAGCATTAGACCATGGTTTAGTTCACAGGCAGTCTTCATTTCCTAAAAAAAAAAAAATTCATAATGAGGGGAGAAGACTAGTTCTTTAGGGTCTGCTAGGGAAAGACCATTCGGGTTCTATTTTCGAGAACTACACGAAAATAGACAATCTAACTCTAACAGAAATACATATTATCCTTTAAAGACTTGATTCTCCCCACACTTAGTTAGCTGTGGTATCGAAATTGTGATTAACTTCATTGTCGAATTCCATCGGACTATCTATGTAGTGTTTAACTCTGTGACCATTAACTTTAAATTCAATCCCATTTGATTTTATTAATTCTATCGTTCCGTATGGGAAAACTCTTTTGACTATGAATGGTCCAGACCATCTTGATTTCAATTTTCCAGGAAATAGCTTGAATCGTGAATTGAAAAGAAGAACTCTGTCTCCTTCTTTAAATTCTTTTAAACTTCTGATTCTTTTATCATGCCATTTCTTCGTTCTTTCTTTATAGATTAACGAATTTTCGTATGCTTCATGTCTTAATTCTTCTAATTCGTTTAGTTGACTTAACCGTAGACGTCCAGCTTCATGTAAATCAAGATTACATGTCTTCAAAGCCCAAAATGCTTTGTGTTCAATTTCAACTGAAAGATGACATGCTTTTCCATAAACAAGTCTAAAAGGTGTGGTTCCAATTGGAGTTTTGTAGGCTGTTCTAAAAGCCCAGAGCATCCTCCAATTTAATGGACCATTCCTTCGGATTTGATCCTACGGTTTTCTCTAAAATACGTTTTAAAGCTCGGTTGGTATTTTCAACTTGTCCACTTGTTTGTGGATGATATGCGGTGGAGATTTTATGAGTTACTCCATATCTTTTAAGAACTTTTTCAAGTTGATTATTAAAGAAATGAGTACCCCGATCACTTATTAAAGCTTTCGGTGTTCCAAACCTTGCAAAAAGACGTTTTAAAAAGTTGACTACAACTCGTGCATCATTAGTTGAGAGAGCTTGTGCTTCCGCCCATTTAGATACATAATCAATGGCTACGAGAATATAGAGATTATTATGAGATTTTGGAAATGGACCCATAAAGTCAATACCCCAAATGTCAAATACTTCACATACTTGAATGACATTTTGTGGCATTTCATCACGTTGACTTATTTTTCCGGCCCTTTGACAAGCATCACAGGATTTGCAAATAAGGTGTGCGTCTTTGTAAATTGTAGGCCAATAGAATCCAGCTTCATACACTTTTCTTGCTGTTAGTTGAGGCCCATAATGCCCTCCTGTTGGTCCTGTGTGACAATGGTTTAAAATTTTACTAGCTTCATCTCCAAATACACATCGGCGTATTATTCCATCGGGACAACTTTTAAACAGATGTGGATCTTCCCAGAAATAGTGTTTTATATCACTGAAGAATTTCTTTCGTTTTTGGTACGATAATCCTTTTTCAAGAAATCCACATACTAATAGTTTGCATAGTCTGCAAACCATGGAATTTCATTATAATCTATCTTCAATAGATATTCATCAGGAAAGTTGTCTTGTATGGCCGATTCATTTAGAACTTCTAATTCGGGATTTTCAAGACGAGAAAGATGATCAGCGGCGAGATTTTCTGCTCCTCTTTTATCTCGGATTTCAATATCAAACTCTTGTAAGAGTAAGATCCAACGGATTAATCGTGGTTTAGCATCTTGTTTCGAAAAAAGGTATCTAAGAGCAGAATGGTCGGTATAGACCACCATTTTTGCTAGAACGAGATATGATCGAAATTTGTCAAAAGCAAAGACAATAGCAAGGAGTTCTTTTTCAGTAGTTGTATAGTTTGTTTGTGCTCCTTGTAACGTCTTACTAGCATAATATATAGGTTGAAATCATTTTTCAATCATTTGTCCTAAAACGGCTCCCATTGCAAAATCACTTGCATCGCACATTAATTCAAACGGTAGATTCCAATTTGGTGTTATCATGATCGGCGCATTAGTGAGTTTCTCTTTAAGAATATTAAAAGATTTGATACATTCATCTGAAAAGATGAATGGAGCATCCTTTTCTAGGAGTTTATTCATAGGAGTGGCAATTTTAGAAAAATCTTTTATGAAACGTCGGTAAAAACTGGCATGCCCTAGAAAACTCCTAACTCCTCTAACATTGGTTGGATGTGGAAGTTTAGCAATTACATCTACTTTAGCTCTATCCACTTCAATTCCTTCCTTCGAAATTTTATGTCCAAGAACAATGCCTTCTTTAACCATGAAATGGCATTTCTCCCAATTAAGTACTAGATTTGATTGTTCGCATCTAATAAGCATTTGTTCAAGATTAGCTAGACATGTTTAAAATGTATCACCGAAGACTGAAAAGTCATCCATGAAAACTTCCATGCATTCTTCTATCATGTCGTGAAAAATCGCCATCATACACCTTTGAAAGGTTGCAGGGGCGTTACAAAGTCCAAATGGCATGCGTTTGTAAGCAAAAGTACCATAATGGCACGTGAATGTGGTTTTCTCTTGATCTTCGGGTGCTATTGGAATTTGAAAATATCCGGAAAATCCATCAAGAAAACAATAATAACTATTTTCGGCTAATCTTTCCAACATTTGATCAATGAAAGGTAAGGGAAAGTGATCTTTTCTGGTGGCGTCATTTAATTTTCTATAATCAATACACACACGCCATCCTGTTACAGTCCTAGTAGGAATAAGCTCATTTTTTTCATTTGTAATGACAGTCATGCCACCCTTCTTAGGCACGCATTGAACTGGGCTTACCCATGGACTATCAGAAATTGGATATATCAAACCTGCATCTAGCAGTTTAATAATTTCTTTTTTAACTACATCTTGCATATTAGGATTTAGTCTTCGTTGGCGTTGCACATACGTTTTATGACCTTCTTCCATAAGGATTTTATGTGTGCAATACGAAGGACTTATTCCTTTAATATCATGAATCTTCCATGCAATGGCTGGTTTATGAGCTTTCAACACAGAAATGAGTTGTGATTTCTCATTTTCAGTAAGAGAAGACGATATTATTACTGGTAATTCAGATTCACCATGTAAATAAGCGTATTCCAAATGGTTTGGAAGTGGCTTTAACTCTAATTTCGGTGGTTCTTCTATCGATGATTTATATCGATATCTGTCTTCTTCTTTTAGCATTTGAATTTCTTCTGTTGTTGGTTCATATCCATTAGCTATAAGTGTAGCTAACATTTCAGCTTCATCAATTGGTTCATTACCTTCCCCTAAAGAACATTCTCCTGTTCCTTGTAATTCTGGAAATTCTTCTAACAATTCTGCATGTGCATCTATAGTTTGAATATAATAACATGTATCATCTGCAGATTGTGGTTGTTGCATTGCTCTATCAACTGAAAAGGTAACACTCTCGTCCTCTATACGTAGGGTCAATTTCTTACCGAACACATCTATCATTGCTTTAGCCGTGTTTAAGAATGGTCTTCCTAATAAAAGAGGAACTTGAGAATCTTCTTCCATGTCCAGAACAACAAAATCTACTGGAAATACTAAAGTACCAACTTTAACTAGCATGTTCTCCATTATCCCTCTAGGATATTTTATTGATCTATCGGCTAGTTGAATACTTATTCTGGTTGGTTTCAATTCTTCAAGGTCTAGTTTAGCGTATAGTGAATACGGCATTAAATTTATACTAGCACCTAAGTCTGCCAGTGCTTCTATTAAACTAAGACTACCCAGAAAACATGGAATTGTGAAACTTCCTAGATCAGATAGTTTTTCTGGTATCTTATTCAACAGCACTGCTGAACAATTAGCATTCATGGTAACAGCCGAGAGTTCTTCCATTTTCTTTCTATTTGAGATTAGATCTTTCAAGAATTTAGCATATCTAGGCATTCCTGAAATCACATCAATGAAAGGAAGATTTACATTTATCTGTTTAAACATATCCAAGAATTTGGATTGCTCGGCTTCAAGTTTCTCTTTCTTCATTTTACTCGGGTAAGGAAGTGGTGGTTGGTATGGTTTAACATAAGGTTTAGCTTTAACTGTGTTATCTTCATTAACCTTCTCAACTACCGGTTCTTTTTCCTTATCTTGATCAAGTTGTGGTTCTTGTGGAGTAGGAATAGCTTCATCAGAAGTTACAGGTATTTCAGGTGGTTTAAGTGTTGTACCAATTCTTGTGGTAATGGCTTTAGCTGTTTCATTCCGGGGGTTAGCATTTGTATCACTAGGTAGACTTCCCGGTTTTCTTTCACCTATTAACCTTGCTAGTTTACATACTTCTTGTTCCAGATTTTGAATAGAAGCTTGTTGATTTCTAAATGCTTGAGCATTTTGTTCATTATTTTGTTTCTGAGATGTGAAAAACTGCGTTTGAGTTTCAACTAGCTTCGTCATCATATCTTCTAAATTCGGCTTTTTATCATCGGGTTGTGGTGGTTTGTTTTGAAAATTAGGTCTTTGCTGATTGTAATTATTGTTGGATACTTGTTGATTGCTAGGACCTTGTTGGTTGTTGTATGGAATATTTCGGTTATAATTCTGGTTTTGATTGTAAATCGGTCTTGGCGGTTGATAATTATTCTGATAATTATTTCCAGGCCTTTGGTTTAGATATGAAACATTCTCTCTTTGTTCCATTGTTAATTCAATACTGAGACAATCTTTTGTCAAATGTGGTCCTCCACACTGCTCACAACTAATTCGTATTGAGTGAATATCCTTAGTCATCTTTTCCATTCGTCTCTCGACATCATCTATCTTTGCAGAAATGGAATCTAAGTCATGGCTAGAATCGGCTCTAGCTGCTTTAGATGATCTAACGATATCTTTTTCTTGGTGCCACTCATGTGAGTGGGAAGCAGTGTTATCAATAATTTTGTAAGCATCAGTTTCTGTTTTCTTCATAATAGAACCACCAGCTGCTATATCTATGTCTTTCCTTATAGTGATGTCGCATCCTTGGTAGAATATTTGTACTATTTGACAGGTATCTAAACCATGTTGCGGACATCCTCTTAATAACTTTCCAAATCTTGTCCACGCCTCATATAGAGTTTCATTCGGTTTCTGTGTAAACGTAACAATTTCTCCTTGAAGTCTTACGGCTTTAGATGCCGGAAAGAATTGTTTAAGAAATTTTTCAACTAAAACGTCCCATGTATCAATCGCCCCTTCAGGTAACGATTCCAACCAATCTTTGGCTTCTCCCTTAAAAGTCCAGGGAAATAACATGAGATATATCTATTCATCCTCAACTTCTCGGATTTTAAATAGTGTGCAGATCCTATTAAAGGTACGAAGATGTTCATTTGGATCTTCCTTTGGCGCACCACTAAATTGGCATTGATTAGTCACCATGTGTAGAATTTGTCCTTTGATTTCATAATCTGGCGCATTAATGTCAGGATGAGTAATTGCTTGACCTTGGCCAGTGCGTTTAGCTCTCATTCGGTCTTCCATACTTAAAGGTTCCAGATTCTCCATAATTGAATTTGTTGAATCGGAATCACTAGAGGATTCTGATTTAATGGTTCGTTCCTCAACAATCTCTGTTTGAATGATTGGTGGTTCCGGAGGAAAATTTAATGGTTCAGGGTCTATGAATCGTCCCTGAATATTCTCCGGATTCTCAATTGTGAGGTCGGGTTCAAAAAATGGATTATCGGAAATTTGAATTGGATTACTTGGTCGACTGGATGAAGATTCTAAAAAAAAATCAACGGCGGTAATATTTGCTAAATGTCTTGATCTAGTTACAGGTGGTGAACGTACAAAAGGTGGTGAACGTCTTGCTCGGTGCATTCACTGAATATCCTATTAGTTTTTAAAAGGAAAGAAAAATTATAATAAGTTATCCGATTAATAGACTTTTCTGATTTTGCCCACGTTTCGACTAGCCAAAAGATGCAGCAGAGGGGCAGGATTCGTTTGGTCTCAATATAATTGAGGACTGTTTGGCTCCAATAACCCGGTCCACATACAAATCCAACTATTACTACGAACCAGAAAATTTTGATGTCTATCAATTTAACCACTTAAAATAAATTTTCGTAATTTTAAGAAATTTAGATAAGAAGTAGAATAAAAACTTTATGTCCTAAAAACTAGAATAGCGAGAAATAAGAAAGAAAAAGAGCGCGTCGAAAAAGGTCGAAAAAGAAAAGAAAAATTGAAAAAGGCGTTGAAAAATAAGAAATAAAAAGAGTGACTTATAAAACTTTAAAACACTTGACTAACCTAACCTTATTACTACAACTAACTTAAAATTATAATCGCAAATTGAGATTACTAATTGGAATGATAATTGATACATAGGTAAAAGTCGTCTAAAAATATTAAAGCTTACAGGAAAAACTAAATCCCAAATGGAAATAACTTAAAAAGGTACTAAAACTTAAAAAAAAACGTCGCAAAATTCTAAAGCACCTAAATCTTAGTCTAAAGAAAAAGCACTTAAGGAATTTTACGGCAAAGCCTAAAAATCTAGAAGTAAAAAAAAATAACTATGGCAAAAACTAAGTTTAAAACTAAAAACTAGCGAAAAATACAAATATTACGCTAAAACAATTAAAAAGGGACAAAATATAAAAATATACAAAAAGTTGTAAAAATTACAATTTTTATAAAAATATTATTTTTATATTATTTATTTTATTAAACTATTAATTTTTATATATAATAAAACTAATTAAAATTTAAAATACAATTTAATTTAAAAACTTAAACTAATTATAATAATAATTAAGTAATTAGGGTTTATTAATAATAATAATAATTATTCGTAATAAATGCTGATTAGGGTTTCTGTCGGTGTCAGGGTGGCTCCGCGAGTCGCGGTATTCGAAGCTGCAAATTCCGCGAGTCGCGGGATTTTAATTTTCAGATCAGGCAGGTTCGTTTAACAGGTTTCGGTTTTTTTATTTATTTATATATATATTTTTTTATTTTTTCTATTTTTAATTTAATTAATATATTTATATAATTTAAATAAGACTTATCTTTAAAAACTAAGATAGAAATAAAATACTTTATAATTTTATAAATAACAATCTAAAAAAAATAGATTTATATATAATTATTTTTTTTCGGTTTTGATTTTTTTTATATGTTTTAAATAAAAACCAAATATTTAAATAAGACTTATATTTTTATAAAATAAAAATAAAGAAACTTTATAAAACTTAAATATTTAACAAAATCTCAAAAATATATAAATTTTTGTTTTTCTTTTTATATTTTCGAATATTTAAAACGTATTTTTACAAAAGTGAATTTTAATAAAAGTAAACTAAAAATAAAAATCTTTTTTTTATATATATATTAGCGTTGCGCTTCCGGCTTTTAAGCTAGATTGTTCCCCGGCAGCGGCGCCAAAAATACTTAATGTTTGAGCAGAGGGGTATAAAATACTATTAAATTTTACTAGGAAATACTATTAAATACGATACAATTTTACACAAGATATTTATTTATTTATTGAATGGATATACTTAAACCTTGCTACAACACTTATAGGCAGTGTACCTAATCGTACAGTAGTGTAGTTTTTAGTAAGTCCGGTTCGTTCCACAGGGAAAATCTTTAAACAAAGCTTAACGCTATATTAGTTTACTTTTATAAAAATATAAATATATATATAAGTAATATTATTATTATAAAGGGGGGTTTTTACCGTTTAATGACCGGTTTGTCGATTTTAAAACTTTAGTCACAGTTAAAACCAAATGTAAAATAATAAATAAATACAAGACTTAATTTAAAGCGTAAAGTAAATAACGATAATGAAATTGCGAATAATAAAAGTGCGATAAAATAAACTTGCGATAATTAAAAAGTACGATAATTAAAAGTGCAATTAAATACAATAACAATAAAAATGCGATAATTAGAAGTGCAATTAAATATAAAATAAAGGAAATTAAATATGAAATAAAAGAATTATGCTTATTTAAACTTCCGTAATCATGATGTTTGACGTGTTGATTTTAGTTTTATGCCCATGGGTTAATTGTCCTTTGTCCTGGATTATTTAATATGTCCATACGGATTTATCTATAATAGTCCATCAGTCATAAATACAAAGAGCGAAAGCCTTCGTCAAATTATTCTTATTCCCAAAGTCAAATATTCCAACTAATTGGGGATTCGAATTGTAACAAGGTTTTAATACTTTGTTTAATGAATACACCAGGTTATCGACTGCGTGTAAACCGAGGTTTTACTACTTTGTTAACAATTATACCAATTACCCTTGAATGTAATTCACCCCTGTTTCAACAAGTCTATTAACTATTAATCCAGTTCCGTGTCCGGTAAAATGAATAATTATTGGTATTTATAAATATCCCGTCCACCGTACCCAGTCAAGCGTATATGGTTATATATAAATACGTCGAATTATAAGTTTGTATATTAAATTAACAAGGTATTTTTTAGTTAATATAAAACCCATTAATAGCCCATAGTCTAATTTCCACAAGTGTCGTTCTTTTATCCAAACCCCAATTATGGTACAAAGCCCAATTACCCAATTTTAGTAATTAGCCCAACATCATGATTACTTCGTTTTAAATAAGCATAATAATAACTTAGCTATGAGACATTAAATTAAAAAGGTTGAACATAACTTATAATGATTAAAAATAGCGTAGCGTTACATGGACAGAATTTCGACTTACACCTTTACAATATTCGCTAACATACCCTTATTATTAGGAATTAAAATTAAAATTAAAATTAAAATTAAAATATAAATATATATATTTTACGTATACATATATAGAGAGATTGAATTTTTTGGATGGTTTTTGCGATCAAACTGCGTTTGCTTTTATAGGGAATTGAGTCCAGGTGAGCTCCGCGACTCGCGCCCTTTTTGCTCTTCAAACTCCACGAGTCGCGGAGTTTGTAATTACAGCTCACTCCATTTGGCTCTTTGTTTACCGACGGTTTATTATATAAATATAATATATATATAATTTATATAATTAATTATATATTATATTATATTTATATACATAGTTAACTTGTAATTTTTGCACCGTTGCGTCGCGCGTTGAGAGTTGACTCATGTCCCTGTTCTGGATTTTCAAACGCCTTTTCGTATAATTTAATATCTTGTACTTTGCCTTTCGCAACTTGTACTTTTGTCATTTTTACACGTTTCTTATCAATAAATTGAACCACTTGGATTGTATCTTGTACATTTGAGCTTTTTGGTCATTTGCGTCTTCATATCGTCGTTTTCGCCTTTTGTCTTCGCACTTATTTATTTAAACGAATATTACATAAAAATAGAACAATTGCAACTAAAAGCTTTACATATTGGAAGGATATTGCTACTAAATATATGTTCATTTGGAGCACTATCAACCGTGATGAGCACCAAGAACCTCACCGGAGCATTTGTTTGCTGTTTTTCAGAGTCTGATCAGACTCCTAGGCTTCTGAAAAATTGATTTTCAGATAGTTCATTTCGAGTAGATGACTCTTTGTTTATGCCTCGACTTAATCCAATATACGGTTTAGGATTTATAGCCTTCCGAAAGTCACTACGCCTTTGTAACGTTGTGCTGAAATTTCTGACCTACTCGCACTTAAACCGTTGCCACAGTCAAACGCAGGCGAGTTAGGTTCTGAAAATTCTTCAACGATTAGAGGACTCACATACGGAGCCATGGCCACTGACTAAGTCTCTTTTCAATTTGTATAGAGGTTGTAACAGCTGTTCGAAGTCATCCTTTTGTTTCGATCTCTATTCTTGTTAAACTTACCTTATTGTTGATGAATGATGATGATAATGATGATGTTGATGATGACACTTAATTTATTCACTTTTAACCCTTTTGGGACAACATACTGACCTAGTGACCTTTGACTTAGGTTGACGACCTTTCGGACCGACTTACTACCTACATACGTTTCATATCGACTTTTACTGCTTATTCACTGTGAGTTATAGCTTCCCTTACTACTTTTACTATTTTTGGGACTGAGAATACATGTGCTTTTTATGTTTTACATACTAGACACGAGTACTTAAACTTTACATATGTGTGGGTGATATAACGGCACAAAGATTCCCCTTAGCTCGGTAACGTTTAATCATTGGTTTCCTAACCGTGAACGCGAATCTTAGATATGGATCCATAGGATTTGACAACCCCACTCGGGCTAGTCGCGCTAGCATTCAACGGGTGTTTAATACTTCGAGGACAAACGCACTAGCCAAGTGCACTTTTAGGGGGTGATATACATACGTTAAGTCTAGTTACCGGGTGCCCACGGTTAAGCATATACTTTTCATATTGATTTAAACTGCTGATTGAAGCACTGAAATCTCGTGGTCTACATTACTTTACTGATTACAAATATAGCTCACCAACATTCGTGTTAACTTTTAAGTGTGTATTTCTCAAGTGCTTAGATGATGTTGCTTCCGCTGTTAGAATTGCTGTTTTGGTGTTATAGACTTACTGTTATGGACCTGCTGTGTTAGATTTCCGTTGCATTACTTAGAGATGTCTCAATTATGGAACTTTTATTTTGCATTCGTAACTTATGTTATTTTCAAATAATGACTTTGTAACGACATTTGTGTCATCTTATCTTTTGTAAAACGCTATCTCTTATGAATGCAAAACTGGTTTTCAAATAGCATATAGTGTTTGACCTTGTAATGATCCTGTTGTTGATGAACCGTACACGATGGTTTTATACGGGGCGTCACATTTGGTATCAGAGCATTGGTTGTTGGGAATTAGGTTGCATTAGTGAGTCTAGACCAGACCGAGTAGGATTCACTAATAGGACTAATAAACAACTTGCCCGTTTACTTGCTACGGCTTACTACTGTTGCATGTTACTGCTTACCCTTACTGCTATGTGAACTTACTGTCTGCTATTGCTTATCCTCATTACTGCATGCTACTGTCTGCTTTCGATTACATGTTACTTTGTTTAGTACTGTTGTTATTGCCATGCTATGTACTGCGGTAGACAATCTAGGTTGCTGTAGTGCCTGATTACGTGCTTGCTATATGTCTTATTGACATGGAAAAAGTTATTTTTCCTTGTTTAGATGTCAGACATGCTGCCCATGACCTTTGACTTCGAGAGTGACTTAGAGACGACTGTTGCCTCGCCTACGATTATTGCTGATTCACCGCTACCCTTCGACGACTCTGGCGATTCAACTTCTGGAGATAGTGGACTCGTGCTTGACCTGATGGACGTCTCAGACGGAGACGAGGATCCCGAGATGATTCCAGCACCACCCAGCACTAGACTCCCGGAGCCACAACACCATTCCGGTGGTACTGTGATTCCTGGGGGAAATGGAGACGGTCCTTTCCATAACGAGCATGGACATTGGGCTAGATGCACCACTGATGGACGTGTTGCACCAATTTCACCAGGCAGATATCGACTTATGACCACCGGTTAGACGCTTTCACCCGCCCGTGATGATCCTACATTTCCTTCCGACGATTCAGATGGATCATCATCCGACGACTCCAGCGAGGAGGATTCTGAGGAGGACCCTGAGGAGGAGCACGTGCAGCCGCCCTCTACCCCGCTGAAGAAGCAGTATTGTTTCGATGGTACTGTTATCCCAGGGATTAACAGAGGAAGACCGTTCGTGGACGCACGTGGACAGTTGGTTAGGGTCACAGCCCGTAAGCAGGTCGTACCGTATCCTGCCGATCCATTCGTGCGTAAGTGATAATCCTAAAAACGAACATATATTTCATAGCATTATTCCTCAAGAAAGACAATATTTTAGTTGGTATTGTTCGATTTACAAGCGACATTCGTTTAAATTTTAAAAAGAGAAGATAAAAGGCAGATTCGACAAATTGAAGACAAAAAGGTCCAAAGAGCTAAAAAGTACAAGATACAATTAAAAAGGTTCAAAATATTGATGAGGAACGTCTCAAAATGACAAGAGTACAAGTTACAAGACGCAAAGTACACGATATAAAATAATACGCAAAGACGTCCGAAAATCCGGAACCGGGACCTAAGCCAAGAAGAAACGCCCGACGCAACGGACCAAAAATATCTAGTCTACTATGCACAAGAATATAATATAATATATATATAATTATATATAATTATATATTATATTATATATTATTATTATATTACGTCGGCAAGAAGAAAACAAACCAATTTGGCTGGATCCAGGGTGGCCATGCGACTCGCATGGCCAGAGGCACAAAATCCATGCGAGTCGCATGGTGTGAAAATGCTGGTCAGGTCCTATATAAAGCCAGTTTTCTGCCGAGTTTTAAACACATAATATCTATCTCTCTCTCAATATATACGTAATATATATATATATAATTTATATTTTAATTTTAATTTTAATTTTAAATCCTAATAATAAGGGTATGTTAGCGAATGTTGTAAGGGTGTAAGTCGAAATTCTGTCCGTGTAACGCTACGCTATTTTTAATCATTGTAAGTTATGTTCAACCTTTTTATATTAATGTCTCGTAGCTAAGTTATTATTATGCTTATTTAAAACGAAGTAATCATGATGTTGGGCTAATTACTAAAATTGGGTAATTGGGCTTTGTACCATAATTGGGGTTTGGATAAAAGAACGACACTTGTGGAAATTAGACTATGGGCTATTAATGGGCTTTATATTTGTTTAACTAAATGAAAGTTTGTTAATATTAATATAAAGATTTACAATTGGGCGTCCCTATAAATTACCATATACACTCGATCGGACACGATGGGCGGGGTATTTATATGTACGAATAATCGTTCATTTAACCGGACACGGGAATGGATTAATAGCCACTAGAATAATTAAAACAGGGGTGAAATTACATTCAAGGGTAATTGGTGTAATTGTTAACAAAGTGGTAAAACCTTGGTTTACACGCAGTCGATAACCTGGTGTATTCATTAAACAAAGTATTAAAACCTTGTTACAATTCGAATCCCCAATTAGTTGGAATATTTAACTTCGGGTATAAGAATAATTTGATGAGGACACTCGCACTTTATATTTATGACTGATGGACTGTTATGGACAAAAACCAGACGGACATATTAAATAATCCAGGACAAAGGACAATTAACCCATGGGCATAAAACTAAAATCAACACGTCAAACATCATGATTACGGAAGTTTATATAAGCATAATTCTTTTATTTCATATTTAATTTCCTCTATTTTATATTTAATTGCACTTCTAATTATCGCACTTTTATTTATTGTTATTTAATCGCACTTTTAATTATCGTACTTTTTAATTATCGCAATTTTATTATTCGCAATTTCATTATCGTTATTTACTTTACGCTTTAATTTAAGTCTTGTATTTATTTTATATTTTACATTAGGTTTTAACTGCGACTAAAGTCTTAAAATCGACAAACCGGTCATTAAACGGTAAAAAACCCCCCTTTATAATAATAATATTATTTATATATATATTTGTATTTTTATAAAAGTAAACTAATATAGCGTTGAGCTTTGTTTAAAGATTTCCCTGTGGAACGAACCGAACTTACTAAAAACTACACTACTGTACGATTAGGTACACTGCCTATAAGTGTTGTAGCAAGGTTTAAGTATATCCATTCTATAAATAAATAAATATCTTGTGTAAAATTGTATCGTATTTAATAGTGTTTTCTGCTAAAATTAATAACTATTTTATATACTACCCCGCTGCACATCAAGTAATTTTGGCGCCGCTGCCGGGGAACGCCGAAGCGAAACGTCAATATAAAAAAAAAAAAAAAAATTTATATTTTAAGTTTTAATTAGTTTTTGTTATATATATATTTTTGTTTAAAAATTATAAAAATTAAAAAGATAAAAAAAAAGTATTTTAAGTATATTTTTAAGTTTTTCTTTTATTTTTACAAAATTATAAAGTATTTTAAGTTTATTTTTAAGTTTTTATTTTAATTATATATATATATTTTATTTAAATTTAAAACAGAAAAAAAAGAAAATAAAATATTAAATATTACGTTAAACCTGTCATTTGACCCCCTGATTTGAACCTGCAAGGCAGGTCATGCGACTCGCATGACCCACCCCCTTATTCCATGCGACTCGCATGAAGGGGTTGACCAGGCCACAACCAAACCCTAATTCCGCATTTATTACGGATATTATTTAATTATTATTACTTAAACCCTAAAACTATTATTATTATTATAATTAAGTTTTTAATTTATTTAGTTATTTTTACTTTTGTTTAGTTTTATTATTTATTTACTTAATACTATAATATAAAAAAATATAAAAATAATATTTTTATAAAATCTAATATTTTTATAACTTTTTATAACTTTTATATTTTGTCCCTTTTTAATCGTTGTAGCGTAATATTTGTATTTTTAGCTCATATTTAATTTTAAACTTAGTATTTGCTATAGTTATTTTTACTCCTAGATTTTTAGGTTTTGCCGTAGAATTCCTTAAGTGCTTTTTCTTTAGACTAAGATTTAGGTGCTTTAGAATTTTGCGACGCCTTTTTAAGTTTTAGTTTCTTTTTAAGTTATTTCTATTTGGGATTTAGTTTTTCCTGTAAGCTTTAATATTTTTAGACACCTTTTACTATGTACCAATTATCATTCCAATTAGTAATTTCAATTTGCGATTATAATTTTAAGTTAGTTGTAGTAATAAGGTTAGGTTAGTCAAGTATTTTTAAGTTTTTATAAGTTTCTTTTATTTTTCCGTCACCTTTTATTTTTCAACCATTTTTTTTTCTTTTTCAACTTTTCGACGCGCAATCTTTTTCTTTCTTATTTCTCGCTATTCTAGTTTTTAGGACTTAGAATTTTTTCTACTTCTTATCTAAATTTCTTAAAATTACGAAAATTTATTTTGAGTGGTTAAATTAATAGACATCAAAATTTTCTGGTTCGTAGTAATAGTTGGATTTGTACGTGGACCGGGTTATTGGAGCCAAACAGTCCTCAATTATATTGAGACCAAACGAATCCTGCCCCTCTGCTGCATCTTTTGGCTATTCGAAACGTGGGCAAAATCAGAAAAGTCTATTGATTGGATAACTTATTATAATTTTTCTTTCCTTTTAAAAACTAATAGGATATTCAGTGAATGCACCGAGCAAGACGTTCATCACCTTTTGTACGTTCACCACCTGTAACTAGATCAAGACATCGTTTAACAAATATAACCGCCGTTGATTTTTCTTTAGAATCGTCATCCAGTCAACCAAGTACTTCAGTTCAAATTTCCGATAATCCATTTTTTGAACCCAACCTCACAATTGAGAATCCGGAGAATATTCAGGAACGGTTCGTAGATCCTGAACCACTAAACTTTCCTCCGGAACCACCAATCATTCAAACAGAGATTGTTGAGGAACGAACCATTAAAACAGAATCATCTAGTGATACCGATTCAACAAATTCAATTATGGAGAATCTGGAACCTTTAAGTATGGAAGACCGAATGAGAGCTAAACGCACTGGCCAAGGTCACGCAATTACTCATCCAGACATTAATGCGCCAGATTATGAAATCAAAGGACAAATTCTACACATGGTGACTAATCAATGCCAATTTAGTGGTGCGCCGAAGGAAGATCCAAATGAACATCTACGTACCTTTAATAGGATCTGCACACTATTTAAAATCCGAGAAGTGGAGGATGAACAGATATATCTCATGTTATTTCCCTGGACTTTAAAGGGAGAAGCCAAAGATTGGTTGGAATCGTTACCTGAAGGGGCGATTGATACATGGGATGTTTTAGTTGACAAATTTCTTAAACAATTTTTTCCTGCATCTAAAGCCGTAAGACTTCAAGCAGAAATTGTTACGTTCACACAGAAGCCAAATGAAACTCTATATGAGGCGTGGACAAGATATGGAAAGTTATTAAGAGGATGTCCGCAACATGGTTTAGACACCTGTCAAATAGTACAAATATTCTACCGAGGATGCGACATCACTACAAGAAAAGACATAGATATAGCAGCTGGTGGTTCTATTATGAAGAAAACCGAAACTGATGCTTACAAAATTATTGATAATACTGCTTCCCACTCACATGAGTGGCACCAAGAAAAAGACATCATTAGATCATCTAAAGCAGCTAGAGCTGATTCTAGCCATGACTTAGATTCCATTTCGGCAAAGATAGATGCTTTCGAGAGACGAATGGAAAAGATGACTAAAGATATTCATGCTATACGAATTAGTTGTGAGCAGTGTGGAGGACCACATTTGACAAAAGATTGTCTCAGTATTGAATTAACAATGGAACAAAGAGAGAATATTTCATACATAAACCAAAGGCCTGGAAATAATTATCAGAATAATTATCAACCTCCAAGACCGATTTACAATCAAAACCAGAATTATAACCGAAATATTCCATACAACAACCAACAAGGTCCTAGCAATCAACAAGTATCCAATAATACTTACAACCAGCAAAGACCGAATTTTCAAAACAAACCACCACAACAAACCGATGATAAAAAGCCGAATTTAGAAGATATGATGACGAAGCTAGTTGAAACTCAAACGCAGTTTTTCACATCTCAAAAACAAACTAATGAACAAAATGCTCAAGCATTTAGGAATCAACAAGCTTCTATTCAAAATCTGGAACAAGAAGTGAGTAACCTAGCAAGGTTAATAGGTGAAAGAAAACTGGGAAGTTTACCAAGCGATACAAATGCTAACCCCCGGAATGAAACAGCTAAAGCTATTACCACAAGAAGTGGTACAACACTTAAACCACCGGAAATACCTGTAACTTCTGATGAAACCATTCCTACTCCACAAGAACCACAATCCGAGCAAGAAAAGGAAAAAGAACCGGTAGTTGAAAAGGTTAATGAAGATAACACAGTTAAGGATAAACCTTATGTTAAACCATACCAACCACCACTTCCTTACCCGAGTAAAATGAAGAAAGAAAAACTTGAAGCCGAGCAATCCAAATTCTTGGATATGTTTAAACAGATAAATGTAAATCTTCCTTTCATTGATGTGATTTCAGGAATGCCTAGATATGCTAAATTCTTGAAAGATCTAATCACGAATAGAAAGAAAATGGAAGAACTCTCGGCTGTTACTATGAATGCTAATTGTTCAGCAGTGCTGTTGAATAAGATACCAGAAAAACTATCTGATCCAGGAAGTTTCACAATTCCATGTTTTATGGGTAGTCTTAGTTCAATAGAAGCATTGGCAGACTTAGGTGCTAGTATAAATCTAATGCCGTATTCACTATACGCTATACTAGACCTTGGAGAATTGAAACCAACCAGAATAAGCATACAACTAGCCGATAGATCAATAAAATATCCTAGAGGGATAATGGAGAACATGCTAGTTAAAGTTGGTACTTTAGTATTTCCAGTAGATTTTGTTGTTTTGGACATGGAAGAAGATTCTCAAGTTCCTCTCATATTAGGAAGACCATTCTTAAACACGGCTAAAGCAATGATAGACGTGTTCGGTAAGAAACTGACCCTAAGTATAGAGGATGAGAGTGTTACCTTTTCAGTTGATAGAGCAATGCAACAACCACAATCTGCAGATGATACATGTTATTATATTCAAACTATAGATGCACATGCAGAATTATTAGAAGAATTTCCAGAATTACAAGGAACAGGAGAATGTTCTTTAGGAGAAGGTAATGAACCAATTGATGAAGCTGAAATGTTAGCTACACTTATAGCTAATGGATATGAACCAACAACAGAAGAAATTCAAATGCTAAAAGAAGAAGACAGATATCGATATAAATCATCAATAGAAGAACCTCCGAAATTAGAGTTAAAGCCACTTCCAAACCATTTGGAATACGCTTATTTACATGGTGAATCTGAATTACCTGTAATAATATCGTCTTCTCTTACTGAAAATGAGAAATCACAACTCATTTCTGTGTTGAAAGCTCATAAACCAGCCATTGCATGGAAGATTCATGATATTAAAGGAATAAGTCCTTCGTATTGCACACATAAAATCCTTATGGAAGAAGGTCATAAAACGTATGTGCAACGCCAACGAAGACTAAACCCTAATATGCAAGATGTAGTTAAGAAAGAGATTATTAAACTGCTAGATGCAGGTTTGATATATCCAATTTCTGATAGTCCATGGGTAAGCCCAGTTCAATGCGTGCCTAAGAAGGGTGGCATGACTGTCATTACAAATGAGAAAAATGAGCTTATTCCTACTAGGACTGTAACAGGATGGCGTGTATGTATTGATTATAGAAAATTAAATGACGCCACCAGAAAAGATCACTTTCCCTTACCTTTCATAGATCAAATGTTGGAAAGATTAGCCGGAAATAGTTACTATTGTTTTCTAGATGGATTTTCCGGATATTTTCAAATTCCAATAGCACCCGAAGATCAAGAGAAAACCACATTCACGTGCCCTTATGGTACTTTTGCTTACAAACGCATGCCATTTGGACTTTGTAACGCCCCTGCAACCTTTCAAAGGTGTATGATGGCGATTTTTCATGACATGATAGAAGAATGCATGGAAGTATTCATGGATGACTTTTCAGTCTTCGGTGATACATTTAAATCATGTCTAGTTAATCTGGAACGAATGCTAATTAGATGCGAAAAATCAAATCTAGTACTTAATTGGGAGAAATGCCATTTCATTGTTAAAGAAGGCATCGTTCTTGGACATAAAATTTCAAAAGAAGGAATTGAAGTGGATAGAGCTAAAGTAGATGTAATTGCTAAACTTCCACATCCCACCAATGTTAGAGGAGTTAGGAGTTTTCTAGGGCATGCCGGTTTTTACCGACGTTTCATAAAAGATTTTTCTAAAATTGCCACTCCTATGAATAAACTCCTAGAAAAGGATGCTCCATTCATCTTTTCAGATGAATGTATCAAATCTTTTAATATTCTTAAAGAAAAACTCACTAATGCGCCGATCATGATAACACCAAATTGGAATCTACCATTTGAACTAATGTGCGATGCAAGTGATTTTGCAATGGGAGCCGTTTTAGGACAAAGGATTGAAAAACGATTTCAACCTATATATTATGCTAGTAAGACATTACAAGGAGCACAAACGAACTATACAACTACTGAAAAAGAACTCCTTACTATTGTCTTTGCTTTTGACAAATTTCGATCATATCTCGTTCTAGCAAAAACGGTGGTCTATACCGACCATTCTGCTCTTAGATACCTATTTTCAAAACAAGATGCTAAACCAAGATTAATTCGTTGGATCTTACTCTTACAAGAGTTTGATATTGAAATCCGAGATAAAAGAGGAGCATAAAATCTCGCCGCTGATCATCTTTCTCGTCTTGAAAATCCTGAATTAGAAGTTCTGAATGAATCGGCCATACAAGACAACTTTCCTGATGAATATCTATTGAAGATAGATTATAAAGAAATCCCATGGTTTGCAGACTATGCAAACTACTTAGTTTGTGGATTCCTTGAAAAAGGATTATCGTACCAAAGACGAAAGAAATTCTTCAGTGATATAAAACACTATTTCTGGGAAGATCCACATCTGTTTAAAAGTTGTCCCGATGGAATAATACGCCGATGTGTATTTGGAGATGAAGCTAGTAAAATTTTAAACCATTGTCACACAGGACCAACAGGAGGGCATTATGGGCCTCAACTAACAGCCAGAAAAGTTTATGAAGCTGGATTCTATTGGCCTACAATTTACAAAGACGCACACCTTCTTTGCAAATCCTGTGATGCATGTCAAAGGGCCGGAAAAATAAGTCAACGTGATGAAATGCCGCAAAATGTCATCCAAGTATGTGAAGTATTTGACATTTGGGGTATTGACTTTATGGGTCCATTTCCAAAATCTCATAATAATCTATATATACTCGTAGCCATTGATTATGTATCTAAATGGGCGGAAGCACAAGCTCTCCCAACTAACGATGCACGAGTTGTAGTCAACTTTTTAAAACATCTTTTTGCAAGGTTTGGAACACCGAAAGCTTTAATAAGTGATCGGGGTACTCATTTCTGTAATAATCAACTTGAGAAAGTTCTTAAAAGATATGGAGTAACTCATAAAATCTCCACCGCATATCATCCACAAACAAGTGGACAAGTTGAAAATACCAACCGAGCTTTAAAACGTATTCTAGAGAAAACCGTAGGATCAAATCCGAAGGAATGGTCCATTAAATTGGAGGATGCACTCTGGGCTTTTAGAACAGCCTACAAAACTCCAATTGGAACCACACCTTTTAGACTTGTTTATGGAAAAGCATGTCATCTTCTAGTAGAAATTGAACACAAAGCATTTTGGGCTTTGAAGACATGTAATCTTGATTTACATGAAGCCGGACGTCTACGATTAAGTCAACTAAACGAATTAGAAGAATTAAGACATGAAGCATACGAAAATTCGTTAATCTATAAAGAAAGAACGAAGAAATGGCATGATAAAAGAATCAGAAGTTCAAAAGAATTTAAAGAAGGAGACAGAGTTCTTCTTTTCAATTCACGATTCAAGCTATTTCCTGGAAAATTGAAATCAAGATGGTCTGGACCATTCATAGTCAAAAGAGTTTTCCCATACGGAACGATAGAATTAATAAATTCAAATGGGATTGAATTTAAAGTTAATGGTCACAGAGTTAAACATTACATACATGGTCCGATGGAAGTCGACAACGAAGTTAATCACAATTTCGACACCACAGCTAACTAAGTGTGGGGAGAATCAAGTCTTTAAAGGATAATATGTATTTCTGTTAGAGTTAGATTGTCTGTTTTCGTGTAGTTCTCGAAAATGGAACCCGAATGGTCTTTCCCTAGCAGACCCTAAAGAACTAGTCTTCTCCCCCCATTCTGAATTTTTATTTTTATTTTAGGTTTTTACGAAATGAAGACTGCCTGTGAACTAAACCATGGTCTAATGCTACACGCTTTGATCACTAAACGTAATAATGACATACTACCGAGTGAATTAGTATCAGTAATCAGAGAAAGAATGGACGGAGTTAGAAAAGAATCCAGATGCGAAGATAATAAGTTACAATTTGGTAAAGGAAAATCAAAATCCGCAGCGAAAAGAAGAGCACGACACCTAGAACGATGTCACAAATGCGGAAAATGGTCACATGGAAGTAAATGTTCAAATAATCAAACCTATTCAAATACCGAATTTGTTACTTTATGCAGAGACGGACCGTTCATATGTTTAGAAGAAAAGACACTGAATGCTCGAGGTTACGCCTATGTAGCCATGGAAAACCAATTAAACCGACTATCTTATGAATGGAATAGATCATATAACTAAGAAATCTATTTCACAGGTATGTCTGTACAGTTTTTATTTTTATTTTTATTTTTAACCTTTTGATAATAAACGCTAATTTGTTCGCTAAAAAGTATTAAATTAGTATTGAATAAAATTAGGTTTGGCGACCGAAATTATTGATATCATTCAAAAAATTTATTACATCACTGCGAAATTTAACGTTTATTCTTAAGGTATAAATATCTTTAATCAATCAACCCAAAATATTTCAAAAATTCGTCATGAGTCAAATTAGGTCTTGGAACCGAAATTACTTTACCGAAAAGAGGGGCGCATATTTTTGATAATATTTGATTGATTAAAGTGGGATAAAAAGACAAAAAGATTTTTAATTTTATTTTTACCATGTTTTTAATCTTAATATTTAAATCTTAAATTAATATTGTAAACTTTGTAAAAACAATAAATTGTAAAATATTTGAAAAATTAATATAAGTTTGATATGAATTTATGAATTTTTTAAATTAAGTTTGGTGTGAATTTTTAAAATATAAATTTTTAAATTTATGAATTTTTAAATTAAGTTTGGTGTGAATTTTTAAAATATAAATTTTTAAATTTATGAATTTTTAAATTAAGTTTGGTGTGAATTTTTAATATTAATTTTGAATTTTATATTTAAGTTGTGTGAATTTAAAAACAAAAATTTACTTTATCTCATTAAGTTAAGAATATGATTTTTAAAATTCGTCGTAAGTTGAAGACTAGGTCTTTGAACCGAAATTGCTTTACCCGAGGGAGGGACGAGAACTTTTATTATCATTATTTTTAATCTTATTGATTTAAAGTATGCAAAAAAAAAAATTAAAAAATCCAAAAATCTAAGCTTTTAAAACAATCGCTTGAAAATGACAAAATTTTAAAATTTTGTCGAGGGACAGACTAGGGCATCGTCCCGAAACGACCTCGTCTTAAAA
This sequence comes from Rutidosis leptorrhynchoides, assembly GCF_046630445.1. Taxonomy (NCBI): domain Eukaryota; kingdom Viridiplantae; phylum Streptophyta; class Magnoliopsida; order Asterales; family Asteraceae; genus Rutidosis; species Rutidosis leptorrhynchoides. The sequence continues at coordinate 292,439,146 of NC_092343.1, read as the reverse complement.
AGAAACAAAATTTTTAAAATTTTATTAAATTTTATGTTTTAAAAGTATAAGGTTTTTATAAATAAAAAAAAAAAAAAAAATTACCTGGAAAATACCCCCATGCGACTCGCATGGGGGTAGGCTCTAAATCATGCGACTCGCATGACTTCCAAAAACTGGCCAGAATAGAAAAACCCAGCGATCTGTTCTCTGTCTTCACAAAACACACACACACACACGAACTTACTCCAAAACCCTCTAAAAAATTCATCATTTTTCACCAAATTTCTTGCAAAACTTCACAACAATTATGCCTAGATTCAGTAGTCTCAACCCCTTCAGGAGAACGGTAAAGATTTCACCCCTAATCTCTTTAAATTCAAATTTTTGTGTTCTTGAGCTAGAAATTTTATATTTTGATTTTGTTAAATTTAGGTGTAATTAGAGCTAAATTGTTGTTATATTATGCATGTATATCCTAGATAGAAGCTATTTAACATGAATTGAAGCTAAAAACTTCAAATTTTTAAGAATCTAGGGTTTGTGTTCTTGAGCAATTTGGGGCTTTTGATATAAACAGGTTATGGCCGATTTTTGTCATGAATTGTTGCTAAATTAAGTAGTGTAACATGTTTAGGTAGTTAATTGATCCAAACTTTGAGCCTAAACATGTTTTTGAGAATTAAAGTAGACTTTTTAAGTCTAAAAATTCATGAACTTGGATAATTTGATATAAAGGCCATTTGAAAGTTGTTTCATTGCTAGTAGTGATTATTTTGGCATGTTATTTGAGATAAATGCTTATGAACTTGATGTACATTTTTCGTATATGCTTATTTGACAAAGTGTAGACTTGACAAAAATATGAAAATGAGCACTAGTTTGATTTGAATGCCATGTAACAAGTGTTTAATTGCTATAATGATTATTGTTGACATGTTTAAGAGTTTAAATGTGATAAAACATTGTACACATTTTCTTATGTAAAAGTGTAGAATTGTTATTGTTAAGAAAATGTGTATAAAATGTGTTATGAATTGAACATGTCATCATAATTGTTTCAAGTTATTATTTTGCTAACACTAATGCATATTTGGATGCACAAATTTTGTGTTTAATGTGTTTTGCAGAGAAATACAGATACGGACGGTGCATCATCGTCCAGGCAACCAGAGCCCGAACCGGAAATGTTTCATGAACAAGAACAACATATGCAACAAGAAGAAGAAGAACATGAGGAGCAACATATTCCTTATCACGATCAAGATCAATTATTCATGAATCAGTTTCGTCAATTCGCTCCACATCAAATGATTCTGAGCTTAGACATTAATGAAGATCAGTTACACCCAAATCTGAGATTTGATCGATGTTGGATAGAGTATCCAGATTATCAAAAGAACATGCACATTCTCTACTTTAAGGTTGTTGAAATGCCAAGGGCAATTGACTGGGTACCTTTGGAAACAGTTGACCTTGCCGAACCGATTCGGGAATTATTGGTGCAAAGGTATGGTAATTCTCAGTTTAACGATTGGATGCGCCTATTTTCCATTCGTAGAACCATATATAGGGAATGGTGTATAGAATTACTTAGTACTATTAAGTTAAACAGTGATGTTAGGAGGATAGATGATAGAAGCTTTATTAGATTTCTGTTAGGTGGACGCATGTACAGAATGTCCATGATAGATTTAGCCAGGGCCTTACAGATTTACACCCCTGCTGAACTTTTGAGCCCCGACTGTAATAGCCTGATTGCCCAAGGAGAAAGGATAGATAGGGAATTTGATATTAACGCCGTCTAGAGGCGTATGTCCCACTTTAATGAATTTCACGCCAGTGGAAATCATACATACTTAGATATAGACAGAGCTGAACTCCGGGTGATTCATAGATTCTTAGCAAACACAATTACACAAAGGGGTAAGAATAAGGAGAAATTGACCGTAAACGATTTGTTCTACCTCAAGTGTATTAGAGACCCGAGGAGTTTCGTTAACATTCCCTATTGTGTTGGTTATTATCTCGCTAATGTAGTTTCGGGGATGAAATCAGGGAGTATTATAGGTGGTGGTATTTTCATTACTCTCATTGGAGAGTATTTAGGTGTGGATAAGCACCAAGGGGGTCCAATGAACGAAATAGAGGACGAAGGTGAAACTATAAGTTCAAACCTTTATCACGGTGCAAGGGTATTATTGATGAGACGTGGTCGGGTATATCGATACGAGGGACCTCAGCGACAGGTAGAGAGAGGTTCGGATGACGAAATGGAAGAGGCGAACAACATTATAGGAGTTGTTCGGGAGACTGCTCTTGATTTAGGCGTTCGTATGGAGGATGAATACATGACGAACTATGATAGGCATATGCAGTACGAAGCATGGCAACGTCGGAATGACTACGAGCAATCCCGGCAACGAGAGCATGGCCGATGAGATTATCATCAGCGCCAAATTATAAGCCAGTTGCAGCCTGGCGAGATGTATTATCCGACCCGACCCGCATACTATCCCGCACATCAGCCAGAAATGAGACCACCCTATGATTCATATGATTATGACGCAGCATACCAGTTCACCTATAATCAGCCATGGAACCCGGACGCGAACATGAATTGGGATCCATATCCTAATTTTTCTCCTAACCCACCTCCTGATCAGTAGAGATAAGTTGGTAATTTATAATTTTTATTTTTATTTTAAACACTTAACATTTTATTACGTTTATGTAATGTTTGATATTCTTATTATTATTGTGAACTAATATTTTTCTTATAGTTTGAAAGTGGGATGCCAAAGTTCCATTTCAAATTACATGTATGATTATATTTGTATTGTATGTATTTTATGTTATGCACAAAACAGGATAAAACAACGCGTTTTCAAAGACTGGCATTAAGTTCAGCAAAAGCAAGTAATTTTGACGACAAGATGCAAAATATATGTGAAATAACAACAAGACGGAATGAACAAATGACGTGCACCATTTATCATTCAGCAAACAAACGCCAATATATTTGGAAACTTTGGTAAAAATTTAATCATTTTCACGCAAATCACCCTCAATAATTTAAATTGTTACTAATTTCTTGCAAATGAGGGCATTGCAAGATCTTAAGTGTGGGAAGGGATTAAATTCTTTCGGATTTTAAAAATTTTTACTTTATACACTTGGTTACCATTAAAAATACTAGTAAAGCAGTAGTTGTATTAGAATCTAGTGCTCTCTGATAAAAAAGAACAGCCCTAGTCTTATATACTGACTACCCAATTATAGTAAAAATTTTCAAAATTTTCAATTAAATGAATTAAAATCATGTTTATACATATTTATGAACGATAAAACTAGGTTTTAACACCGAAATTATTGTTACCTCGGAAAGGACATAAATTGAGAAACAAACTAAAATGTTAAAATTCATTTAAAATGGAATAGAGGACGATAAAAAGGAAAATAAAAGCCAAATGTGGGAAAATTTACCAAGTTATCTTAAACATATGTCACATATATCTGTAACAAATAACTGAAAATACTTTTGCTTTGGACTAAACTAAACTGTTTTACCCAATGAAAGAAAAGAAAAGATCGATCTACACGATGAATCAATTCCATCATTAAAAGGAAGTAAAGTCTTCCTAAAAAGAAACGCGCTTCTTGATTTAGGTCATGAAGTTGTCGTCCAGACCAGCTGTAGGTTGACGAAAAATCTAGAAAAGTCATCTCTAAAATCAGCAGGAAATCCACGGACCTCAGCATCAAACAGGGTCGCCAAGTGGTCAGATTTATCCTAACCATGAGAAGGATTTATCTCGTACAATGGGGGGGCACCATGCAAATTAGCTGGATAAGACTAATGAATCAGATCCCCAGAAAGGATAATCTCCTTAAAGATTAAAAATCAGCTTTTAAGATTGATATTACTCAATCCTAGAGATTGACCTTAAAGATTGAGAATTACAAACTCATGGAATTCGATGATATCTAAACTCGAGCTTAAACGAGAAAATATTTTGATCAAAAATTATAAACCGATTTGTTTTCTGAAAACCCTATTTTCAATGCGTTCATTACCATTGAACGTAAAATCCTAGGAATTCACCTGGAATTCATTAGGTCACCTGAACTAAATCGGGTGTCAACCGTAAGAACGGTGGTTGCATAACATGGTCAAAGACAGGACTTTGTGCCAAACCGACAAATTATAAGGGTGAGCTTTACTATTGCTCCTACCAAGAATAGTAATTGCGTCCGACACGTTATAGACCATAATCAAAAGCATGTCACGGGACATTGCCTTAACAGTTGCTTGTTCAACGCTTTCTTTTACAACCGGACGGTAGTTTACCGAAAGGTAATATACGGGACAAGTAAACTGGACGTGTTGCTTTCCAAATACAAGGTTAGCAAGTGGGTGACACAAAACCGCAAGTTTTGAGCTAAAATTTTCAAATCTGAAACCCACCAAACCCACAAAAATATTTTGCAAACACCGGTAAAGGGTTATTCCGGAAAACTTATCTAGGGTAAAAACTAGATTTCGAAAGATCAAATGTTTTCATAAAGATCCAATTTCCTTAATGGATCTAAATTTTTATAGTCATGTGGGACTGTAAACCATATCGTTACTACCATTGTTTATACCGCCGTATAGAAATCACTGATGTACAAAGTGTGAAGAATAAAGAAGTGATTCTAGTATTTCAAGACAATATTGCTTGAGGACAAGCAACGCTCAATTGTGGGAATATTTGATAATGCTAAAAATGAACATATATTTCATAGCATTATTCCTCAAGAAAGACAAGATTTTAGTTGGTATTGTTCGATTTACAAGCGACATTCGTTTAAATTTTAAAAAGAGAAGATAAAAGGCAGATTCGACAAATTGAAGACAAAAAGGTCCAAAGAGCTAAAAAGTACAAGATACAATTAAAAAGGTTCAAAATATTGATGAGGAACGTCTCAAAATGACAAGAGTACAAGTTACAAGACGCAAAGTACACGATATAAAATAATACGCAAAGACGTCCGAAAATCCGGAACCAGGACCTAAGCCAAGAAGAAACGCCCGACGCAACGGACCAAAAATATCTAGTCTACTATGCACAAGAATATAATATAATATATATATAATTATATATAATTATATATTATATTATATATTATTATTATATTACGTCGGCAAGAAGAAAACAAACCAATTTGGCTGGATCCAGGGTGGCCATGCGACTCGCATGGCCAGAGGCACAAAATCCATGCGAGTCGCATGGTGTGAAAATGCTGGTCAGGTCCTATATAAAGCCAGTTTTCTGCCGAGTTTTAAACACATAATATCTATCTCTCTCTCAATATATACGTAATATATATATATATATATAATTTATATTTTAATTTTAATTTTAATTTTAAATCCTAATAATAAGGGTATGTTAGCGAATGTTGTAAGGGTGTAAGTCGAAATTCTGTCCGTGTAACGCTACGCTATTTTTAATCATTGTAAGTTATGTTCAACCTTTTTATATTAATGTCTCGTAGCTAAGTTATTATTATGCTTATTTAAAACGAAGTAATCATGATGTTGGGCTAATTACTAAAATTGGGTAATTGGGCTTTGTACCATAATTGGGGTTTGGATAAAAGAACGACACTTGTGGAAATTAGACTATGGGCTATTAATGGGCTTTATATTTGTTTAACTAAATGAAAGTTTGTTAATATTAATATAAAGATTTACAATTGGGCGTCCCTATAAATTACCATATACACTCGATCGGACACGATGGGCGGGGTATTTATATGTATGAATAATCGTTCATTTAACCGGACACGGGAATGGATTAATAGCCACTAGAATAATTAAAACAGGGGTGAAATTACATTCAAGGGTAATTGGTGTAATTGTTAACAAAGTGGTAAAACCTTGGTTTACACGCAGTCGATAACCTGGTGTATTCATTAAACAAAGTATTAAAACCTTGTTACAATTCGAATTCCCAATTAGTTGGAATATTTAACTTCGGGTATAAGAATAATTTGATGAGGACACTCGCACTTTATATTTATGACTGATGGACTGTTATGGACAAAAACCAGACGGACATATTAAATAATCCAGGACAAAGGACAATTAACCCATGGGCATAAAACTAAAATCAACACGTCAAACATCATGATTACGGAAGTTTAAATAAGCATAATTCTTTTATTTCATATTTAATTTCCTTTATTTTATATTTAATTGCACTTATAATTATCGCACTTTTATTTATTGTTATTTAATCGCACTTTTAATTATCGTACTTTTTAATTATCGCAATTTTATTATTCGCAATTTCATTATCGTTATTTACTTTACGCTTTAATTTAAGTCTTGTATTTATTTTATATTTTACATTAGGTTTTAACTGCGACTAAAGTCTTAAAATCGACAAACCGGTCATTAAACGGTAAAAAACCCCCCTTTATAATAATAATATTATTTATATATATATTTGTATTTTTATAAAAGTAAACTAATATAGCGTTGAGCTTTGTTTAAAGATTTCCCTGTGGAACGAACCGGACTTACTAAAAACTACACTACTGTACGATTAGGTACACTGCCTATAAGTGTTGTAGCAAGGTTTAAGTATATCCATTCTATAAATAAATAAATATCTTGTGTAAAATTGTATCGTATTTAATAGTGTTTTCTGCTAAAATTAATAACTATTTTATATACTACCCCGCTGCACATCAGTAAGACGGCCCGCACTGTGTCGTCTACATCTGCATCATCTGGACCATCTGCACCATCTGCACCACCTGCCCCACTAGCATCCCCCGTCGTCGAGGAACTGACGAGGGAAGTGCATGCCCTCCGTGCTTGGGTAACTGAGTTCGAGGACCAGATGTCCCACCTGATGGACATCATTTACCCACCTTCGCCCTAGGACTATTGTATTAGGTTTCCTTATGTATTCATTTGTAGTTTCCTGTTTTTCATTAATGTAATGTACGAACCTCATGCCATTGTACGCAATTTTCTTATTATGAATGGAATTACTGTTGCTTAATTGTTGTACGACGTTTTATTACATATTGGTTTTTGTGCTACCTGCTGCTTGTTGCCACGCTTAGTTATCATGTGTTGTGTTGTTTCCATACTGTTTACCTTCTTCTATGACGTTACCGATTGTGGGATTTTGACTTAAGTCGAAATTTTCATTTGGAAGATCGATGGCTAACGGAAGAGGTCCGCGAGAAATCCCCACCGCAGCTCAGATCGAGGATATGATATCTACTCGAGTAGTCGCGGCTATAGCGAATGCCAACCCTGCTCCAGCTCCACCGGTTAACCCAGCTGTTCAGAACGGGTGTACTTACAGAGAGTTCTAGAGCTGCAAGACCCACAATTTCAGTGGAACAGAAGGGCCAGTTGGGCTGACGAGATGGTTTGAGAAGTTGGAATCTGTGTTCTGTGTGAGTAACTGCTCCGAAGGGAATAACACTAAGTTCGCATCCTGCACTTTGTCGGATGGCGCTTTGACTTGGTGGAATACGCACGCCCAGGCGCGCGAGGAATCGACGAAGCTTACGCTACACCATGGGAAGAGTTTAAGAGTGCCATGATCGAGGAGTACTGCCCTAGAACCAAAATTCAAAAAATGGAAGTTGTAGGTACTGGAGTTAGCTTTGATGTGCCCCACAATGGTTACTCTGGAGTACAAGCGGATGGAGAGGTATCTGTAGGGACTCCCCAAGGACATTCAAGGAAATGTCACTTCATCGAAACCAGCAAATGTCCCAGAAGCTATGCGTATGGCGCACACCCTGATGAATCAAATTACCCGCCAAGAGCCAGAGAAGGCGAAATCAGAATTGAGAGCTAGTAATGGAAAACGTAAGTGGGACGGAAGCAAGGGAAAAGGTTTTGACCAGAACCCGAGTAAGAGGTATGAGAATTTCAAAGGGAACAATAACTGGAGGAACCCGAACCCGAATTTTAGCTCAAATCCTAACTACAAAGGTACCCTTCCTCAGTGTAAGAGATGCTACAAGCATCACACTAGATACTGCAACGCAGTGTGTGAGAAGTGCAAGAGGATTGGACACATCAGCAGAGACTGTAAGAGCACCGCCCCAGCAGTGAGGACAAACCCAAATGGACCAAGGAAGTGCTATGAGTGTGGATAGCAGGGCCACTTCAGGAATGAATATCCTAACAAGAAAAAGGATGGTGGGCCAGCACGTGGAAGAGCCTTCAACATGAACGCAAGAGATGCCAGCGAGAATCCTGACTTGGTTACAGGTACATTCACTATCAATAACCTATTAGCTTCTGTTCTATTTGATACTGGTGCCGATAGGAGTTATGTATGTAGACACTTTTGCTCTAAGATAGATTGGCCGTTAGTGCCTTTGGAGGAGAGTATGCTTGTTGAGGAGGTATTATCAACCTATCTGGAGTGGATTTTGAGATTGATCTAATACCCATCAAGTTGAGAAGTTTTAATGTGATTGTCGGTATGGATTGGTTGTCCAAGGTAAGAGCTTAAGTTATCTGCGGAGAGAAGATTCTTCGTATACTACGCGAAGATGGTGAGCCTCTAATTGTTTACGGGGATAGATGTAGCCTGAAGCTGAACCTTATTAGTTGCTTGAAGGCTCAAAAGGTTATGAAAAAGGGACGCTTTGCTATTCTGGCACATGTGAAGAAGCTAGAAGTTGAAGAGAAAAGCGTGGATGATGTGCGAATTGTGAACGAATTTCCCGACGTCTTTCCCGAAGATTTGCCTGGATTACCGCTGCCGAGATCAGTAGAGTTTCAAATTGATCTAGTGCCAGGAGCTGCACCTGTAGCTCGTGCACCTTATCGAGTTGCACCTTCCGAACTGCAAGAGTTGCAGAGTCAACTGCAGGAATTGCTAGACCGAGGATTTATCCAACCGAGTTCATCGCCTTGGGGCGCACCTGTTTTTTTATGAAGAAGAAGGACGGAGCTTTCCGTATGTGTATCGATTATCGTGAACTGAACAAGTTGACGATCAAGAATCGGTATCCCCTTCCTAGAATTGACGATCTTTTCGATCAGCTGCAAGGATCCAACTTTTACTCCAAGATTGATTTACGATCAGGTTATCACCAGTTGAGGGTGAAGGAGAGGGATGTGCTGAAGACTGCGTTCCGAACTCGTTATGGCCATTATGAGTTTCTTGTGATGCCATTTGGTTTAACCAATGCACCTGCCGTGTTTATGGATCTCATGAATCACGTATGCAAACCGTACCTGGACAAGTTCGTTATCGTCTTCATGAATGATATCCTCATCTATTCCAAAAGCGAAGAAGAACATGAGCAACATCTTCGACTCATCCTAGAACTCTTGAGATAAGAGCGACTTTATGCCAAATTCTCTAAGTGCGAATTTTGGTTGAAGGAAGTTCAATTTCTCGGTCATATCGTGAGCGATCAGGGTATCAAAGTCGATCTCGCAAAGATCGAAGCTATTAGCAAGTGGGAAACCCCCACTACTCCTACTCATATTCGCCAATTCTTAGGCCTCACCGATTACTATCGTATATTCATCGAAGGTTTCTCTTTGATTGCGCGCCCTTTGACCGCATTAACTCACAAAGGGAAGAAGTTCGTTTGGGAAACCGAGCAAGAGTCGGCATTCCAAACCCTGAAGCATTAGTTAACCACCGCTCCTATTTTATCCCTTCTCGAAGGTAGTGATGACTTCGTTGTGTATTGCGATGCCTCCCGAAAAGGTTTTGGGTGTGTATTGATGCAACGGAAGAAGGTTATTGCTTACGCCTCTCGACAACTGAAGATTCACGAGCGAAACTACGCTACTAACAATCTTGAACATGGATCCGTTGTCTTTGCACTCAAACTATGGAGACATTATATGTATGGAACCAAGAGTACTATCTTCACCGATCACAAAAGCCTCCAACACATCTTTGATCAGAAGCAACTCAATATAAGACAGTGTCGATGGATTGAGACGTTGAACGACTATGATTGTGAACTTCGTTACCACCCTGGAAAGGCAAATGTTGTAGCCGATGCCTTGAGCTGAAAGGAGAACGGTACCACTTCGTATCCGTGCCTTGAACATCACCATTCAGACGAATCTCAACAGCCAGATCCGCGTAGCTCAGGAAGAGGCTCTCAAGGAGGAGAATATTTCTCAAGAGCACTTGAACATCCTCGTTTCTCGATTTGAGGTCATGGAGACTGGACTCCGATACTTTGTCGGAAGAATTTGGGTACCTAGTTATGGAGATTTACGTAGTCTTATTCTAGACGAAGCTCATAAGTCAAGGTATTCGATTCATCCAGGAGCTGGTAAGATGTACCACGACCTCAAGGTTCAATATTGGTGGCCAAACCTCAAGGGGGATGTTGCGGCATATGTTAGAAAGTGTTTAACTTGTTCCAAGATCAAAGCTGAACATCAGAAGCCTTCTGGGTTACTTCAACAACCCGAAAATCCCGCAATGGAAGTGGGAAGGAATAACGATGGACTTCATCACGAAGCTACCGAAGACGGTAGGCGGTTATGATACAATATGGGTTATCGTTGACTGTCTTACCAAATCTGCACACTTCCTAGCCATGAAGGAAACTGATACGATGGAGAGACTGGTGCAGTTATACATAAAGGAGATTGTATCTCGTCACGGTGTACCCTTATCAATTATCTCAAATCGCGATACCAGTTTTGCTTCTAGATTTTGGCGTTCTTTACAAGAAGACTTGGGAACACGTCTAGATATGAGTACAGCGTATCACCCACAAACTGATGGACAGAGCGAGCGCACGATTCAAACCCTTGAGGACATGTTACATGCTTGTGTTGTTGATTTCGGGAAAGCTTGGGAGAGACATTTGCCTTGAGCCGAATTCTCTTACAACAACAGCTATCACGCAAGCATTAAGGTCACACCTTTGGAAGTATTGTATGGCCGTAAATGTCATTCTCCTATCTTTTGGGCCGAAGTACGTGAAAAACAACTCACCGGTCCCGAACTCGTCCATGAAACAACCGAGAAGATTGTCCAAATTCAAGCGAGTCTCAAGACGGCCCGTGATCGTCAAAAGAGCTATGCCGACCTTCAACGTGGAGATCGCGAATTTCAAATCGGCGACCACGTTATGTTGAAAGTCGCACCTTGGAAGGTGTAATCTGTTTCGGAAAGCGTGGAAAGTTGAGCCCATGATACATTGGTCCTTTTAAAGTCTTGGAGAGTGTTGGACCCGTTGCTTACCGTTTGGACCTTCCGACTCAGTTGAGTGCTGTTCACCCCACATTCCAAGTGTCGAATCTGAAAAAGTGTCTTGCTGAACCAGAACTCGTCATACCACTCGAGGAGCTTACGATTGATGACAAACTCCATTTCGTGGAAAAACCTGTGGACCGTGAGGTCAAGACCTTGAAACGCAACAAGATTCCGATCGTCCGAGTGCGATGGAATGCAAAACGAGGACCTGAGTTTACTTGGGAGCGAGAGGATCAGATGAAACAGAAGTATCCTCACCTCTTCACAACTCTACCATCTACCTCAGCTTAAAATTTCAGGACGAAAGTTTCATTAACAGGTGGGTAATGTAACGACCCGACTTTTCGACTTGCTTTTATGCTTTGTGCTTTCACGAAACTGCGTATTTGTGCATACTGAGCTATACTATACTCTGGGATCTTACTACATGTGGATTACTTTCGTTTATGTGTGAAAACGTGCCTTTAAGTACGTAGGGTACTTAACTTGATCCCCGGAAGACTTTATGACCGTTGGTGTCACTTGACGTTTAGAACGAACTGCGTACTGTGTACACGTTTAACTTTGGTCATTATCGGAATATTATGACTACGAAATACTAATTGTTATTTTATAATAACAATTACTTGGATTTTTAGATGCTTAATTACGCTTTGTAATTTACTAGAGCACACTAGTTGGTCTTTTTGGACTTTCTACCTTGTTGGACTTTAGCCCACCCTACACTAGCTAGTGGACTATTTAATTAGCTCAATCATAATAAGTTAGTGACCTATAATAATAAAAGACAAATGCTCATTTATTAGATGGAATATACTAGCATTTTTGTTAAGCATTATCCTTAACGTTGCATGTGATCCTAACAATAAGCACCAACTTTAGACAACCATTAACCAAAAAGCAAAAAGGTGTCCCCCTTGTCTCCTCCCAAACCCCACGGCCTAAACACCTCACCACCACCTCACTTCCTATAAATACCAAGCTAATCCCATTCATTTCACACTTGATTTCATTTACAAATTATACACACTTACTCTCTAATTCTCTCTCTAGTCTTTCTCACTCTAAAAAGTGTAAGTTTTAAATTTTTCTTTCTCTTTTTCTCCTCTTCTCATCCACGACATCATCATCATCATTTAACGGATCTAGCTTTTAGCTTTTGATCTTGTTATATCTTGTAGATTCAAACTTGGGTTTGAATCCTTCAAGAACATGAAAGATTCAAGCTTTCTAGCTTTGAATCTTCATTTACTTGTTAGATCTAGCTTGTGATTTCTTTGTTTTGTTATAAAGATCAAAACTTGTGTTTATGATCTTCATGTATCTTAAAGATCCAAGCTTTATGCTTCAAAATCTTCAAGAACACTAAAGATCCAAGCTTTCTAGCTTAGGGTTTCATTATTATGTTAAAGATCTTAGCTTTTTAGCATATGGTCTCATTACTTTCATTATTTTATTAAAGATTTTAGTTCTAGCTTATGGTCTCATTAATCTTGTAAAGATCCAAGCTTTCTAGCTTAGAGTTTTCTTAATACTTGAGATCTAAGTTATTATTGTAGATGTCACTTACTTGAAACCTTTTTGTGTTTGTTGTGATGATAAATATCAAGTCTTCATCATCATATATAATGGAGATGCATAAACTTGTGTAAAATGGACAAAGGTTGAAACTTTATTGGATCAATGTAATAAAGAGACAATCTTGATGTTCAAAACTTGTAGAATGATAGATTTTACTCTTAGTTGTGTATTTATGGTTGAACATTGATCAAAGTGATGCTAGAACATCAAAGAGTTGTACACTTGAAGCTTACAAGCATCAAGGATGAGAACCGTGATGAGCATCAAGCACCAAGAACCTCACCGGAGCACTTGTTTGCTGTTTTTGGGGTCTGATCAGACTCCTGGGCTTCTGTAAAATTGATTTTTAGATAGTTTGTTTTGATTATATGACTTTTCGTTTAGGCCTCGACTTAATCCGATATACGGTTTAGGATTTATAGCCTTCCGAAAGTCACTACGCCTTTGTAACGTTGTGCTGAAATTTCTGACCTACTCGTACTTAAACCGTCTCCATGGTCAAACGAACATCAGTTAGGTTCTGAAAATTGGTCAGCGGTTAGAGGAATCACATACGGAGCCATGGCCACTGACCACGTGTCTTTTTGATTTGTATAGAGGTCGTAACAGCTGTCCGAAGTAAGCCTTTTGTTTCGATCTCTATTCTTGTTAAACTTACCTTAGTGTTGATGAATGATGATGATGATAATGATGACACTTAAACTTAATTTATTCACTTTTAACCCTTTTGAGACAACATACTGACCTAGTGACCTTTGACTTAGGTTTATGACCTTTCGGACCGACTTACTACCTGCATACGTTTCATATCGACTTTTACTGCTTATTCACTCTAAGTTATAGCATCCCTTATTACTTTTACTATTTTTGGGACTGAGAATACATGCGCTTTTTACATTTTACATACTAGACATGAGTACTTAAACTTTACATATGTGTGGGTGATATAACGGCACAAAGATTCCCCTTAGCTCGGTAACGTTTAATCATTGGTTTCCTAACCGTGAACACGAATCTTAGATATGGATCCATAGGGTTTGACAACCCCACTCGAGCTAGTCGCAATAGCATTCAACGGGTGTTTAATACTTCGAGGACAAACGCACTCGCCAAGTGCACTTTAGGGGGTGATATGCATACGTTAAGTCTAGTTACCGGGTGCCCACGGTTAAGCATATACTTTTCATACTGATTTAAACTGCTGATTGAAGCACTGAAATCTCGTGGTCTACATTACTTTACTGATTACAAACTATAGCTCAACAACATTCGTGTTGACTTTTAAGCGTGTATTTCTCAGGTGCTTAGACGATGTTGCTTCCGCTGTTAGAATTGCTGTCTTGTTGTTATAGACTTGCTGTTATGGACCTGATGTGTTAGATTTCCGCTGCATTACTTAGAGATGTCTCAATCATGAAACTTTTCTTTTGCATTCATAACTTATGTTATTTTCAAATAATGAATTTGTAACGACCTTTGTGTCATGTTATCTTTTGTAAAACGGTATCTTTTATGAATGCAAAACTGGTTTTCAAACATCATATAGTGTTCGACCTTGTAATGATCCTGTTGTTGATGAATCGTAGACGATGGTTTTGTACGGGGCGTGACATAAGTTGGATCTCCCAGCCAATGCACAAATACACCCTACGTTCCATGTCTCTCAGCTTAAACTACACAAGGGATCCATTCCTACAGCAATGGGCACCCTACCTCACATGGATCCAGATGGGCTAATTGTTGTAGCTCCTTTAAAAGTGTTAAACAGAAAACTGGTGAAGAAAGATAATAGAGCTGTGATCTATGTTCTTATTCAATGGAAGATGGGGAGTGTTGAAGATGCAACTTGGGAACTTGCAAAGGATATCGCCAATTGTTTCCCAGAGTTTGATTTTGTTATACACCATTCTTGAGGTCAAGAATGTTTTGAAGAGGAAGGGATTGATATAGTCATTTTATAACTCACGTGCGAGGCACGTGCTCTTTCCCAATCGTCACCAGCTCAAGACGGAGTCAACAGAAAAGTCAAAATTAGTTCAATGTAGTTAATAGGCGGGCAAATTTGTTAAGATGTCGTAAATGCAATTAGGTTAGGCGATATCTGTATTAATAGCTCGTGATTGTGGTAGATTAGTTCATGTTTTTCAGTTAGCAGTTTACCCTTTCTCTCAATTGTAATCTCAATTTCAATAAAACTCAATTTGTGAGAATTCTCAGATTCATTTCTTCCTTTACGATTCCCAGATTATTGCAATTACTTTCACGATCGATCTTAGATTCTGAAAGTATCTATCAACTTCCTTTAAGTGTTCTTATTAAAATTTTTGCCTAATATAGGCTTTGTTTTAATTATACGGCGTGATCTTCGCTTCTTTATCGTTTCATAAATTTTCAAATTACGTCGCCTTGCGTCGTACCCCGGTGTTTATTTGCGTTGTTTGGTTTCAATTGAAACACTGTTAAAACAAATCAGAAGATCAACGGAATCTTACATTCATGTTTAAATTCTGGTAATTATGTTTTTTTTTTCCTTCTGATTTAATTTTTAGGGTTTTCTTGTTCCATACATGCCGTTAGGTTTTAGGGTTTTTTATTTTTGTATCATAATAATTTGAATTTGAATCATGGTGTCGAAGCTCACTTTTGTTTATCAGGCTAATTAGTTTATAAGAAATTGTTCTAATTGTCATTTCAAGCCAATTAATTTGAGTTACATTACTTGTGCTTGTATTGTAATGTTTACTAGTTGCCGGTTATTAACTACTCCCTCCTCCACTGTTACTTTCCAAAGTCTTTCTTTGTCAACTTTAACTATAAATATTTTTATTTTTGTTATATAATATTTGATGAAAATCATATGGAATGAAAACACAGTTGAAACCCAATTCATTCATATAATTTCCATCAAATATTATATAACATAAATTAAAATATTTACGGTCAAAGTTTATAAAGAAAAACTTTGAAAAGTGACACTTAAGATGGGATTGATAAATGATTGTACTTTTTGTTGTTAATCTCTAGGTTAACCTGAAAGATAACAAATTATTAAACCTTTACTTTGTTACGTTTGTTTTTCGTAAACTTACTCCATATTTTATTATATTCGAGTGTTTGTTAAAATTGATACCAAATTATATATATATATATATATATATATATATATATATATATATATATATATATATATATATATATATATATATATATATATAGTGGTAGGATCAAGAGGGAAGTAACCAATCGGGGGGAAGCGGGGGGAAGCAAAAACTTTTTTTTTCGTTTTTTGAAAAAACTTTGTTCACGAACATTATAGATGAGATGAAAATATGAACATTTAGTAGAGACACTTTGTGATAAATGTTTTTATTTTGGCGGGAAAACGCTCGAAGAAGTAATATATAACAATTATCGTGTATTTCGAGCGTATGTTGAGGTTTTAGCTATTGGGGTTTAGATATTAGGGTTTATAGGGTTTAGATAGTAGGGTTTAGAAATTTAGGGTTTAGGGTTTAGATTTAGGGTTTAAATTTAGGATTTAGATTGAGTTTTTAACACGAACGGTTTAGAGTTTAGGGTTTAGGATTTAGGGTTTAGAATTTGGTGTTTTGGGTTTATGGAATAAACCCAAAACACCAAACCCTAAACCCTAAACCCTAAACTCTAAATCGGGCTAAATTTTACTTCACAAAACATGGAAGAAAAAAAACGTTCATATTCTTCACGAACAATATTATCATGAATGTTATTTTTATCGATCGTTTTCCCGCCTAAATAATAACATTCATCACAAAGTGTCTCTTCTAAATGTTCTTATTTTCGTGTGATCTTGATGTCGGAAAAAAAAATTCCAAAAAAAACGGAAAAAAAAAATTGCTTCCCCCGCTTCCCCCCGATTGGTTACTTCCCCATTGATCATGCCCCTATATATATATATATATATATATATATATATATATATATATATATATATATATATATATATATATATATATATATATATATATATATATATATGCATAGCCCATAGGTGTAAGCATGTTGAATTGAATATGTTAAGTTAATTGTGAGGCATCTATTGTCTAGTAAAGAATTGGTAATGACTCACTCTCTTTTAGGGGAGGTGAGGGTTCGATTCCCACTAGGTGAGGAATTTCCAAATAATTGGATCAAAAACTATTCTTACCGGGCCCAAATGATCCCTTGGTCCCACGCATGCGAAGATTACAACAATAACAATGCAGGTTCGAATCTCGGGCCTGGCGTGCTGTGGGGAAATTGGTGATGGTGTTTCGCCAGGCTCCAGTGGGCTACCGGGGACCGCTGGATGGGTTGACAAAGTTAACACAGAGCTAACATGTCCCTGCCGATACACATGTTTTTGCAACAATCTATTGTCTAGTATTGTTTATTTGGCATCATGATAAAAAATGGAGTAACTAAAAGTTTTTTCTAGATTTGTTAACGTAATGGTAACTTTGATCAATGAGACGTTTAATATATAAATAGTGGCTGCTATGCTAATATTTCAGTGGATTACAAGAACAAGTGGAAGCTACTACAAAAACAAGTGGAAGCTACTACAAACTCAAGGTATCCTCCATCTGTTGTGAAATAAATATTTTCTGCTACATTTTAAAATTCTTAAAATACTTAAAATTGGAATATGTGAAAATTTAAAAATATAATAAGGAAAATAAAAGGTATAAGTCACGACTCTAGTTATTGAGTCGACAACAAGCGTCGATTTATTGGTGACTTGACTGACTCTTAGATCCTAAAGTAAATTTTAGGCAGGATTTATAACCCATGGAAATTTGATTTTACCAATTTCATGGCGTCTCAATTTTTTTTAATTTAATTTTATTTTTTTATAAATTTTTTCTACTTATTGGCCAGAGATCCACTCGGAAGCAATCTCTCTATCCGTCGAATAGAGAGGGATGACTTTCTCTACTTTTGAGAGTGTGTTCACTCTGGGCGGAGAAATGACTTTTCTTTATTCTCGAATAGGGGTACATCTCACCTCCCCATACAACACTTATGTGGTATTGGGTTTTGTTGTTGTTGTTGTTGTTGTTGAAAGGTATAAGACATACAAATTACAAATGTAAATAAATGTAAATGGTAATAAATTGTTTACATAACATTTTTTTTATGACTTATGGTTTTTTAATAAACAGAAAATGACTTCTTCGAGTGCAAACAACCATTACATTCCGGAAAACTTCAAGACAAAATGTGAATACTGGTTAGCAATATTGGAAAACCATGTACTTCACACAGCGTTTACAAGAACAACAAGGGTTCGAAGACTTCACTTGGAATCCTTATTTTGGTCAATAAGGTTTGTAGGTGAAGTTCCAGACTTCCAGCACAAGATTAAGGAGCTACACGGCTTATTTTGAGTTTTGATTACATCGAATAAATGAAACATTTAGAATAACGCTCAATGATTTCAAAATTTTGCTAAATTTACCAATAGAAGTGGACAACTGTGCAAACTTACCAAGCCAACCCTAGATGATTGTTAAAATACAATGCAAATTTAGTATTAGTAGATGTATATATGTAAAATATCTAGATATTAATATGTATAAGAAAATATCTAGAATTTAGAATATGGTAGGAAAAATCTTGAAATTTGTATTTGATAGAAAAAATCTATATATTTGTATGTGTAGAAAATATCTAGATATTTATCCATGAAAATATCTAGTTTCTAGAATGTTCCATGGGGTAGTACAAATATGGGTGATGAGTAGTTCATTTGTGTAAGGTGTGAGAGTTGTGAGGAAGTAAGAAGAGTTGAGTTAGAGAAGAGAAAACTTATAAGTAAGTAATATTGTAATTGTATTTTGTATTAATAAAAGTGTTCTTTGTTAAGTTTCCCGGTTAAGCCTTAGTTTGTGTTTAAGTTCTTAGTGCACTTGTGTTATTCTTGTTATATGGTCGGCTCTGCCGCCTAAGTGATATATGGTCGGTTATACCGCCTGAATGATATATGGTCAACACTGTCGCCTAACCTAATATTGTGCACTAAGGATTCGTAAAATTAAAGGCTAACCAACGTCAAAGTGTTGGTGTAGTAAGAGTAGTATAACTAAGGTCCTCTATAGTGGCTGTGTTGGGCTCGTCGAAGCTTCCAACAATTGGTATCAGAGAGGGTCGTTCGGGACCATTTCTAGTGGAGGAACTCGGTAAACGTTGGACATTTACATCGACTTGTTTTCACCAAGGCTCTAAGGGAGATTCTGTCGGAGCACAGTTAGGAACTATGAAAGCTCATCGGTCAGGGACCAAGCTTATTGGACGTTGGACGTCATGATGGCAGATCTTGCAAGTACGAGCAGTGGAATCAAGAGTCTCAATAACCACAACTATGGTTATTGGCGGACTTGTATAGAATCCTACTTACAAGGACAGGATTTATGGAAAATAGTTGATGGCAGTGACACAACGCCTCCACCGAAAGAAAATGCCGAAGCCTTGAGAAAATAGAACATCAAGGCTGGGAAGGCTTTATTTATACTGAAGACTACAATCGAGGAGGATCTATTGGAGCACATCCGTGATGAGAAAACACCAAAGGCAGCTTGGGAAACTTTTGAAAAATTATTTTTAAAGAAGAATGAAGCACGCCTCCAGCTCTTGGAAAATGAGCTCGCAGGTATCTCATAAGGAAGTCTATCTATTTCTCAGTATTTCACCAAGGTGAAATCTATTTGTCGTAAGATATCTCAACTTGCTCCTGAAGAGAAAGTGATTGATGCAAGGATGAAGAGAATTATCATCCATGGCTTAAGATCCGAGTATAATGGATTTATAGCCGCTGTGAGAGGATGGCTGAAATGTCCCGTTCTTATTGATTAAAAACGTTCCATATTAATTTATTTCGTTGCGAGGTTTTGACCTCTATATGAGACGTTTTTCAAAGACTGCATTCATTTTTAAAACAAACCATAACCTTTATTTCATAAATAAAGGTTTAAAAAGCTTTACGTAGATTATCAAATAATGATAATCTAAAATATCCTGTTTACACACGACCATTACATAATGGTTTACAATACAAATATGTTACATCGAAATTAGTTTCTTGAATGCAGTTTTTACACAATATCATACAAACATGGACTCCAAATCTTGTCCTTATTTTAGTATGCAACAGCGGAAGCTCTTAGTATTCACCTGAGAATAAACATGCTTTAAACGTCAACAAAAATGTTGGTGAGTTATAGGTTTAACCTATATATATCAAATCGTAACAATAGACCACAAGATTTCATATTTCAATACACATCCCATACATAGAGATAAAAATCATTCATATGGTGAACACCTGGTAACCGACAATAACAAGATGCATATATAAGAATATCCCCATCATTCCGGGACACCCTTCGGATATGATATAAATTTCGAAGTACTAAAGCATCCGGTACTTTGGATGGGGTTTGTTAGGCCCAATAGATCTATCTTTAGGATTCGCGTCAATTAGGGTGTATGTTCCCTAATTCTTAGATTACCAGAATTAATAAAAAGGGGCATATTCGATTTCGATAATTCAACCATAGAATGTAGTTTCACGTACTTGTGTCTATTTTGTAAATCATTTATAAAACCTGCATGTATTCTCATCCCAAAAATATTAGATTTTAAAAGTGGGACTATAACTCACTTTCACAGATTTTTACTTCGTCGGGAAGTAAGACTTGGCCACTGGTTGATTCACGAACCTATAACAATATATACATATATATCAAAGTATGTTCAAAATATATTTACAACACTTTTAATATATTTTGATGTTTTAAGTTTATTAAGTCAGCTGTCCTCGTTAGTAACCTACAACTAGTTGTCCACAGTTAGATGTACAGAAATAAATCGATAAATATTATCTTGAATCAATCCACGACCCAGTGTATACGTATCTCAGTATTGATCACAACTCAAACTATATATATTTTGGAATCAACCTCAACCCTGTATAGCTAACTCCAACATTCACATATAGAGTGTCTATGGTTGTTCCGAAATATATATAGATGTGTTGACATGATAGGTCGAAACATTGTATACGTGTCTATGGTATCTCAAGATTACATAATATACAATACAAGTTGATTGAGTTATGGTTGGAATAGATTTGTTACCAATTTTCACGTAGCTAAAATGAGAAAAATTATCCAATCTTGTTTTACCCATAACTTCTTCATTTTAAATCCGTTTTGAGTGAATCAAATTGCTATGGTTTCATATTGAACTCTATTTTATGAATATAAACAGAAAAAGTATAGGTTTATAGTCGGAAAAATAAGTTACAAGTCGTTTTTGTAAAGGTAGTCATTTCAGTCGAAAGAACGACGTCTAGATGACCATTTAAGAAAACATACTTCCACTTTGAGTTTAACCATAATTTTTGGATATAGTTTCATGTTCATAATAAAAATCATTTTCTCAGAATAACAACTTTTAAATCAAAGTTTATCATAGTTTTTAATTAACTAACCCAAAACAGCCCGCGGTGTTACTACGACGGCGTAAATCCGGTTTTACGGTGTTTTTCGTGTTTTCAGGTTTTAAATCATTAAGTTAGCATATCATATAGATATAGAACATGTGTTTAGTTGATTTTAAAAGTCAAGTTAGAAGGATTAACTTTTGTTTGCGAACAAGTTTAGAATTAACTAAACTATGTTCTAGTGATTACAAGTTTAAAACTTCAAATAAGATAGCTTTATATGTATGAATCGAATGATGTTATGAACATCATTACTACCTTAAGTTCCTTGGATAAACCTACTGGAAAATAGAAAAATGGATCTAGCTTCAACGGATCCTTGGATGGCTCGAAGTTCTTGAAGCAGAATCATGACACGAAAACAAGTTCAAGTAAGATCATCACTTGAAATAAGATTGTTATAGTTATAGAAATTGAACCAAAGTTTGAATATGATTATTACCTTGTATTAGAATGATAACCTACTGTAAGAAACAAAGATTTCTTGAGGTTGGATGATCACCTTACAAGATTGGAAGTGAGCTAGCAAACTTGAAAGTATTCTTGATTTTATGAAACTAGAACTTTTGGAATTTATGAAGAACACTTAGAACTTGAAGATAGAACTTGAGAGAGATAAATTAGATGAAGAAAATTGAAGAATGAAAGTGTTTGTAGGTGTTTTTGGTCGTTGGTGTATGGATTAGATATAAAGGATATGTAATTTTGTTTTCATGTAAATAAGTCATGAATGATTACTCATATTTTTGTAATTTTATGAGATATTTCATGCTAGTTGCCAAATGATGGTTCCCACATGTGTTAGGTGACTCACATGGGCTGCTAAGAGCTGATCATTGGAGTGTATATACCAATAGTACATACATCTAAAAGCTGTGTATTGTACGAGTACGAATACGGGTGCATACGAGTAGAATTGTTGATGAAACTGAACGAGGATGTAATTGTAAGCATTTTTGTTAAGTAGAAGTATTTTGATAAGTGTATTGAAGTCTTTCAAAAGTGTATAAATACATATTAAAACACTACATGTATATACATTTTAACTGAGTCGTTAAGTCATCGTTAGTCGTTACATGTAAGTGTTGTTTTGAAACCTTTAGGTTAACGATCTTGTTAAATGTTGTTAACCCAATGTTTATAATATCAAATGAGATTTAAAATTATTATATTATCATGATATTATCATGTATGAATATCTCTTAATATGATATATATACATTAAATGTCTTTACAACGATAATCGTTACATATATGTCTCGTTTAAAAATCATTAAGTTAGTAGTCTTGTTTTTTACATATGTAGTTCATTGTTAATATACTTAATGATATGTTTACTTATCATAGTATCATGTTAACTATATATATATCCATATATATGTCATCATATAGTTTTTACAAGTTTTAACGTTCGTGAATCACCGGTCAACTAGGGTGGTCAATTGTCTATATGAAACATATTTTAATTAATCAAGTCTTAACAAGTTTGATTGCTTAACATGTTGGAAACATTTAATCATGTAAATATCAATCTCAATTAATATATATAAACATGGAAAAGTTCGGGTCACTACAATGGCCTACTCAACCATCATTAATAGAGCTGGAGAATTTATTGGCTAATCAAGAGGCATTAGCCAAGCAGATGAATGAAGTAACCATAAAAGACGGAGAAGATTCACTCTTCACCAAAAAGAAGAAAGCAACATCTCGAAGACAAGAGGCGATGAAAGAAAGTAAGACATATGGGTGGAAGGGTCACCTAAAATCAAAAGGCAACGCTTCAGGGAAGCTCAACAAGGAAGAAGAGATCATCGCCAACAATACGGGGAAAATGATAAGAGAAAGAATGGTGAATGCTTCAATTGTGGCAAGAGGGGTCATTTTGATCGAGATTGTAGATTCCCCAGAAGGCGAACTTTCGAAGGAAATGTGGCTGCCGCAAGAGATGAGAAGAAAGATGTCACATTCGAAACATCCATTAATGAGGAAACGTGGGATGTAGAAGCAGGACTCTCCGTTGAAGCTGACATGGATGATCAAGCTCTTGCAACAACCTTAAAGTCAAAAATAAACTACAAAGATGATTGGATCATCGATTCTGGGTGCTCAAATCATATGACCAACGATGGGACAAAGCTGCAAGAAATGGAGGATTACAAAGGAAAGAGAGTCGTGTTGACAGCCAACAATTCAAGGTTGTCTATTTCTCACATTGGAAAGACAATAATTCCAAATGAAGGTGACTCTCAAAAGTTCCAACTCGAGAAGGTGTATCTTGTCCCTGGCCTAAAGAAGAATTTACTGTCAGTACCACAATTAATAGCAGAAGGGAACTATGTACTCTTTGGACCAGAAGATGTGTCCGTATTCAAGAGAGTGAAGGTGATTGGCAATCCAATTATGCAAGGAAGAAGAATAGAGTCGGTCTATGTACTATCTGCTGAAACAGCATATGTGGACAAGACTCGAAAGAATGAGATGGCTGATCTGTGGTATGAACGTCTTGGGCATGTGGGCTACAACAAGTTAAAGGAGATGATGGTGAAACACATAGTAAATGGCCTTCCTCAAATTGATATCCGAACAGATACAATATGTTCTAGATCTCAAATTGGAAAAGCTCACCAATTGCCATTCAAGGAGTCACAACATCAGACTAAGACACCACTAGAGCTCATACACTCAGACGTCTTTGGCCCAGTGAAACAAACATCACTTGGAGGAATGAAGTATATGGTGACATTCATTGATGACTTCTCAAGGTATGTATGGGTTTACTTCATGAAGGAGAAGTCAGAGACTTTTCTGAAGTTTAAAGAGTTTAAGAATAAGATAGAAAGTGAGCTCAGTTATAAGATTCGGTGCTTACGCACTGATAATGGAAGAAAATATTTGTCGACCGAGTTCAATATGTATCTTGAGAAGCACAAGATCAGAAGGCAATTAACTTGCCCCAATACTCCACAGCAGAATGGAGTGGCGGAACGCAAGAATCGTCACCTTGCCGAAACTTGTCAAAGTATGCTTCATGGTAAGAATGTACCTAGCAGATTTTGTGCTGAATGTATGAGGACGGCATCGTACGTGATTAACAGACTCCCACAAACAAAGTTGGGATATATTTCACCATATGAAAGATTATGGAAGATCAAGCCAACCGTCAACCATCTCAAAGTTTTTGGATGTGTATGCTACGTCTTCGTGCCAGATCATCTACGAAGCAAATTTGAGAAGAAGGCAATTCGGTGCATTTTTGTCGGTTATGATGAATCAAGAAAAAGATGGAGATGTTGTGATCCAAATACCGGAAAGTGCCATACTTCAAGAAATGTGGTATTTGATGAAGCGTCTTCATGGTGGTCACCTCAAAAGATAGAGCTTCCAGAATCTCATGGATTAGAAGAAGGTCCAGAAGAAAAAGAAGAGCCTAAAGAGCAGGTATTGGATCCAATAAAAGAAGGAGAAGGGTCGTACTCTAAGGAAAAGAGTTCATGGAAAACTAGTGTACATCAATCTATATCCGAGGAGGTTCGTCCAAGCCAAAAGGAAGTCGTGGAGCATGCACAAGAATTAAGGAGATCAACAAGGCTGAGACAACCTAATCCAAGGTATGCCAATGCTGCTCATGTGGATGAATCAATACCTATTGAGCCTTCTACTTATGAAGAAGCAGCGCAAAGTCGAGAATGGCAGAAAGCGATGGAAGAAGAAATTAATGCACTAAAAGAAAATCAGACATGGAGTTTAGTTCCAAAGCCAAAAGATGTAAAACTAATATCTTGTAAATGGGTTTACAAGGTGAAGACTCGATTAGATGGATCCATTGAAAGGTATAAAGCTTTACTTGTTGCTAGAGGTTTTTCTCAACAATATGGGCTGGATTATGAAGAAACGTTTAGTCCAGTGGCGAAGATCACAACAATTCGAGCTCTACTAGCTTTAGCCGCTAGCAAATCTTGGAAGTTATGGCAGATGGATGTCAAGAACGCTTTCTTACATGGAGAACTTGACAAAAATATTTATATGGAGCAACCAAGAGGCTTTGATAACAAGTTCGATCCTGACCATGTCTGTAAATTAAAGAAAGCACTATACGGCTTGAAGCAGGCTCCAAGAGCTTGGTACGGGAAGATTGGCGAGTTCTTGGTACAAAGTGGTTTTACAGTTGCTCCTTTAGATTTGTGAAATAAGTTCAAGGAAAACTAGCCATAGTGCTAGTATATGTGGATGACTTAATCATCACGGGAGATCACTATGAGGAGATCCAAAGAACAAGAGAGAATCTGTCTATCAGATTTCATATGAAGGAGCTTGGAGAACTCAAACATTTTCTTGGACTCGAAATAGAGCAGAAAAGAGAAGGATTATTTCTGGGACAACAGAAATATGCGCGAGATCTTTTACAAAAGTACGGAATGCTTAATTACAAACCTATCTCAACTCCGATGGATCCGAATACAAAACTACGAACAGATGAAGGAAAAAGTCTTCAAGATGTTACCATGTATCGAAAGTTGGTCAGAAGTCTTATTTATCTTACATTAAGCCAGCCAGACATATCTTATGCAGTTGGAGTGGTTAGTCGATACATGAACAATCCGAAGAAGCCTCACCTTGATGTTGTACGACGCATCTTAAGGTATGTTAAAGGCACTATCAACTTTGGCATTTTGTACAAGAAAACAAAATAATGTCACGTGACTGGATATTGTGAAGCCGATTACTCTGGAGACTATGATACACGACGGTCAATAACTGGATACATGTTTAATCTTGGATCGGGAGTAATATCATGTTAGAGCAAGAGACAACCAACAGTATCCTTGTCAAGCACTGAAGCAGAATATCGATCGGCATCATCAGAAACACAAGAAATTACATGGTTGAAGCAACTAATGGAAGATCTTCACCAATCAACTAATTATCAAGTAGAGCTTTTCTGCGATAACCTATCAGCTATACGTCTAGCAGAGAATCTAGTCTTTCATGCAAGAACAAAACATATAGAAGTGCACTATCACTATGTTCGTGAGAAGGTCCTTGAAGGGAAAATCAAGATGATGCCAACAAAGACAGATGAACAGGTTGCAGATATATTCACCAAGAGCCTAAGTAAGCCGAAGTTTACAAAATTCAGAGAAGCACTTGGAATGGTCTGCAAGACATCGTTGGAAGAAAATTTGCATTGAGGGGGAGTGTTAAAATACAATGCAAATTTGGTATTAGTAGATGTATATATGTAAAATATCTAGATATTAATATGTATAAGAAAATATCTAAAATTTAGAATATGGTAGGAAAAATCTAGAAATTTGTATTTGATAGGAAAAATCTAGATATTTGTATGTGTGGAAAATATCCAGATATTTATCCATGGAAATATCTAGTTTCTAGAATGTTCCATCGGGTAGTATAAATATGGGTGATGAGTAGTTCATTTGTGTAAGGTGTGAGAGTTGTGAGGAAGTAAGAAGAGTTGAGTTAGAGATGAGAAAACTTATAAGTAAGTAATATTGTAATTGTATTTTGTATTAATAAAAGTGTTCTTTGTTAAGTTTCCCTGTTAAGCCTTAGTTTGTGTTTAAGTTCTTAGTGCACTTGTGTTATTCTTGTTATATGGTCAGCTCTGCCGCCTAAGTGATATATGGTCGGTTATACCGCCTGAATGATATATGGTCGACACTGTTGCCTAACCTAATATTGTGCACTAAGGATTCGTAAAATTAAAGGCTAACCAACGTCAAAGTGTTGGTGTAGTAAGAGTAGTATAACTAAGGTCCTCTATAGTAGGTGTGTTGGGCTCGTCGAAGCTTCTAACAATGATGAACGCAATCCGAGAACTTGGATACGATGATGAAGAGCTTGGAAGCAATGTGAGTGATTTTAATAAGAATATGCTTGATACGAGGTGGTATATTATCTACTCGATCTTCAACAAATGTTTTTTGATGACACCAAGAGGAACAGACTCCATAACTATTGTAATGTTGAGTATATTTTACGCATTTGTGATGGGAATACATGTGGACTACTGTAAACTACTATGGGATATGGTCCAACAACAAGTCGAGAAACCGAAACCAAACCCAACTGAGGTAAAATATATTCCATGTGAACGTTTATTCTCAATTATGATAAAACATGCACTAACCGTCTGCAGACACCAAAATGTAAAAGTTCCTCACTTGTCCGAACATCCTCATGTACTTTTATCCAAAGTGTAGTACAACATGCCAAAAAAGCCAATCATTGCAAATTCAGTCAGGATACCCGACCACTTAGTCCGACTAGTTCCCACAACTGACGAGCGTATTAGAAGATACTTTTTAGAGATAGAAGTTGTACCCACACGGGAGCCTACCCGAAGATCTATGAGGCTTCATTGTGTGGGGTTGTCCAACTTCTAGGGTTCTCTTGAAAAGACCAAGACCGGGCCGTATGATCAAGCATAAAATGGTTCAAGGGGTTCCGTTCATCCAAGATTAACAAAAAGTGGAGGATTTAAGGGTTCATTGAGTTTAACTCTCCATTCCGGAGTACCGTAAATAACCCACATACGAGATGATGATCTCGGAAAGGGTGGTTAAACATGATCCACCATCGTTCGGGTTCGCCGGAATCGATGGCTCATGGACGGTGTTAGGAATTAATGTTCGGAGAACATTACTTGAGAACCGTTGTGAGTATTTATAGGTGAGAGTGGCTGTCCTTTTCTTGCCACGTAGGCGACAAGGAAAAATGGGAGGGGATAGGATGGTACAGAATAGTACTATTCTGTTGTATGAATAGTGCACTCACGTGGTCCCCTCCATATCATGCTAATCTGCCACGTAATGCTACTCGTATGACCATGAAGATTCCGTCCTTAATGTATTGTACTATCCTTTGTCTTAGGCAGCATTTGTAATTATTCCACGCATCTCCCTGATAGCGCAATACTTGATGCACGGCGACATTAGCTGAACTGCGCCGCATATTGCACGTCACTGGTCCTTAGAGACGATTGGGTGCGCAGCTGCAGTCATAAGTTTGCGCGAAATGTTAGCGTATTTTATGCACGTCATTACAGTAGAAGACAAACAATATGAACACCGTCTTATACCCTAACGGACGAATCGGAAGAACCTGAATCACCGCCAGATCAACAGCTAAAGAGAACCAAAACTGTTGAGGAGGTCACTACATATAAAACCTCTACACCCAATCCACTGAACTTAGCTTATGAGCTTTCTGATACTGACAGTGATGTTGAACCATCACCACTGCCGCCGCCACCACCGCTAAACACACCAAAACATGTTACACCGCCGCTACCACCACCACCGCCTGAGACACGAACTGTGAATATGTCTCAAAAAACAACATCCAGCTCTCAAACTAATGTCAATGACAAACCGACATCGAATCTCACATTTCAAGAATTAGAAGAAATGTATATTTCTCGTGCACTTGCAATTGAAGTTATCGATTACGAGAAGCTGCTGTTTTTATTCTTCAGAAAGCACATAAAAAATATCCAAACATAACTTGCAAAATGATTAGTCCCAGTATTAATGAAGTTGCATCTAAGAGTTCTTATACATCTAAAAAACATGCCACGTCATCAAATGTGTCAGTCGGAGAAATGCAGGATCAACAACATGATGATCAGATGGAGGATGATGTGGCAGGTGACCACGCGATAATTGTTAATGAAACCGGTGCCGATGTAATTGTTAATGAAACCGGTCCCGATGACGTGGCACCACGTGTGGACTCTGGTGAGATGCCAATGCCATCTGGCAATTGCAGCAAAGAGAATGCCGAAGATAGCATTATAAGCCCTGATACATCATCACATTCGTGTGAGGATCATAATGGTGCAGATGTATCGCGAAACAAAACGGTAGGTTCCTTCCGTTGTCAAAAATTATATTATGTGCATCATTTTTTTTCAAGATTTCAAAATCAAGTTTATATTTGTA
The DNA here is from genome assembly GCF_046630445.1 of Rutidosis leptorrhynchoides. NCBI lineage: Eukaryota > Viridiplantae > Streptophyta > Magnoliopsida > Asterales > Asteraceae > Rutidosis > Rutidosis leptorrhynchoides. The sequence goes on along the minus strand of NC_092343.1, from coordinate 292,409,819 downwards.
ACGTTACTTATAGTGTTTTCAGGAAATTGAAAATGGATCTGTTCGACTTTAATAATTTTCAGAGAGCGGAGATCATGAAGTTGATTGTAACACCGGCAATTTTTTTTTTTTAAACACATCGGAAGACTTTATTAACAAACACACTATAATTCGCGTCATTACATTAATCTGAGCAATTAACTTTAAGTTTACACAACGGTGTTATGTTATTACAAAACATGATTTAAACAAAAGTCCACATCAGAGTAAGGTTGTCAAACATGTCTTTTGCATAAGCACCCATCCCGACTAGCAGTACCTAAACCTGCAAGGGGTAATTATGTGGGGGATTAGCGCACCTCTAAGTGAATGGAATCTATCTAACAGATATAGCTTAAGTCACACACAAGCTATATACTAACAACAACACATGCTAACTACCAACTAGCATACAATAAGATAATACGAGGATCGGCGGCTTGTACGAGCACACGACTCCCAGCTGATCGGGCCTGAGTCTACCGATAGTCTCTGCTACTCAATTCACAGTATAGTTATCCAGATGCAGGGGGTGCATCATTCACACTATACTTCACAATCAGTAGCCTATGGACCCAACCTCCCCTAGGCACGGTTGACCTCATACGGACCCTAACCTCACCTAAGCACGGTCTCGAGTCCCCAGTTTCCCTAGGCCTGACTGGTGCCATTCACATACAACATCAGGCCTACTATATTATTCTAACATGGCAATTTCTACACTATGCATGGTAAAAAGGGTCAACCATAGTAGCATGATATGCTACTTAAACTCTATCCGTAGATAGACCCACTCACCGAATACCAGCAACTAGCTCAGATAATCTATGTCATAACCCGTCCTTAACCATAAGAACGTGTTAGATAACGTATGATTTCATTGCGAGGTATTGACCTCTATATGCGACATTTTTAAAAAGGAAAACTGCATATATTATACATTACAAACCAAACCATTATTTTTGTTACAAGCTTTAGACAATAAAAAGATGATTATCGTTTAACGATAATCTTCGACTTACAAACTTTACAAAAGATAATAACAACACGATTTCTAGCATATTTTACAACACACGTCCTCGGATATGCAGTTTTATTTTTGACACAAATATGAGTACGCATGATCCTGCTTAGATTCAACATAATGCAGCGGAAGCTTTAATTATCACCTGAGAATAAACATGTTTAAAAACGTCAACATAAAGTTGGTGAGATATAGGTTTAGTGCGCAGCAATATATATATATAGACCACAAGATTTCGTATATAAACATTTCAATAAAAATATTCTAAGTGGTTGAGCACTTGGTAACCATACTTAACATTTAATCACGTCGCATATTCCCTTTAATATGAAATCTTACTACACCGTACCAAGTGTAGTCACAAAACGAAGTACTGTGCAACCGTTGAATACTGGTCGTCCAGTCCGGTTGGGGTTGTCAGGCCCGATAGATCTATCAACAGGATTCGCGTTTACAATACCGCTGTAAATATTAGTTACCAAGCTACAGGGAAGTATGCCAGTGGTACAACTCAACGTAGAACATATTTTTCAGTTACTTGTGTCCATATCGTAAAACATAAAATACATGTATTCTCATCCCGAAATATTTAGAGTTTAAAAGTGGGACTATATACTCACTCTTGTCTTGATGATATATATATTTTGACTCGGTCTTCCGGTTGATATCACGAACCTATCCATATATAATATATCAATATGTTTTCATTTTAAAACAAACGTTATATATATATATACTTGTTATACTTTTAATATTTTGAATATTTCCTTAGTCCGTAGTTAGCATTCCGATGTTAGTAATTCAATTTTTAATGGTTCATTTTTAGATGTTTAATATACCCGCAATAAACAAAACCCCCAACGAAATAAATAAAACCCCATCGTATATGTATTGGTCGAGATTAATCTTGACCCATGGTACCGGTGTTGTCAAATGACGTGTTGCGTACATAAAGTACCGGTGTTGTCAAATGACGTGTTGCGTACAAACATGGGATCTTATGATTAATCTTCTCGTATTGTTTACGGGTGATCCTGAACCATATAAAATTGAATTATAAGTACATATATATAAAATATCATGTTATCTTAGAAATATGTGATTTATATCATTTTTTTCCAATTGATCCCGTAGTTGAAATGATCTATGATAACCAATTTTGTTTCGGTCATAGTTTCTTCGTTACAAATCCGTTTTCGTTGATTCAAATTGCCATCTTCTTGGATCGAGTTCTTCTTTAAGACTATGAACTGTAAATACCTTGGTTTGTATTCAAAATCATACGGCATAAGTGAAACATTAGTGAAACATATGAAGTTAAACATTTTTGTTACAACAAAATCATTTAATGACCATTTTTCTAAAAATACTTATACTTTGAAAAACCAAGTTTTACCTTGTTAAATTAGTATATACATAAGTTATATTACAGGTCTTGAAGTATTTTAAAAGTTAAGTTAGAAGGATCTATTTAGTTTGCAAACAAGTTTGAAAACATTCAAACTATGTTCTTGTTGTTAAACTTTTGTACCACAAAATAAGATAGCTATATATATATGAATCGAATAAGGTTATGAACATAGATTCTACCTCAAGTTCCTTGGATAAGTTTGCTGTAAAAGAGGAGTAAGAAGCTAGAATCAAAAGGGTGATGGAAGTGGATGAAAGATTGGTAGTAAGTTGGTGTTCTTGGAGGGTTTTCTTGAAGTGTTGTTGTATGGTTTTCTTATAGTGTTTTAGTATGGTTTTTGAAGCTAGATCTTTATGGAACTTTGCTGGATTGTTATGGAGTTTAGAGAGTAAGAAAGAGTGTGTGTTTTTAGTTAAGAGATTGAAGTAAAAATGAATCAAAAATGATGATACATATATACTCCTAAAAATGTGATCTTAACATGACAAAATTCTAGTTTGTATTTTTGTAATTAGTCTTGCAATGATTCAAAAGTAATTACCTAGCTCTAAGGGCATGAATAATGGCTGGTTAGGTGGTGATTTTGATGTGTATTTACTATTAGTAAATACGTATAGGAGCTAGGTATGATACGAGTACAAATACTCTAAATATACGTATAGAAATTTTGTGAAAAATGGAATGAGGATTCAAATATAGCTATCTTTTGTGAATACACTTATATGATTTTATGTATTTAAGTTCTTAAAAGTGATTAAATACATTACTTATACAATATATGTATAAACATTATAGTCTTAAGTATTTAAGTCAAATAACGTTACGTATTGTTATCGTTTTGAAAACTTAAGTTAGTAGTTTCAAAATACACATATAACTTGTTGTTATTAATACAAAATGAGATATTAAAACATTCATTAATCATGTTAAATATGTATATATACATATATATACACAAACGTATAATTATCATATATTGTATAGTTCGTGATATCATTGGTCAAACTAGACGGTCAAACGTTGTGTAAAATTCTTTTCGGAAATATAAATCTCGACAATTTGGATTGCTTATCATGTTGGCAAGGTTTAATTTATGTAAATATTAATCTTATAAGTATAGTATGATCGAAAAAGTGCGGGTCGTTACATTACCTCCCCGTTAAATAAATTTCGTCCCGAAATTTTAAAATTGTACCTATTTTGCGTCATCGAGAAACAAATGCGGATACTTTCGTTTCATCTGATCCTCTCGTTCCCAAGTAAACTCGGGACCTCTTCTAGCATTCCAACGAACCTTAACAATCGGTATATTACTCTGTTTGAGCTGTTTAACTTCACGGTCCATGATTTCGATTGGTTCTTCGACGAATTGTAGTTTCTCGTCGACATGAATTTCTTCAAGAGGAATGGTGAGGTCTTCCTTTGCAAGACACTTCTTCAGGTTTGAGACGTGAAAGGTATTATGTACTCCAGCGAGTTGTTGCGGTAACTCGAGTCGATAAGCTACCGGTCCAATGCGTTCGATGATCTTGAACGGGCCTACGTACCTTGGGTTCAGTTTACCCCTTTTGCCGAAACGTATTACAACTTTCCAAGGTGACACCTTTAGCATAACCATGTCCCCGACCTGAAACTCTAATGGTTTCCTTCGGACATCGGCGTAGCTCTTTTGGCGACTGCGGGCTGTTTTCAATCTCTCCTTGATTTGTACTATCTTCTCGGTCGTTTCATGTATGATCTCGGGACCAGTTAAATGTCGATCTCCTACTTCATTCCAACAGATAGGAGATCTACACTTCCTTCCGTACAATGCTTCGAATGGCGCAGCTTCAATGCTCGCATGATAACTATTATTATACGAGAATTCTGCTAACGGTAGATATTTATCCCATCCGTTTCCAAAATCGATCACACATGCCCTGAGCATGTCTTCGAGAGTCTGAATTGTTCTTTCACTCTGCCCGTCGGTTTGTGGATGATATGCGGTACTCATATCCAACCGAGTTCCTAGTGCCTCCTGTAGTGATTGCCAGAATTTTGAGGTAAATCTACTATCACGATCGGATATAATGGAAATAGGTATTCCATGCCTTGAAACAACTTCCTTTATATACAATCGTAATAGTTTCTCCATTCTATCCGTTTCCTTTATAGGCAAGAAATGTGCAGACTTGGTGAGACGATCAACAATCACCCAAATGGTGTCGTATCCCCAGGCAGTCTTTGGTAACTTCGTGATGAAATCCATGGTAATACCGTCCCATTTCCATTCTGGAATTTCTGGTTGTTGAAGTAACCCTGACGGCTTCTGGTGTTCTGCTTTAACTTTGCAACAAGTCAAACACTCCCCAACATATGTTGCAACGTCTGTCTTCAAATTAGGCCACCAATAATGCGTCTTAAGATCTTGGTACATCTTTCCAACTCCAGGATGTATCGAATATCTTGTCTTATGTGCCTCGTTCAATATCAACTTCCTTAATCCACCCAACTTCGGTACCCAAATACGATTTGCAAAATATCGAATTCCATCTTCCCGCATAACGAGTTGCTTCGCATACTTCTTCATTATTTCATTTCCTATATTTTCTTTAGTAAGTGCTTCTCGTTGAACTTCTTTGATTTGTGAGTTGAGATTCATGCGAATTTTTATGTTCATCGCTCGTACTCGAATTGGTTCTCGTTCCTTTCTGCTTAGAGCGTCGGCCACCACGTTCGCTTTCCCGGGATGATAACGAATTTCACAATCATAGTCATTTATTAACTCAACCCACCTACGTTGCCTCATGTTCAGCTGTTTTTGATCGAAAATATGTTGAAGGCTTTTATGATCAGTAAACACAGTGAATTTAACCCCATACAAGTAATGTCTCCACATCTTCAATGCAAACACGACTGCTCCCAGTTCTAGATCATGCGTCGTATAATTCCGCTCGTGAATCTTCAATTGTCGGGATGCAAATGCAATTACTTTCTTTCGTTGCATAAGAACACAACCAAAACCTTGTCGTGAAGCATCACAATATATTTCAAAATCATCGTTCCCTTCAGGTAACGATAAAATAGGCGCCGTAGTTAACTTCTTCTTCAATAATTGAAATGCGTTCTCCTGCTCCGAGGTCCATTCGTATTTCTTCCCTTTTTGCGTTAATGCTGTCAATGGCTTAGCTATTCGAGAAAAATCTTGAATAAACCTTCTATAATAACCGGCTAAACCCAAAAATTGGCGTATCTGCGTTGGTGTCTTAGGAGTCTCCCATTTTTCAATAGCTTCAGTTTTTGCTGGATCAACCTGAATTCCTTCGCTATTAACAACGTGACCAAGAAATTGCACTTCTTTCAACCAGAAAGCACACTTAGAAAATTTAGCATACAGTTGTTCTTTTCTCAACAACTCCAGTATCAACCTTAAATGCTCTTCATGCTCTTGCTCACTCTTGGAATAGATAAGAATATCATCAATGAAAACGATAACAAACTTATCTAAATACGGACTACAAACTCGATTCATGAGGTCCATGAATACAGCTGGCGCATTTGTCAACCCAAACGGCATGACCAAAAATTCGTAATGACCATAACGTGTCCGAAAAGCAGTTTTCGGAATGTCCTCTTCTTTGACGCGTAGTTGATGATAGCCCGATCTTAAGTCGATTTTCGAATAAACACATGATCCTTGCAATTGATCAAATAAGTCATCAATTCTCGGTAGTGGATACCGATTCTTGATAGTTAACTTATTTAATTCACGATAGTCTATACACATCCTAAAAGATCCATCTTTCTTCTTAACAAATAAAATCGGAGCTCCCCACGGTGAAGTACTCGGTCGTATGAATCCACGGTCCAGTAATTCTTTTAACTGACTTTGAAGTTCTTTTAACTCGGACGGTGCAAGTCTATATGGAGCACGAGCCACTGGTGCAGCTCCTGGTACTAAATCTATTTGAAATTCTACCGATCTAAATGGAGGTAATCCCGGCAATTCTTCCGGAAAAACTTCAGGAAAATCTCTTGCCACAGGCACGTCGTTGATGCACTTTTCTTTCTTTTCGATTTTATTAACATGTGCTAAAATAGCGTAACATCCCTTTTCTAAACACTTCTTGGCTTTCAAACAGCTAATGAGTTTTAGCTTTGAATTACCCTTCTCTCCATAAATCATCACCGGTATTTTATCCTTACCAGGAATACGAATTGCCTTCTTGGCACAAACAACTTCCGCTCCTATTTTGGACATCCAGTCCATGCCGACTATTACATCAAAACCTCCTAATTCTACGGGTATTAAGTCGATTTTAAACGTTTCTCCGGCTAGATTTATTTCACAACCACGACAAATTTTATCGGCTTTAATTAGTTTACCATTAGCTAACTCAATCAAGTACTTAGCATCTAGAGGTAATGATGAACAATTCAATTTAGTGTAAAAATTTTTACACACATAACTTCTATCGGCGCCAGTATCAAATAAAATAGATGCTGATAAGTTATTAATGGTAAACGTACCCGTAACAAGCTCCGGGTCTTCTCGTGCCTCTCTAGCATTAATAACAAACGCTCTTCCACGTGCAGGTTCGCCATTCTGATTCGGGCACTGACTCTTATAGTGACCTTGTTTTCCACAACCAAAACAAGTAATGGTAGCCAAAGCAGTTCTATTTGCGTTGGTGGCAGGAGTCTTGTTGCCATTTGTAACGAGAGCCTTACAATCTTCCGCAAGATGACCTTGTCGATTACACTTGGTGCATAACACACTACAGTAACCAAAGTGATGTTTGTGGCAACGGTTGCATAAAGGACTTTGTCCTTTGTAACCAAAGCCTGAACCGCTACCCGCACCTTTCGTGGTTTCTTGTTTCTTATAAGGTTGTTGTTGGTTACCTCGATCATAACCTCCATTCCACTTTTTCTTGTTCCCCAATACCTTCACCTCAGTATTGAATGCTTTCTTGTCCAAAATGACCTGATCCATTAGCTCGTTCGCCATGGTTATAGCTTCATGAATTGTCTTAGGTTTCGATGCTGTAACATTTGCCTTGACCTTTTTGGGCAAACCAGCTTTGTACATTTCAATCTTCCGTTCTTCGGTTGGAACCAATTCAGGACATAGCAAAACTAATTCCATGAATCGCTGGTTGTAGTTGGTGATTTCAGTACCAACCACCTTCAAACTTCGTAACTCATCTTCTAACTTAATAACCTCATTCCTTGGACAATACTCGGTGATTATCATTGCTTTGAATTCTTCCCATGGAGTATCATAAGCTACATCTCCTCCTACCGCCTTCACATAATTCTTCCACCATGTGAGTGCACTATCTTGTAAAGTGCACGATGCAAACTTGGTCATGTCTTTTTCATCACAACCACTGATTTTAAACACCGTCTCCATCTTTTCTATCCATCGGGTTAAACCGATCGGCCCTTCCGTTCCACTGAATGATGAAGGCTTGCAAGCTTGGAACGTCTTGTAGGAGCATCCTACACGAGGATTTGGATTAACTGCAGCAGCTCTTGCAGCCTCAACCCATAACATTCTGTCGTTCACTCGCTGGTTGATGAGTTCCTCGAGTTCTTGTTCCATCATTCGATTCAATCGCGCCATTTCCTAATGAAAGAAAATAATTATTCACATGGAATATTATAGATGTAGTGTGTATTTATAGTACATTTATAGCTTATTAATAATATGAACTAGGTATTATTATAAAAGCCTTTTCTTCTTATTAGCGTTTTATAATTATATCTTGGGTAGTACCTACCCGTTAATGTTCATACTTAATAGCTTAGTACAGAACCAATTACTACAATCTAAATAATACTTAACCATGGAAAATTATTGCATTTCATACTTCGCTATTTTACATATGCTTACATCAAACTTTGAACAAACCACACTAATAATATTATACAAAACATTATTCGGTTCCATGGTTTGACACAGCAGCGCATCGTTTGATCTATTTTCTAGGACGTTTAGACACAAAGATTTGCTTAACGCTTATCCTAACTGTCTGCCTATATTTTGGCTGTGGGACTGAAGAACTGGATGCCGGGATAGAATGAATAGGAATAGCGGGAATAGGGGTGGTAGTGTCTAGTGGAGTTGGTGCCACATCATCCTTATTAAACTCAGGATTTGAATTTTCTAATTCATTAGCCTTTCGTTTCTTTCCTAGTTCGAACTCGTCTTTTGTAATTTCCTGTATTTCTTCCTCGGGTTCACTTTCCTCCTCGGGTTCACTTTCCTCCTCGGGTTCACTTTCCTCCTCGGGTTCACTTTCCGAGTTCTCTATAGTTGGTTCATCCGGAATTTGTGAGTCTTCCCCAAGGATATCATTTTCGTCATCGGACAGGTTAATGACTGGAACGCCATCTGAAGATTCTGATTCGGAGTCGTTGATTGTGATAACAATTTTTGAGCTCGACATCTATCACACAACAACTAACCCATTAGTACTTATATAATATTTACATATAAATTTTAACCAACAGTGATAAGCAATGGTTTTTTTTTTTTTTAAATCAGACCCGGTCAAAGTCCAGACTTACTAATGTATCCTAACGGCTTCTCGGTTAGACACACTAATGCAGACCTGGTTCGCTAAGACCAACGCTCTGATACCACATGTCATAACCCGTCCTTAACCATAAGAACGTGTTAGATAACGTATGATTTCATTGCGAGGTATTGACCTCTATATGCGACATTTTTAAAAAGGAAAACTGCATATATTATACATTACAAACCAAACCATTATTTTTGTTACAAGCTTTAGACAATAAAAAGATGATTATCGTTTAACGATAATCTTCGACTTACAAACTTTACAAAAGATAATAACAACACGATTTCTAGCATATTTTACAACACACGTCCTCGGATATGCAGTTTTATTTTTGACACAAATATGAGTACGCATGATCCTGCTTAGATTCAACATAATGCAGCGGAAGCTTTAATTATCACCTGAGAATAAACATGTTTAAAAACGTCAACATAAAGTTGGTGAGATATAGGTTTAGTGCGCAGCAATATATATATATAGACCACAAGATTTCGTATATAAACATTTCAATAAAAATATTCTAAGTGGTTGAGCACTTGGTAACCATACTTAACATTTAATCACGTCGCATATTCCCTTTAATATGAAATCTTACTACACCGTACCAAGTGTAGTCACAAAACGAAGTACTGTGCAACCGTTGAATACTGGTCGTCCAGTCCGGTTGGGGTTGTCAGGCCCGATAGATCTATCAACAGGATTCGCGTTTACAATACCGCTGTAAATATTAGTTACCAAGCTACAGGGAAGTATGCCAGTGGTACAACTCAACGTAGAACATATTTTTCAGTTACTTGTGTCCATATCGTAAAACATAAAATACATGTATTCTCATCCCGAAATATTTAGAGTTTAAAAGTGGGACTATATACTCACTCTTGTCTTGATGATATATATATTTTGACTCGGTCTTCCGGTTGATATCACGAACCTATCCATATATAATATATCAATATGTTTTCATTTTAAAACAAACGTTATATATATATATACTTGTTATACTTTTAATATTTTGAATATTTCCTTAGTCCGTAGTTAGCATTCCGATGTTAGTAATTCAATTTTTAATGGTTCATTTTTAGATGTTTAATATACCCGCAATAAACAAAACCCCCAACGAAATAAATAAAACCCCATCGTATATGTATTGGTCGAGATTAATCTTGACCCATGGTACCGGTGTTGTCAAATGACGTGTTGCGTACATAAAGTACCGGTGTTGTCAAATGACGTGTTGCGTACAAACATGGGATCTTATGATTAATCTTCTCGTATTGTTTACGGGTGATCCTGAACCATATAAAATTGAATTATAAGTACATATATATAAAATATCATGTTATCTTAGAAATATGTGATTTATATCATTTTTTTCCAATTGATCCCGTAGTTGAAATGATCTATGATAACCAATTTTGTTTCGGTCATAGTTTCTTCGTTACAAATCCGTTTTCGTTGATTCAAATTGCCATCTTCTTGGATCGAGTTCTTCTTTAAGACTATGAACTGTAAATACCTTGGTTTGTATTCAAAATCATACGGCATAAGTGAAACATTAGTGAAACATATGAAGTTAAACATTTTTGTTACAACAAAATCATTTAATGACCATTTTTCTAAAAATACTTATACTTTGAAAAACCAAGTTTTACCTTGTTAAATTAGTATATACATAAGTTATATTACAGGTCTTGAAGTATTTTAAAAGTTAAGTTAGAAGGATCTATTTAGTTTGCAAACAAGTTTGAAAACATTCAAACTATGTTCTTGTTGTTAAACTTTTGTACCACAAAATAAGATAGCTCTATATATATGAATCGAATAAGGTTATGAACATAGATTCTACCTCAAGTTCCTTGGATAAGTTTGCTGTAAAAGAGGAGTAAGAAGCTAGAATCAAAAGGGTGATGGAAGTGGATGAAAGATTGGTAGTAAGTTGGTGTTCTTGGAGGGTTTTCTTGAAGTGTTGTTGTATGGTTTTCTTATGGTGTTTTAGTATGGTTTTTGAAGCTAGATCTTTATGGAACTTTGCTGGATTGTTATGGAGTTTAGAGAGTAAGAAAGAGTGTGTGTTTTTAGTTAAGAGATTGAAGTAAAAATGAATCAAAAATGATGATACATATATACTCCTAAAAATGTGATCTTTAAGGATAACATGACAAAATTCTAGTTTGTATTTTTGTAATTAGTCTTGCAATGATTCAAAAGTAATTACCTAGCTCTAAGGGCATGAATAATGGCTGGTTAGGTGGTGATTTTGATGTGTATTTACTATTAGTAAATACGTATAGGAGCTAGGTATGATACGAGTACAAATACTCTAAATATACGTATAGAAATTTTGTGAAAAATGGAATGAGGATTCAAATATAGCTATCTTTTGTGAATACACTTATATGATTTTATGTATTTAAGTTCTTAAAAGTGATTAAATACATTACTTATACAATATATGTATAAACATTATAGTCTTAAGTATTTAAGTCAAATAACGTTACGTATTGTTATCGTTTTGAAAACTTAAGTTAGTAGTTTCAAAATACACATATAACTTGTTGTTATTAATACAAAATGAGATATTAAAACATTCATTAATCATGTTAAATATGTATATATACATATATATACACAAACGTATAATTATCATATATTGTATAGTTCGTGATATCATTGGTCAAACTAGACGGTCAAACGTTGTGTAAAATTCTTTTCGGAAATATAAATCTCGACAATTTGGATTGCTTATCATGTTGGCAAGGTTTAATTTATGTAAATATTAATCTTATAAGTATAGTATGATCGAAAAAGTGCGGGTCGTTACAATCTATCACTGAGCAGCTTCTTTATCCTTATCACCTGAACATAAGGCAAATCAAGTTAGTTTTTGTCCGTTAACACAAAACAGCACAGTACAGAAAATCAGTCACAAAAAATGCCACAAAAGGTCTACTTAACACTTATGCATTTTCAGAATTTACATCCTGAAAATCATAAAAACACACGGACAGCATAACAGCTATAATTCAACACTTAGTAAAATTTCACTACCAAAGACCATCGGTCGATGGTCCCATCCATCGAACGATCGTCAACACACCATCGGTCGATGGTCTCCCCCAATCGGTCGATCGTCAAAATTACATCAGTTGGTCAGAAGTCATACACCATCGGTCGATGGTCCTGTCCACCGGCCGATCGTCCCTCACCATCGGTCGATGGTCAATGACCATCGGCCGAAGGTAGTTCATCAGCTGCAACAGCAGCAAAGTGACGGGTTTCAACCCAAAATCACCAAATCTCGACTTTGGACACGTTTTTGACCTCAAAACTGGTTACATCTTTTACACTAAACATTTTAGAACATAAACCCACAACATTCAAACACAAATAACATCATTTTCTATCAATTTGACACAAAACCCCATTTTCATAAAACTTGACTAAAACACCCATTTTGACACTGATTTGATCATGAAATTAAACAAACTTTACCTTGTTAGAATCACAACAACACAAGGAACGATTTGACACTAAAATCAAGCTTCAATTCGAGATCAAATGATTTAGGGTTGTTTGAGATGGTGAAGATGAGGTTAGGTGAAGGTGTGAGTGAGAGAAAGGAAAAATCAAGAAACTTCAAGAAAGGAGCTGGTCACTAGCTTATGTTTGTGTCAAAACACAATACCCCATCACACACGGGTATTTACCAGTTATCTGATATCTTTCGCACAAGATTAGGTAACCCAAACGAGGTCCAAATAAAATAAACAAACCTGTTCTGGGACCCTCGTCACAAACTGGTCACAACACGAATATAATAAAACACTAGTAAAGTAATTAAAATAAAAGCACTTAAGACTAAGCACAAACCCTAAGGGCAAAAATAGACAACTTACAACTAGCTCGGGTTTCAGTCTGTTACAAATCCACCCCCCTTAAGAACGAAAGGTAATCATTTTCCTATCACACTTAATATTAGCCCTAAGCGAGCTCAGCCAATCCATTCCTAATACTACATCAAAGCTAGGAATAGGTAACACTAAACAAGTCACCGGGAAAGACTTCCCTTCAATCTCTATACAAACCCCAGACACATATGTTGTGACGGGCGTGATCTTACTATCGTCTACTTCTACACTAACCACCTTGGGTAACAAAGTAACTGGTAAATTCAACTTAGCACAAAAATCTAGGGACATAAAACACCTATTGGCACCACAATCAAACAATACACGAGCAGGTATTGAGTTGATTAGAAACATACCGGTGATCACTTCGTCGGTTGCCACAGCATTCTCAACCGACATCTGAAAAGCTCTAGCCTCTGCTGTTGGAGGGTTCTTCCTCTTCTGCCCACTCGAGGCAGTTGACCCTCCGGCTGATGCCGAACGCGCCCCTGACCCTGCCCCGGAACTGCCACTCTTCGATGGAAAGCTAACTGCACGATGCCCTGGTTTGTGACAAGTCCAACACACACTATTCGGATACGGACATGTTGAAGACGCATGTCCAACAACACCACACTTTAAGCATCTTCTTGTAGCCTCAGAACACTGACCACTGTGAGAAGATCGACACATGTGACACCAATTCCCTTTACCTGATCCAGATCCAGTACTACTCTGACCACTTTTACCCTTCGATTTAAACCCACTAGACTTCTTGGATTTAAATCCTGATTGACCAGATACTTGCCCACCTTGTTGTAGCACATTACCAAACATTCTGTTTCTGGCGGCCTGAACATCACTTTCTACCATCTTAGCCATCACAACAGCTTGAGACAACGATGTAGCTATTCTAACAAAATTTCGGTACTCTGGCAGAATAATATAAACAAAATGCTGAATACGAGATGCTTCGTCTGGCACCCATTGTTGTACAAACCTCAGTTTATCCATAAACTTCTCTACTACCTCATCGATCGTCATTTGAGGTGTCATCTTCATTTCAAGAAACTCAGTCTTGATTCGGTTCATATCAAACGGATTACAATACTGTTCACACACCTTCCCATAAAACTGCTCCCATGTGATCATACTCACTTGCTCTTTCAGTATACTGGAAATCAAAGAATCCCACCAAATCATAGTCCTACCTTTCAACAGTCTACTAGCATATGTTACCTTCAACTCGGGTTCACACTGACACGCTTCAAATACCCTTACAACTTCTCGCAACCAATTAAGAGTTACAGTCGGATCAGTACTTCCAGAGAACTCGGAGGGTTTGCAATCATGAAAATTTTTATAAGTACACCTTTTGGATGGTTGCATGTAAGGTTGTTGGAACATTTGCATTTGGTATGGATTCATCATCATGGGATTTTGGTAAGTAAAAGTGTTTTGCGGTGGCATATAATATTGGTTAGGTATTTGATTCTAAAACTGGTTCTGGTGCACATTAGGTATCGTTTGGGATTGTGCGGTTGGGAATTCAGGTGGTGTATCATCATTTCCAGAATGCCTACCCAATTCAAGCTCATTAATCTTATCTTCAGCCTCTTTTAGCTTGCTTTCTAATTGAAGGATGTAACTATTTTGATCATCTTCAGACTCAACACCCTCTTCCGGTGCTCTGAATGTTCCGGGGTTGGATGGGCCAGTTGCGTTTCTATCAGCCATACATGTGCTACAAAACAGCTCACACAAAAGCTTAGTGGATAACAGTTAGTTCAATCACAACTAACACACGTATATCCTATTTTCACTTAGCCCCCACTCCCACAGACATGTTTGACTTGCCTCAGGGTTTGGGAACAAAGTACGCGCACGTATTTGTTGCCAAACCATGCTCTGATACCAACTTGTAACACCGGCAAATTTTTTTTTTTTAAACACAGCGGAAGACTTTATTAACAAACACACTATAATTCGCGTCATTACATTAATCTGAGCAATTAACTTTAAGTTTACACAACGGTGTTACGTTATTACAAAACATGACTTAAACAAAAGTCCACATCAGAGTAGGGTTATCAAACATGTCTTCTGCATAAGCACCCATCCCGACTAGTAGTACCTAAACCTGCAGGGGGTAATTATGTGGGGGATTAGCGCACCGCTAAGTGAATGGAATCTATCTAACAGATATAGCTTAAGTCACACACAAGCTATATACTAACAACAACACATGCTAACTACCAACTAGCATACAATAAGACAATACGAGGATCGGCGGCTTGTACGAGCACACGACTCCCAGCTGATCAGGCCTGAGTCTACCGATAGTCCCTGCTACTCAATTCACAGTATAGTTATCCAGATGCAGGGGGTGCATCATTCACACTATACTTCACAATCAGTAGCCTATGGACTCAACCTCCCCTAGGCACGGTTGACCTCATACGGACCCTAACCTCACCTAAGCACGGTCTCGAGTCCCCAGTCTCCCTAGGCCCGACTGGTGCCATTCACACAGTGTACACATAATTCACATACAACATCAGGCCTACTATATTATTCTAACATGGCAATTTCTACACTATGCATGGTAAAAAGGGTCAACCACAGTAGCATGATATGCTACTTAAACTCTATCCGGAGATAGACCCACTCACCGAATACCAGCAACTAGCTCAGATAATATATCACTGAGCGGCTTCCTTATCCTTATCACCTGAACATAAGGCAAATCAAGTTAGTTTCTATCCGTTAACACAAAACAGCACAGTACAGAAAATCAGTCACAAAAAATGCCACAAAAGGTCTACTTAACACTTATGCATTTTCAGAAATTACATCCTGAAAATCATAAAAACACACGGACAGCATAACAGCTATAATTCAACACTTAGTAAAATTTCACTGCCAAAGACCATCGGTCGATGGTCCCATCCATCGGCCGATCGTCAACACACCATCGGTCGATGGTCTCCCCCAATCGGTCGATCGTCAAAATTACATCAGTTGGTCAGAAGTCATACACCATCGGTCGATGGTCCTGTCCACCGGCCGATCGTCCCTCACCATCGGTCGATGGTCAATGACCATCGGCTGAAGGTAGTTCATCAGCTGCAACAGCAGCAAAGTGACGGGTTTCAACCCAAAATCACCAAATCTCGACTTTGGACACGTTTTTGACCTCAAAACTGGTTACATCTTTTACACTAAACATTTTAGAACATAAACCCACAACATTCAAACACAAATAACATCATTTTCTACCAATTTGACACAAAACCCCATTTTCATAAAACTTTACTAAAACACCCATTTTGGCACTGATTTGATCACGAAATTAAACAAACTTTACCTTGTTAGAATCACAACAACACAAGGAACGATTTGACACTAAAATCAAGCTTCAATTCGAGATCAAATGATTTAGGGTTGTTTGAGATGGTGAAGATGAGGTTAGGTGAAGGTGTGAGTGAGAGAAAGGAAAAATCAAGAAACTTCAAGAAAGGAGCTGGTCACCAGCTTATGTTTGTGTCAAAACACAATACCCCATCACACACGGGTATTTACCAGTTATCTGATATCTTTCGCACAAGATTAGGTAACCCAAACGAGGTCCAAATAAAATAAACAAACCTGTTCTGGGACTCTCGTCACAAACTGGTCACAACACGAATATAATAAAACACTAGTAAAATAATTAAAATAAAAGCACTTAAGACTAAGCACAAACCCTAAGGGCAAAAATAGACAACTTACAACTAGCCCGGGTTTCAGTATGTTACATTGATGTTAATAATGTGCAACCGTTACTTGCTGGTCAAGTTACTCAAATCACTCCAGAACATTCATCACTTGTTCTGCTTGATGAACAACCGGTTGCTGTGAGCCAACCGATTGGTGAGAATCAATCCGATTTTCCTACATTGAACTGGGTTTTAGCTGACCAGAGCCAACTGTTGACGAGATGACTGTTGACAAGACGACTGTTGACGAGCTCACTGTTAACGAGTCGACTGTTAATGGGCCCACTGTTATCGAGCCGACTGTTAACGGGCCCACTGTTACCGAGCCGACTGTTAATGAGCCAACTGTTGACGAGATGACTGTTAACTAGCCTACTGTTATCGAGCCGACTATTAACGAGCCGACTGTTGACGAGATGACTGTTAACGAGCCTACTGTTAAATGGGTTTTAGCTGACCAGTCAACTGGACTGACTGTTAATGAGCCTACTGTTAACGAGTCGACTGTTGACGAGACCACTGTTAACGAGCCCACTATTAACAAGCTGACTGTTACCACGCCGACTGTTAACGAGCCGACTGTTGACGAGATGAATGTTGATGAGATGACTGTTAACGAGCCCACTCTTAACGAGCTAACTGTTAACTGGGTTTTAGCTGACCAGTCAACTGAGCCGACTGTTAACGAGCCCACTGTTAATGAGCTTACTGTTAACGAGCCGACTGTTAACGAGCCCGCTGTTATCGAACCGATTGTTGACGAGCCAACTGTTGACGAGATGACTGTTAACGAGCCCAATGTTAACGAGTCCACTGTTAACAAGCCGACTGTTGACGAGCCCACTGTTAACGAGCCCACTGTTAAGGAGCTGACTGTTAACGAGCCCACTGTTAACGAGCCCACTGTTGACGAGCCCACTATTAACGAGCCCACTGTTATGGAGCCGACTGTTAACGAGCCGAATGTCAATGAGTCGAATGTTAATGAGCCGACTGTTAATGAGACGACGGTTAACGAGCCCACTGTTAATGAGCCCACTGTTAACGGGCCCAGTGCTATCGAGCCAGCTTTTAATGAATTGAATGTCAACGAGCCGAGTGTCAACGAACCGACTGCTAATGAGCAGACTGTTAACGAGCAGACTGTTAACGAGCTGGCTGTTACTGTGCCACAATCTGGAGAAAATTTGGAACAAAATATTTTTGTTGCTGCCGAGATGCCTAATGAACAAGAACATGAGCTTCATTTGCCTTCATCAGATGCATATGCACAGCCAGTAAATCCACTGGATATGTTCGATAACATAAACCTCACGGGTTCATGGATGCAAAATATGGATCCTCTTCATCTTGAAGCGGAGCGGTTAAATTTGGTGAACAATAACATTATTAATTTCCATGAAGAAACGGTCAGTTAGTATCTAATTTGATTTAGATTTAAACTCATTGTGAACTTACTATTATGATCTTTGTTTCTCACCATAATGACAAAATTTCATTCCTCGTCCCTGAACTTTACATCAAATTTGACTCCATGTCATTTTTCTTTTTTTTGTGCATTCCTCGTCCCTAATGTATCAAAATCTACATCCTTCGTCCTCCCGTCTACTTTCTGTCAATTTCAACCGTTTGTTCAGTCATGTGCAAAGCATGTGAGGGTACTTTAGTCTTTTTATTTTATTTATTTTCTTTATTATTTAACTTATATTTTCACTCTCATCCTTATCATCTCATGTTAATCATCCCCAAATTAAAAACCCTAATTTTATACTTCATCTTCAACCCCCACCACCGTCATTTTACAAAATTCAATGATTCTTTAATCGAACGAATTAAGAACTGAAATCGATTACAAATCGATCCTTGAGCAGCGATTAAGAGTTCGTTGTGAGATTCAGTGCCAAGAACATCAAAAAATCTCAAATCGAATGATGAACTGTACCGAAACTTCAATATGAACTTAGAATCTAAATAGAAGAATCAATGAGTTTTAGCTTGTGAATCCTACACGAAACAAGTTGCAAATCATTCCACAAACACTCGAATTCAAAAACTCAGCACCCTCCATCGTAGCAGTGACAGATGGTGGTGGTGGTGCCTGAGAAGCCAATTGTGACGGTTGATTCGTAGCACCGCCAACCATGGTTGGGCGAGGCCTTGGGTTAGATTATGAAACCCTTTAATCGATGAAATTAAATCATCTATTATATTATATATATGTCTATAAATAAAGGTATATAATATATAATTAGAACTGTATAATAGAATCGTTGGATCTAGGTTTATGAGGCCGCTTGTGAGGGATGTTGGAGATGAGTCTTATTAATATGAGAAGAATGGGAAGAAATATAAAACAGGAATTTGATTTAGTTTAAATTGTGAACCCTGAAGAAGAGAAACAAGAAGCAGACCCATTAACAGGCCAAACAAGACTAGATCCACTTATGAACTTATGGGTAGATCCACTTACCATAAAACACAGCCATAGTGTTAATTATATAATTTATTTAGTTCTTTGATTTCTATTTTGATTTGATGTTGAAAAGAAAAAAGAAAAGAAATGAGAAAAGAGGTGAACACAGCCATGTTTTAATTGGAGAAGTCATGATGGATGTAGATGGGGTAAGGGAAGAACATGTTAAAAAGACTAAAATACCCTCACATGCTTTGCACGTGATAGAATGTAACGACTGATTTTGACAGAAAGTAGACGGGAGGACGAGGGATGTTGATTTTTGATACATTAGGGACGAGGAATGCACAAAAAAAAGAAAAAGGACATGGAGTCAAATTTGATGTAAAGTTCAGGGATGAGGAATAAAGTTTTGTCCACCATAATACTATTGTGTTTGGTTTTAGCTACAGAAACAAAGGCTAAAATCTGAATGTGACAAGAAAATAGCTGAAATGATTGCTCAAATATGTATTGAATACGAAGCTAAATATCAAGAAGCTGTGGTCGCTTTCTGTTTAAAAAAGAATGAAGTTGATAGAAATCTTAATAGAGTTCTCATGAATGAAATGTTGGCAGAAGTTTTTGGGTTAACATCTTGCTCGTAGTGTAATTATACGCGTTGAGGTTAAAGTGTCGTTTCAGTACTATTAGTCAATTTGATATTTTTGATGATTGTACAAGTTTCGTCTTAAGTGGAAACTAATGGTTAAGATGTTCAGTTTTGGTATATGATATAAAGATGATGTATGGTGATATTTACTAAAACCTATTAAAAAGTTGCTGTTCTTTGGGAATTATTTTCCAGTTACAGAGTTCTGAAGTATTTCATATATGCTTTAATCATATTTCACAAGTTGTCCGTTGTTCATATATGTATGTATTATGTATGCAAAATAAATAAAAGAAAAACTAAAAATAAGGCTTTTTTTTTCTTTTTCTTTTTTTTAAATGTAGCCTTCTCGTTATAGAATGGACCTAGAATCATCTTAGACTTTCTTCAAGGAAGATTATTAAATGTCTGATAGTTGGCATGGGTGGGATTGGGAAAACAACTCTTGCGAAAGTTTTGTACAACAACGAAACCGTTAGACCACTCGTATCCATGACGGTCCGTCATGGGATCACTGACTGCCACATCAACGCCACATCAGCACCTTCTTCCCATCACTAACCAACCATTAACTGCTAACGTCCATGACGTACCCATCACTTGATCACACCTCTATTTTTTATATTAAACTTTTATATTATTAACTTATATATAACAATTAAAATTTTAAAAATAAATTTTTATTAATAAAAAAGACATTAAAAATTCCAAAAATAAAAAAAAACATTAAAAATTCCAAAAAAATTTTAAAAAAAAAAACATTACAAAGTACTAAAAGAAAAAAAAGATTACAAAGTCCTAAAAAATAAAACAAAACATTACAAAATCAAACTAGTCATCGTCTTCGTCTTTGTCCTCTTCTTCGTCCTCCTCTTCGTCGTCCTCTTCGTCTAGGTTATTAGTTCCCGAAGGTCCTGCTTCGTCATTGTCATTGACATGGTCGGGAATTGCCGAAGGTCC
The DNA here is from genome assembly GCF_046630445.1 of Rutidosis leptorrhynchoides. NCBI lineage: Eukaryota > Viridiplantae > Streptophyta > Magnoliopsida > Asterales > Asteraceae > Rutidosis > Rutidosis leptorrhynchoides. The sequence goes on along the minus strand of NC_092343.1, from coordinate 292,389,124 downwards.
TGCTTGTGGGTTAGGTCTAATACGTGCATTTGGTGGTAAACTCCAAATGTGTTCGATAAGGTTGTCTCGGAGGAAACGAAGAATGGTAGAATCTCGTAGCTCTTTGTCCATTCGCAAATGCATATCGAACCTTTCTCTTATTGATAATGAACGACGAACCGGTTGATAATCCTCCTCTAACCCACAAAAAGGTCGACCATTATCTTCAGTTATCATGTTGTGTAAAATCACGCACGTATACATAATGCACTGGATCTTCTCGATATAGAATTGTCTTGCAGGAATTTTAATGATTGCAAAACAACCTTGAAGAACACCGAAAGCTCGTTCGATATCCTTTTTTGCTGACTCTTGGTACCTTTTAAATTTTGATGTTTTTGGTTCAACCGTACTTTTGAACGATTTCACAAGGGTCGCCCAATCAGGATAAATTTCATCCGCTAAATAATACCCTTTTGTAAAATGTTTCCCATTCACCGTATAGTAACACGGTGGAGCTCTATCTTCAAGTAACTCTTTAAATAAATCGGATTGGTTTAACACATTGATATCATTATTTGAACCAACTGGTCTAAAGTAAGCATGCCAAATCCACAAATCATACGAGGCGACCGCTTCCAACAATATTGTTGGGTGACCATTATCCCCTCGTGTCTATTGACCTTTCCAAGAGACTGGACAATTTTTCCAAGCCCGATGCATACAATCTAGACTATCGAGCATGCCCGGAAAACCGTGTATTTGCTCATGTTTTGGAATTAAACGTTGAACATCATGAGTATTAGGTTTTCTTAAATATTCGGTTGAAAAAAATGTATAACATTTTTACAATAATTTTCTAAACAACGATATGATGTTGTTTCACCAATATGCAAATACTCATCAAAAATATCGGGAGCAACACCGTATGCTAATTGTCGTATAGTAGATGTTATTTTTTGATAAATAGTAAACCCGAGTAAACCGGTTGCATCCCGTCTTTGATGAAAATATTTAAAGTATGAAGGAATAGGTTCATGAGAATAACTTAGTATACCTGCGGATATACGGTTAAACAATCGCCTGCTCATTCGAAACCTTCTTCGAAATTTATCTTCGGGGAAGGTTGGTGTGTCGGAAAAGTAATCATTCCACAAGAGTGTAGCCCTTCCAGCCCGATCTCTATGAAAATATCTTCTTGGATTTTTCATAATAGGTTCTTGATTTTCTTCCTCTTCTTCGGCATCTAAAAAATAAAGAATTTTGTGACGACCCGAAAATTTCTGACCAAATTTAAACTTAATCTGTAAATGCTTCTAACACGATAAGCAAAGTTTATTAAACCGAGTCTCAAAATGTTTGAACTATTTTTCATGAATGCATTTAACCATTGACTATTCTCGACGATTCACGAACCATTATGTGTAAATATATATGTATATATATATATATATGTGTATATATATGTATATATATATATATATGTATATATATTTGTATATATATATATGTGTATATATATATATATATGTATATATATAAATATATAAATATATATATTATAAATTTAAATATTATATGAGTTAATTAATTATGTAAATAAAATAATATATGATATTATTATCTATATATGTAAGGTATATTGAATGTGTATTTATATGGTTTTGAATTTAATTAGTAAACGATAATAGTACTCGTTTGTCAGTCGATCGATATTAAGCGAGTTAAATTCAAACTTATATGATTTTAAAATAAACGGTGATCCGAAAATGACTTCTATGAATTATAGGCTTATTAAAAATGTATTTAGGAGCTATTTATTGAATTTTAAAACTTTTTATATTTTACTTGGGGTTGGGAGTGAATAATTAATGTAATTTTTATTTAATAAATTAATGACCAATTTTATACCATAATGATCAAAATAAATAAAGATGGTTAATATAAAAATTTGAGATTTTTCCGAGGACTATTATCCGCCTCTGATTAACAACGGACCCCGAAATAATACCCGTGATAGACTGTCAGCAACTAATTAATTGTTGAACTGCATTCTTTGAAACAAACCACGTTTTTGTTATTTAATTATATTATAATCAATATTATATTATTATTAGTAATTATTAGAATAATATTACAATATATTATATATATACATATGGTTCATGAAGGAATTAACACACCCACACACAACCAATCTGATTTACGTTTCATCTCAACCACCGGCTGCCGCCACTGTAGCGACCCCGACAAATCGTCAAGTGACGGCGTCGTCTACGTATGGTCCCATTACATGGTTATAAGTATTTATAACAAAGTTTGACCGAAAATATGTCGCATACATTTCATAAAGGATGTTTCAATGTTTACAAAAGTAATTCCCAAGACAAGTACATAACAAAAGTTATTGTTCATATGAAACACGTGCGACATAGTTTAAAATAGCCAAAAAGACGCTCCACGTATGCAAGTATACTCGACATCCAATGCAAGTATCAAAAAGTATGTGCGGAAGCATGTATCACCTAAGGTCAAGGACCTGAGAAAAACATAGAGAATCTGTCAACGAAAACGTTGGTGAAATCATAGGTTTAAATAAGTAAATGAGTAAAAGCAAGCTGAACCACAAGAGTTGCAATATTTATAAAGTAGTAATACATTCTAAAAGTTAATATTCACGAGCACCCAATTATCAAAGCTTAACATTCCGTCCGTTGAATACCCCATAAATTAGTGCTAGAACAACACTGTTTCTCGAAAATATATTTCATCCGTAGACGGTAGCGAACCGTCAAAGATGAGGGTTGTCAACCCATATGGCCATATAACATAAGTTCTCGCTTACACCATCTGATGTAACTAATGATAATCGGATTGAGGATTTTTTTGTTCTAAACTCGTATGTAGAATGTTTGTTTTCCCGTTCTTGTGTTCACTTAATTCAAAAGGATCGTTTATGTTTCTCATCCCAAAAGTAAGTTCAAAAGAGTAAAAAGTGGGACTATGATCTCACCTTTGATTGCAAGAGTGAAATAGTACTTCAACAAGTAAACGTGCAAAGAACAATGCTAGTCTCGACCTAAACAATTAGGTTGTATCAATAACGATAGTCACGAAGGGTCAAAGATGTTCAATTAGTCCTATGGCTCAATACGACTCGATTAATATAGCATGTGAAGCAAATTGTCAAGTTTCATGCAAGATACAAGTATAAAAGCATGTTAAGAAGATTGCATAATTAATTGGTTAAGTTTGACAAAAAGTCAAACTTGGTCGGGTCAAAGTCAACGAAAAAGTCAACATGTTCGGGTCGGGTCCCGGACAAATTTTCCATGCTAATTATTCATATACAAGTATATTAAAACAAGTTCCATGTGAATCGGAGGTCGGTAGCTAGTCAAACATTTCACGTTAAAAGGGACATGGAGGTCAGAATCTGTCCAGGCCATTTGGCGCGCCGCGCGGGGTAGGGTGCGCGCCGCGCGACCTGTAGTTCAGCTATTTTTCTGTCTTTCAAACTATGCACGAGCCAAAACCAATTCTAACACAACTCTTGACCCGCAAACACTTATAACGCCTATCATACATCGTTGGAAAGGTATTTTGACGAGGAATGCAACTAAACACATATCATCAATCAAACTTCCACTTATAACAACCAAAAACCACAATTAATGTTCCCCATTCAATGCATACAAGTCATAAATGCAATTTAATGATTTGGCAACCAAATTACACGAACGATATGCCGTAGCGAAGGTAATTAAGCATACAACACAACCTAACACTTACAATCAACATTTTCAAGCATTTAAAGTATCAAAAATCCATTCCTAGTTCATGAAACCCTAACCAAAAATCACCAAATTTCATAATCAAGTTTAAGAGGTTTCTTTGATAAATCTTTACATCCAAATGAAGCTAGTAACACTAGGAACAAGATTAAAACATGAACTCTTAACATCAAACAACATATAACCACTTAAAATTCAAGATTAAGCATGTGAACTTTCAATGTGAACTAGTTACATTAAAATAGCAAGAACAAGCATACAAAACACATAATCAAACTAGACTTGAGCCATAGACACTAATTAACACCCTTTTAATTCAAAAATCTCAAGAACACATAAAATTAGTGGTTTTAGAAAGTTACCCAAATTTGATGAGGTCGGTATGGAATCGAAGAGGAGATCACGAGGAGTTCAAATATGTAATTTGTTTGGCAAGATGACCGCTAGCTCGATTTTGGATGATGAATCTTTGTATGGAAGTTGAGAGAAAAGTTGAAGTAGTAAGAGTGAAAGAGATGAGATTGAATGGATGAGGATGAGGGTTGACTCTTTGACCTAGTCAAAAGTTTCAACCCTTGGCAAGTTTGGTCCCTTAACTTTAAGACGAGTGTGGGAATTACCTAAACAAGATAATTCAAACACGTATCAACGAGACGTGTTATAAACATATAACGGAACATAAATAGTTAAACGGAAAAGTTGACGGAAAAAGGCGGGATGTTACATTACCTACACCTTAAAAGAAATTTCGTCCCGAAATTTAGGTAGGCGTAGTAGTCGTTGTTTCTTCCTCAGAATCTGACGTTTCCGGAACCGGAAATAGATGAGGGTGTTTCTTTCGCATTTGATCTTCCCTTTCCCAAGTAAACTCGGGTCCTCTTTTGGCGTTCCATCGGACCTTAACAATCGGGATCCGGCTTTGTTTTAATTCCTTCTCGACGTAGTCCACAATTTCAACCGGTTCCTCCACAAAATGGAGTTTGTCATTAATAGTAAGTTCCTCGAGAGGGACGACGATATCGGGCTCGGCGAGACACTTCTTCAAGTTAGATACATGAAAAGTAGAATGGACGGAGCTTAGTTGAGGCGGAAGGTTTAAACGATAAGCAACGGTTCCAACACGCTCTAAGATTTCGAAAGGACCAACATACCGCGGATTTAGTTTACCACGTTTCCCGAAACGGATGACACCTTTCCAAGGTGCGACTTTTAACATGACGCGGTCACCGACTTGAAATTCGAGGTCTTTGCGTCTTTTGTCGGTATAGCATTTTTGACGACTCCGGGCCGTCCGAAGCCTATCTCGGATTTGAAGAATCTTCTCGGTGGTTTCGTGAATGAGTTCAGGCCCGGAAATTTGCACGTCACCCACTTCGGCCCAACAAAGAGGAGAGCGACATTTTCGACCATATAACGCTTCAAAAGGTGCGGCCTTAATACTCGCGTGATAACTATTGTTGTAAGAGAATTCGGCGAGAGGTAAGTGATTGTCCCAAGCTTTTCCAAAATCAACAACGCAGGCTCGTAACATATCCTCTAAGGTTTGTATTGTACGTTCACTTTGCCCATCGGTTTGGGGATGATATGCGGTGCTCATGTCCAAACGCGTTCCCAACGCTTCTTGTAACATACGCCAAAATCTAGAAACGAAACGACCATCTCGGTCGAAGATAATCGATAACGGTACTCCATGTCGGGCTACAATCTCTTTAATGTAAAGTCGTGCAAGTTTCTCCATTTTGTCGGTTTCTTTCATGGCGAGAAAGTGCGCGGATTTGGTGAGACGGTCAACAATGACCCAAATTGTATCATAACCGCCCGACGTTTTCGGTAGTTTGGTGATAAAATCCATCGTGATCCTTTCCCACTTCCATTGCGGGATCTCGGGTTGTTGAAGTAACCCGGACGGTCTTTGGTGTTCGGCTTTGACTTTAGCGCAAGTCAAACAATTGGCGACGTATCTAGCAACCTCCTTTTTGATGTTCGGCCACCAATATTGTTCTTTAAGGTCATGGTACATCTTATTGGCGCCGGGATGAATCGAGTATCGCGATTTGTGGGCTTCGTCTAGGATGAGGTTTCGTAGATCGCCATATCTAGGCACCCAAATTTTTCCGGCGTAATATCGAAGTCCGGTCTCCTTAACTTCGAATCGGGAGACGAGAATGTTTAAAAGTTCGCGTGCGATGTTGTTGTCCTTAAGAGCTTCATCTTGGGCTACCCGAATTTGGCTATTAAGGTTGGAGTGGATGGTGATATTCAAAGCTCGGACACGAAGAGGCACCGCTCTTTCCTTTCGACTTAAGGCATCGGCCACTACATTTGCCTTTCCGGGGTGGTAACGAAGCTCGCAATTATAATCGTTCAAGGTCTCAATCCACCTTCGTTGTCTCATGTTTAGTTGCTTTTGATCGAAGATATGTTGGAGACTTTTGTGATCGGTAAAGATAGTACTCTTGGTACCAAGAAGATGATGTCTCCATAACTTAAGTGCAAAGATGACGGCACCGAGTTCAAGATCATGTGTCGTGTAGTTTCGTTCGTGGACTTTGAGTTGTCGAGAGGCATAAGTAATGACTTTCTTTCGTTGCATTAATACGCATCCATAACCGTTTTTCGAGGCATCACAATATACAACAAAATCATCATTGCCTTCGGGAAGTGACAAGATAGGAGCGGTGGTTAGCTTAGTTTTCAAGATTTGAAAAGCGGTTTCTTGTTCGGAGGTCCAAACGAATTTTCGTTCCTTGTGAGTTAACACGGTTAAAGGACGAGCGATTAGGGAGAAATCCTTGATGAATTTACGATAGTATCCGGCGAGACCCAAGAATTGACGAATTTGAGTAGGAGTAGTAGGAGTCTCCCATTTACTAATGGCTTCGATTTTTGCGGGATCGACTTTAATGCCTTGATCACTTACAACATGACCAAGAAATTGAACTTCCTTTAACCAAAATTCACACTTGGAGAACTTGGCATATAGTTGCTCTTTTCTCAAGAGCTCGAGCACGAGTCGGAGATGTTCTTTGTGTTCCTCTTCGTTTTTAGAATAGATCAAAATATCATCGATGAACACGATAACGAATTTGTCGAGGTAAGGTTTGCACACGCGGTTCATGAGATCCATGAACACCGCCGGTGCGTTAGTGAGACCGAAAGGCATGACAAGGAATTCATAGCTACCATAACGAGTCCGGAAAGCGGTTTTGGAGACATCTTTCCCCTTAACCCTTAGTTGATGATAACCCGAACGGAGATCGATTTTTGAGTATACACGAGAACCTTGTAGTTGATCAAAAAGGTCATCAATGCGAGGAAGAGGATATCGGTTCTTAACCGTCAATTTGTTTAGTTCACGATAATCAATGCACATTCGTAGGGATCCGTCTTTCTTCTTGACGAACAAAATCGGAGCGCCCCATGGTGAATGGCTAGGTTGGATAAAACCACGGTCAAGTAGTTCTTGGAGTTGACTTTGCAATTCTTGCAATTCGGGTGGAGCGAGTCTATATGGTGCACGCGCTACGGGTGCGGCTCCGGGAATAAGATCGATTTGAAATTCAACCGGTCGATGAGGTGGAAGGCCCGGTAATTCGTCGGGAAATACATCGGAAAAGTCATTAACGATTGGCACATCATCGATGCGCTTTTCGTCGGCCTCGACTTTCTTAACGTGAGCAAGAATCGTGAAACAACCCTTGAGAAGTAGCTTTCAAACTTTAAGGCACGAAACGAGATTGAGTCCGGTGCAATTTTTGTCGCCATAGACAATCAATGGTTCACCATTCTCGATAGGAATTCGGATTGCGTGAAGATCGCAAAGAATGTGAGATTTATTTTTGACCATCCAATTCATACCGATTATTACATCAAAACTCCCTAATTCCATGGGTATCAAGTCAATTTCAAATTCCTTACCCAAAATGTTCAAAGTACACCCCCGGTAATATGTGTCGGCACTTAAGAGTTTTCCGTCGGCCACTTCGATGGAATAAGTAGTATCTAAAGGGTGTGGTGGAGTGCAAAGGGTAGGAGCCAAAGTCTTAGACACAAAACATTTATCGGCACCCGAATCGAATAAGCAAGTAACATAAGAGTTGTTGAGAAGAAACGTACCCGTGACTAGTTCATTGTCATCTCGGGCTTCCTCGGTGTTGATGTTAAAGGCTCGGCCTCGGTTGTTGGGGTTGGTTTTCTTTTTCGGGCATTCGTTCTTATAATGGCCCGTTTGGCCACATTCGTAACAAGTGACCGTTTTTGGAGGATTGGGCCCCTTTCGAGCAACGGGGGCGGCACTTGTGCAATTGTTGGCCCTATGACCAACACCTTGGCAACGGTGACAAACTAGCTTGTTACATTCGCCGTGATGATGCTTGTGGCATTTGTTGCAAAAAGGTAAGTTTCCGACATAACCCTTCTTGCCGTCGTTGTTGAAAGGCTTTTTGGTGAAGGTGGTGTTGTTGTAGTTGGTTGATGGAGTGGCTTCCCATTTCCTTTTGTTGCCTCCCGACTTGTCCTCAGCCTTAGGAGCCGGCACTACGATTTCGTCAACCGTTTCGATTAATTGACGGGCCATGTTCATAGCGGCTTGATGAGTAGCGGGTTTGGATGACATCACCCCTTGTTTGATGCTTTTTGGAAGACCGAGCATGTAGAGCTCAATCCTTTGAGATTCGGGGTTAACAAGATTAGGACACATCAAGGATAGTTCGGCGAAGCGTTGATTATAAGCCTTAAGATCGTTTCCGACCGCTTTCAAAGCTCTTAGTTCTTCCTCGAGCTTTCGGGTTTCTTCGCGCAGAAAGTATTCGACAATCATCTTTTCCTTCAAATCGGCCCAAGAGAGGGCATGAGCTTCATCGGTACCCACCGATTGAGCATAGGTGTTCCACCAAGTGAGAGCAACACCGGAGAACGTATGGGTGGAGTATTTGACCTTGTCTTGGTCCCGGCAACCGCTTATGCTAAAGACGGCCTCGGTTTGTTCAAACCAACGAGTAAGCACAACCGGTCCCCCGGTTCCATCATAAGTGTGAGGTTTGCACCCCATGAAAGCTTTGTAGGAGCATCCCTCGTTTGAGTTACCGGCCCCATTGTTGTTGTTGTTGTTGTGGTTGTTGTTATTGTTATTGTTGTTGGAAGAGTGACCGGCCATGGCCGCATCTACGGCGGTAGCTATCATCCGTTCGAGAGCTTGTTCGGGAGTTTCATTGCGGCGTACACGACGAGGAGCCATTGTTCCTTCAAAACAAAAGAATACCGTTGGTTAGTATTCTAAATAATACTAACCGCGATATGGAATAAAGATAAAGAGAAAATTATCCTTGACTCGCCTTAGATTCTTTATGGCATAATATCGGTATGTTCATATGAGTCACCGTAATATAATTTCCGGGAATTATATTACCCTAATTCATATGTGCATTCGACATTACATCATATAGTCGAGGTGGCGTGTCAATTAAATTATACAACGCAAGATTTAGATAGAATAAGAGTAGATATGAGTAAGAGAGTTCGAGTATAAATGCACAAATTGTCAGGTAATTCCTATGTCAAGTCTATATGCCGGTTGTAGTCTAGACTCACCAATGTACCCTATGACTCGGGGTTGACACCAATGAACTCTAAATCCCTACAACCAAAGCTCTGATACCACTTGTAGCGACCCCGACAAATCGTCAAGTGACGGCGTCGTCTACGTATGGTCCCATTACATGGTTATAAGTATTTATAACAAAGTTTGACCGAAAATATGTCGCATACATTTCATAAAGGATGTTTCAATGTTTACAAAAGTAATTCCCAAGACAAGTACATAACAAAAGTTATTGTTCATATGAAACACGTGCGACATAGTTTAAAATAGCCAAAAAGACGCTCCACGTATGCAAGTATACTCGACATCCAATGCAAGTATAAAAAAGTATGTGCGGAAGCATGTATCACCTAAGGTCAAGGACCTGAGAAAAACATAGAGAATCTGTCAACGAAAACGTTGGTGAAATCATAGGTTTAAATAAGTAAATGAGTAAAAGCAAGCTGAACCACAAGAGTTGCAATATTTATAAAGTAGTAATACATTCTAAAAGTTAATATTCACGAGCACCCAATTATCAAAGCTTAACATTCCGTCCGTTGAATACCCCATAAATTAGTGCTAGAACAACACTGTTTCCCGAAAATATATTTCATCCGTAGACGGTAGCGAACCGTCAAAGATGAGGGTTGTCAACCCATATGGCCATATAACATAAGTTCTCGCTTACACCATCTGATGTAACTAATGATAATTGGATTGAGGATTTTTTTGTTCTAAACTCGTATGTAGAATGTTTGTTTTCCCGTTCTTGTGTTCACTTAATTCAAAAGGATCGTTTATGTTTCTCATCCCAAAAGTAAGTTCAAAAGAGTAAAAAGTGGGACTATGATCTCACCTTTGATTGCAAGAGTGAAATAGTACTTCAACAAGTAAACGTGCAAAGAACAATGCTAGTCTCGACCTAAACAATTAGGTTGTATCAATAACGATAGTCACGAAGGGTCAAAGATGTTCAATTAGTCCTATGGCTCAATACGACTCGATTAATATAGCATGTGAAGCAAATTGTCAAGTTTCATGCAAGATACAAGTATAAAAGCATGTTAAGAAGATTGCATAATTAATTGGTTAAGTTTGACAAAAAGTCAAACTTGGTCGGGTCAAAGTCAACGAAAAAGTCAACATGTTCGGGTCGGGTCCCGGACAAATTTTCCATGCTAATTATTCATATACAAGTATATTAAAACAAGTTCCATGTGAATCGGAGGTCGGTAGCTAGTCAAACATTTCACGTTAAAAGGGACATGGAGGTCAGAATCTGTCCAGGCCATTTGGCGCGCCGCGCGGGGTAGGGTGCGCGCCGCGCGACCTGTAGTTCAGCTATTTTTCTGTCTTTCAAACTATGCACGAGCCAAAACCAATTCTAACACAACTCTTGACCCGCAAACACTTATAACGCCTATCATACATCGTTGGAAAGGTATTTTGACGAGGAATGCAACTAAACACATATCATCAATCAAACTTCCACTTATAACAACCAAAAACCACAATTAATGTTCCCCATTCAATGCATACAAGTCATAAATGTAATTTAATGATTTGGCAACCAAATTACACGAACGATATGCCGTAGCGAAGGTAATTAAGCATACAACACAACCTAACACTTACAATCAACATTTTCAAGCATTTAAAGTATCAAAAATCCATTCCTAGTTCATGAAACCCTAACCAAAAATCACCAAATTTCATAATCAAGTTTAAGAGGTTTCTTTGATAAATCTTTACATCCAAATGAAGCTAGTAACACTAGGAACAAGATTAAAACATGAACTCTTAACATCAAACAACATATAACCACTTAAAATTCAAGATTAAGCATGTGAACTTTCAATGTGAACTAGTTACATTAAAATAGCAAGAACAAGCATACAAAACACATAATCAAACTAGACTTGAGCCATAGACACTAATTAACACCCTTTTAATTCAAAAATCTCAAGAACACATAAAATTAGTGGTTTTAGAAAGTTACCCAAATTTGATGAGGTCGGTATGGAATCGAAGAGGAGATCACGAGGAGTTCAAATATGTAATTTGTTTGGCAAGATGACCGCTAGCTCGATTTTGGATGATGAATCTTTGTATGGAAGTTGAGAGAAAAGTTGAAGTAGTAAGAGTGAAAGAGATGAGATTGAATGGATGAGGATGAGGGTTGACTCTTTGACCTAGTCAAAAGTTTCAACCCTTGGCAAGTTTGGTCCCTTAACTTTAAGACGGGTGTGGGAATTACCTAAACAAGATAATTCAAACACGTATCAACGAGACGTGTTATAAACATATAACGGAACATAAATAGTTAAACGGAAAAGTTGACGGAAAAAGGCGGGATGTTACAGCCACCTCAGCAACCACCGCCGCCTGCTACCACCACCTTCACCTCAACCACCATGAACAACCTCTATATATATACGAACGTGCATTATCTCTCTCCATCATTAAACACCAATCACCACCATTGCTTCCATAACAATCACCATTACAATCGGCATCTGCTACAACTGTTTTTCTATTTCCCTTTTCGAACACACCCTTTTAAAAACACTCTACTCGAATGTATCTGTTTCTGTTACAAAGCCATCACCACTATCATCATTAACTCAACAAAAATGACCACCCAACCATCGAATTTATGTTGTTCTATTCTATTTTCTGTTTTAAACTAAACCCAAAAGAAAACCACCTACGACTACTTCTTTCAGTTCTGTTCGAGTTCAGTACAATACAAGCAACCATCGAACACCACCATTAAATACCTATAACTGCAGCTATGGCTGCTAGTTGTTGATCAGCTTACAATAAAACCAAACCATCCAGTTTGTTGCCGCACTATTTAAACCATCACGAACTATTGCTACCCGTCCCCTTTATTTACTGATGATCACCCAACAAGATATCTGTGGGTTTATGTAAACAACAGAGAACCACCATCAATTACCCACCTCCGACCATTGTTGATGATCTTCTATGTCTGATGACGAAATCTAAGTCATCAACAAAAAGATTGTTTGATGAGAATGAACCACTCGTGTAGTTTGATACGATTCGAACAGACCACCAAGAACACCACCATAACACTATTATCGAACTTGAGCTGCTATTTCTCTTTTTTTGTTTTTGTTTCAATCAAAGACACCAAGGTCTCCACCACTAACCACCACCATAACTAACTTCGGTCACCTGATAGATTATGTTCCTGGATTCAGTCTATCAATCCCAACTGTAAACCACCATGGTTCCTTTTCGTTTCTTCATATCGAGTTAAACGATGTTGTTACGCTCATTGCTGTTAGTAATATTCTGTTGGAGACAGTTACGAGTACAACTGGTTAGCACGATCATCTTCATCGTATACTCAGTATGTGACAATTTCAAAACTTCCATTCCTTTTACAGTTACAACCGATCAACTTCTGTTTCTACTTCGTTACATATATTTTTGTTTTAAATAATGAAGATGATAGAGGAACTTGTGGCAGACAACAATTAAATATTCAACCCCACTTGTGTATTAAAAAAAAGATATCGAGCTGTGCAAAAGAAATTCCATTTAGGCCATCACGTTTTATTTTATATATTTCTTGGGCCGAATACCACCTTCAAACTCAGCTGGATCATATTGTTTAACAGGCCACGAACTCAGTTTTTAATTTTGGGTCGTATTGTTGTTGGGTCGTGATTAATGTTTGGGCCTGGTGAACGAGTTTTATTAAGTAGAAGGAAAGAAAGGGAGAAATTAGATACGAGTTATAGGATTTAACTTAGGGTAAAAATCAGAAAAGGGGCAGCAGCCCAAACAGTTTAGGTGTTGGTCGAATTAGCGGGAGGTCGCGGGTTCGAGTCTCGTTTCGGACATTTATTTTTGCAAGCTAGTTTTTAAGGTAGATTTCAATTCCAAATTTTATTATTATTATTCTTATTATTATTATTAGTATGATTACAAATATTATTGTTATTATTAAGATGATTATTATTATTGTTATTATTGGTATTATAAGCATTATTATTAGTATTATCATAATAATAAGTATTATAACCATTATTATTATTATTATTAGTCTTATAAGTATTATTAATATATTTATTATTATTAATTTTATCATTTAAGTATTTTTATTTTTATTATTATGATTATTATTATTATTATTATTACACTTATCATTATTGATATTATTATTATTATCATTAAGTATTAGAATTGTTATTATTATTAGTAACTCACTAATGTAAAAACTATCATTTTTAACAAATAAATAATTTTGTATATAAAATGTATGTAGTACATATACTATAACTATATTAATGTTTCATATAACTATATATTAACATTTTCTAGATAAATAATTACATGTAAAAAACTATTGATTTTCAAACAGAATAATAAATATGTATATATACATACATGTATATATATGGATATATATATATATATATATATTAATATAACTAAATGAATAGATATTAATCATTTTAAAATATATATATACAAAATAAATATATATAACATATAATTTAATATATTATATAAGTATATGTTTTTAAATGGAATTTAATATAAATCCTATATAACTACAAATATATAAATAATATATTAATAAATAAAAATTATGTGATTTCCATTATATGTTTTAATATATATACAAATGATATAGGTTCGTGAATCCGAGGTCAACCCTGTATTGTTCAGTTTCGTCGTATGAATATTTTTACTACAAAATATTAGATTGTGAGTTTCATTTGCTCCCTTTTTAAATGCTTTTACAATATATATTTTTGGGACTGAGAATACATGCGCTATTTTTATAATTGTTTTACGAAATAGACACAAGTAATTGAAACTACATTATATGGTTGAATGGATCAAAGCCGAATATGCCCCTTTTAGCCTGGTAATCTAAGAATTAGAGAACATCACTAATTTTGAGAATTATTGCACCCCTAATTGACGCGAATCCTAAAGGTAGATCTACGGGAACTAACAACCCCCATTCTGGAATTTGGAATGCTTTAGTACTTCGAGTTTATCATGTCCGATGGGTGTCCCGGAATGATGGGGATATTCTATATGCATCTTGTTAATGTCGGTTACCAGGTATTCAATCCATATGAATGATTTTTATGCATGATGTTTATGAGAAATGGAAATATGAAATCTTGTGGTCTATTAAAATTATGGAAATGATTGATTATGATAAACTAATGAACTCACCAACCTTTTGGTTGACACTTTAAAGCATGTTTATTCTCAGGTGTTAAAGAAATCTTCCGTTGTGCATTTGCTCATTTAGAGATATTACTTGGAGTCATTCATGACATATTTCAAAACACGTTGCATTCGAGTCGTTGAGTTCATCAGGATTATTATTAAGTCAATTATAGTTGGATATATTATGAAATGGTATGCATGCCGTCAACTTTCGATGTAAAGAAAGATTGTCTTTTAAAAACGAATGCAATGTTTGTAAAATGTATCATATATAGGTCAAATACCTCGCGATGTAACCAAATGTAATGTATTCGTCCAGATGGATTTGGACGGGTCGTCTCAAATTTCAAGTTGTTGTTGCGGATCGTACGCACTTGTTACTTGTACGGGGTCTTCTAAATCATAATCGATATTATTCATTTTTTAGATATTGTTGTAAATAGAGTGTTATATTGATTTGGAGTGTGTATTTATTGTGGAGTTGTGGAGTATGTATATATATTTAGAAATAAAAAGACAAAAAAAATAAACAATAAATATAGAAAAATAGCCGTTTGAAATTTTTGAAAAAATAGCCGTTAGTTCCTTTTTACCCGTGTTCGGGAATGTCAATACATAGCAATTTGGAAGGCGGTCTTCAAACGGCGGGGATCACTTTGTTTGCTAGTATCGGCGCGCTTGAAGGGCTGGACCAAGGGTGGACCAACCGCGCTTTCGTTACAAGCGCTCTTAAGGATCACTTTGAATGGGAAAGAAAACATATGTTGATGAATGAGAAAAGGTGTTGGATAATAAGATATGGAGTTCAGATGATAAAAGTGGTACTCTTCCGGCTCTCAAGCTAAGCTATTATGATCTTTCTTCTCAACTAAAGCAACTTTTTGCGTATTGTTGCTTATTCCCAAAGGAATACATGTTCAAAAAGAAAGAGCTAGTGTTATTGTGGATGGCAAGGGGGTTTCTAAACCACCGAAATGGCAACATGTCAATGTAAAGTGTTGGTTTTGAATACTTTGAAGAGCTCCATTCAAGGTCACTTTTTCAACTTTCAACGAGTAACGAATCTGAATACACTATGCACGACTTGATGCATGACATAGAAACAAGTGTTGCGGGAAAATTCTTCTACTTTTCGGATGATCAAGTGGACGTAAATGGTAGGAATGAAGCTTTGGAGAAGTTGCGTCACATTTCATACTTATGACAACGACGTATAGAATGTTATCGAAGGGTCAAAGAACTACACAGATCTGAAGCATTTGCGGTACCTCAATTTTTCAAACACGGATATCAAACAAGTACCAGAAGAGGTTAGTGAGCTTTTTAATCTACAAAGGTTGTTGATCAGTGGATGTTGGAAGTTAATTAGCTTGCTGTTCAGTTTTCATAAGTAAATAAACCTTAGACATCTTGAAATGATTAACACTCCAGAGTTGAAGAAAACACCCTTAGGGATGGATGGGTTAACGAGTCTACAAATTTTGTCAAAGGTTATTATCGAAAGAGCTAATGGTTTCAAGGTATCTGACCTTAAAGACATGTTGAATCTTCAAGGTGACCTTATTAAAGGATTGGAAAAAGTAACAGATCCACAACAAGCTATGGATGCCAACTTAGAGGAAAAGAAGGGTCTTGTGAGTTTAGAAATGCATTGGGGTTATGTATTTGATTATTCTAGGAATTCAACGCTAGAATATGAAGTATTTCAAATGCCAAGGCCTCCCGCTAAGTTGAACCAACTGAATATTTAGAATTATGGGGGAATGGAATTTCCTAGTTGGTTTGTAGGTCCCTAATTTGATAAGTTAACAAAGCCTAGCATAATAAATTGTCCAAATTTGGTTGAGTTTTCAATTAGACTAATATCGACACTTGAGTATTTGTTTATATATAATTGTAAAAGTTGGTATCAAAGGGAGAAAGTGAGGTTAATGTTAAAAGTAGCAACAGGAAATTCGTCCTTAGAGAAGTTGATCTTTCTGATTGTGATTCATTGGAGAGCTACAAGTGCCCCAATACCCTTGAGAAATTGAAAATATTCAATTGTTATTCAATGACGATGTCAACAAAATTGCAGGAGTTGCCATCGTCTCTCATGTTTATGGAAGTCATTGATTGTAAGAATCTAAAGTCATTATTTCATGAGCAATTTCAATGTCTCACATGTTTGGAAGAGATGAGTATGATTGGGTGTGAAATCATGGATGATTCATTTCCATTTTGGTTGTGGCCTCCTAATTTAAGGATACTACAAATAGGAGGGTTAAAGAAGCCAATGTCAGAGTGGGGGATGCAGAATTACCGGACATCACTTGTTTATGGTAAAAATTCAGGAGTTACTTCATTTACAGTGGAAGGAGATGAGATGAATTCTGAATCATCAACATCTTTTCTTCTTCCACCGTCTCTAACTTCTCTAAAAATTCACGACTTTAAGGATGTTGAAGTTTCATTGGCTTGCGTATGGATAGATTCTGCACCACCTACCCGTTGAGTGTACAGCTGATAGTAACATGCGGACATACCGTGGCACGATTATATTTTGGACTACGATTGAGATGCATCTCCCAAAAGGGTAATGCAGACAGTTCGGATGGATACATGATATTCTGGCGTCGGACTTGTTGTTAATTCTACAACAGCATCATACCATACACGCCACAACCCTACGATCAACATCAAACATGGATATAAGGCTTACGAGCGCGCAAGTTATGTACATCATTCAGTGGAATGAACGATCTCACAAGGTCTATATTGGTATGTTGGGATTGGGCATGACTGAGCGTTACTTTTTCGTGGTACTACGCGCGCACGATAGTGGTAATACGTGATATCAGAAGAGGACAATCCGCCAACCAATATCGTGATTGGGGAACATTAGAGAATCTTTATGTAAGTATCATATTTATTTATAGCACTTATGCGAAATGAATTGACTTTTATAATTGTTTATATTTACCTAATATGCAGGATGAGGGTTTAACTAGGATAACCGTGATGGTTGCAGCTTAAATGCAACCAAACAGTCAACCAAACCTGCAGCCTTTTGTTGACTTCCTGCGTCAGTTGATGGGCTTCACGCATCCAACTTAGCAAGATCTGGGTTTTCAGTACTATGGTACACAAAACTACCAATGGTCGGATTATGGTTTCCCTCAGCATACAAATCAGGGTCAATCCTCTAGTGCCACCCCGAACCCGAACGTGTCTATATACGATTATGAGAACTCCAAGGAACTATCCGTTTGAAATGGGAGATATGAGAACTCCATCATATGGACAACAAACTCCAAGGAACTGTCCGTTTGAAATGGGCGATATGGGAACTCACTCATATGTTCAGCGGAACTCTCCGTTCACGATGCCGGATATGGGAGGTCCATCACATATTGATGAGAATCTACGTCATGCGGAGGATCTAGCAGCTGATGAGCCCAAGCCCCCACCACAGCAACTCCGAAGGAGTGACCGGGTTTCAATTCCACCACCATGTGGTACCGGTAGACACAAACATGGACATAGACATAGACGTTGATTGGATGTATTATTATTTTAATGATTGTAATAGTTAATTTTTTTTAATGAAAACTCGTTATTAATTTTTATTATAATGTTTGTATTTTTATTTATCGTTTTACAGTCATATTAATAAAGTAACAACTTTATTACAAACATAAATAATAAAAGTAAAAATAATAAAAATTGTAAATAAAAATTATAAATAATGTTGTTCATAAAATAACTTAAAGTAAATTCTAAAAAAATAATAATACACAAACCGGCGTTTGAAATGCCGGTTTGTGTGCGTTTAGGGCACATGTGGCAAAAAGGCAAAGTCAGTGGCCACATATGCAAAATACCATGCAAACCGGCAAGTGAAAGGCCGGTTTGGCTCGAAATCATGCAAACCGGCAAATGAAATGCCGGTTTTCCTATTTTTTGAAAATCTATTTGTGTAATATAACATGCAATTATTACTATTTGAAAAAAAATTCTGCAAATCGCTTCAAAAATTTTTTTCCGTGTGATTTAATTTCGTAGATTTTGTCATTTGTCCAGTTTCAGTTAAATATCCCCATCTGTGTAAAATGACCAAGAAAATATTTTTTTAGTAGAAAGTACAAACCACAGTACGATTGGTTCATCAAACAATTGCAAGAGAGTTCGAAAAACTACAATTAAGTTTAAATAAGACTTTTTTACTAAATTAAAACCCAACAAAATTTATCTATACACCACTAGATACTAAAAATCAAGAAGGCTATCATTCAAGTATAATTGTTACAACTAATTAACTCATTACTTAGTATGCTTAGCTAAGTTTTCTAAGCAAATACAATTCTCCAAGAGAGACAAAACTAATTAACACAACGCGCGACCATGAATAAATAAATTCTATACAAAATGTTAAGATCTTCTAAATAACATCCTTCTTTGATCCGTTACGAATAAAAGTAACTCGACGTATTCGTAAGGATGTAAAAGTTTACTCCCTAATCGATAATGTGTAATTGTTATCGTGATTATTACTACAAAACATAGAAACAATATGGGAATAAATAGAGTCGTGAGGATTTACAATTTATAGAATGGCTAGTTTTAATGAGACAGTAAGCAAGAGATATTATAGAGAAAATATGTTTTTTATTCTCCCTACCTATTTAACTTTACAAACGTAAATTGTTAGAGGCTAATTGCTCTCTGTAGTTACAAAACAGATAGTAACTAAAGGCTTAATTAAAATCCCAATCTTTTTTTTTTTCTTTTTTTTTTTTTTTGAAAGCCAAAAGTTTTATTAGAAAAATAAACAAAGAATACAAGATGTGGTCTGATACAACCCGACACATATACATTACAACACGAGCATAAAGAAAAAACTATAACTAGGGGTAAGATAAGGACTCGATTATTACACAAGAAGCTCTAAAAATTTTGTCAATGCAGGAAAAAGCCTTCACCTATTGTTAATTGTCGTGGACGGGAACAACTTGAAACAAGCTGGAATAGATGCTAGGATGCAGTGCTGAATAAGCTCAGCGACAAAGCCTCTAACACTACTCCACTTAGTCCCGTGACATGAAATTAACTTTAGAATCCGGCATAAAAAACCTGCTATTAACTGATTCCTTCTTTTGTGGGGTTTGCATCAAACCATCTCGGGTTGGTAATCCACTATAACCAGTCAAGATTGCCTTTTTTTCAACAACAATTGATCCATTCAAAACTCTTTGCTTGAATGTTGGCCACGATTTTTGCGTTGCTTAGGTTATCATTACAGAATACACGATCGTTTCGATGACGCCAAATCCCAATCTTTCCTTTACATATTTATATCCAATAAGTAAAGGAAGCCAAATCTCCATATCCCAACGTGCATGCTAATTTTCAGGGATTATGGGCTACATGGTCAAACTACTTTTCCCACGTGAAGACATAATAGACAATGCCGTTACACACCACTTATTTTATTTTCTCGGATCAGGTACCGAATTAGGATCCACCCAGATCATTCTTAGTTGCACATTATGCATCTATCATGCGGTTCTTCTTTAGAACAACTATTGCCCGCGTCTAAATTTTGGGCGCCAAGCCTTAGGTGGCTCAATGTGAGAAGTAAAGCAAACCACAATCGCAGTGAGATTATCAATCGCATGACGACCTAATGCTTCATTTATGATTTCCATAACACACTGTTGAGGGTCATTATTCTTCAATAATTCACGTCGTACAATCCCCACAGCTTCTTCATTCGACATCACATCCCAAATCCCATCACATCCAATTATCATAAACTCATCATCTTCACTCAATTCCATATGTCTTATCTCCGGTTCAGCAATCAAAATCGAGCCTAAACCATCTTGGGACTTCAAATACCAATCTCCAAGCGCTCGTGTTACACCAAGTTCACCATTTAAGTATCCGTCCTCAAAGTAACCGCCTAGTTTCTCCACTCTTTCCTTTTCTTGTAAATAAGACGGCCTATGATCATTAGACATTTGAAATGCAACGCCTTTTCTAGAAACTACCGCACGAGAGTCACCAACGTTTGCTATTATTAGATGTCGTTCGAGTATTAAAATGCTTAAAGCCGTGGTCCCACAATAGTCGCTGATAGTGCATTCATCAGCTAGAGCTTGGTCAGCTTGTATAAACGCTTTATGATGATAATCTTGTATTTCTTCTATTAGCGAGTCACCTATAAGATCAACTTGTGGTAAATTGGACTCATCGAAGAATAATTTCATGGCATAATCTTTGACATATGAGGCTGCTTCTGATCCACCATGACCATCAAAGATTGCATAGAAGGAACTCGCACAAGGCCACTTGTATTTACCACCCAGATGCTTAGATAGATCATCGATTTGGATGTGTTCATCTTCGTTTTGTCTGCGTCCTCCAACGTTCGTGTGACTTCCTGACCGTATGCACGGTCTGAACTTCGAACCCACGTTGCTATTTTTGATGATAGCAGAATTTGTGGCCTGTTTACAGAAAAATAAGTAGAAGTTAGACATTAGGCCATGAACGTACAAATTCTGTTAAATCATCAGTATAAACACCATCTATGAATATATTAAAATAACCACATATTCATTAATCACCTTGAAAATTCAAGAATTGAACGTCAGATTCAAAAAGTTCACATACATAAATAAAAATCTTGGTTTCAAATTAAATCGCTGTTGCGTGCATTATAAGTTTCACCAAAACCAGTTGTTATTGATATTACCATAACAGCTCATTCTAATGTGATGATATCTTTAAATTAAAATTGATAATTGATTAATAACATAAAAATACACAAAAATATACCCTATAATAACACATGAAGAAGATTATACAAGCACATTACAAAACTTAGTTCCAAATCTTTAATCTGTTATTTGTGTTAAAATTACGTTTGACCAATAAGAGTTGATATATTCCAATTACTATACGTATATAGATATTAAATAGAGGTGACGATTTCTTTTTATTTACTGTTGATAAATATAAATATAACGTTAATTAATATTACATAAATACACACAAAAGTTTTGTCTATCTAATACATCAAGAAGATCAAACATGCATCCTTAAAAATACGAGTGATTAAACGAATAGAAAAGATCAACGACTTACCAAATTTTCAAAAATCGAAACAGAGTCGGCGTTGGAAAAGCAAAAATCCAAATTTGTGGAGCATAATAAACAGTTGTTTATGTCGCTCGCCATCATCGTAACCTTTATCTACGTAAACAATTACTTGGAGTTGAATTTGAGTATTCGAAGGAATTTAGAGGGGTTTTTTTTTGCGTAAATGTATTGTGTTGGGTACTTGGAGTTGAATTTGGACGTATATATATAGTAAAGTATTGTGTGCGGCGCAAGCTCCAACAAATCCACGTAACGCGCGGGGCAAGTAATTCTCCTATCATAAACTTTATTATTATTAGATGGAAGAGAATTATTCAAATGAAACCAACTTTTAAGTTGAGATTCAAGGGACCAACTAGAGTGCGACACGTGGCGCGATAATCACATGTGATTGAAAAAATAAAAATTTAAAATTTTTTTTTCGAACTTTTTTTTTTGTTTTTTCGAATTTTTTTTTTCAATCACATGTGATATGCAGTAAATCACATGTGATTCTGCATGCCAATCACATTTGATTGTAAAACTCAATCACATGTGATTCTGCATGTCAAATCCAATCACATGTGATTGAAATTTAGTAAAATGACGAATTTCAGTAAATTTGTGCTAAAACCTTAAAACACCAAGTTTTTGATCAAAACTTGATCAAATCACCGAATTAAAATATGAAATTTTGAAGATATAATCACGAAATGCTAACAAACTTAATCAAATCATCGAATTAAAGTCTGTTTTCTGTTGAAATTTTTTTTTGAAAAAAAAAATTTGGAATTTTTTTTTCAATCACATGTGATTGTGTTTTACAATCACATGTGATTGGATTTGACATGCTAAATTTAAAAAAAAAAATAAAAAATTTTGAAAAAAAATTTTCTAAAAAAAAAAATTTTAAAAATTTTTCAAATTTTTTTTTTTAATTTATTTGAATTTTTTTTGTAATCACATGTGATTGTCGCGCCACATGTCACACTCTGATTGGTCCGTTGGATTTCAAACAAATTATTGGTTTCAAGGGATTACAACTCTTAGATGAAAATGGTTTTATTTGAAATTATTTTGGTAATTGGTAATGAGGAATATGTAGTGACCCAACACATGTGGGAACCATCATTTGGCAACTAACATGAAATATCTCATAAAATTACAAAAATATGAGTAATCATTCATGACTTATTTACATGAAAACAAAATTACATATCCTTTATATCTAATCCATACACCAACGACCAAAAACACCTACAAACACTTTCATTCTTCAATTTTCTTCATCTAATTGATCTCTCTCAAGTTCTATCTTCAAGTTCTAAGTGTTCTTCATAAATTCTACAAGTTCTAGTTACATAAAATCAAGAATACTTTCAAGTTTGCTAGCTCACTTCCAATCTTGTAAGGTGATCATCCAACCTCAAGAAATCTTTGTTTCTTACAGTAGGTTATCATTCCAATACAAGGTAATAATCATATTCAAACTTTGGTTCAATTTCTATAATTATAACAATCTTATTTCAAGTGATGATCTTACTTGAACTTGTTTTCGTGTCATGATTCTGCTTCAAGAACTTCGAGCCATCCAAGGATCCGTTGAAGCTAGATCCATTTTTTTCTTTTCCAGTAGGTTTATCCAAGGAACTTAAGGTAGTAATGATGTTCATAGCATCATTCGATTCATACATATAAAGCTATCTTATTCGAAGGTTTAAACTTGTAATCACTAGAACATAGTTTAGTTAATTCTAAACTTGTTCGCAAACAAAAGTTAATCCTTATAACTTGACTTTTAAAATCAACTAAACACATTTTCTATATCTATATGATATGCTAACTTAATGATTTAAAACCTGGAAACACGAAAAACACCGTAAAACCGGATTTACTCCGTCGTAGTAACACCGCGGGCTGTTTTGGGTTAGTTAATTAAAAACTATGATAAACTTTGATTTAAAAGTTGTTATTCTGAGAAAATGATTTTTATTATGAACATGAAACTATATCCAAAAATTATGGTTAAACTCAAAGTGGAAGTATGTTTTCTAAAATGGTCATCTAGACGTCGTTCTTTCGACTGAAATGACTACCTTTACAAAAACGACTTGTAACTTATTTTTCCGACTATAAACCTATACTTTTTTTGTTTAGATTCATAAAATAGAGTTCAATATGAAACCATAGCAATTTGATTCACTCAAAACGGATTTAAAATGAAGAAGTTATGGGTAAAACAAGATTGGATAATTTTTCTCATTTTAGCTACGTGAAAATTGGTAACAAATCTATTCCAACCATAACTTAATCAACTTGTATTGTATATTATGTAATCTTGAGATACCATAGACACGTATACAATGTTTTGAAATATCATGTCGACACATCTATATATATTTCGGAACAACCATAGACACTCTATATGTAAATGTTGGAGTTAGCTATACAGGGTTGAGGTTGATTCCAAAATATATATAGTTTGAGTTGTGATCAATACTGAGATACGTATACACTGAGTCGTGGATTGATTCAAGATAATATTTATCGATTTATTTCTGTACATCTAACTGTGGACAACTAGTTGTAGGTTCCTAACGAGGACAGCTGACTTAATAAACTTAAAACATCAAAATATATTAAAAGTGTTGTAAATATATTTTGAACATACTTTGATATATATGTATATATTGTTATAGGTTCGTGAATCAACCAGTGGCCAAGTCTTACTTTCCGACGAAGTAAAAATCTGTGAAAGTGAGTTATAGTCCCACTTTTAAAATCTAATATTTTTGGGATGAGAATACATGCAGGTTTTATAAATGATTTACAAAATAGACACAAGTACGTGAAACTACATTCTATGGTTGAATTATCGAAATCGAATATGCCCCTTTTTATTAAGTCTGGTAATCTAAGAATTAGGGAACAGACACCCTAATTGACGCGAATCCTAAAGATAGATCTATTGGGCCTAACAAACCCCATCCAAAGTACCGGATGCTTTAGTACTTCAAAATTTATATCATATCCGAAGGGTGTCCCGGAATGATGGGGATATTCTTATATATGCATCTTGTTAATGTCGGTTACCAGGTGTTCACCATATGAATGATTTTTATCTCTATGTATGGGATGTGTATTGAAATATGAAATCTTGTAGTCTATTATTATGATTTGATATATATAGGTTAAACCTATAACTCACCAACATTTTTGTTGACGTTTTAAGCATGTTTATTCTCAGGTGATTATTAAGAGCTTTCGCTGTCGCATACTTAAATAAGGACGAGATTTGGAGTCCATGCTTGTATGATATTGTGTAAAAACTGCATTCAAGAAACTTATTTTGTTGTAACATATTTGTATTGTAAACCATTATGTAATGGTCGTGTGTAAACAGGATATTTTAGATTATCATTATTTGATAATCTACGTAAAGCTTTTTAAACCTTTATTGATGAAATAAAGGTTATGGTTTGTTTTAAAATGAATGCAGTCTTTGAAAAACGTCTCATATAGAGGTCAAAACCTCGCAACGAAATCAATTAATATGGAACGTTTTTAATCAATAAGAACTGGACATTTCAGAATATTCAAATGAGACCAAGTTTT
Organism: Rutidosis leptorrhynchoides; assembly: GCF_046630445.1. Taxonomy (NCBI): domain Eukaryota; kingdom Viridiplantae; phylum Streptophyta; class Magnoliopsida; order Asterales; family Asteraceae; genus Rutidosis; species Rutidosis leptorrhynchoides. The sequence continues at coordinate 292,363,801 of NC_092343.1, read as the reverse complement.
AAGTTGAGATTGAATGAATCAATCCCAGCCATTGGATTGAAACTTGATCAACGGTTAAGATCTAATCCCATTTCCCCCAAATTAAATCGTTCCTCCTCCGTCATTTGTACGTTACTCACGTCGACCTCCACCTTTGTCAAAACCCAGGAAAGGAGCAACTCCATCTCCGATCAATTAACCGTCACCACTACAACCTCTGTCGTCTCCAACCCTAATGCAACTTCATCTCCGATCAATTAACGGTCACAATCGGAAAGCAACCGGAATTTAAGAAGCTATACATATTAGATGAAATGCCCCGTCCTAATCCATCTGGACGAAGTCATCAACATTTGATCCCAGAGCGATGATCGACTCCAAGTAATGTCCTTAAAATGTGCAAATGCACAGCGGAAGATTTCTTTCATACCTGAGAATAAACATGCTTTCAAGTGTCAACCAAAAGGTTGGTGAGTTCATAGGTTTATCTTAAAACAATAAAATTCATCATTTTGATAGACCACAAAATGCAAATGCTGCATGGTACAAATGGGCCCGAATCCTATACGCACATGTAATGTACATGCTATATCTTTTAAATACAGTACATCTTTCTCGTTTAAGAAACCATTTTCATAAATCATAGTAACCGTACACATATCTTGTGCACAAAAAAATAACATACACATAACCTGTGTATAAAAAATCATTCTCTCGATATATAACATTCACATCAATTGGTGGCAATTATCATGTCCACATAATTCAATGGTGGCAATTATCATGTCCACATAATTCAATGGTGGCAATTATCATGTCCACATAATTCAATAATAATCTGCAGAACTTCTGTCTGCATAATAATTCATTCGAGAAATGTTTTACTTGTGTCTATCTCGTCAAACATTTATAAAACCTTCATGTATTCGCAGTTCAAAACATATTTCAAAAGCATTTAATAAAGAAGTTGTAAAAACAGCGCATGTATTCTCAGTCCCAAAAATGTAAAGAGTAAAAGGGAGCAAATGAACTCACGCATATAAATATTGTAAAACAGTTAATAAAGCATTTGCATGTATTCTTAGCCCAAAAACATAAAGAGTAAAAGGGGAAAATGAAACTCACTCTACAATATTTTGTAGTAAAAATATTCATACGACGGAACTGAACAATGCAGGGTTAGCCTCGGATTCACGAACCTATATTATTCATATATTTATTAAAGCATAAACTTGAAATCGAACAATTTTATATATTACTCGTGATATAGTTGTTATATTTAATAACTTATAGGTTTTATTAATTAATTAGGTACATTTATTTTATATATACTTTAAATAAATAAATATTATTTTATTATAAATAGATTAATATATTTATGTTATATGTATTAAATATAATTTTTATATAACTTAATAGTTATTTGATAAAATAATATTAATGTTAATAATTTTAAGGTTAAAAATAATATTAATAATGATATTAATAATAAAGATGATAAAGTAACCATAATAATAATAATAATATTAATAATTTATTTAAATTGTAACTTAAATGTAATTTTTATCATTTTCATGTTAATATCCTTATTTATAATCTTTATTTATTTATATTCATAATAATAATAGTAATAGTAATAATCTATGATAATAATGATAATAATTAAAAATTCTACCTTAAGATGAAAAAGGCTTAAAGGAATGCCCCAGCCCGGGCTCGAACCCGCGACCTCCCGATTACTCGCAATCACCCTTGACCATTCATCTGATTCTGCTTATCTGATTTAATTTGCTACCCAAAACTATTTAACCCGTTAAGGAGCCCAACAGCAAACTACTCACAGCCCAACTATAAACTGAACTACTCAGTCCAACGATTTATTATTAAGCAGCTCATTAATAATTAACCCTTTCACGACCCAAAAGGATAAAAAAATATATATATATCCAGCGACTATTTGTATCCCATTATGATCGACCATGAAGTCCCTTATCCCACATGCATAATTAAATTTGCTGTAAGATAATAATATATCTAATCAAGTTGTCAAGTACACCTTTTGTTGGTGGGAATCCCATCTTACTTTAACTTTGCTGGACACCTTTTATCATTATACATAAATTCATGATATATTAATAACGTTTTTCCTGTATCTATCATCGTAACAATAGAAACAGAAAGTCGAACAGCATGGGCAGTTTAGGAGTTCTCGCAAGAATGTGGTGAGCGGGTTCAGTAGCAAATAGTTGAGACAGAAATGGAATAAAACAGTAGCAGGTATAGCAGCAGGTTCGATCCTACTGTTGTCGAGCAAATACCAGAAAGATAGGAAGATGGGTTTGTAAAATGGATCAAGATTATTACGGCCCATCTGCAAGTATTGGCCCAAGTAGAAACAATTTAGAGAATTCGTTTCAATTGATACCTTTTAATAACTGAGCGGCCAAGAAAACAGCATGTAGCGAATTGGATTCCACCTCATTCGCTTTTCAATTATGTGATAACACTTTATTCGGTTTATTATGACAAGTGGGTTATATTTTGGTGACTTTCGGTTCAAAAGGAAACATCTGTCGTATATATACTGGATTAAAGAAAGAGCAGGCCAAATAATAAAACACACGAAGTTTTTTCTAGGGTTTTCTGACCTTAAGCTTCGGTTATTACAGCAGATAGAAAAGAAATTCAATCATACGAGATTTGAGGTGATTCCTGTGTCGTTAGAGAGCAAGTAGCAGTTCGTAGGGTTTGGTTTGCGTGATGATGTCGTGAAGGTGAAGTGATGGTTAATCTTGGTTAGTACTCAATATAACCGAAGGTAATTTTGTAGGTGTGTTTTCATTCAGTTTATGATTTTACACAGTAAGAAGGTAGATTAGTAACTAGGTGGGTTTGATTGTTAAGTTGGTGTTTGTTGTTGGTACAAAATAGAACGAGTAAACGTGTTGCGGGTTGTGGTGGTTTACATGATAATAATCAAGGTGGTGATCGTGATTGAGGTTTGAAGTGAGAGATAATCAAGGTGGTGATCTTGTTTGAGGTTTGAAGTGAGAGAAGGTTCCCGGTGGTGGTGGAGATGATCATTGTTGTTCATAGTTGTAGGTGGCGGTTATCGATGGAAATAAATAGAGAGGGTGGTGTTCTTGGTTTAATATTAGCCGGTGGTTGTGTTGTTTACAAATGAAAGAAGTCAAGAAAAAAAGAGAGAAGAACGAATTGTGATTGTTGTGAGTGTTATTTGTTATCATTAATCTATCTATCTCCCTTCTCTCTTTGTATGTAATAGTATATATATATATATATATATATGTATTACTTGAAGGTTTTTAATGTGTAAGTAAAACAAAACAAGTATCGATTTATCAATCATCCAATCAATACTCAATTAGTAGCAGTGGAAGATTTGTTTTGTAACCATCTTTGAAGTCGACAGCTAGCAAAACTAGTCAGGAAGATAATTTATGAAAGTGATGGAAAACAATATTTGTTATTATCTGTTGTCCTTTGATTCTCAACAATTGCTACAGCCTAAGATTCGCTTGTTTGTTTTGTAGTTACAACTTGAGTCAACAGATAGTACAATTTAACACAGGAGGAGAAGAAAAATAACGCAGAATAAGTTTGTTAATTTCATTCGTACGATCACTTGATTCTGGATATCTATTAATATCAGATAGAGAACAAAATTGATTATAGTAACTGATTGTAATACATAACAAACTTTGATTCTTTTATATAAATATATATGTATTTGTGTTTATATATAATATAATAATTAATCAATAATTATAACTACCTTGTTATTAATAATACAAAAATTTATAATAATATAATATTAATATTAATAATAATAATACTAATAAGAGTAATATAAATAATAGAACTGATAGTTGTTAATATTCTTGTTAATAATGATTATAATTATTATGAAATATAACACTATTATTATTTATAGCAATAATACAAATTATACGAATAATAACAATAATATAATATTACTAATAATAATAATATATCAATTTTCATATTTATGTATTATTTATTAATATTAATACTATATCTATTATTGACTTTAGTATTGATGATAAAAGTATTTTTATTATTAGTGGTACTAATAATATTATTAGTTATAATATCATTAATTTTACTGATAGTAATAATATTAACAATAATAATAATATAACCTTTTATACTTAACATTATAATTAAATTTAATACGTTACAATTTATTTATTATATCATATTTACCAATAATATAGTATATTGAATCTTTAGTATTTATTTACTATTTATTTATACACAATTGTTCGTGAATCGTCGGAAATAGTCAAAGGTCAAATGAATGTATGAACATAGTTTAAAATCCTTGAGATTAAACTTAACAAACTTTGCTTATCATGTCGGAAACATATAAAGATTAAAGTTTAAATTTGGTCGGAAATTCCCGGGTCATCACATTAGATGCCGTTGAAGGTGAATTCAAGGAAAACGGTGGAATACGTCAAGGAAAACGAAATCTAGCGGCGGAAGTCAGAAGCGGACGACGGACTTGTAGGTGTAGTGTGTATGTACGTACGGAGTTGCAATCAACAAAAAATTGATGAAGATGAACGCAGAAGCAGATTCCGTCAAAGTATGAATTTTCCGGTGGCGGTTAGTGGTGGTTCACGGCGGTGCTACAGCGGTTTTCGCTAAAAACTTCGAATTAATCCACGAAAAGTTGCTGAAAGTTGCGAAATAATGTTCCTAACACATCTAATGTAGAAGAAGATTGATTTTGGTGTGGATTATTGAGTGGAAGTGAAAGGAGTGACTTTAATTTGATTTTTTGTATTAGTCAATCACATGTGATTGAACATCACAATCACATGTGATTTTACATGTGAAAAAAGCGCGGGAAAACACGTCATTGAAGTTCACAATCACATGTGATTGAACATTACAATCACATGTGATTGGTGTTCAATCACATGTGATTGTAATGTTCACTCACATGTGATTTTGTGAAGTACAATCAGATGTGATTGTGAAATTTAATCAGATGTACACGTATCGCGCTTTGATTGGTTCCTTGAATCTCAACTTAAAAGTTGGATGCAAGGGATTACACCTCAATTGGTAATACCGTAAAGATTACTAGTTTATATACTATATATCCGTGAATTCACTTATTTAATAATTAATATTAACATTAACAATCTAATTAATTATATAGTCCCTCCTCCTCAAATTTCATTTTGGAATGTATAAAATTAATTGTTCACTTTTATAAATTGAAAAGAATAAGAAAAGTTCTATTGTGCACCTAATGTATGTGAATAAGATTAAAGAAGAAAGAAAATATAAGGATAAAATTGAAAAGTAAACAAAAAGTATAATACTTTTATAACATTTCGGTAAACTATATTATTTTATCTGCGAACAATTAATATGAGACGGATGAAGTACTGTATAAGTTTGAGATTAAATTTATTAAAAAAATGTGAAAAGACAAAAGAGATCGAATTGACAATACATGAACCTTTCTAGTTGATATATACATAAAATATTGAATTTAATAATAAATATTAATATATAGAAATATAACATAACTATAAATAATAATAAAAATAAAAATATATAATGATAAGAGGATACATAAATTTGTTAAAATCAATGGTTGAAATTAAAACTTACTGTTGAAATTTCAAGTAAATCGTCAATTTGAGGAGTGAAACAATAACATCTTCCAAATTTGAAATATACTAAATGTGGTGGAGTTGGGGTGATTCCAGGCCAAAAAACTGGTGGTGTTTCATCCATTGGTTTCACACTAGCAAATTTCACCTCACCCCCTCAAGTATTCAAATCATACACTCCACAAGGGTACATATTATAAAATCTCAGGGTTTAAAATGTAAATTTCATTTTTAATTTAAATCAAAATAACAACACCCACCATAAACTTTAACGGGGCACATCTTTCTACACGCCGCGAGTTAAATTTCGCCGACCACACCGTTAACCTCGAAATATTTTTATGAACAAAAGGAAACTAACTACGTTCGAAACGGACACTTTTTAAAAAACGCTAAATACAACGACAGCCCGTATCTTCCTGCTCGCCGCGAGTTAAATTTTTTTGACAGCACCATCAGAGTTGAAATAATTTTATGAACAACACGAAACTAACTACGTTCGAAACGGACACTTTTTAAAAAACACTAAACACAATGACAGCTCGTATCTTCCTGCTCGCCGCAAGTTAAACTTTTTCGACAGCACCATTAGACTCGAAATAATTTTATGAACAAAAAGAAACTAACTACGTTCGAAATGGCACTTTCCCATAAACGCTAAAGACAACGACGTCTACAACGGCGCTTAACACATGAGCCGTTTTCCCTTCTGTAAATACATAAAGCTACGTTAAATATGAATACGCAGGCCGAAAGCCCCGCCGCATCGCGCGGGCCGGATCCGGACTAGTTAATGATTAAAGTTATAGTTATAAGACCACTCTCAACCATGACGGGTGTCATCAACACTTCCTCAGCGCCACGTCAGCTTTCTCTCTCCACCTTCCTCACCACTTCCTCCCATGACACTATCATTGCCAGCCATGACATACATCCTCAAATTTTTTTATTTTTACTATTATTATTATTATTATTATTATTATTATTATTATTATTATTATTATTATTATTATTATTATTATTATTATTATTATTATAAATTATAAACTAACAAATAAATAAACAACACTTTTATTAAATAACAAGAATATGGTTACATTTTAATTGAAAAACAACATAATTAAGAAATACATAAACTTAAACATAAATTAAAAACAATAAAACTACTCATCATCTTCATTACAATCGTCGTCCTCTTCTTTGTTTTCTTCATCGTCTTCGTCTTCATCATCAGTTTCGGTTGTACCAGAAGGTCCCACTTGTGGTGTATATCAAACACGAAATTCGTCGGAGGATTCCAAATGTGTTTGATAAGCTTTTGTCGAAGTAGATGATGAATGGTCGAATCGCGCAATTCTTTATTAGCGCGAATATGCGCTTGCACCCTTTCCTAGATTGATCTTCTTGGACGATGAGCCGGCTTATAATTTTCTCCAAGGTCACACATTGCTCTTCCATTGTCTTCGGTGATCATATTGTGTAATATAACACAAGTGTGCATGGTTTCTCAGATTCTTTCAACGTAGAATTGTCGGCAAGAGTTTTTAATTATTTGCCAACAACCTTGAAGCACTCCGAATGCTCATTTAATATCTTTCCTGGCAGATTCTTGAAACTTTTAAATTTTGCTGTTTCAGGCTATACGGACTTTTGAAATATTTAACTATAGTAGCCCATTCGGGATATATCTCATCGGCTAAATAATAACCTTTATTGAAGTTACACCTACTTACCGAAAAATTGCAAGGTGGTGTCGTGTCTTGAAGTAGCTCGTTAAATAAATCAGATTGATTAAGCACATTGATGTCGTTGTTTGAACCGGCGGGTCCAAAGTAAGCGTGCCAAATCCATAATTCATATGAAGCCACCGCTTATAACATGATTGTTGGGTATCCATGATTACCCCTTGTATAATGACCATTGTATCTGTATGGAAAAAAATTTCATGCCCAACGCATGCAATCTAGACTACCCAACATTACCGAAAAATCGTGTATTTCTGCATGTTTTGTAGTAAGACGTTGTACGTCTTCTGGAGTCGGTTTTCTCAAATATTTAAAAGAGTACAAATGATATACACTTTTACAAAAATATTCAAACAATCGTATGATGTTGTTTGGCCCATATGTAAATACTCATCAAAAGCATCAGGTGCAATACCGTATGTGATGCCCCGTACAAAACCATCGTGTATGAATCATCAATAACAGGATCATTGAAATGTCCCGTTCTTATTGATTAAAAACGTTCCATATTAATTGATTTCGTTGCGAGGTTCTGACCTCTATATGAGAAGTTTTTCAAAGACTGCATTCATTTTTAAAACAAACCATAACCTTTATTTCATAAATAAAGGTTTAAAAAAGCTTTACGTAGATTATCAAATAATGATAATCTAAAATATCCTGTTTACACACGACCATTACATAATGGTTTACAATACAAATATGTTACATCGAAATCAGTTTCTTGAATACAGTTTTTACACAATATTATACAAACAGGGACTCCAAATCTTGTCCTTATTTTAGTATGCAACAGCGGAAGCTCTTAGTATTCACCTGAGAATAAACATGCTTTAAACGTCAACAAAAATGTTGGTGAGTTATAGGTTTAACCTATATATATCAAATCGTAACAATAGACTACAAGATTTCATATTTCAATACACATCCCATACATAGAGATAAAAATCATTCATATGGTGAACACCTGGTAACCGACATTAACAAGATGCATATATAAGAATATCCCCATCATTCCGGGACACCCTTCGGATATGATATAAATTTCGAAGTACTAAAGCATCCGGTACTTTGGATGGAGTTTGTTAGGCCCAATAGATATATCTTTAGGATTCGCGTCAATTAGGGTGTCTGTTCCCTAATTCTTAGATTACCAGACTTAATAAAAAGGGGCATATTCGATTTCGATAATTCAACCATAGAATGTAGTTTCACGTACTTGTGTCTATTTTGTAAATCATTTATAAAACCTGCATGTATTCTCATCCCAAAAATATTAGATTTTAAAAGTGGGACTATAACTCACTTTCACAGATTTTTACTTCGTCGGGAAGTAAGACTTGGCCACTGGTTGATTCACAAACCTATAACAATATATACATATATATCAAAGTATGTTCAAAATATATTTACAAAACTTTTAATACATTTTGATGTTTTAAGTTTATTAAGTCAGCTGTCCTCGTTAGTAACCTACAACTAGTTGTCCACAGTTAGATGTACAGAAATAAATCAATAAATATTATCTTGAATCAATCCACGACCCAGTGTATACGTATCTCAGTATTGATCACAACTCAAACTATATATATATTTTGGAATCAACCTCAACCCTGTATAGCTAACTCCAACATTCACATATAGAGTGTCTATGGTTGTTCCGCAATATATATATATAGATGGGTCGACATGATAGGTCGAAACATTGTATACGTGTCTATGGTATCTCAAGATTACATAATATATAATATAAGTTGATTAGGTTATGGTTGGAATAGATTTATTACTAACTTTCACGTAGGTAAAATGAGTAGTTTTTATCAATCTTGTTTTACTCGCCATTTCTTCGTTTCTAATCCTTTTTGAGTGATTCCAGTGGCCACGGTTTCTTATTGAACTTAACTTTATGAATCTAAACAGAAAAAGTATAAGTTTATAGTCATAAATACAAGTTACAAGTCATTTTTGAAAGAGGTAGTCATTTCCGTCGAAAGAACGACATCTTGATGACCATTTTGAAAAACATACTTTCACTTTGAGTTTAACCATGTTTTTTGGATATAGTTTCATGTTCATAAGAAAAATAATTTTTCCAGAAGTATAGCTTTTAAATCAAAGTTCTTCTTAGCTTTTAATTATCCCAACCAAAACAGCCCCCGGTTTTACTACGACGGCGTATATCCAGTTTTATGGTGTTTATCGTGTTTTCGGGTTTTAAATCATTAAGTTAGCATATCATATAGATATAAAACATGTATTTAGTTGATTTTAAAAGTCTAGTTAGAAGGATTAACTTTATTTGCGAACAAGTTTAGAATTAACTAAACTATGTCCTAGTGATTACAAGTTTATAACGTTGAATAAGACAGCTTTTTATGTATGAATCGAATGATGTTATGAACATCATTACTACCTCAAGTTCCTTGGATAAACCTACTGGAAATGACAAAAATGGATCTAGCTTCAAAGGATCCTTGGATGTCTTGAAAGTTCTTGAAGCAGAATCATGACACGAAAACAATTTCAAGTAAGATTTCCACTCGAAATAAGATTGTTATAGTTATAGAAATTGAATTAAAGTTTGAATATGATTATTACCTTGTATTAGAAATATAATCTACTGTAAGTAACAAAGGTTTCTTGATCTTGGATGATTACTTGGAATGGATTTAGAAAACTTGGAAGTAAACTTGCAATCTTGGAAGTATTCTTGATTTTATGAAACTAGAACTTTTGGAATTTATGAAGAACACTTAGAACTTGAAGATAGAACTTGAGAGAGATCAATTAGATGAAGAAAATTGAAGAATGAAAGTGTTTGTAGGTATTTTTGATTGTTGGTGTATTTATTAGATATAAAGGATATGTAATTTTGTTTTCATGTAAATAAGTCATGAATGATTACTCATATTTTTGTAATTTTATGAGATATTTCATGCTAGTTGCCAAATGATGGTTCCCACATGTGTTAGGTGACTCGCATGGGCTACTAAGAGCTGATCATTGGAGTGTATATACCAATAGTACATACATCTAAAAGCTGTGTATTGTACGAGTACGAATACGGGTGCATACGGGTGCATACGAGTAGAATTGTTGATGAAACTGAACGAGGATGTAATTGTAAGCATTTTTGTTAAGTAGAAGTATTTTGATAAGTGTCTTGAAGTCTTTCAAAAGTGTATGAATACATATTAAAACACTACATGTATATACATTTTAACTGAGTCGTTAAGTCATCGTTAGTCGTTACATGTAAGTGTTGTTTTGAAACCTTTAGGTTAACGATCTTGTTAAATGTTGTTAACCCAATGTTTATAATATCAAAAGAGATTTTAAATTATTATATTATCATGATATTATGATGTACGAATATCTCTTAATATGATATATATATATACATTAAATGTCGTTACAACGATAATCGTTACATATATGTCTCGTTTCAAAATCATTAAGTTAGTAGTCTTGTTTTTACATATGTAGTTCATTGTTAATATACTTAATGATATGTTTACTTATCATAATATCATGTTAACTATATATATAACCAAATATATATATGTTTCATCAAATAGTTTTTACAAGTTTTAACGTTCGTGAATCACCGGTCAGCTTGGGTGGTCAATTGTCTATATGAAACCTATTTCAATTAATCAAGTCTTCAAAAGTTTGATTGCTTAACATGTTGGAAACACTTAATCATGTAAATAACAATTTCATTTAATATATATAAACATGGAAAAGTTCGGGTCACTACAGTACCTACCCGTTAAATAAATTTCGTCCCGAAATTTTAAGAAGTTGGAGGTGTTGACGTATCTTCTGGAAATAAGTGTGGGTATTTCTTCTTTATCTAATCTTCTCGTTCCCAGGTAAACTCGGGTCCTCTACGAGCATTCCATCAAACCTTAACAATTGGTATCTTGTTTTGCTTAAGTCTTTTAACCTCACGATCCATTATTTCGACGGGTTCTTCGATAAATTGAAGTTTTTTCGTTGATTTGGATTTCATCTAACAGAATAGTGAGATCTTCTTTAGCAAAACATTTCTTCAAATTCGAGACGTGGAAAGTGTTATATACAGCCGCGAGTTGTTGAGGTAACTCAAGTCGGTAAGCTACTGGTCCGACACGATCAATAATCTTGAATGGTCCAATATACCTTGGATTTAATTTCCCTCGTTTACCAAATCGAACAACGCCTTTCCAAGGTGCAACTTTAAGCATGACCATCTCTCCAATTTCAAATTCTATATCTTTTCTTTTAATTTCAGCGTAGCTCTTTTGTCGACTTTGGGCGGTTTTCAACCGTTGTTGAATTTGGATGATCTTCTCGGTAGTTTATTGTATTATCTCCAGACCCGTAATCTGTCTATCCCCCACTTCACTCCAACAAATCGGAGACCTACACTTTCTACCATAAAGTGCTTCAAACGGCGCCATCTCAATGCTTGAATGGTAGCTGTTGTTGTAGGAAAATTCTGCTAACGGTAGATGTCGATCCCAACTGTTTTCGAAATCAATAACACATGCTCGTAGCATGTCTTCAAGCGTTTGTATCGTCCTTTCGCTTTGCCCATTAGTTTGTGGATGATAGGCAGTACTCATGTCTAGACGAGTTCCTAATGCTTGCTGTAATTTCTACCAGAATCTTGAAATAAATCTGTTATCCCTATCAGAGATAATAGAGATTGGGATTCCATGTCTGGAGACGACTTCCTTCAAATACAGCCGTGCTAACTTCTCCATCTTGTCATCTTCTCTTATTGGCAGGAAGTGTGCTGATTTAGTGAGACGATCAACTATTACCCAAATAGTATCAAAACCACTTGCAGTCCTTGGCAATTTAGTGATGAAATCCATGGTAATGTTTTCCCATTTTCATTCCGGGATTTCGGGTTGTTGAAGTAGACCTGATGGTTTCTGATGCTCAGCTTTGACCTTAGAACACGTCAAACATTCTCTTACGTATTTAGCAACATCGGCTTTCATACCCGGCCACCAAAAATGTTTCTTGAGATCCTTGTACATCTTCCCCGTTCCAGGATGTATTGAGTATCTGGTTTTATGTGCTTCTCTAAGTACCATTTCTCTCATATCTCCAAATTTTGGTACCCAAATCCTTTCAGCCCTATATTGGGTTCCGTCTTCCCGAATATTAAGATGCTTCTCCGATCCTTTGGGTATTTCATCCTTTAAATTTCCCTCTTTTAAAACTCCTTGTTGCGCCTCCTTTATTTGAGTAGTAAGTTTATTGTGAATCATTATATTCATAGATTTTACTCGAATGGGTTCTCTGTCCTTCCTGCTCAAGGCGTCGGCTACCACATTTGCCTTCCCCGGGTGGTTACGAATCTCAAAGTCGTAATCATTCAACAATTCAATCCACCTACGCTGCCTCATCTTCAGTTGTTTCTGATTAAATATGTGTTGAAGACTTTTGTGGTCGGTATATATAATACTTTTGACCCCATATAAGTAGTGCCTCTAAGTCTTTAATGTAAAAACAACCGCGCCTAATTCCAAATCATGCGTCGTATAATTTTGTTCGTGAATCTTTAATTTTCTAGACGCATAAGCAATCACCTTTGTTCGTTGCATTAATACACACCCGAGACCTTGCTTTGATGCGTCACAATAAATCACAAAATCATCATTCCCTTCAGGCAATGACAATATAGGTGCCGTAGTTAGCTTTTTCTTCAATAACTGGAATGCTTTCTCTTGTTCATCCTTCCATTCAAATTTCTTCCCTTTATACGTTAATGCAGTCAAGAGTTTTGCTATTCTAGAAAAGTCTTGGATGAACCTTCTGTAGTAACCAGCTAGTCCTAAAAACTGGCGTATGTGTTTCGGAGTTTTCGGGGTTTCCCACTTTTTAACAGTTTCTATCTTTGCTGGATCCACCTTAATACCTTCTTTGTTCACTATGTGACCGAGGAATTGAACTTCTTCCAACCAAAATGCACACTTTGAAAACTTAGCGTACAATTCTTCATTCCTCAATACTTCTAACACCTTTCTCAAATGTTCACGGTGTTCTTGATCATTCTTTGAGTAAATAAGTATGTCATCAATGAAAACAATGACAAACTTATCAAGGTATGGTCCACACACTCGGTTCATAAGGTCCATGAACATAGCTGGTGCGTTAGTCAATCCAAAAGGCATAACCATAAACTCGTAATGACCATAACGCATCCTAAAAGCAGTCTTTGGAATATCATCTTCTTTCACCCGCATTTGATGATACCCGGAACGTAAGTCAATCTTTGAATAAACAGACGAGCCTTGTAGTTGATCAAATAAGTCGTCGATTCTCGGTAGTGGGTAGCGGTTCTTGATGGTAAGTTTGTTCAACTCTCGGTAGTCGATACACAACCTGAATGTACCATCTTTCTTCTTGACAAACAAAACAGGAGCTCCCCACGGTGATGTGCTTGGTCGAATGAAACCACGTTCTAAAAGTTCTTGTAATTGACTTTGCAGTTCTTTCATCTCGCTGGGTGCGAGTCTGTAAGGATCACGATCTATTGGTGCAGCTCCTGGTACAAGATCTATTTGAAATTCAACGGATCGATGTGGGGGTAATCCCGATAATTCTTTCGAAAATACATCAGGAAATTCTTTTACGACGGGAACATCATTGATGCTCTTTTCTTCAGTTTGTACTTTCTCGACGTGTGCTAGAACAGCATAGCAACCTTTTCTTATTAGTTTTTGTGCCTTCAAATTACTAATAAGATGTAGCTTCGTGTTGCCCTTTTCTCCGTACACCATTAAGGGTTTTCCTTTTTCTCGTATAATGCAAATTGCATTTTTGTAACAAAAGATTTCTGCTTTCACTTCTTTTCAACAAGTCCATACCGATTATCACATAAAAACTCCCAAACTCTACTGGTATCAAGTTAATCTTAAATGTTTCGCTAACCAGTTTAATTTCTCGATTCCGACATATATTATCTGCTGAAATTAATTTACCATTTGCTAATTCGAGTAAAAATTTACTATCCAAAGGTGTCAATGGGCAACTTAATTTAGCACAAAAATCTCTACTCATATAGCTTCTATCCGCACCCGAATCAAATAAAACGTAAGCAGATTTATTGTCAATAAGAAACGTACCTGTAACAAGCTCCGGGTCTTCCTGTGCCTCTGCCGCATTAATATTGAAAACTCTTCTACGGACTTGTCCATTCGTGTTCTCCTGGTTCGGGCAATTTCTAATAATGTGGCCCGGTTTTCCACATTTATAACAAACTACATTGGCATAACTTGCTCCGACACTACTTGCTCCGCCATTACTCGTTTCGACACCATTTGTTCCTTTCGTTCTGTTAACCCTTGGTCCGTAGACCTCACACTTCGTCGCGCTATGACCATTTCTTTTACACTTGTTGCAAAATTTGGTGCAGAACCCCGAGTGATACTTTTCACACCTTTGGCATAGCTGCTTCTGATTGTTTTTGTTGTTGTGGTTATTATTGTTGTTGGGATGATTGTTGTAGTTGCCGTTGTTGTTGTTGTTGTTGTTGTTGTTGTTGTTGGGCCGTATGTTGTAGTTGCGATTGACGTTGCGATTGTTGGGATAGTTGTTGCGATTATTGTTGTAATTGATGTTGTTGTTGTATTGGTGATTCTTATCACCGTTTTCCTCCCACTTTCTTTTAACTTGCTTCACATTTGCCTCTTCAGCAGTCTGTTCTTTAATTCTTTCTTCAATCTGGTTCACTAGTTTGTGAGCCATTCTACATGCATGTTGTATGGAGGCGGGCTCATGTGAACTTATATCTTCTTGGATTCTTTCCGGTAATCCTTTCACAAATGCATCGATCTTCTCTTCCTCATCTTTGAACGCTCCTGGACACAATAAGCACAATTCTGTGAATCGTCTTTCGTACGTGGTAATATCAAATCCTTGGGTTCGTAACCCTCTAAGTTCTGTCTTGAGCTTATTGACCTCGGTTCTGGGACGGTACTTCTCGTTCATCAAGTGCTTGAATGCTGACCACGGTAGTGCGTAAGCATCATCTTGTCCCACTTGCTCTAGATAGGTATTCCACCATGTTAACGCAGAACCTGTGAAGGTATGCGTAGCGTACTTCAATTTGTCCTCTTCAGTACACTTACTTATGGCAAACACCGATTCGACCTTCTCGGTCCACCGTTTCAATCCGATCGGTCCTTCGGTTCCATCAAATTCCAAAGGTTTGCAGGCAGTGAATTCTTTGTAGGTGCATCCTACACGATTTCCTGTACTGCTAGATCCAAGGTTATTGTTGGTATGTAGCGCAGCCTGTACTGCGGCTATGTTTGAAGCAAGAAAGGCACGAAATTCCTCTTCACTCATATTCAAGGTATGTCGAGTAGTCGGTGCCATTTCCTTTAAAATAGTCAAATGAAACGAGTTAATCATATAGAATATCAAGAGTAGTCAATAGTATTTCGTAGCGTAATATGAACTTATTTATAAAAGCTCTTTCTTCATATTAGCGTTTTATACTCTTTAATTCGGGTAGTACCCACCCGTTAAGTTCATACTTAGTAGCTAACATACCATTTCAACTACTACAATTCTATATGAAAAACTAATCACAAAAAAAAATATATCATATTCAAACCTTTATACAATAACTTGCAAACTTACAATACCGCTATTTTACATATAGCATGAAATATAGCACATAAAACTTTGATACAAAGTAGTTGCGAAGATAATTCTAGTTAATAAATAAGGCGTTCAGCAAAGGCAACAAAGACACGTAATTCATACGTCCAGAAACAAGTCATGCATTCTGGTTTTACTAATACCACTTCCTATCCTTGGTCTTGCGGAACGTAACCGTTGTGACCGATAGTATGACAACGTGTTGTAACATCGTCAAAAGGGCGAAGGTTACGTAATGACCAACAGTCTCGTAATAACCTAAAAACCTCATTTCTTACCCCAATTACCGACTCCGTCACTTGTGGGAACGTTTTGTTTAATAGTTGTAGCCCGATGTTCTTTTTCTCACTTTGGTGAGAAGCGAACATTACTAACCCATAAGCTTAACATGCTTCTTTATGTTGCATGTTAGCCGCTTTTTCTAAATCATGAAGTCCTATATTCGGATACATTGAGTCAAAATAATTTCTTAACCCGTTGCGTAAAATAGCATTTGGGTTCCCCGCAATATATGCGTCAAAGTAAACACATCGTAACTTATGGGTTTCCCAATGTGATATCCCCCATCTTTCAAACGAAAGCCTTTTATAAACCAAGGCATTCTTGGAACGTTCTTCGAATGTCTTACAAACTGATTTTGCCATAAATAGTTGTGCCGAGGAATTCTGACCGACTCTAGACAAGATTTCATCAATCATGTCTCCTGGTAAGTCTTCTAAAATATTGGGTTGTCTATCCATTTTGTGTTTTTATACTGTAAAATAGACAAGAGTTAGATTCATAAAAGATACTTATTAATACAAGCAATTTTTACATATATCGTAAAGCATAAGCACACTATATTACATATATTACACCGCACAAATACAACTATTTTATTCCGACTAACTCGTTTCTTCTTTTTCGAACTTGGTTCTTTTTGCTAAGTTTTTAGGGATATATGATGTTCCCCTAATACGAGCCGTCGTTTTCCACATTGGTCTAGAAAAACCTGGTGGTTTAGAGGTTCCCGGGTTATTGTTACAACTTAAGAAATACGGGTGTTGACGATACATATAAAGTTCATCGGGGTTAGAATCAGATTTCTCTATTTTTATGCCCTTTCCCTTATTGTTCTCTTTTGCCTTTTTAAATTCAGTTGGGGTAATTTCTATAACATCATCGGAATCCTCGTCGGGATCCGATTCATCGGAGAATTGGTAATCCTCCCAATATTTTGCTTCCTTGGCGGAAACACCTTTGACCATAATTAACTTTGGTCGGTTGGTTGAGGATTTTCTTCTACTTAACCGTTTTATTATTTCCCCCACTAGTTCTTCTTCCGGTTCCGATTCTTCTTCCGGTTCCGACTCTTCTTCCGGTTCCTCTTCGGGAACTTGTGAATCAGTCCACGAATCATTCCAATTTACATTTGACTCTTCATTATTATTAGGTGAGTCAATGGGACTAGTTCTAGTGGTAGACATCTATCACATAATATCAAACACGTTAAGAGATTAATATATCACATAATATTCACATGTTAAAAATATATAGTTTCCAACAAAATTTGTTAAGCAATCTTTTTTTTTTTCAAGTAAACACGGTCGAAGTCCAGACTCACTAATGCATCCTAACAAACTCGATAATACATACTAATGCAAAATTCTGGTTCTCTAAGACCAACGCTCGGATACCAACTGAAATGTCCCGTTCTTATTGATTAAAAACGTTCCATATTAATTGATTTCGTTGCGAGGTTCTAACCTCTATATGAGACATTTTTCAAAGACTACATTCATTTTTAAAACAAACCATAACCTTTATTTCATAAATAAAGGTTTAAAAAAGCTTTATTAGATTATCAAATAATGATAATCTAAAATATCATGTTTACATATGACCATTACATAATGGTTTACAATACAGATATGTTACATCGAAATCAGTTTCTTGAATGCAGTTTTTACACAATATCATACAAACATGGACTCCAAATCTTGTCCTTATTTTAGTATGCAACTGCGGAAGCTCTTAGTATTCACTCGAGAATAAACATGCTTTAAACGTCAACAAAAATGTTGGTGAGTTATAGGTTTAACCTATATATATCAAATCGTAACAATAGGCCACAAGATTTCATATTTCAATACACATCCCATACATAGAGATAAAAATCATTCATATGGTGAACACCTGGTAACTGACATTAACAAGATGCATATATAAGAATATCCCCATCATTCCGGGACACCCTTCGGATATGTTATAAATTTCGAAGTACTAAAGCATCCGGTACTTTGGATGGGGTTTGTTAGGCCCAATAGATCTATCTTTAGGATTCGCGTCAATTAGGGTGTCTGTTCCCTAATTCTTAGATTACCAGACTTAATAAAAAGGGGTATATTCGATTTTGATAATTCAACCATAGAATGTAGTTTCACGTACTTGTGTCTATTTTGTAAATCATTTATAAAACCTGCATGTATTCTCATCCCAAAAATATTAGATTTTAAAAGTGGGAGTATAACTCACTTTCACATATTTTTACTTCGTCGAGAAGTAAGACTTGGCCACTGGTTGATTCACAAACCTATAACAATATATACATATATATCAAAGTATGTTCAAAATATATTTACAAAACTTTTAATACATTTTGATGTTTTAAGTTTATTAAGTCAGCTGTCCTCGTTAGTAACCTACAACTAGTTGTCCACAGTTAGATGTACAGAAATAAATCGATAAATATTATCTTGAATCAATCCACGACCCAGTGTATACGTATCTCAGTATTGATCATAACTCAAACTATATATATATATTTTGGAATCAACCTCAACCCTGTATAGCCAACTCCAACATTCACATATAGAGTGTCTATGGTTGTTTCGCAATATATATATAGATGGGTCGACATGATAGGGCGAAACATTGTATACGTGTCTATGGTATCTCAACATTACATAATATGCAATATAAGTTGATTAGATTATGGTTGGAATAGACTTATTACTAACTTTCACGTAGGTAAAATGAGTAGTTTTTATCAATCTTGTTTTACTCGCCGTTTCTTCGTTTCTAATCCGTTTTGAGTGATTCCAGTGGCCACGGTTTAGTATTGAACTTAACTTTATGAATATAAACAGAAAAATTATAAGTTTATAGTTGGAAATACAAGTTACAAGTCATTTTTGAAAGAGGTAGTCATTTCCGTCGAAAGAACGACATCTTGATGACCATTTTGAAAAACATACTTTCACTTTGAGTTTAACCATGATTTTTGGATATAGTTTCATGTTCATAAGAAAAATCATTTTTCCAGAAGTATAGCTTTTAAATCAAAGTTCTTCTTAGCTTTTAATTATCCCAACCAAATCAGCCCCCGGTTTTACTACGACGGCGTATATCCAGTTTTATGGTGTTTATCGTGTTTCCGGGTTTTAAATCATTAAGTTATCATATCATATAGATATAGAACATGTGTTTAGTTGATTTTAAAAGTCTAGTTAGAAGGATTAACTTTATTTGCGAACAAGTTTAGAATTAACTAAACTATGTTCTAGTGATTACAAGTTTATAACGTTGAATAAGACAGCTTTTTATGTATGAATCGAATGATGTTATGAACATCATTACTACCTCAAGTTCCTTGGATAAACCTACTGGAAATGAGAAAAATGTATCTAGCTTCAAAGGATCCTTGGATGGCTTGAAAGTTCTTGAAGTAGAATCATGACACGAAAACAATTTCAAGAAAGATTTCCACTCGAAATAAGATTGTTATAGTTATAGAAATTGAATTAAAGTTTGAATATGATTATTACCTTGTATTAGAAAGATAACCTACTGTAAGTAACAAAGGTTTCTTGATCTTGGATGATTACTTGGAATGAATTTAGAAAACTTGGAAGTAAACTTGCAATCTTGGAAGTATTCTTGATTTTATGAAACTAGAACTTTTGGAATTTATGAAGAACACTTAGAACTTGAAGATAGAACTTGAGAGAGATCAATTAGATGAAGAAAATTGAAGAATGAAAGTGTTTGTAGGTGTTTTTGGTCGTTGGTGTATGGATTAGATATAAAGGATATGTAATTTTGTTTTCATGTAAATAAGTCATGAATGATTACTCATATTTTTGTAATTTTATGAGATATTTCATGTTAGTTGCCAAATGATGGTTTCCAAATGTGTTAGGTGACTCACATGGGCTGCTAAGAGCTGATCATTGGAGTGTATATACCAATAGTACATACATCTAAAAGCTGTGTATTGTACGAGTACGAATACGGGTGCATACGAGTAGAATTGTTGATGAAACTGAACGAGGATGTAATTGTAAGCATTTTTGTTAAGTAGAAGTATTTTGATAAGTGTCTTGAAGTCTTTAAAAAGTGTATGAATACATATTAAAACACTACATGTATATACATTTTAACTGAGTCGTTAAGTCATCGTTAGTCGTTACATGTAAGTGTTGTTTTGAAACCTTTAGGTTAACGATCTTGTTAAATGTTGTTAACCCAATGTTTATAATATCAAAAGAGATTTTAAATTATTATATTATCATGATATTATGATGTACGAATATCTCTTAATATGATATATATACATTAAATGTCGTTACAACGATAATCGTTACATATATGTCTCGTTTCAAAATCATTAAGTTAGTAGTCTTGTTTTTACATATGTAGTTCATTGTTAATATACTTAATGATATGTTTACTTATCATAATATCATGTTAACTATATATATAACCATATATATATGTCATCATATAGTTTTTACAAGTTTTAACGTTCGTGAATCACCGGTCAACTTGGGTGGTCAATTGTCTATATGAAACCTATTTCAATTAATCAAGTCTTCACAAGTTTGATTGATTAACATGTTGGAAACACTTAATCATGTAAATAACAATTTCATTTAATATATATAAACATGGAAAAGGTCGGGTTACTACAATCATTACAAGGTCAAACACTATATGCTAACTCAAAATACGTTTGCGATTATGATAGAAGGTGACGTCATAACTAACGTCGAATGTTTTACATCAAAGTATGCTTTAATGAATAGAAGCATGGATAATAGTATGTGACCCATAGGTCCTTACAAATCATAGTTTCAAAAGTAATAATGTTTATGGATGCAAGATAAACGGTCATGCGGTGACATCTCTAAAGCAGCGGGTGTCTACAGCAAGACTAGTACACAGCGGAAGCTAGCATCCTTAAGCACCTGAGAAAAACATGCTTAAAAATGTCAACACAAAGGTTGGTGAGCTATAGTTTAAGTATAACAGTATGTAAGGTAGGCCACGAGATTTCAGTGCTACAAAGAGCGTTTCAAAACAGTATGATAAAGTATATGTTTAACCGTGGGCACTTGGTAACTAACTTAACTTTTATACTGTAGTGACCCGAACTTTTCCATGTTTATATAAATATATATTAAATGAAATTTTTATTTACATGATTAACTGTTTCCAACATGTTAAGAAATCAAACTTGTTAAGACTTGATTAATTGAAATAGGTTTCATATAGACAATTGACCACCCAAGTTGATCGGTGATTCACGAACGTTAAAAGTTGTAAAAAATATATGATGACATATATATGGTTATATATATAGTTAACATGATATTATGATAAGTAAACATATCATTAAGTATATTAATAATGAACTACATATGTAAAAACAAGACTACTAACTTAATGATTTTGAAACGAGACATATATGTAACGATTATCATTGTAACGACATTTAATGTATATATACCATATTAAGAGATATTCATACATCATAATATCATGATAATATAATAATTTAAAATCTCATTTGATATTATAAACATTGGGTTGACAACATTTAACAAGATCGTTAACCTAAAGGTTTCAAAACAACACTTACATGTAACGACTAACGATGACTTACCGACTCAGTTAAAATGTATATACATGTAGTGTTTTAATATGTATTCATACACTTTTGAAAGACTTCAAGACACTTATCAAAATACTTCTACTTAACAAAAATACTTACAATTACATCCTCGTTCAGTTTCATCAACAATTCTACTCGTATGCACCCTTATTCGTACTCGTACAATACACAGCTTTTAGATGTATGTACTATTGGTATATACACTCCAATGATCAGCTCTTAGCAGCCCATGTGAGTCACCTAACACATGTGGATCATTTGGCAAGTAGCATGAAATATCTCATAAAATTACAAAAATATGAGTAATCATTCATGACTTATTTACATGAAAACAAAATTACATATCCTTTATATCTAATCCATACACCAACGACCAAAAACACCTACAAACACTTTCATTCTTCAATTTTCTTCATCTAATTGATCTCTCTCAAGTTCTATCTTCAAGTTCTAAGTGTTCTTCATAAATTCTACAAGTTCTAATTTCATAAAATCAAGAATACTTTCAAGTTTGCTAGCTTACTTCCAATCTTGTAGAGTGATCATCCAATCTCAAGAAATCTTTCTTATTTACAGTAAGATATCTTTCTAATACAAGGTAATACTCATATTCAAACTTTGATTCAATTTCTATAACTATAACAATCTTATTTCGAGTGAAAATCTTACTTGAACTGTTTTCGTGTCATGATTCTGCTTCAAGAACTTTCAAGCCATCCAAGGATCCTTTGAAGCTAGATCCATTTTTCTCATTTCCAGTAGCTTTATCCAGAAAACTTGAGGAAGTAACGATGTTCATAACATCAATCGATCCATACATATAAAGCTATCTTATTCGAAGGTTTAAACTTGTAATCACTAGAACATAGTTTAGTTAATTCTAAACTTGTTCACAAACAAGAGTTAATCCTTCTAACTTGAATTTTAAAATCAACTAAACACATGTTCTATATCTATATGATATTCTAACTTAATGATTTAAAACCTGGAAAACCGAAAAACACCGTAAAACCGGATTTACGCCGTCGTAGTAACACCGCGGGCTGTTTTGGGTTAGTTAATTAAAAACTATGATAAACTTTGATTTAAAAGTTGTTCTTCTGGTAAAATGATTTTTCTTATGAACATGAAACTATATCCAAAAATCATGGTTAAACTCAAAGTGGAAGTATGTTTTTCAAAATGGTCATCAAGACGTCGTTCTTTCGACTGAAATGACTACCTCTTACAAAAACGACTTGTAACTTATATTTCTGACTATAAACCTATAATTTTTCTGTTTAGATTCATAAAATAGAGTTCAATATGAAACCATAGCAATTTGATTCACTCAAAATGGATTTAAAACGAAGAAGTTATGGGTAAAACAAGATTGGATAATTTTTCTTGTGGTAGCTACGTGAAAATTGGTAACAAATCTATATTAATCATATCCTAGCTAACTTATATTATATTATATATGTATTCTAATATATTATGTAATCTTGGGATACCATAGACACGTATGCAAATGTTTTGACATATCATATCGACCCATGTGTATATATTATTTGGAACAACCATAGACACTCTATATGCAGTAATGTGGGAGTTAGCTATACAGAGTTGAGGTTGATTCCAAATATATATATACTTTGAGTTGTGATCTAGCCTGAGACATGTATACACTGGGTCGTGGATTGAATCAAGATAATATATATCAATTTTTTCTGTACATCTAAATTTGGACAACTAGTTGTAGGTTACTAACGAGGACAGCTGACTTAATGAACTTAAAACATCAAAATGTATTAAAAGTGTTGTAAATATATTTTGAACATACTTTGATATATATGTACATATTTGTTATAGGTTCGTGAATCGACCAGTGGCCAAGTCTTACTTCCCGACGAAGTAAAAATCTGTGAAAGTGAGTTTCATTTGCCCTTTTTACTCTTTTCGTTTTTGGGCTGAGAATACATGCAAATGATTTATTAATTGTTTTACAATATTTATATGCGTGAGTTTCATTTACCTTTTTACCCTTTATATTTTTGGTCTGAGAATACATGCGCAATTTTTTATAAATGTTTTTACGAAATAGACACAAGTAATCAAAACTACATTATATGATTGAATGATCGAAATCGAATATGCCCCTTTTTATTAAGTCTGGTAATCTAAGAATTAGGGAACAGACACCCTAATTGACGCGAATCCTAAAGATAGATCTATTGGGCCTAACAAACCTCATCCAAAGTACCGGATGCTTTAGTACTTCGAAATTTATATCATATCCAAAGGGTGTCCCGGAATGATGGGGATATTCTTATATATGCATCTTGTTAATGTCGGTTACCAGGTGTTCACCATATGAATGATTTTTATCTCTATGTATGGGATGTATATTGAAATATGAAATCTTGTGGTCTATTGTTATGATTTGATATATATAGGTTAAACCTATAACTCACCAACATTTTTTGTTGACGTTTTAAGCATGTTTATTCTCAGGTGATTATTAAGAGCTTCCGCTGTCGCATACTTAAATAAGGACAAGATTTGGAGTCCATGCTTGTATGATATTGTGTAAAAACTGCATTCAAGAAACTTATTTCATTGTAACATATTTGTATTGTAAACTATTATGTAATAGTCGTGTGTAAACAGGATATTTTAGATTATCATTATTTGATAATCTACGTAAAGCTTTTTAAACCTTTATTGATAAAATAAAGGTTATGGTTTGTTTTAAAATGAATGCAGTCTTTAAAAAATGTCTCATATAGAGGTCAAAATATCGCAACGAAATCAATTAATATGGAACGTTTTTAATCAATAAGAACGGGACATTTCAGTTGGTATCAGAGCGTTGGTCTTAGAGAACCAGAATTTTGCATTAGTGTGTCTTATCGAGTTTGTTAGGATGCATTAGTGAGTCTGGACTTCGACCGTGTTTACTTGAAAAATGATTGCTTAACAAATTTTGTTGGAAACTATATATTTTTAACATGTGAATATTATGTGATATATTAATCTCTTAACGCGTTTGATATTATGTGATAGATGTCTACCTCTAGCACAAGTCCCATTGACTCACCTAATAATAATGAAGAGTCAAATGTAAATTAGAATGATTCGTGGACTGATTCACAAGTTCCCGAAGAGGAACCGGAAGAAGAGTCGGAACCGGAAGAAGAATCGGAACCGGAAGAAGAATCAGAACCGGAAGAAGAAATAGAACCAATGGGGGAAATAATAAAACGGTTAAGTAGAAGAAAATCCTCAACCAATCGACCAAAGTTAATTATGGTCAATGGTGTTTCCGCCAAGGAAGCAAAGTATTGGGAGGATTACCAATTCTCTGATGAATCGGATCCCGACAAGGATTTCGATGATGTTATAGAAATTACCCCACACAATTTAATAAGGCAAAAGAGAACAATAAGGGAAAGGGCATAAAAATAGAGAAATTTGATTCCAAACTCGATGAACTTTATATGTATCGTCAACACCCGTATTTCTTAAGTTGTGACAATAACCCGGGAACCTCTAAACCACCAGGTTTTTCTAAACCAATGTGGAAAACGACGGCTCGTATTAGGGGAACATCATATATCCCTAGAAACTTGGCAAAACGAACCAAAACCGAAGAAGAAGAAACGAGCGAGTCGGAATAAGATAGTTGTATTCGTGTGGTGTAATATATGTAATATAGTGTGCTTATGCTTTTTGATATATGTAAAAATTGCTTGTATTAATAAGTATTTTTTTTTTATGAATCTAACTCTTGTCTATTTTACAGTATAAAAACACAAAATGGATAGACAACCCAATATTTTAAGAGACCTACCCGGAGACATGATTGATGAAATCTTGTCTAGAGTCGGTCAGAATTCCTCGGCACAACTATTTAAGGCGAGATCAGTTTGTAAGACATTCGACGAACGTTCCAAGAATGCCTTGGTTTATAAAAGGCTTTCGTTCGAAAGATGGGGGATATCACATTGGGAAATCCATAAGTTACGATGTGTTTACTTTGACGCATATATTGCGGGGAACCCAAATGCTATTTTACGCAACGGGTTAAGAAATTATTTTGACTCAATATATCCGAATATAGGACTTCTTGATTTAGAAAAAGCGGCTAACATGCAACATAAAGAAGCATGTTATGCTTACGGGTTAGTAATGTTCGCTTCTCACCAAAGTGAGAACAAGAACATCGGGCTACAACTATTAAACAAAACGTTCCCACAAGTGACGGAGTCGGTAATTGGGGTAAGAAATGAGGTTTTTAGGTTATTACGAGACTGTTGGTCATTACGTAACCTTCATCTTTTTGACGACGTTACAACACATTGTCTTACTATCGGTCACAGCGGTTATGTTCTACAAAACCAAGGATGGGAAGTGGTATTAGTAAAACCAGAATGCATGACTTGTTTCTGGACGTATGAATTACGTGTCTTTATTGCCTTTGCTGAACGCCTTATTTATTAACTAGAATTATCTTCGCAACTACTTTGTATCAAAGTTTTATGTGCTATATTTCATGCTATATGTAAAATAGCGGTATTGTAAGTTTGCAAGTTTTTGTATAAAGGCTTGAATATGATTTTTTTTTTTTTTTTTGTTTTGTTTTTGTGATTAGTTTTTTATATAGAATTGTAGTAGTTGAAATGGTATGTTAGCTACTAAGTATGAACTTAACGGGTAGGTACTACCCGAATTAAAGAGTATAAAACGCTAATATGAAGAAAGTGCTTTTATAAATAAGTTCATATTACGCTACGAAATACTATTGACTACTCTTGATATTCTATATGATTAACTCGTTTCATTTGACTATTTTGAAAGAAATGGCACCGACTACTCGACACACCTTGAATATGAGCGAAGAGGAATTGCGTGCCTTTCTTGCTTCAAACATAGCCGCAGTACAGGCTGCGCTACATACCAACAATAACCTTGGATCTAGCAGTACAGGAAATCGTGCAGGATGCACCTACAAAGAATTCACTGCCTGCAAACCTTTCGAATTTGATGGAACCGAAGGACCGATCGGATTGAAACGGTGGACCGAGAAGGTCGAATCGGTGTTTGCCATAAGTAAGTGTACTAAAGAGGACAAAGTGAAGTACGATATGCATACCTTCACAGGTTCTGCGTTAACATGGTGGAATACCTATCTAGAGCAAGTGGGACAAGATGATGCTTACGCACTACCGTGGTCAGCATTCAAGCACTTGATGAACGAGAAGTACCGTCCCAGAACCGAGGTCAATAAGCTCAAGACAAAACTTAGAGGGTTACGAACCCAAGGATTTGATATTACCACGTACAAAAGACGATTCACAGAATTATGCCTATTGTGTCCGGGAGCGTTCGAAGATGAGGAAGAGAAGATCGACGCGTTTGTGAAAGGATTACCGGAAAGAATCCAAGAAGATATAAGTTCACACGAGCCCGCCTCCATACAACAGGCATGTAGAATGGCTCACAAACTAGTGAACCAGATTGAAGAAAGAATTAAAGAACAGACTGCTGAAGAGGCCAATGTGAAGCAAGTCAAAAGAAAGTAGGAGGAAAACGGTGATAAGAATCACCAATACAACACCAACAGCAATTACAACAATAATCGCAACAACTATCCCAACAATCGCAACATCAATCGCAACTACAACAAACGGCCCAACAACAACAACAACAATAACAACAACAGCAACTACAACAATCATCCCAACAACAATAATAACCGCAATAACAACAACAATCAGAAGCAGCTATGCCAAAGGTGTGAAAAGTATCACTCGGGGTTCTGCACCAAATTTTGCAACAAGTGTAAAAGAAATGGTCATAGCGCGGCGAAGTGTGAGGTCTACGGACCAGAGGTTAACAGAACGAAAGGAACAAATGGTGTCGGAACGAGTAATGGCGGAGCAAGTAGTGTCGAAGCAAGTTATGCCAATGTAGTTTGTTATAAATGTGGAAAACTGGGCCACATTATTAGGAATTGCCCGAACCAGGAGAACACGAATGGACAAGGCCGCGGAAGATTTTTCAATATTAATGCGGCAGAGGCACAGGAAGACCCGGAGCTTGTTACGGGTACGTTTCTTATTGACAATAAATCTGCTTACGTTTTATTTGATTCGGGTGCGGATAGAAGCTATATGAGTAGAGATTTTTGTGCTAAATTAAGTTGTCCATTGACGCCTTTGGATAGTAAATTTTTACTCGAATTAGCAAATGGTAAATTAATTTCAGCAGATAATATATGTCGGAATCGAGAAATTAAACTGGTTAGCGAAACATTTAAGATTGACTTGATACCAGTAGAGTTAGGGAGTTTTGATGTGATAATCAGTATGGACTGGTTGAAAAAAGTGAAAGCAGAGATCGTTTGTTACAAAAATGCAATTCGCATTATACGAGAAAATGGAAAACCCTTAATGGTGTATGGAGAAAAGGGCAACACGAAGCTACATCTTATTAGTAATTTGAAGGCACAAAAACTAATAAGAAAAGGTTACTATGCTATTCTAGCACACGTCGAGAAAGTACAAACTGAAGAAAAGAGCATCAATGATGTTCCCGTCGCAAAAGAATTTCCTGATGTATTTCCGAAAGAATTACCGGGATTACCCCCACATCGATCCATTGAATTTCAAATAGATGTTGTACCAGGAGCTGCACCAATAGCTCGTGCTCCTTACAGACTCGCACCCAGCGAGATGAAAGAACTGCAAAACCAATTACAAGAACTTTTAGAGCGTGGTTTCATTCGACTAAGCACATCACTGTGGGGAGCTCCTGTTTTGTTTGTCAAGAATAAAAATGGTACATTCAGGTTGTGTATCGACTACCGAGAGTTGAACAAACTTACCATCAAGAACCGCTACCCACTACCGAGAATCGACGACTTATTTGATCAACTACAAGGCTCGTCTGTTTATTCAAAGATTGACTTACGTTCCGGGTATCATCAAATGCGGGTGAAAGAAGATGATATTCCAAAGACTGCTTTCAGAACACGTTACGGTCATTACGAGTTTATGGTCATGCTGTTTGGTTTAACTAATGCTTTAGCTGTGTTCATGGACCTTATGAACCGAGTATGTGGACCATACCTTGACAAGTTTGTCATTGTTTTCATTGATGACATACTTATTTACTCAAAGAATGATCAAGAACACGGTGAACATTTGAGAAAGGTGTTAGAAGTATTGAGGAAGGAAGAATTGTACGCTAAGTTTTCAAAGTGTGCATTTTGGTTGGAAGAAGTTCAATTCCTCAGTCACATAGTGAACAAAGAAGGTATTAAGGTGGATCCGACAAAGATAGAAACTGTTGAAAAGTGGGAAACCCCGAAAACTCTTAAACACATACGCCAGTTTTTAGGACTAGCTGGTTACTACAGAAGGTTCATCCAAGACTTTTCCAAAATAGCAAAACCCTTGACTGCATTAACGCATAAAGGGAAGAAATTTGAATGGAAGGATGAACAAGAGAAAGCGTTTCAGTTATTGAAGAAAAAGCTAACTACGGCACCTATATTGTTATTGCCTGAAGTGAATGATGATTTTGTGATTTATTGTGATGCATCAAAGCAAGGTCTCGGTTGTGTATTAATGCAACGAACAAAGGTGATTGCTTATGCGTCTAGACAATTGAAGATTCACGAACAAAATTATACGACGCATGATTTGGAATTAGGCGCGGTTGTTTTTGCATTAAAGACTTGGAGGCACTACTTATATGGGGTCAAAAGTATTATATATACCGACCACAAAAGTCTTCAACACATATTTAATCAGAAACAACTGAATATGAGGCAGCGTAGGTGGATTGAATTATTGAATGATTACGACTTTGAGATTCGTTACCACTCGGGGAAGGTAAATATGGTAGCCGACGCCTTGAGCAGGAAGGACAGAGAACCCATTCGAGTAAAATCTATGAATATAATGATTCACAATAACCTTACTACTCAAATAAAGGAGGCACAACAAGGAGTTTTAAAAGAGGGAAATTTAAAGGATGAAATACCCAAAGGATCGAAGAAGCATCTTAATATTTGGGAAGACGGAACCCGGTATAGGGCTGAAAGGATTTGGGTACCAAAATTTGGAGATATGAGAGAAATGGTACTTAGAGAAGCTCATAAAACCAGATACTCAATACATCCTGGAACGGGGAAGATGTACAAGGATCTCAAGAAATATTTTTGGTGGCCGGGTATGAAAGCCGATGTTGCAAAATACGTAGGAGAATGTTTGACGTGTTCTAAGGTCAAAGCTGAGCATCAAAAACCATCAGGTCTACTTCAACAACCCGAAATCCCGAAATGGAAATGGGAAAATATTACCATGGATTTCATCACTAAATTGCCAAGGACTGCAAGTGGTTTTGATACTATTTGGGTAATAGTTGATCGTCTCACCAAATCAGCACACTTCCTGTCAATAAGAGAAGATGACAAGATGGAGAAGTTAGCACGACTGTATTTGAAGGAAGTCGTCTCCAGACATGGAATACCAATCTCTATTATCTCTGATAGGGATGGCAGATTTATTTCAAGATTCTGGCAGACATTACAGCAAGCATTAAGAACTCGTCTAGACATGAATACTGCCTATCATCCACAAAATGATGGGCAGAGCGAAAGGACGATACAAACACTGAAGACATGCTACGAGCATGTGTTATTGATTTCGGAAACAGTTGGGATTGACATCTACCGTTAGCAGAATTTTCCTACAACAACAGCTACCATTCAAGCATTGAGATGGCACCGTTTGAAGCACTTTATGGTAGAAAGTGCAGGTCTCCGATTTATTGGAGTGAAGTGGGGGATAGACAGATTACGGGTCCGGAGATAATACAAGAAACTACCGAGAAGATCATCCAAATTCAACAACGGTTGAAAACCTCCCAAAGTCGACAAAAGAGCTACGCTGACATTAAAAGAAAAGATATAGAATTTGAAATTGGAGAGATGGTCATGCTTAAAGTTGCACCTTGGAAAGGCGTTGTTCGATTTGGTAAACGAGGGAAATTAAATCCAAGGTATATCGGACCATTCAAGATTATTGATCGTGTCGGACCAGTAGCTTACCGACTTGAGTTACCTCAATAACTCGCGGCTGTACATAACACTTTCCACGTCTCGAATTTGAAGAAATGTTTTGCTAAAGAAGATCTCACTATTCCGTTAGATGAAATCCAAATCAACGAAAAACTTCAATTCATCGAAGAACCCGTCGAAATAATAGATCGTGAGGTTAAAAGACTTAAGCAAAACAAGATACCAATTGTTAAGGTTCGATGGAATGCTCGTAGAGGACCCGAGTTCACCTGGGAATGAGAAGATCAGATGAATAAGAAATACCCGCATTTATTTCCAGAAGATACGTCAACACCTCCAACTGCTTAAAATTTTGGGACGAAATTTATTTAACTGGTAGGTACTGTAGTGACCCGAATTTTTCCATGTTTATATATATATTAAATGAAATTGTTATTTACATGATTAAGTGTTTCCAACATGTTAAGCAATCAAACTTATTAAGACTTGATTAATTGAAATAGGTTTCATATAGACAATTGACCACCCAAGTTGATCGGTGATTCACGAACGTTAAAACTTGTAAAAACTATATGATGACATATATATGGTTATATATATAGTTAACATGATATTATGATAAGTAAACATATCATTAAGTATATTAATAATGAACTACATATGTAAAAACAAGACTACTAACTTAATGATTTTGAAACGAGACATATATGTAACGATTATAGTTGTAACAACATTTAATGTATATATATCATATTAAGAGATATTCGTACATCATAATATCATGATAATATAATAATTTAAAATCTCATTTGATATTATAAACATTGGGTTAACAACATTTAACAAGATCGTTAACCTAAAGGTTTCAAAACAACACTTACATGTAACGACTAACGATGACTTAACGACTCAGTTAAAATGTATATACATGTCGTGTTTTAATATGTATTCATACACTTTTGAAAGACTTCAAGACACTTATCAAAATACTTCTACTTAACAAAAATGCTTACAATTACATCCTCGTTCAGTTTCATCAACATTTCTACTCGTATGCACCCGTATTCGTACTCGTACAATACACAGCTTTTAGATGTATGTACTATTGGTATATATACTCTAATGATCAGCTCTTAGCAGCCCATGTGAGTCACCTAACACATGTGGGAACCATCATTTGGCAAGTAGCATGAAATATCTCATAAAATTACAAAAATATGAGTAATCATTCATGACTTATTTACATGAAAACAAAATTACATATCCTTTATATCTAATCCATACACCAATGACCAAAAACACCTATAAACACTTTCATTCTTCAATTTTCTTCATCTAATTGATCTCTCTCAAGTTCTATCTTCAAGTTCTAAGTGTTCTTCATAAATTCTACAAGTTCTAGTTTCATAAAATCAAGAATACTTTCAAGTTTGCTAGCTTACTTCCAATCTTGTAGAGTGATCATCCAATCTCAAGAAATCTTTCTTATTTACAGTAAGATATCTTTCTAATACAAGGTAATACTCATATTCAAACTTTGATTCAATTTCTATAACTATAACAATCTTATTTCGAGTGAAAATCTTACTTGAACTGTTTTCGTGTCATGATTCTGCTTCAAGAACTTTCAAGCCATCCAAGGATCCTTTGAAGCTAGATCCATTTTTCTCATTTCCAGTAGCTTTATCCACAAAACTTGAGGTAGTGATGATATTCATAACATCATTCGATCCATACATATAAAGCTATCTTATTCGAAGGTTTAAACTTGTAATCACTAGAACATAGTTTAGTTAATTCTAAACTTGTTCACAAGCAAAAGTTAATCCTTCTAACTTGACTTTTAAAATCAACTAAACACATGTTCTATATCTATATGATATGCTAACTTAATGATTTAAAACCTGGAAACACGAAAAACACCGTAAAACCGGATTTACGCCGTCGTAGTAACACCGCGGGCTGTTTTGGGTTAGTTAATTAAAAACTATGATAAACTTTGATTTAAAAGTTATTCTTCTGGGAAAATGATTTTTTTTATGAACATGAAACTATATCCAAAAATCATGGTTAAACTCAAAGTGGAAGTATGTTTTTCAAAATGGTCATCAAGACGTCGTTCTTTCGACTGAAATGACTACCTCTTACAAAAACGACTTGTAACTTATATTTCCAACTATAAAACTATACCTTTTCTGTTTAGATTCATAAAATAGAGTTCAATATGAAACCATAGCAATTTGATTCACTCAAAACGGATTTAAAACGAAGAAGTTATGGGTAAAACAAGATTGGATAATTTTTCTTGTTGTAGCTACGTGAAAATTGGTAACAAATCTATATTAATCATATCCTAGCTAACTTATATTGTATTATACATGTATTCTAATATATTATGTAATCTTGGGATACCATAGACACGTATGCAAATGTTTTTACATATCATATCGACCCATGTGTATATATTATTTGAAACAACCATAGACACTCTATATGCAGTAATGTGGGAGTTAGCTATACAGGGTTGAGGTTGATTCCAAAAATATATATACTTTGAGTTGTGATCTAGCCTGAGACGTGTATACACTGGGTCGTGGATTGAATCAAGATAATATATATCAATTTTTTTCTGTACATCTAAATTTGGACAACTAGTTGTAGGTTACTAACGAGGACAGCTGACTTAATGAACTTAAAACATCAAAATGTATTAAAAGTGTTGTAAATATATTTTGAACATACTTTGATATATATGTACATATTTGTTATAGGTTCGTGAATCGACCAGTGGCCAAGTCTTACTTCCCGACGAAGTAAAAATCTGTGAAAGTGAGTTTCATTTGCCCTTTTTACTCTTTTCGTTTTTGGGCTGAGAATACATGCAAATGCTTTATTAATTGTTTTACAATATTTATATGCGTGAGTTTCATTTACCTTTTTACCCTTTATATTTTTGGGCTGAGAATACATGCGCAATTTTTTATAAATGTTTTTACGAAATAGACACAAGTAATCAAAACTACATTATATGGTTGAATGATCAAAATCGAATATGCCCCTTTTTATTAAGTCTGGTAATCTAAGAATTAGGGAACAGACACCCTAATTGACGCGAATCCTAAAGATAGATCTATTGGGCCTAACAAACCCCATCCAAAGTACCGGATGCTTTAGTACTTCAAAATTTATATCATATCCGAAGGGTGTCCCGGAATGATGGGATATTCTTATATATGCATCTTGTTAATGTCGGTTACCAGGTGTTCACCATATGAATGATTTTTATCTCTATGTATGGGATGTATATTGAAATATGAAATCTTGTGGTATATTGTTACGATTTGATATATATAGGTTAAACCTATAACTCACCAACATTTTTTGTTGACGTTTTAAGCATGTTTATTCTCAGGTGATTATTAAGAGCTTTCGCTGTCGCATACTTAAATAAGGACAAGATTTGGAGTCCATGCTTGTATGATATTGTGTAAAAACTGCATTCAAGAAACTTATTTCATTGTAACATATTCGTATTGTAAACCATTATGTAATAGTCGTGTGTAAAGAGGATATTTTAGATTATCATTATTTGATAATCTACGTAAAGCTTTTTAAATCTTTATTGATGAAATAAAGGTTATGGTTTGTTTTAAAATGAATGCAGTCTTTGAAAAACGTCTCATATAGAGGTCAAAATCTCGTAACGAAATCAATTAATATTGAACGTTTTTAATCAATAAGAACGGGACATTTCATATACCCCCTGAAAGTACACTTGGAAAGTGCGTATGTTTACGAAGTTTTAAACACTCGTTAAATGCTAGCACGACTAGCCTGAGTGGGGATGTCAAACCCTATGGATCCATATCTAAGATTCGCGTTCACCGGTTCAAAAACCGATGACTAAACGTTACCGAGCTAAAGGGAATGTTTATGCCGTTGTATAACCCACACATATATAAAGTTTAAGTACTCGTGCCTAGTATGTAAAACATAAAATGCGCATGTTTTCTCAGTTCCCAAAATAGTTAAAGTAAAAAGGGATGCTATAACTCACAGTGGTAAAGTATTGGTAAAGTCGAGTCGGGAAAATAAGCAAGTACGTAGGTCCTAAAAGTCCTCAACCTAAGTCAAATAGAACTAAGTCAGTAAATCGTTCCAATAGGTTTAAATGTATGTAAATAAGGTCTTAAAGGTCATCATCAATCATCATCAAACAAAAGGTGTAAAGTAAGTTTCGTTTATGAAAGAAGTTTAAAACAAAGGCTGAATTCGGTCAGTCGCCACGACCTCAATACCTACTGAAATAAGGTGAGACCAGCGGCCATGGCTCCGTATATGAGTCCTTTATTTGTGGTAAAAATTCCATAAGCAAACTCGTTTTCCTTTGACCGTGGCGATGGTCTAAGTGCGAGTAGGTCAGAATTTTCAGCACAACGTTAAAAGACATAGTGACACTCATAGGGCCATAAATCCTAAACCATAACTCGGATTAAGACGAGTCCTAAATGAAAAGTTATATACTCGAACAGAGCTAACTGAAAATAATCTTTACAGTAGCCTAGGTTGCACTGATTAGACCCAGAACAGTAAAACAGTAGGTTCCGGTGGGTCTTGGTGTTCGATGCTTATCACGGTTCTCATCCTTGATTCATATAGCTTCAAGTGTACAACTCGTTGATGTGTTTGCATCATATTAACCAAGTTTTGATATCATAACACTTGTGTAAGTCTAAGACATGTAGCACAACTCAATTAAGTATTGTATGTAGTTTGATGAACTAAAGTTACATCAAAGTCTTAGATTTAACACATACATGAACTATAAAAGTAATATTGAACTACAAACTTGAAAGTAAACTAACTAATCAAGATCTTAAGATGTAGAACATAGTTCTTTGTTAGATCTTGAAGATCCAAGACCCAAAGGTCTAGATCTAAAGTTATTAAGTTAAATCTAACACAAGTGTATGAAGTTATAACTAAAAAGTTATACTTCCATGTTCTTGAACTTATAAAGTTAACTTTTGTTCAAGAAAAATGAGATCAAGATTTACTAGTAATACTTGACCAAATCACAACTTTAAGGTACATAAAATGAAGTAATAATCTAAATAAACAAGTAACTAGTTCATTGTTGTTCATACTTTAAAGATTCAAGCCAAAGTCTTGATCTTTAAGAATGTAAACTTTTAAGTTTACAACATGAATTACAAGTGTGAGTTTACAACACATGAACTTTAATCTCTTAAAACTTTAAAGGTAGAACATAAACTAGGAAGTTTTGTTCTTGTTTGTTCTTGTAAATACAAGATAAAATGAAGAATCAATCTAAAGAGTTTGGTTCTTAACAACAACAAACAACAACTAACAAAGTAAGTAATTTAACAACAACAAAGAACAAGTAACAAAGTAAGTAAATGATGATGATATGGATGTGATATAAATCGGTTTTTAAGAGGAGAAAGAAGAAGGAAAAAGCTCATGATACTTACAAACTTGAGAGAGAAAAGAGAGAAAGTTGCAAGTACTATTTGTGTGTGTGTGAGAAATGAGAAAACAAGTGAGTAAGTTATACAAAAAAAGGTTTTTGAACTCCCTCTTCTCATGCCTAGCCGACGGTTTCAATCCAAAAAGGAGGGAGGGAGTTGTCTACTAGTCTCATGCATGTAAAGGTTCAAAAGGTGATTACAAGAGGTGTTTTTATGGGAATGGTGTGTAACTAAGTAAGTAACAAGATTCCATGTACACTTAAACCATCTAGTTAAACCTAAGTAATACTTACATGAGTGTTGGGCTAATTAAGTCCATTAAAGAAGTAGGGTGGGCTTCTAAGCCCATGTATAAATACAAAACTCAAGTATGTATGTAAGTAACAAGTTAAATAAATAAGCCCAAGTCCAAATAAATAATAATCCAATAAAAGCTCAAGTAATTAACTAGTAACTTTTAGTTAATTAAAATGATTAATAAAACTTAATCGTGAATAATATCTTCAGATATTATTTGTGTAATGTACGTATGTCACAAAGACGTTTCTGGCATTTAAAGTTAATCACGGTAATAAGTAAATGTATGTAAATAATACATTCATTTAATCACAAGTATTAATAATAAATATTAATAATTAATCGTTGGAAAATCCAGGGTCGTTACATTACCCACCTGTTAAAGAAAATTTCGTCCCGAAATTTTAAGCTGAGGTAGATGGAGGAGTCGGGAAAAGGTGAGGATACTTCTGCATCATTTGATCCTCTCGCTCCCAAGTAAACTCAGGTCCTCATTTGGCATTCCATCATACTCGGACGATCGGAATCTTGTTGCGTTTCAAAGTTTTGATCTCACGATCCATAATTTCAACAGGCTCTTCCACGAAGTGGAGTTTGTCATCAATAGTAAGTTCTTCAAGTGGTATGAT
Source organism: Rutidosis leptorrhynchoides (assembly GCF_046630445.1). NCBI lineage: Eukaryota > Viridiplantae > Streptophyta > Magnoliopsida > Asterales > Asteraceae > Rutidosis > Rutidosis leptorrhynchoides. Next base: position 292,326,306 of record NC_092343.1, on the reverse strand, counting down.
AAGTTCGGCTGCAGCAAGACACTTCTTCAAGTTTGACACGTGGAAGGTAGGATGAACTGAGCTCAATTGTGCTGGTAGATCCAAAGGGTAAGCAACGGGTCCAACACGCTCCAAAATTTCGAAAGGACCAATGTATCGCGGGTTCAACTTTCCGTGTTTTCCAAAACGGATCACACCTTTCCAAGGTGCAACCTTCAACATTACACGGTCGCCCACGTTGAATTAAAAGTCTTTTCGTTTAAGGTCAGCATAACTCTTTTGACGATCGCGGGTAGTCTTAAGTCTCGCTTGAATCTGAGCAATCTTCTCCGTCGTTTCATGGACTACCTCGGGTCCGGTGATTTGCTTTTCGCCTACTTCGGCCCAACAAATAGGAGATCGGCACTTGCGGCCATACAACGCTTCAAAAGGTGCGGCATTAATGCACGCAACATGTCTTCCAAGGTCTGAATCGTTCGTTCACTTTGCCCGTCGATGTATGGGTGATAAGCAGTACTCATGTCGAGACGGGTTCCCATGGCTTCTTGCAAGGAACGCCAAAATCTGGAAGCAAAACGAGGATCGCGATCTGAGATGATCGATAAAGGTACGCCATGACGAGATACAACCTCTTTGATGTATAGTTGAGCAAGTCTCTCCATCGTATCCGTTTCCTTCATAGCCAGGAAGTGCACAGATTTGGTAAGACGGTCAACGATAACCCAGATGGTATAGTATCCGCCCACCGTCTTTGGCAGCTTAGTAATGAAATCCATTGTGATCCTTTCCCACTTCCATTGAGGGATTTTCGGTTGCTGAAGTAACCCAGAAGGTCTCTGATGCTTGGCTTTAACCTTCGAGCAAGTCAAACACTTACCAACATAAGTTGCAACGTCCTTCTTAAGATTTGGCCACCAATACTGTTCCTTAAGATCGTGGTACATTTTTCCCGCTCTGGGATGAATCGAATACCTCGATTTGTGTGCTTCATCAAGTATAAGGTTCCGTAGATCTCCATAAAGAGGTACCCAAATTCTTCTGGCATAATAGCGGAGTCTGGTTTCCCTAACCTCGAGTCGAGAAACGAGGATGTTCAAGTGTTCGTGAGATATATTCTCCTCCTTGAGAGCCTCATCTTGGGCTACTCGGATCTGACTGTTGAGATTCGAATGGATGGTGATGTTCAGTGCCCTAACACAAAGAGGTGCCGTCCTCTCCTTTCGGCTTAAAGCATCAGCTACAACATTGGCCTTGCCAGGATGATAGCGAAGTTCACAATCGTAGTCGTTTAGCATCTCGATCCATCGACGCTGTCTCATATTTAGTTGCTTCTGATCAAAGATGTGCTGGAGACTCTTGTGATCGGAGAAGATACTACTCTTAGTTTCATACAAATAGTGTCTCCACAATTTGAGCGCAAAGACAACGGCTCCAAGTTCAAGATTGTGAGTAGTGTAGTTCCGTTCGTGAATCTTCAGTTGACGAGAAGCATAGGCAATAACCTTTGATCGTTGCATCAGTACACAACCAAAACCACTTTTCGAAGCATCGCAATAAACAACAAAGTCGTCACTGCCCTCAGGAAGTGATAAGATAGGTGCGGTGGTCAACTTCTTCTTCAAGGTTTGAAATGCTAATTCGTGTGCGGGCTCCCAAATGAACTTCTTCCCTTTGTGAGTCAGCGCGGTTAAACGACACGCAATCAGAGAAAATCCTTCAATAAACCTTCGGTAGTAACCGGCGAGACCTAAAAATTGGCGAATGTGAGTTGGAGTAGTGGGAGTCTCCCACTTGCTGATAGCTTCAATCTTGGCGGGATCAACTTTGATACCCTGGTCGCTCACAACATGTCCTAGAAATTGGACTTCCTTCAACCAAAATTCACACTTGGAGAATTTCGCATAAAGTTGCTCTTGTCTCAAGATTTCAAGCACTAATCGAAGATGTTGCTCATGATCTTCTTCGCTCTTAGAGTAGATGATGATATCATCTATGAAGACGATAACGAACTTATCCAGGTACGGCTTGCAGACACGATTCATAAGATCCATGAATACGGAAGGTGCGTTGGTTAATCCGAATGGCATCACGAGGAACTCATAATGACCATAACGGGTTCTGAATGCAGTCTTCATCACATCACTTTCCTTCACCCTCAACTGGTGAAAACCGGATCGCAAATCGATCTTAGAGTAAACGCTCGATCCTTGTAGTTGATCAAAAAGATCGTCAATGCTGGGAAGAGGATACCGATTCTTGATTGTCAATTTGTTGAGTTCACGGTAGTCGATACACATACGGAAGGATCCATCCTTCTTCTTCACAAACAACACAGGTGCACCCCAAGGCGAGAAACTTGGTTGGATAAATCCACGGTCAAGTAGTTCTTGTAGTTGACTCTGTAATTCTTGCATCTCGGAAGGTGCGAGTCTATAAGGTGCGTGAGCTACAGGTGCTGCTCCTGGCACTAAATCAATCTGAAACTCTACTGCTCTCGGCGGCGGTAATCCAGGCAATTCTTAAGGGAAGACATCGGAAAATTCGTTCACAATTCGAACATCGTTCACGCTCTTCAACTCAGTTTCTACCGATTTCACATGCACTAGCACGGCAAGACATCCCTTCTTCATAATCTTTTGTGCTTTCACGCAACTAATGAGGTTCAGCTTCGAGGTACATCTCTCTCCGTAGATGATCAGTGGCTCACCATCTCCTTGTGGTAGACGAAGAGCTTTATCTCCACAGATAATGTTAGCCTTTATCTTGGTCAACCAATCCATACCGACAATAACGTCAAAACTTCCCAATTTGATGGGTATCAAATCAATTTCGAATTCCGCACCAGCTATGTTGATAATAGCTCCTCGACTAATGTGGTCAACTTTTTCAAGTTTACCGTTGGCTACTTCGACAAGCATACTCTCTTTTAACGGGACTAACAACTAATTAATCTTATCGCAAAAATGTCTACATACATAACTCCTATCGGCACCAGTATCAAATAGGACAGAAGCTAAAAGGTTGTTGATAGTGAATATACCTATCACCAAGTCTGGATTCTCACGTGCATCCCTCGCATTAACGTTTAAAGCTCTACCACGGGGTGGTCTGCCGACTTTTCTTTTGTTGGGGCACGTATTTCTGAAATGGCCCGTTTATCCGCATTCGTAGCACTTTTTAGGTCCATTGGTGTTCGGCTTCCCATTCAAAGTGGTGACCTTGCAGTCCTTCCCGATATGCCCAGTCCGTTGGCACTTTTCGCAAACAACATTACAATACCCAGTATGGTGCTTGTAGCACCGCTTACATTGAGGTAAGGCTCCTTTGTAGTTGGGGTTGGAGTCCCTACCATTGTTGTTTCCTTTAAAACCCTCATGTCATTTTTCTGGGTTTTGATCATAGGTCCTTCCCCTGTTGTTATCCCATTTTCGCTTCTCACTACTACCTGCTTCAGACTTAGCCTTCTCCGGTTCATCGATGATGATTTGGTTCATTAAAGTATGCGCCATGAGCATCGCTTCCGGGACATTTGGTGGCTTGGACTAGGTGACGTTTCCCTTAATGCTCTTAGGAAGTCCCCAGAAGTACCTTTCCATACGCTTGAATTCCGGGGTGACCATTGTCGGACACATCAGGGCTAATTCTAAAAACCTCCGGTTGTAACTATCAAGGTCATTTCCAACAGCCTTTAACTGCTTAAATTCAATCTCCATCTTCTGGATCTCGGTCCTAGGGCAATATTCTTCAATCAGGGCTCCTTTGAATTCCTCCCATGGAGTAGCAAATGCCTCATCAATACCTTTTGCTTGAGCCAACGTGTTTCACCACGTTAGTGCGCTGTCAGACAGAGTGCATGAAGCAAACTTGGTTTTATTCGCTTTCGAGCAGTTACTAACTTGAAACACGGATTCTAATTTCTCGAACCATCTAGTGAGACCAACCGGCCCCTCTGTTCCACTGAAGTTATGAGGTTTTAATCTTTGGAACTCTTTGTACGTACACCCATTACGAATGGGCTGAATAACCAGTGGCGGTGGCAGTGGAGCTTGGGGTTGTATTTTCGCAATGGCTGCGGCTACCCTTTTGGCAATCATCTCCTGGATTTGGGCTGTGGTCGGTGTTGATCGTCCGTTGACCATGATGTTCTAAACAAAATTTTGACTCAAGTCAAAATCCAGCATTCAATATATAATAATACAGTATATAATAACCAACATGTAAACAGCACAACACATGTTAATTAAGTAGAGCAACTAGATACCGATATCACAAAACCATCATACAGTAACGTAAATAGAACATCGTGCAAGAATTACATAACGCAAAGTTCCATTCATTAATAATAAGTTGCATACATTAACATAGGCTCGTACAATACATAAGTAATACATAAAACTACAACTAGATTACATAATGAAATCTACTACAAAAGCCCTACGGTGAAGGTGGGTGTAGGATGTCCAATACGTGGGACATCTGGTCCTCGAGCTCAGTTACCTGAGCACGAAGGATCTCCACCTCCCTCATCAGTTCCTCGATAGAGGGAGTGGGTGGGGCAGGCGGTGCAGTCGGTACGGGTGGTGCTGGTGGAGCTGGTGGTGCAGACGGTCCGGCTCCAGAAGTAGAGGCTGCGAGGCAGTAAGGCTTACGGATGAACGGATCAGCAGGATACAGCACAAGCCGCTTTCGGGTGGTAACCCTACAACGTCAACCAAATGCGTCAGTGAATGCTCGACCTCCGTTGATCCCGGGAATGACGGTACCATCGAAACGGTACCGCTTCTTCGGCGGGGTGGAGGGTGGCTGAACAGGTGCGTCATCAAGGTCCTCCTCTTCGGAGTCATCGTCACTAGAGTCGTCTGTGGATGAGTCTTCGGATGACGGGTCATCTGAATCATGTGGAGGTGGCTGTACGGGTGGCTGTACTGGCTCTCCTCGGGCGGCCATCATCTGTCGGTATCTAAAAGGCGAGATCGGCACGAGTCGTCCATCAGGAGTGCATCGGCACCAATGACGATACTGATTATGGAATGGACCTTCCCCAAATTCCGCGGGAATCACAACACCACCGGGATGGTGTTGTGGCTCCTAAGGTACCGGGGCAAGTGGAGCTGGAATCTCCGGGAGGTCCTGGCTCCGTCGGCAGTAACCACTGGGGCAGGTGCATGACTACTAGCTCTGGAAGACGAAGCGCCTGGGTCACTAGAGTGTGTAGCCGACGAGATCGGTGGATCGGCAACAGTAGCAGGTGAAATGGCTGAAGAGTCTGAACTGCCCAAAATGATAGCAGGTGGAATATCCGACATCTAAACAAGGAAAAATAAATTTTCCATGTCAGTAAGTCATAAAGCAAGCACGTATTAGGCCAACAGTCTAAATCATGTGTAACCGTAAGTAGCATGGCAATAACGACAAGTATCATGCAATCGAAATAGATAATAGCATGCAGTAGTGAAATCATGTAATAGCATACGGCATATAGTAGTAAAAGTAAGCGGCAGCATGCAGCAAGTTCAGCGGAAACAAGTAAACTAGCAAGTTGTAGATTAGTCCTATTAGTGAATCCTACTTGGGTCGGTCTTAGACTCACTAATGAAACCTAATTCCCTACAACCAATGCTCTGATACCAAATGTGATGCCCCGTACAAAACCATCGTGTACAAATCATCAACAACAGGATTATTACAAGGTCAAACACTATATGCTAACTCAAAATACGTTTGCGATTATGATAAAAGGTGACGTCATAACTAACGTCGAATGTTTTACATTAAAAGTATGCTTTAACATTAAAAGTATGCTTTAACGAATAGAAGCATGGATAATAGTATGTGACCCATAGGTTGTTACAAATCATAGTTTCAAAAGTAATAATATTTATGAATGCAAGATAAACGGTCATGCGGTGACATCTCTAAAGCAGCGGGTGTCTACAGCAAGACTAGTACACAGCGGAAGCTAGCAACCTTAAGCACCTGAGAAAAACATGCTTAAAAATGTCAACACAAAGGTTGGTGAGCTATAGTTTAAGTATAACAGTATGTAAGGTAGGCCACAAGATTTCAGTGCTACAAAGAGCGTTTCAAAACAGTATGATAAAGTATATGTTTAACCGTGGGCACTTGGTAACTAACTTAATGTTTATACCCCCTGAAAGTACACTTGGCAAGTGCGTATGTTTACGAAGTATTAAAAACTCGTTAAATGCTAGCGCGACTAGCCCGAGTGGGGATATCAAACCCTATGGATCCATATCTAAGATTCGCGTTCACCGGTTCAAAAACCGATGACTAAACGTTACCGAGCTAAAGGGAATGTTTATGCCGTTGTATAACCCACACATATATAAAGTTTAAGTACTCGTGCCTAGTATGTAAAACATAAAATGCGCATGTATTCTCAGTTCCCAAAATAGTTAAAGTAAAAAGGGATGCTATAACTCACAGTGGTAAAGTAGTGGTAAAGTCGAGTCGGGAAAATAAGCAAGTACGTAGGTCCGGAAAGTCCTCAACCTAAGTCAAATAGTACTGAGTTAGTAAATCATTCCAATAGGTTTAAATGTATGTAAATAAGGTCTTAAAGGTCATCATCAATCATCATCAAACAAAAGGTGTAAAGTAAGTTTCGTTTATGAAAGAAGTTTAAAACAAAGGCTGATTTCGGTCAGTCGCCACGACCTCAATACCTACTGAAATAAGGTGAGACCAGTGGCCATGGCTCTGTATATGAGTCCTTTATTTGTGGTAAAAATTCCAGAAGAAAACTCGTCTTCGTTTGACCGTGGCGACGGTCTAAGTGCGAGTAGGTCAGAATTTTCAGCACAACGTTAAAAGACATAGTGACACTCGGAGGACCATAAATCCTAAACCGTAACTCGGATTAAGACGAGTCCTAAATGAAAAGTTATATACTTGAATAGAGCTAACTGAAAATCATATTTACAATAGCCCAGGTCATACTGATCAGATCCATAACAGTAAAACAGTAGGTTCCGGTGGGTCTTGGTGTTCGATGTTTATCACGGTTCTCATCCTTGATGCATATAGCTTCAAGTGTACAACTCGTTGATGTGTTTGCATCATCTTAACCAAGTTTTGACATCATAACACTTGTGTAATTCTAAGACATGTAGCACAACTCAATTAAGTGTTGTATGTAGTTTGATGAACCAAAGTTACATCAAAGTCTTAGATTTAACACATACATGAACTATAAAAGTAATATTGAACTACAAACTTGAAAGTAAACTAACTAATCAAGATCTTAAGATGTAGAACATAGTTCTTAGTTAGATCTTGAAGATTCAAGACCCAAAGGTCTAGATCTAAAGTTATTAAGTTAAATCTAACACAAGTGTATGAAGTTATAACTAAAAAGTTATACTTCCATGTTCTTGAACTTATAAAGTTAACTTTTGTTCAAGAAAAATTAGATCAAGATTTACTAGTAATACTTGACCAAATCACAACTTTAAAGTATATAAAATGAAGTAATAATCTAAAGAAACAAGTAACTAGTTCATTATTGTTCATACTTTAAAGATTCAAGCCAAAGTCTTGATCTTTAAGAATGTAAACTTTTAAGTTTACAACATGAATTACAAGTATGAGTTTACAACACCTGAACTTTAATCTTTTAAAACTTTAAAGGTAGAACATAAACTAGGAAGTTTTGTTCTTGTTTGTTTTTATAAATACAAGATAAAATGAAGAATCAAACTAAAGAGTTTGGTTCTTAACAACAACTAACAAAGTAAGTAATTTAACAACAACAAAGAACAAGTAACAAAGTAAGTAAATGATGATGATATGGATGTGATATAAATCTGTTTTTAAGAGGAGAAAGAAGGAGGAAAAAGCTCATGATACTTACAAACTTGAGAGAGAAAAGAGAGAAAGTTGCAAGTACTATTTGTGTGTGTGTGAGAAATGAGAAAACAAGTGAGTAAGTTATACAAAAAAAGTTTTTGAACTCCCTCTTCTCATGCTTAGCCGACGGTTTCAATCCAAAAAGGGGGGAGGTAGTTGTCTACTAGTCTCATGCATGTAAAGGTTCAAAAGGTGGTTACAAGAGGTGTTTTTATGGGAATGGTGTGTAACTAAGTAAGTAACAAGATTCCATGTATACTTAAACCATCTTGTTAAACCTAAGTAATACTTACATGAGTGTTGGGCTAATTAAGTCCATTAAAGAAGTAGGGTGGGCTTCTAAGCCCATGTACAAATACAAAGCTCAAGTATGTATGTAAGTAACAAGTTAAATAAATAAGCTCAAGTCCAAATAAATAATAATCCAATAAAAGCCCAAGTAATTAACTAGTAACTTTTAGTTAATTAAAATGATTAATAAAACTTAATCATGAATGTAAATAATATCTTCAGATATTATTCGTGTAATGTACGTGTGTCACAAAGACGTTTCGGGCATTTAAAGTTAATCGCGGTAACAAGTAAACGTATGTAAACAATACATTCATTTAATCACAAGTATTAATAATAAATATTAATAATTAATCGTTGGAAAATCCAGGGTCGTAACATTACCCACCTGTTAAAGAAAATTTCGTCCAGAAATTTTAACCTGAGGTAGATGGAGGAGTCGGGAAAAGGTGAGGATACTTCTGCATTATTTGATCCTCTCGCTCCCAAGTAAACTCAGGTCCTCGTTTGGCATTCCATCATACACGGATGATCGGAATCTTGTTGCGTTTCAAAGTTTTGATCTCACGATCCATAATTTCAACAGGCTCTTCCACGAAGTGGAGTTTGTCATCAATAGTAAGTTCTTCAAGTGGTATGATAAGTTCGGGTGCAGCAAGACACTTCTTCAAGTTTGACACGTGGAAGGTAGGATGAACTGAGCTCAATTGTGCTGGTAGATCTAAACGGTAAGTAACGGGTCCAACACGCTCCAAAATTTTGAAAGGACCAATGTATCGCGGGTTCAACTTTCCGCGTTTTCCAAAACGGATCACACCTTTCCAAGGTGCAACCTTAAACATTACACGGTCGCCCACGTTGAATTAAAAGTCTTTATGTTTAAGGTCAGCATAACTCTTTTGACGATCGCGGGCAGTCTTAAGTCTCGCTTGAATCTGAGCAATCTTCTCCGTCGTTTCATGGACTACCTCGGGTCCGGTGATTTGCTTTTCGCCTACTTCGGCCCAACAAATAGGAGATCGGCACTTGCGGCCATACAACGCTTCAAAAGGTGCGGCATTAATACTCGAGTGATAACTGTTGTTGTAAGAAAATTCGGCGAGTGGCAAATGCCTTTCTCAGGCCTTTCCGAAATCAATAACACATGCACGCAACATGTCTTCCAAGGTCTGAATCGTTCGTTCACTTTGCCCGTCGGTTTATGGATGATAAGCAGTACTCATGTCGAGTCGGGTTCCCATGGCTTCTTGCAAGGAACGCCAAAATCTGGAAGCAAAATGAGGATCGTGATCTGAGATGATCGATAAAGGTATGCCATGACGAGTTACAACCTCTTTGATGTATAGTTGAGCAAGTCTCTCCATCGTATCCGTTTCCTTCATAGCCAGGAAGTGCGCAGATTTGGTAAGACGGTCAACGATAACCCAGATGGTATAGTATCCGCCCACCGTCTTTGGCAGCTTAGTAATGAAATCCATTGTGATCCTTTCCCACTTCCATTGCGGGATTTCCGATTGCTGAAGTAACCCAGAAGGTCTCTGATGCTCAGATTTAACCTTCGAGTAAGTCAAACACTTACCAACATAAGTTGCAACGTCCTTCTTAAGATTCGGCCACCAATACTGTTCCTTAAGATCGTGGTACATTTTTCCCGCTCCGGGATGAATCGAATATCTCGATTTGTGTGCTTCATCAAGTATAAGGTTCCGTAGATCTCCATAAAGAGGTACCCAAATTCTTCCGGCATAACATCGGAGTCCGGTTTCCCTAACCTCAAGTCGAGAAATGAGGATGTTCAAGTGTTCGTGAGATATATTCTCCTCCTTGAGAGCCTCATCTTGGGCTACTCGGATCTGACTGTTGAGATTCGAATGGATGGTGATGTTCAGTGCCCTAACACGAAGATGTGCCATCCTCTCCTTTCGGATTAAAGTGTTAGCTACAACATTGGCCTTGCCAGGATGATAGCGAAGTTCACAATTGTAGTCGTTTAGCGTCTCGATCCATCGACGCTGTCTCATATTTAGTTGCTTCTGATCAAAGATGTGCTGGAGACTCTTGTGATCGGTGAAGATAGTACTCTTAGTTCCATCCAAATAGTGTCTCCACAATTTGAGCGCAAAGACAACGGCTCCAAGTTCAAGATTGTGAATAGTGTAGTTCCGTTCTTGAATATTCAGTTGACGAGAAGAATAGGCAATAACCTTTGATCGTTGCATCAGTACACAACCAAAATCACTTTTCGAAGCATCGCAATAAACAAAAAAGTCGTCACTGCCCTCAGGAAGTGATAAGATAGGTGCGGTGATCAACTTCTTCTTCAAGGTTTGAAATGCTGATTCGTGTGCGGGTTCCCAAATGAACTTCTTCCCTTTGTGAGTCAGCAAGGTCAAAGGACGCGCAATCAGAGAAAATCCTTCAATAAACCTTCGGTAGTAACCAGCAAGACCTAAAAATTGGCGAATGTGAGTTAGAGTAGTGGGAGTCTCCCACTTACTGATAGCTTCAATCTTGGCGGGATCAACTTTGATACCCTGGTCGCTCACAACATGTCCCAGAAAGTGGACTTCCTTCAACCAAAATTCACACTTTGAGAATTTCGCATAAAGTTGCTCTTGTCTCAAGAGTTCAAGCACTAATTGAAGATGTTGCTCATGCTCTTCCTCGCTCTTAGAGTAGATGATGATATCATCTATGAAGACGATAACGAACTTATCCAGGTACAGCTTGCAGATACGATTCATAAGATCCATGAACACGGCAGGTGCGTTGGTTAATCCGAATGGCATCATGAGGAACTCATAATGACCATAACGGGTTCTGAATGCAGTCTTCATCACATCACTTTCCTTCACCCTCAACTGGTGATAACCGGATCGCAAATCAATCTTAGAGTAAACACTCGATCCTTGTAGTTGATCAAAAAGATCGTCAATGTGGGGAAGAGGATACCGATTCTTGATTGTCAATTTGTTGTGTTCACGGTAGTCGATACACATACGGAAGGATCCATCCTTCTTCTTCACAAACAACACAGGTGAGCCCCAAGGCGAGAAACTTGGTTGGATAAATCCACGGTCAAGTAGTTCTTGTAGTTGACTCTGTAATTCTTGCATCTCGGAAGGTGCGAGTCTATAAGGTGTGCGAGCTACAGGTGCTGCTCCTGGCACTAAATTAATCTGAAACTCTACTGCTCTCGGCGGCGGTAATCCAGGCAATTCTTCAGGGAAGACATTGGAAAATTCGTTCACAATTCGAACATCGTTCACGCTCTTCACCTCAGTTTCTACCGATTTCACATGCGCTAGCACGGCAAGACGTCCCTTCTTCATAATCTTTTGCACTTTCACGCAACTAATGAGGTTCAGCTTCGAGGTACATCTCTCTCCGTAAATGATCAGTGGCTCACCATCTCCTTGTGGTAGACGAAGAGCTTTATCTCCACAGATAATGTCAGCCTTTATCTTGGTCAACCAATCCATACCGACAATAACGTCAAAACTTCCCAATTTGATGGGTATCAAATCAATTTCGAATTCCGCACCAGCTATGTTGATAATAGCTCCTCGACTAATGTGGTCAACTTTTTCAAGGTTACCGTTGGCTACTTCGACAAGCATACTCTCTTTTAACGGGACTAACGGCCAATTAATCTTATCTTAAAAATGTCTACATACATAACTCCTATCAGCACCAGTATCAAATAGGACAAAAGCTAAAAGGTTGTTGATAGTGAATATACCTGTCACCAAGTCTGGATTCTCGCGTGCATCCCTTGCATTAACGTTGAAAGCTCTACCACGGGGTGGTCCGCTGTCTTTTCTTTTGTTGGGGTACGCATTTCTGAAATGGCCCGTTTGTCCGCATTCGTAGCACTTTTTAGATCCATTGGTGTTCGGCTTCCCATTCAAAGTGGTGACCTTGCAGTCCTTCCCGATATGCCCAGTCCGTTGTCACCTTTCGCAAACAACATTACAATACCCAGTATGGTGCTTGTAGCACCGCTTGCATTGAGGTAAGGTTCCCTTGTAGTTGGGGTTGGAGTTCCCACCGTTGTTGTTTCCTTTGAAACCTTCATGTCGTTTTGCCGGGTTTTGATCATAGGTCCTTCTCCTTTTGTTATCCCATTTTCGCTTCTCACTATTACCTGCTTCAGACTTAGCCTTCTCCGGTTCATCGATGATGATTTGGTTCATTAAAGTATGCGCCATGCGCATCGCTTCCAGGACATTTGGTGGCTTGGACTAGGTGAAGTTTCCCTTAATGCTCTTAGGAAGTCCCCAGAATTACCTTTCCATACGCTTGAATTTCGGGGTGACCATTTTCGGACACATCAGGGCTAATTCCAAAAACCTCCGGTTGTAACTATCAAGGTCATTCCCAACAGCCTTTAACTGCATAAATTCAATCTTTATCTTCTGGATCTCGGTCTTAGGGCAATATTCTTCAATCAGGGCCCCTTTGAATTCCTCCCATGGAGTAGCAAACGCCTCATCAATACCTTTTGCTTGAGCCAACGTGTTCCACCACGTTAGTGCGCTGTCAGACAGAGTGCATGAAGCAAACTTGGTTTTATTCGCTTCCGAGCAGTTACTAACTTGAAACACAGATTCTAATTTCTCGAACCATCTAGTGAGACTAACCAGCCCCTCTGTTCCACTGAAGTTATGAGGTTTACATCTTTGGAACTCTTTGTACGTACACCCATTACGAATGGGCTGAATAACCGGCGGCGGTGGCGGTGGAGCTTGGGGTTGCATTTCCGCAATGGCTGCGGCTACCCTTTCGGCAATCATCTCCTGGATTTGGGCTGTGGTCGGTGTTGATCGTCCGTTGGCCATGATGTTCTAAAAAAAATTTTGACTCAAGTCAAAATCCAGCATTCAATATATAATAATACAGTATACAATAACCAACATGTAAATAGCACAACACATGTTAATTAAGTAGAACAACTAGATACCGATATCACAAAACCATCGTACAGTAACGTAAATAGAACATCGTGCAAGAATTACATAACGCAAAGTTCCATTCATTAATAATAAGTTGCATACATCAGCATAGGCTCGTACAATACATAAGTAATACATAAAACTACAACTAGATTACATAATGAAATCTACTACAAAAGCCCTACGGTGAAGGTGGGTGTAGGATGTCCAATACGTGAGACATCTGGTCCTCGAGCTCAGTTACCCGAGCACAGAGGATCTCCACCTCCCTCATCAGTTCCTCGACAGAGGGAGTGGGTGGGGCAAGCGGTGCAGTCGGTACGGGTGGTGCTGGTAGAGCTGGTGGTGCAGACGGTCCGGCTCCAGAAGTAGAGGCTGCGAGGCAGTAAGGCTTACGGATGAACGGATCAGCAGGATACAGCACAAGCCACTTTTGGGAGGTAACCCTACGACGTCGACCAAATGCGTCAGTGAATGCTCGACCTACGTTGATCCCGGGAATGACGGTACCATCGAAATGGTACCGCTTCTTCGGCGGGGTGGAGGGTGGCTGAACAGGTGCGTCATCAAGGTCCTCCTCTTCGGAGTCATCGTCACTAGAGTCGTCTGTGGATGAGTCTTCGGATGACGGGTCATCTGAATCATGTGGAGGTGGCTGCACAGATGGCTGTACTGGCTCTCCTCGGGCGGCCATCATCTGTCGGTATCTAAAAGGCGGGATCGGCACGAGTCGTCCATCAGGAGCGCGTCGGCACCAATGACGATACTGATTACGGAATGGACCTTCCTCAAATTCCGCGGGAATCAAAACACCACCGGGATGGTGCTGTGGCTCCTGAGGTACCGGGGCAAGTGGAGCTGGAATCTCCGGGAGGTCCTGGCTCCGTCGGCAGTAACCACTGGGGCAGGTGCATGACTACTAGCTCCGGAAGACGAAGCGCCTGGGTCACTAGAGTGTGTCGCCGACGAGATCGGTGGATCGGCAACAGTAGCAGGTGAAATGGCTGAAGAGTCTGAACTGCCCAAAACGATAGCAGGTGGAATATCCGACATCTGAACAAGGAAAAATAAATTTTCCATGTCAGTAAGTCATAAAGCAAGCACGTATTAGGCCAACAGTCTAAATCATGTGTAACAGTAAGTAGCATGACAATAACGACAAGTATCATGCAATCGAAACAGATAATAGCATGCAGTAGTGAAATCATGTAATAGCATACGGCATATAGTAGTAAAAGTAAGCGGCAGCATGCAGTAAGTTCAGCGGAAACAAGTAAACTAGCAAGTTGTAGATTAGTCCTATTAGTGAATCCTACTCGGGTCGGTCTTAGACTCACTAATGCAACCTAATTCCCTACAACCAATGCTCTGATACCAAATGTGATGCCCCGTACAAAACCATCGTGTACGAATCATTAACAACAGGATCATTACAAGGTCAAACACTATATGCTGACTCAAAATACGTTTGTGATTATGATAAAAGGTGACGTCATAACTAACGTCGAATGTTTTACATCAAAAGTATGCTTTAATGAATAGAAGCATGGATAATAGTATGTGACCCATAGGTCGTTACAAATCATAGTTTCAAAAGTAATAATGTTTATGAATGCAAGATAAACGGTCATGCGGTGACATCTCTAAAGCAGCGGGTGTCTACAGCAAGACTAGTACACAGCGGAAGCTAGCAACCTTAAGCACCTGAGAAAAACATGCTTAAAAACATCAACACAAAGGTTGGTGAGCTATAGTTTAAGTATAACAGTATGTAAGGTAGGCCACGAGATTTTAGTGCTACAAAGAGCGTTTCAAAACAGTATGATAAAGTATATGTTTAACCGTGGGCACTTGGTAACTAACTTAACGTTTATACCCCCTGAAAGTACACTTGGCAAGTTCGTATGTTTACGAAGTATTAAACACTCATTAAATGCTAGCGCGACTAGCCCGAGTGTGGATATCAAACCCTATGGATCCATATCTAAGATTCGCGTTCACCGGTTCAAAAACCGATGACTAAACGTTACCGAGCTAAAGGGAATGTTTATGCCGTTGTATAACCCACACATATATAAAGTTTAAGTACTCGTGCCTAGTATGTAAAACATAAAATGCGCATGTATTCTCAGTTCCCAAAATAGTTAAAGTAAAAAGGGATGCTATAACTCACAGTGGTAAAGTAGTGGTAAAGTCGAGTCGGGAAAATAAGCAAGTACGTAGGTCCGAAAAGTCCTCAACCTAAGTCAAATAGTACTGAGTTAGTAAATCATTCCAATAGGTTTAAATGTATGTAAATAAGGTCTTAAAGGTCATCATCAATCATCATCAAACAAAAGGTGTAAAGTAAGTTTCGTTTATGAAAGAAGTTTAAAACAAAGGCTGATTTCGGTCAGTTGCCACGACCTCAATACCTACTGAAATAAGGTGAGACCAGTGGACATGGCTCCGTATATGAGTCCTTTATTTGTGGTAAAAATTCCAGAAGCAAACTCGTCTTCGTTTGACCGTGGCGACGGTCTAAGTGCGAGTAGGTCAGAATTTTCAGCACAACGTTAAAAGACATAGTGACACTCGGAGGGCCATAAATCCTAAACCGTAACTCGGATTAAGACGAGTCCTAAATGAAAAGTTATCTAATCGAACAGAGCTAACTGAAAATAATCTTTACAGTAGCCAAGGTCATACTGATCAGACCCAGAACAGTAAAACAGTAGGTTCCGGTGGGTCTTGGTGTTCGATGCTTATCACAGTTCTCATCCTTGATGCATATAGCTTCAAGTGTACAACTCGTTGATGTGTTTGCATCATCTTAACCAATTTTTGACATCATAACACTTGTGTAAGTCTAAGACATGTAGCACAACTCAATTAAGTGTTGTATTTAGTTTGATGAACCAAAGTTACATCAAAGTCTTAGATTTAACACATACATGAACTATAAAAGTAATATTGAACTACAAACTTGAAAGTAAACTAACTAATCAAGATCTTAAGATGTAGAACATAGTTCTTAGTTAGATCTTGAAGATCCAAGACCCAAAGGTCTAGATCTAAAGTTATTAAGTTAAATCTAACACAAGTGTATGAAGTTATAACTAAAAAGTTATACTTCCATGTTCTTGAACTTATAAAGTTAACTTTTGTTTAAGAAAAATGAGATCAAGATTTACTAGTAATACTTGACCAAATCACAACTTTAAGGTACATAAAATGAAGTAATAATCTAAATAAACAAGTAACTAGTTCATTGTTGTTCATACTTTAAAGATTCAAGCCAAAGTCTTGATCTTTAAGAATGTAAACTTTTAAGTTTACAACATGAATTACAAGTATGAGTTTACAACACATGAACTTTAATCTTTTAAAACTTTAAAGGTAGAACATAAACTAGGAAGTTTTGTTCTTGTTTGTTCTTGTAAATACAAGATAAAATGAAGAATCAAACTAAAGAGTTTGGTTCTTAACAACAACAAACAACAACTAACAAAGTAAGTAATTTAACAACAACAAAGAACAAGTAACAAAGTAAGTAAATGATGATGATATGGATGTGATATAAATCGGTTTTTAAGAGGAGAAAGAAGAAGGAAAAAGCTCATGATACTTACAAACTTGAGAGAGAAAAGAGAGAAAGTTGCAAGTACTATTTGTGTGTGTGTGAGAAATGAGAAAACAAGTGAGTAAGTTATACAAAAAAAAAGTTTTTGAACCCCCTCTTCTCATGCCTAGCTAACGGTTTCAATCCAAAAAAGGGGGAGGGAGTTTTCTACTAGTTTCGTGCATGTAAAGGTTCAAAAGGTGGTTACAAGAGGTGTTTTTATGGGAATGGTGTGTAACTAAGTAAGTAACAAGATTCCATGTACACTTAAACCATCTAGTTAAACCTAAGTAATACTTACATGAGTGTTGGGCTAATTAAGTCCATTAAAGAAGTAGGGTGGGCTTCTAAGCCCATGTACAAATACAAAGCCCAACTATGTATGTAAGTAACAAGTTAAATAAATAAGCCCAAGTCCAAATAAATTATAATCCAATAAAAGCCCAAGTAATTAACTTGTAACTTTTAGTTAATTAAAATGATTAATAAAACTTAATCATGAATGTAAATAATATCTGAAAATATTATTCGTGTAATGTACGTATGTCACAAAGACGTTTCGGGCATTTAAAGTTAATCGCGGTAACAAGTAAATGTATGTAAACAATACATTCATTTAATCACAAGTATTAATAATAAATATTAATAACTAATCGTTGGAAAATCCAGGGTCGTTACACCGTACGCCAATTGTCATATCGCGGATGTGCATTTTTGAAAAATGTTGAAACCAAGCAACCTAGTAGCATCCCGCCTTTGACGAAAATATAAAACATAATCAGGAATAGTTTTTTGAGAATAATTAATTATACATTGGCATATGCGTATGAACAATGGCCGACTCATTCTATAACGTTTACGAAAATAATCGCCGGGTAGGATTGTCGGAAAAATAATCATTCCATAAACGCATACCGGTTCCCTCTCAATCTCTTAATAAATGTTTTCTAGGCGCTCTTGGGATCGGTTCCGCGAATTCTTCTTCTTCTTCTTCTTGATCGATCATATCAAGTAGATCGAGTGCAACATTACTAAAATTGGAACTCGCAGAATCTAACGAAAATTGTGTTAGACTATCCAATTTTGAAGGCATTCTAGATTGTTGATATTTTGATATTGAGAGTGATATTGAGTTTAAAAATCTGATATAGATTGATTTGGGATAGAGGCGTATATATATTGAAGATAATAAAAATTATAAAAATAAAAATTTAAAGGAAAATAGCTTTTGGATGAATTGGCAACGGTCAAAAAACTCAAAAAGTTGCCAAAGAACATGTCATGGAAACTGTCTTGGGGAAGGAGTGCTTGTGGGCGGAGTGCTTGAGGGCATTCGAGGGAGGAGGAGGGCGGTTTGACTGCCATCGGCACCCTCCGAGGGCGGCTCCGATGACACGCTCCAGAACGTGTGGATGGGAGTGGTCTAAACACATCTAATGAACAATATAATATTCAATATTTTGACAAACGATGACATAATTATAACTATTTTTATATATAATATAATATAAAACCATTATTGTGACGACCCGGAAATTTCCGACCAAATTTAAACTTAATTCTTATTTGATTTCGACACGATAAGCAAAGTCTGTAAAGTTGAATCTCAAAAATTTTGAACTATTTTTATGAATCTATTTGACCTTTGACTTTTCCCGACGACTCACAATACGATTACTTGTAAATAGATATGTATATAATTATATATATATATATATATATATATATATATATATATATGTAAATAATAAAATGAAATATTATATATTGTAATTGTTAGAATTAATTACGTAAATAATAATAATATATAATAAATATTATTTAGAAAGTATATATACATATAAATAAAGTGTATAGAATATATATTTAGTGATTTCGAAGTTATTTAGTAAACAACAGTAACGCTCAATTGTCATTCAATTGATAGTAAACGAGTTAAAAAGGAACTTATGTGATTTTAAAATAAACGATGATCCGAAAATAAGTTTTATAAATTATAGGCTTATTAAAAATATAATAAATAATAAAACACACCAACTAGGTATGACGTCAAGAATTTTAAAAGGTTTAAAACAATATAGATATATATATAATTTTTATAAATATAAAATTAACCAATCATTGAATCATATTAAACTAAAATACATTGGGTTTTAGATAACAGATAAAAATTAAATACCAACCCGTGACTACATATTTAATACCCGAGTTTATTTAATTATTACACCGTGTTATATCTATACTCGTGATTAACCAGTAAAACACCTGTGACCTTATCTAATCTATCTATATTATTGCCCCTTCCCGATTCATTTTATCAAACACCCAATTTTTTCTCTCAAGAACACCCACTACTATTCATCATCATCATCAATCTTTTATCACTCAAGAACACCTTAAAAACTTGATGGATCATAAAATCGTTTATATATTTGGATTCCTCTCGAAGAGCTCTACACATCCATATCAACAATTTCATGATTTGTGTAAGTTTTAAAAACTCAAATTTTTGGGTTTTTCATGTTTTTGTTACATATTAGGGTAGATATAGTGTCTATTGCTCAAGTCTATATGATTATACATGATTGTATGTGTTATATTGCTCGTTTGATGTGTTTATGTTTAATCCCGAATTTGTTTTGTGTGGTTACAGAAACTTGGTTTTCTTGAATGTTAAATATTATGATATAATTAAAATCCTCTCGAAAAATTAATAATTTTAGGCTTTAGATTCGCGTATTTTCATTACCGTATGCTTAAGATATGATTGATTGAAGTTTTTGTGATGAATATGTGATTATGTCGAATTCTGGAAAAATGGACATAGAATTGAATTTTAAACTGATCATAATTGTGTAGAGGATTTAAAAACACTCAAGTTAGACTAGGATATCATGCTATTTGGATTTGTAATACTCCCGTTATGCTTAATTGATCGTATATGAAAAACTGATTTGCTCAGTATTATAAAACTGACTTTTAAATTTATTTGAAGTATGATAGTGATTTAGGACTTTGCATTTCTGAAAATTTCATATGTTGTAGTTAACGTTTCATCTAGGCCTTGCATCATTTGGATTTGTGAAGCTTGAGTAATGTGCGTGTCGAAATGGTAACCTGCATTCTGTCCAAATCTGTAACGTATGCACCTATAGTTTTATAATAAGAGTTGTACACCTTTTTAGACCTTGGCCTTCTGGATTATCGAACTTCGTATGTTATGTGATAAATGTCTAGTTTATTGAAACCTCAAAAACCCGATACATTGTGCACACTAAGGCCGTAGATTTGGTAACTTCTGAATTGAGCTGAAACAGAATGTCCAATTTGATTGAATAAACTGCACCAATTGGCTAAACAAAAGTTTCTCATTTTTGGATATGTGGTAATTTGACTTGTCCTTGAACTAAGACCACTGACCTAGATTGATTTGCATGTCCCTAGCTCCGGTTATAGCCATTACGAGATTGGTGCGCAGTCAGAAACTGATTTAGCGAACCATAAATGTACCTCTTCTGAAACCCAACTTGTAGACATTGTATGAGGCCCTGGCTAGACTTTTTGGAATCAATTTTGAGTCTACTTTTGATCTGGAGTTTTCCATGTTACCATGTTTTATGTGTTATGAATTATGTCCGTTGTTTGTATGACGCGCGTGAAAATTTGTGACAATACGTGTTAACTACAAACTAAACAGGCCAATATGTTTAATTAACTTGAGTTCTGGAAAATGTAGATTTTATATTTGAAAATTTCATGATTAGAAGTTAAGTTTTCATATAGGTGTTGTATCTTAAAAGTTTCTAGATTTTGAGATAATTGCATGCGAAAATGGACACCCGAACTTGGACCGTCCATTTGGACACTTGACCCGTTTGAGTCTAAAAATGTCAAAATGGATAACGGTCAGCGTAAACAAATTCTATATGTTGATTTAAGTATGCCTGCAAGTTTTGGTGCTTTAAAAATGAGTTTTGGGTCTATTTTGATTTAAAGAGAGATTTATGACCTATTCGGGTCAAACGTGAATAAATTGACCCATATGCATAATTTTGGAAAACGGAAGTCACCAACACATCTAAAATATCATTTTTGAGCTGTGATACAAATTTGGTTAACTCAGGTCAGCCAGATTCAAATTTGGATCGTTAACCGAAAGTTTTAGCATTTTTAACAAAAGTGTCAAAAATGACTCTCGAGCCTACTTTGCGGACTCATAAGTTGAAATTGGTTAAGTTCGGATAAAAAGCATTAATTGATATTGAAAGTATTTACGACAAGCTTTAAAACGATATGTTATATGTATGATTTTGTCGAGACTAAACTGGTTTAAAACGAGTACGAAAATGGAACATCAGGGCTGATCCAATGCTGTTAACAATAGCAAAACTCAGCATTTAGTGTTTTGAAGGACTGTTTTCGCGAGGTCATAACTTTCAAACTGTAACTCCGTCTTTGTCAAATAAACTGTCTATAGAAAGGTGGGATGACATACTTTCTAACGGTCACGACCCAAAGTATTATATCGGATTTGGTGGGACCCGAAATCTGCTGTAAAGTTACTACATATACATATATGTAAATAATATTATTTTTACTAAATAAAAATGTATAACTTAAGTTTGACCTATGTTTGACTATTTGACCAACTTGAGTAATATTATGAGATTGTTGACTGGTGTTGACTATGTTGACTGTGTTTGACTTGCGTTTGACTTACATTTGACTTAATTTGACTTTTGTTGACTTTTGCTAAATTTTGCTAAATTTATGAGTAGGACTTGAGCAATAAGACTATACGAACCCTATAGACCGACCTAGCTTATTAGACACTTATTGGCCAACATATGTTCTCTAGGTTGGGGTCTACGGTTACTTGCATTCTGATTTTCGGTCACATCTCTGTGATTTATTTCTGAAGTTGTCAGGTGAGTTTCATTTGCCTTTTTACCCTTTATATTTTTGGGCTGAGAATACATGCGTAATTTTTATAAATGATTTACAAAATAGACACAAGTACGTGAAACTACATTCTATGGTTGAATTATCGAAATCGAATATGCCCCTTTTTATTTAGTCTGGTAATCTAAGAATTAGGGAACAGACACCCTAATTGACGCGAATCCTAAAGATAGATCTATCGGGCCCAACAAGCCCCATCCAAAGTACCGGATGCTTTAGTACTTCGAAATTTATATCATGTCCGAAGGAGGATCCCGGAATGATGGGGATATTCTATATGCATATTGTTAATGTCGGTTACCAGGTGTTCAATCCATATGAATGATATTTTTGTCTCTATGCATGGGACGTTTATTTATGAGAATTGGAAATATGAAATCTTGTGGTCTATTAAAATTATGAAATGTTTGTTTATGATAAACTAATGAACTCACCAACCTTTTGGTTGACACTTTAAAGCATGTTTATTCTCAGGTATGAAAGAAATCTTCCGCTGTGCTTTTGCTCATCTTAGAGATATTAATTGGAGTCACTCATGACATATTTCAAAAGACGTTGCATTCGAGTCATTGAGTTCATCAAGATTATTATTAAGTCAATTATAGTAAGATATATTATGAAATGGTATGCATGTCGTCAACCGTAGATGTAATGAAAGATTGTCTTTTCAAAAATGAATGCAATGTTTGTAAAATGTATTATATAGAGGTCAAATACCTCGCGATGTAATCAACTGTTGTGAATCATTCATAATCGATGTGGACTTTGTCCGGATGGATTAGGACGGGTCCTTTCAGTTGGTATCAGAGCGATGGTCTTAGCGAACCAGGTCTACATTAGTGTGTCTAACTGATAAATCGTTAGGATGCAATAGTGAGTCTGGACTTCGACCGTGTCTGCATGTTAAAAGTTTTGCTTATCATTTTTGTCAGAAATCATCTGCTTATCATCCTTATGAAATTACTTGCTTATCATTCTTAGTCTAGACACATCTTACTGCAATGATTGCATGAATAGTGTATAGACAAAAAAAAATTCATATCTTAACGTATCTGCTACTTCATATCTTAGCGTACCTGTTATTGTTATCTTTGCCTGACAGCTTCCATAGATTCCTCCGTAACTTATGAGATTTTAGTATTATATATGCATATGTAAATTATGTATTGCAGGGTACTAATCTACATCCTATAATCTAATTCTTATCGAAAATCCTTCATCTGATCGTACGGGATGAATCCTTCAACCAGTTCGAGTCCCTCGAATTCTGATAACTATTCTGATAGTTATTCCGACAGCTATTCCGACGTGGACGTTCACCTAAGCTCCGAAAGCAGCGTCACCAGAATGAATCAACCAACCAACCATCCCCAATTCATATGATGAGTTCGTAGTCTACTTAATCATTGGAGACAAGAAGAATCGATCCCTTTCACCCACCATATTGTTCGCTGGGCGAAGAACTTGAAACATTCACTGGCAAACCAATTCGAAACACCATCTTCACCCTCATTTCCAGAGTAGCTCGACATGATTATATTCTATCCACAATTTGAAACCTTACTCATCTGCTCGTTCCGACCGACAATTATGCCGGAGTAATACAAGAAGTCAACGAACTTCGAGATCGAGTAATCAATTTGGAGAATATGGTGCAAAACATACCAGCTTCAACAACATCACCGGCATCAACAGTATCACCAACAACACAAGTTTCAACATCACATGCCCCAATATCTCATTCTGTACCTAGAGCATAATCATCATTCTACGAATCATTTTACATTATTTATCTTCGTTCAACATGGTGATTATATAATCTTTAATATTTTAAGAGATTATATATTCATATTCTAACGGTAAATCAAATGAGTCTAATATCATATTGACCCATTAAATTCATGATTACATCTGAAGAAAATATATATGTAAGTATATTTTCATAAAGATTGTAATTAAAATTCTTTTGTACAAACTAATAATGGTGAAAATATTTCAACGGGTAGGTAATACCCGAGGAATATTTAAATTTCACATTAATAAGTTACACTGTACATTCTTCAAATCTGATTCAACAGTCATTTACTATTCTACTTACATCCACCGATATACGTATCCGTTCACCACAAAATAACCATTTTCATTCAATTTCATACTTGAATTTTGATCTATCAGAATCCAACAAGTGGCATAATGAAGAAAACATTGGACAAAATAAAATTTATTAGAAACAAACAAATTAACTATGAGAATATTGTTAAGAATCCACGCTAACAAAATCCTAGCTAACTGTTCCTAGCTAACTGACTACATTTTATTTATCGCAATTTTAATTCTCGCAATTTTATTTATCGTCATTTAATTTCTGTTATTTATTTTACGCACTTTAAATATCGGGACACGTATACAAGGTTTTGACATATCATACCGACGCATCTATATATATATATATATATATTATTTAGAATAACCATAGACACTCTATATGCAGTAATGATCGAGTTCTCTATACAGGGTTGAGGTTGATTCTACAATAATATATATAGTTTGAGTTGTGATCGAGTCTGAGACATATACGGGTCACGACATGTATTAATAAATTTGAATATTATATATTAAACTTTGTATGAATTATTGGACTGTCAACTGTGGACTATCGACTGTGGACTAATAAGATTGGACAATTAAAATGAATTAAAATATTGATTATAATATATGAAACTAAACAATTCTTCAAGTTTGCCACTTGATTTCATCTTAAACCTCATTTGTATCTTGAAGATTACAATCCGCGTTCAAAACTTTCATGATTCTTGAAAACACCTCAATCGAGAGGATGAACCAACCGCACTTCATCTACGGAAGGAAAGATTTATGCATATAGTAGTATACCTGAAAAACTCTCGGAAACTGAATAAATGTTTAACGCGTAGCTGTGCTAATTCCTTTAGCGTTATTATTACCGAAAATAACTTTGCAATCTCTTTCTAAATTAGCCAATTTTGTCACAGCTCCAACAAGTCAACTTCAATTTTTCGTTCGAAACAACCTAATTATAACCTTGATATATATGCGTGCTCTTTTATTGTTATCGGGGAACCTTTCATATTCCATCATATTACCCTCAGTGTTTAATCATCTAAAAACACAGTTCTCCTGAAACCACCTCAAATTGATAACCGATGATTCAGAATTCGTAGCATTAAATGCAAAGGAAACAGAAAAATGGTAAATGGTCTAAACGGCCAAAAGTTTGATGATAAAGAAAGGAGTGTTAGGAACGCTCGATAGAAAATTTGGTACAGAAAAACAGATTGAGTTAACCATGAAGGAGACCAATGACAAATACAAGGACCAACCCCTATATTCAAAGAATCCAGGTAATTCTAGATCCGATGAAATCTTTAGAGAATATCTTGCTCCGAAGTCATGTTAAAATCTTGTGGAAAATTTTTCTTCATCAACCTTCGAACTTAGAAATTCCAAAATATCATCATAAATATCTTCGATATTTCTGAGGATGTTTTCATAAATATTCTTGTCCAAAATTATCTACCTCTTCGTGTTTTCTGTATTTCATTATATTGAAAACTTCTGTAAAATCTAAGTATAAATTATGAATGAATTGTGGAGAAGTGTTGGGAATTGAAGCATGAGTTAGTATAATATAATGACGCTTGGCCAACGTGATTATATTACAGTAAGTCATGCTAGGTTTCTAATGAAACGTGATGATGGTTCACAGTAGATCACAACCTCATCATGTGCCATGTTACATAACTCTTTCATTCTACTTAACTTATGAACATATCAAGAAAATGTATTCTTGATGGTTCTATCTTCCGTGATGTTGATAAATTTGAAAATCAAATCGTGCTATTACGATTTCCTTCTTAAAACATTAACCATTTTCATTCGAAACTCCATACCCACGAATTCTGGACCATTACTTGAGGTACTTAATGGATAGAAGAGAAACAGAGCATAAAGCTTCGAAGTGTAAATAGGAGTATAAATCGCAGCAAATAAGAGAAAGCATTATCTGTGGATGGCAATGATATAGGAGACAGAAGCAAGGGGCTTCGAAATATAAGGGAAGATATAAAACCCAATAACAACACAGAAATTACAAACCGTGTATATTAATACGAATAGCAATATAAAGACACGGTATAATTAAGAATAGTATCACCCCAAGGGCGATGTTGAAGAACACAGATTCCTTCGGTTAAAGTTGGAAAAGGAGAATGATTGTTGCGATAGTAAGGATGAGGACAAGAGTCAGAACTGGATTAAGCATTTTCACAATCGTTTGGATGTATGAACTAAGAAAGAAAGTATAGGAATGATGAGAATAATGAAACGGAAGAATTTAATTTATAATGGAAATATCAGACAGAGCAATCGAGGCAGATCATCACATTTAATTAAAGAGATCCTAATTTCCTCATTTACCGAAAAATCAGATCTTATAGATTTTCTTTAAATCCCTTGAATCCCGAAATTCAACCAAGACAACGTCAAAAGTAAAGAAGCACCTTATTTTCTAAATTCAATCGTGACTACGTCAAAAGTTAAATCTCTATCCCAATCATTTGTGATAGCTTCATTTGTGCTCTTCGAAAAATCGAATTGTTTTACCCATATTACTCAAAGATGATAAAACTCTATTTATCAACTCATATTCGTCATGAAAACATTTTTATTGCTAGCCATGACCACCTCACTCAAATTTCGGGACGAAATTTCTTTAACGGGTAGGTACTGTGACGACCCGGAAATTTCCGACCAAATTTAAACTTAATTCTTATTTGATTTCGACACGATAAGCAAAGTCTGTAAAGTTGAATCTCAAAAATTTTGAACTATTTTTATGAATCCATTTGACCTTTGACTTTTCCCGACGACTCACAATACGATTACTTGTAAATAGATATGTATATAATTATATATATATATATATATATATATATATATATATATATATATATATATATATATATATATATATATATATATATATATATATATATATATATATAATAAAATGAAATATTATATATTGTAATTGTTAGAATTAATTACGTAAATAATAATAATATATAATAAATATTATTTAGAAAGTATATATACATATAAATAAAGTGTATAGAATATATATTTAGTGATTTCGAAGTTATTTAGTAAACAACAGTAACGCTCAATTGTCATTCAATTGATAGTAAACGAGTTAAAAAGGAACTTATGTGATTTTAAAATAAACGATGATCCGAAAATAAGTTTTATAAATTATAGGCTTATTAAAAATATAATAAATAATAAAACACACCAACTAGGTATGACGTCAAGAATTTTAAAAGGTTTAAAACAATATAGATATATATATAATTTTTATAAATATAAAATTAACCAATCATTGAATCATATTAAACTAAAATACATTGGGTTTTAGATAACAGATAAAAATTAAATACCAACCCGTGACTACATATTTAATACCCGAGTTTATTTAATTATTACACCGTGTTATATCTATACTCGTGATTAACCAGTAAAACACCCGTGAC
This sequence comes from Rutidosis leptorrhynchoides, assembly GCF_046630445.1. Classification (NCBI taxonomy): domain Eukaryota; kingdom Viridiplantae; phylum Streptophyta; class Magnoliopsida; order Asterales; family Asteraceae; genus Rutidosis; species Rutidosis leptorrhynchoides. Next base: position 292,299,082 of record NC_092343.1, on the reverse strand, counting down.
CTTATCTAATCTATCTATATTATTGCCCCTTCCCGATTCATTTTATCAAACACCCAATTTTTTCTCTCAAGAACACCCACTACTATTCATCATCATCATCAATCTTTTATCACTCAAGAACACCTTAAAAACTTGATGGATCATAAAATCGTTTATATATTTGGATTCCTCTCGAAGAGCTCTACACATCCATATCAACAATTTCATGATTTGTGTAAGTTTTAAAAACTCAAATTTTTGGGTTTTCATGTTTTTGTTACATATTAGGGTAGATATAGTGTCTATTGCTCAAGTCTATATGATTATACATGATTGTATGTGTTATATTGCTCGTTTGATGTGTTTATGTTTAATCCCGAATTTGTTTTGTGTGGTTACAGAAACTTGGTTTTCTTGAATGTTAAATATTATGATATAATTAAAATCCTCTCGAAAAATTAATAATTTTAGGCTTTAGATTCGCGTATTTTCATTACCGTATGCTTAAGATATGATTGATTGAAGTTTTTGTGATGAATATGTGATTATGTCGAATTCTGGAAAAATTGACATAGAATTGAATTTTAAACTGATCATAATTGTGTAGAGGATTTAAAAACACTCAAGTTAGACTAGGATATCATGCTATTTGGATTTGTAATACTCCCGTTATGCTTAATTGATCGTATATGAAAAACTGATTTGCTCAGTATTATAAAACTGACTTTTAAATTTATTTGAAGTATGATAGTGATTTAGGACTTTGCATATCTGAAAATTTCATATGTTGTAGTTAACGTTTCATCTAGGCCTTGCATCATTTGGATTTGTGAAGCTTGAGTAATGTGCGTGTCGAAATGTTAACCTGCATTCTGTCCAAATCTGTAACGTATGCACCTATAGTTTTATAGTAAGAGTTGTACACCTTTTTAGACCTTGGCCTTCTGGATTATCGAACTTCGTATGTTATGTGATAAATGTCTAGTTTATTGAAACCTCAAAAACCCGATACATTGTGCACACTAAGGCCGTAGATTTGGTAACTTCTGAATTGAGCTGAAACAGAATGTCCAATTTGATTGAATAAACTGCACCAATTGGCTAAACAAAAGTTTCTTATTTTTGGATATGTGGTAATTTGACTTGTCCTTGAACTAAGACCACTGACCTAGATTGATTTGCATGTCCCTAGCTCCGGTTATAGCCATTACGAGATTGGTGCGCAGTCAGAAACTGATTTAGCGAACCATAAATGTACCTCTTCTGAAACCCAACTTGTAGACATCGTATGAGGCCCTGGCTAGACTTTTTGGAATCAATTTTGAGTCTACTTTTGATCTGGAGTTTTCCATGTTACCATGTTTTATGTATTATGAATTATGTCCGTTGTTTGTATGACGCGCGTGAAAATTTGTGACAATACGTGTGAACTACAAACTAAACAGGCCAATATGTTTAATTAACTTGAGTTCTGGAAAATGTAGATTTTATATTTGAAAATTTCATGATTAGTAGTTAAGTTTTCATATAGGTGTTGTATCTTAAAAGTTTCTAGATTTTGAGATAATTGCATGCGAAAATGGACACCCGAACTTGGACCGTCCATTTGGACACTTGACCCGTTTGAGTCTAAAAATGTCAAAATGGATAACGGTCAGCGTAAACAAATTCTATATGTTGATTTAAGTATGCCTGCAAGTTTTGGTGCTTTAAAAATGAGTTTTGGGTCTATTTTGATTTAAAGAGAGATTTATGACCTATTCGGGTCAAACGTGAATAAATTGACCCATATGCATAATTTTGGAAAACGGAAGTCACCAACACATCTAAAATATCATTTTTGAGCTGTGATACAAATTTGGTTAACTCAGGTCAGCCAGATTCAAATTTGGATCGTTAACCGAAAGTTTTAGCATTTTTAACAAAAGTGTCAAAAATGACTCTCGAGCCTACTTTGCGGACTCATAAGTTGAAATTGGTTAAGTTCGGATAAAAAGCATTAATTGATATTGAAAGTATTTACGACAAGCTTTAAAACGATATGTTATATGTATGATTTTGTTGAGACTAAACTGGTTTAAAACGAGTACGAAAATGGAACATCAGGGCTGATCCAATGCTGTTAACAATAGCAAAACTCAGCATTTAGTGTTTTGAAGGACTGTTTTCGCGAGGTCATAACTTTCAAACTGTAACTCCGTCTTTGTCAAATAAACTGTCTATAGAAAGGTGGGATGACATACTTTCTAACGGTCACGACCCAAAGTATTATATCGAATTTGGTGGGACCCGAAATCAGCTGTAAAGTTACTACATATACATATATGTAAATAATATTATTTTTACTAAATAAAAATGTATAACTTAAGTTTGACCTATGTTTGACTATTTGACCAACTTGAGTAATATTATGAGATTGTTGACTGGTGTTGACTATGTTGACTGTGTTTGACTTGCGTTTGACTTACATTTGACTTAATTTGACTTTTGTTGACTTTTGCTAAATTTTGCTAAATTTATGAGTAGGACTTGAGCAATAAGACTATACGAACCCTATAGACCGACCTAGCTTATTAGACACTTATTGACCAACATATGTTCTCTAGGTTGGGGTCTACGGTTACTTGCATTCTGATTTTCGGTCACATCTCTGTGATTTATTTCTGAAGTTGTCAGGTGAGTTTCATTTGCCTTTTTACCCTTTATATTTTTGGGCTGAGAATACATGCGTAATTTTTATAAATGATTTACAAAATAGACACAAGTACGTGAAACTACATTCTATGGTTGAATTATCGAAATCGAATATGCCCCTTTTTATTTAGTCTGGTAATCTAAGAATTAGGGAACAGACACCCTAATTGACGCGAATCCTAAAGATAGATCTATCGGGCCCAACAAGCCCCATCCAAAGTACCGGATGCTTTAGTACTTCGAAATTTATATCATGTCCGAAGGAGGATCCCGGAATGATGGGGATATTCTATATGCATATTGTTAATGTCGGTTACCAGGTGTTCAATCCATATGAATGATATTTTTGTCTCTATGCATGGGACGTTTATTTATGAGAATTGGAAATATGAAATCTTGTGGTCTATTAAAATTATGAAATGTTTGTTTATGATAAACTAATGAACTCACCAACCTTTTGGTTGACACTTTAAAGCATGTTTATTCTCAGGTATGAAAGAAATCTTCCGCTGTGCTTTTGCTCATCTTAGAGATATTAATTGAAGTCACTCATGACATATTTCAAAAGACGTTGCATTCGAGTCATTGAGTTCATCAAGATTATTATTAAGTCAATTATAGTAAGATATATTATGAAATGGTATGCATGTCGTCAACCGTAGATGTAATGAAAGATTGTCTTTTCAAAAATGAATGCAATGTTTGTAAAATGTATTATATAGAGGTCAAATACCTCGCGATGTAATCAACTGTTGTGAATCATTCATAATCGATGTGGACTTTGTCCGGATGGATTAGGACGGGTCCTTTCAGTTATAATATAATTTAGTTTATTATAACACGCCACTTCGCGAGATCATACTTTAATTTTTTATTTTTTTTTGTAATTATTTTAATTGATGTAACGAAACTTGTCAAACCTACTCTTGTTGATGTTTTAGCAAAAATGACTTGTATGTAGTATCATGCAAGTCTGTTAGGAATTCGGAAGGACCCAACCAGATAAGTGATTGACCATAATCACTAACCCACGAACGAAAAAACGAATATTAAAGCAAGATAACGATAAACGACACGTGATTTAACGTGGTTATACCCCAACTACAAAACATGGAGAAGAGTTTACTCCACGGGCACAAACCAGAGATTTTTCATTATATTTTTCGTGCACATTGTTATGGGTTATATGAGATTGTATTTATAGAACAAAACAATAAAAGGAAACAATTTAAACTGACTTGCTTGCAAGCTAGGCTCGCGACCGCGAAGTCCATCTCGCGACCGCGAAATCTTCACAGCGAATTCTGGAACTTTCCTTTTCGCGTCTTGATCTTGTTGCCCAAGTTTGACTTTGCCTTCAAGTAAACATTTTTTCTTTTGTTTAAAGTTTCTATACTCAACAAAGTCATTGTATTTTACTAGTATTAAAAGATTTGATTAGTATAGGATACCATGTAATTCATTGTATTTAGTAAATTGATATAGTGTGTTTCTGGGTTATATAGGTTCTTTAAAGTTCTTGTAATTGTACATTCGTTTTATAAGTGTACAAGACCATCCTATTTTGTATATATTCACAGTGTGACCATGTAATCAAGATTTAGGTTAGACAGAAGGAAAAGATGTACGCAATTTTAATAGAAATGAATTGCTTTGTAATTGATGTAAACAAGATTGAGGGGTGCACGTTTCGTTACCGATAATTGTATGCGATTACGGTATTTGTTGACTACACATCGAATGATAATTCTATGCGATTATGATAGTTATACGAGTAGTTACATATATATATATATATATATATATATATATATATATATATATATATATATATATATATATATATATATATACATATTCTGCAATATATAATATCTAATCTATATATATTAAATATAAAAAATAATATAGATGATATTATAAACAATTCAAATACGGATTACAAATTATAAATTACAAAATATACATATATACAAATAAAGAAAAATATAAGGTATTACACCGAGAGGATTCTCATCAAGATTTTGTAATATTGCATATTTATATTTACATATTTACCAAATAAAATAAAGAGAAAAGTGGAAACTGAAAACTGAAAAGTTATGATAGTTTACTATTTACATATGATTCAAAGACTACTTTACTCTTCTCTTGTTTCATCTTTCAATTTTGTCCTAATTTTAATCACCGCTAATATTCTCATCTCCTTTCACTATCAACTCCATGAATGCTTAGATAAAAGAAACCTCTTTCACCTAAAACTATACATACAATTATCATACTTCAGTGGATTAAACGGCGTGCTAAATAACACATCATGCAACAAAACAAACTTTTTTACGAAAAGTCACAAAAATCCAACTAAAAAGAAAGAGTTATATATGAACTACCGTCCCTCTTAAACAGAATGATACGGAACTAAAAAGATAAATAAGTAAAGACAAAATGTTAAAATAAAAGCCTTTTTTCATCTAAAACTATATATGCCATTAAGGTATTTGAGAAGTCTCACCTTCATTCCATTCATTCCAGAATTACAATTAGCTCCACCTAACTTACCATGAACTCAACTCTTATATGTTTGTTACACTCCAAACAACCCAAGCTTATTCAATCTCTATCTTCAATAAATCATTCTATTACAATTGGTTAATTAATTCTAGAGTTTTATTTCAAATAACATGAAATACAAACCCCGACACCCTTAGGATGTCAAATTAAAAAGTTGAGTGCAAATGGCCAAATATTATTCAAATTAGTTAATGAAGAGAACCTGATTTCTACCGTCACTGAAACTGCTTCAAGCAACCCTGACTGATGATGTGTTACATGCCCTTGCATACGATACATTCTCCAAGACTTCGGGCCCATTCAATTCAAACCTGCATAATGAACATGATTTAGAATAGATACTTAAAAGCTAACTCTAACTGATTTAAAAGAAGAAACTGGTCTTAAAGAACATGTTAACTACCTCCACTACAACAAAAATGCTCCTATAGGACCCCCAATTTATAGGACCTTTGAGCTTGATAGGACCTACCAATGGGTGTTGTATCTAACGCGGTCGTATAAAGTATAAAAACTAAAAAGTGTCCTAAAAGGTCATAAGATTATGAAACCAATGATCAGGTCCTATAATATAATTAACAACCACAAAGAAAGGTCCTTAAAATACATATTAGGAGACATTTTTTGAAATTGAGACATACACAAGGCGTCCCAAAAAGTAAAAATATACTACTTATGATATAAGTACCAACAAAAGTGTCCTGATAAAAAATAATAATTCGTAAGGACCAAAAAAATGGTCCTATTGTAAAAAAAATAGTACATTAGTACCAATAAACAGAGTTCTAATCTAACGATATACTAGTTTGGTACCAAGGGAAAAAGTCCTAATATGCACAAATGTTACTTTAGTACCACATAAAGGGTCCTAATAAAATTATTTTTAAGGATAGTACACCTAAAAGAAGTCCTAATATAAATATTTGAAACCTTATAATCACAAAATGGGTCCTAATACACTACATAAAAAACTAGTCTTTTCGAACTTGCTGAAAGGTCCTATTATGTACCGTGATGGGACGTTTAGGTTGAAAGGACCCTTATTTTAAGTGACCTCCCACATCCCTGTCCAAATAGGGTTTTGTGAATCTTAATAGCGTAACCTGTTAGGACCTTACGAAGGGTTCTATTAACCTATTAAGACGCTATTTATGGTCTTATAATCGAATTTCTAAATCTTAAAACATATAAGGACTTTATTAAAAGGGTCCTAAAAACATATTAGGATCCTTAAAAAAGGTCATAATATCCGAAGGTAAACATACCTTAAGTCAATAAGCACATTTTTTGCAGAGTTACTAACTTGTGCTTTACGGATTTTCACCAATATAACTGAGGTTGTAGGCTTTTCCATATTTTAGTAAGCCATTGAGTCAAGTTCAGCCAAACACAAAAGCATATTCAGGTAAGATTATTTTCAACTTTTATGAGTCTTGCATTTCAAAAGTGCAATTATCAGCTTTTAAAAATTCAATGAGCTCGTTAAGCAACAGAAATAAGTTTAACCAAACTCCAATTATATTATATATTATATCTACATTATTTGATAAAACTATAAATTTTAAAAACATCATACCTCCTCATTTAGAAACTTTTTTAATTCATCATAACTCCATTTCAATGGAAGATTAATTAAACACTTATCTTCAGAGCATTCTTCTTCTATTATCGTCTCTGTCACTATGACGTCTTCATCACTTTCATTCTCTGATTCAACTTATTCGCTTTCTCAGAAGTACGGTCCGCGGTATTATCGGGTCGGATCCTGAGCGCCGACTCTCCGTGAGCATACCGGCAGGTGTCTCCATGATTACACGCAGCTCCGGTTCGTCTAAAATAAGAACATAAACTCGTTTTTCATAGAGGATTAACTGAACCGGTTTTTTCATAAATATATCCATTAACAGCTCATGATTAAAAAAGAAAAGAAATACTCTGGTAATTTAGGAGAATTAAAATTTGGAAGCTAAAGGCGCGTAGATTGAATTTTGAGAAAAAATGAAGGGTTTTAAATTTTTTGTCAGATGTATTAGCGGGCATTCCAAAACTTATTTTTGGTTAGTTGGTAAAAAAAAAAATTTGTTTTGTTTTAGCAAAATCTCATATATAAACTTCATAAATATATTCAATCCATTAACACCCGGAATATATATTCATAAATATATCCATTAACACCCGAAATACATATTCGATACTAGTGCAGAGACCTGTGGATTCACGGGTTCTTAAAGAATTTTTTTTAATGATACGTTATATAATCAACATGTACTGATAAAATTTACTCAAACTTTTACAATCCATATATCACATATATATACATTACTTATGCTACTATCAAAATTTATTCATATGCTATAGATATATACAAACGACACCCATATACACATATTCTTTAGACAAAATGAGTATTAATGAAGTACATTACCAAATATTAACCAAAAGAGTAACCATTAGATCTATTTCATTATCATTCATGTTGTGTTTAGGCCTTAGGATTTGTTGCTGACTTTTTGCAGAAAGAACTAAAATATAAAACCAACATGTATCATCTGATTAACCAACATCAAATGCAAATATATAGTTTACAAATTTAATGTTACAAATAGACCACACTAAAATGTTAAACCCTAAGATGCCTATATAAATTTGGAACGTCTGACCCATTTCAACATTGACATGTTTCAACATCGGTCAATTTCATGAATGACCCGTTTCAAGTATACATTATAAATTGTAATGCAAAAGACTACCAGAATAAGTGAAAAAGTGAAAAGATAAGGCACACGTTTGAAGTTCAAATATAGATTGGAACAAAACCTGGACGGTGTTTACAAAAACCGTTGCCCGTATGCTTGGTTTCAAGTGTGCATCAGCTCATCAGCAGCAGCTGCAGAAGCACCACAACCACACCAGCTTTATACGGTAGCAACATCATTGCCATCACCAGTATCTTGTTGTGGCGGCTTTGTCAACGGTTCAGTTTCTGGATACAATAACAATAACAAATAACAAATACAACTTAAAGTTCACCGCAATGAACAATAGAAAATATCATAACCTTTGTATCATTTCCGTATAAAATACTCGGTACATCTTTATAGTGCTACAACATTTACATCACTATCACATATTATATTCACGCAAACACACACATACACATAAAGCAATTGTGGCTGTAATTAAAATTAACGTCATTATAAGTGGCAAAATGAACGGGTCAAGCTAAAAACTGGTGCAAATGATTTTTTACATAAACTATGAATTATATAATTAAAAGGATGAAAGAGATAGGAATTTTTTTACTGAGATGTAGCATTAAACATAAGCTCTTTGACCATATCATAATCAGCACAATTAATCAATAACACAAAACAATTAATCAGATTAGAAAAAGAAAAAAGAAAACATAGCTAAGCTAGCATACCATTAATTCAACAAAACTGTGACGCTGACCCATGTAAGACGAACCACCTTGTTGCTGTCTAGCACCTCCTTGACCCATTTTCGGATTCGGGTTCCCTCCTTGCTGGTAACATGCATCTCTCTGGTTCCCATGAGTTCCCAGGTGAACCGGGTCTTCTTAAAAGTTCGCCAATTCCCAATCCACCTTGTCCATCTAAAATTGCAATCAAAGCCTGACCCAAAACAGGTGTCAACACGGGCGGAGACCTCCTTATGTGAGAAATGAAGGATCCGCATAACATCCTTTTTGCTGCATCAAGTAAAATCCAATGGAAACTGATTAGAACCGGAATAGAATAATAAATTTACTATGTTAAAAATTTACCTTTAGCTTGACCCTAAATTAAAAGTGATGATATGGTAACATAAATTTTTTATTAGCTGATTATAAATTTTTTATTATTAGCTGATTATAAATTTTTTATTATTAATAAAAACTCTTAAAAATAATTCAAAAAAAAAAAAAAACCGCAAACCTCGATTCATGACATAGCCTGCATTAACATCTCCTTACATTGATGATATGGTAACATCTCCTTAATTCCTCATGACATAGCCTGTATTAACAATCTTGAACAACATATCTTAGCATTTTGTTGATTGTAACCTGTATTGATGTATATGTAATGTGTTATCAATTTTTTCAGAATAGATTTTTTTACCTTTTAATAGCAACCCAAAGATAACCTTATTTTCAACCAAGAACATCAGATATACCCTAAAAACAACTTAAAACCTAATTTCTCACATTCATGAAAATCTTGATAACACATACACAAGTTCTTTAAATTTAACCCCAATCTTCATATTTTTACTACTGAAACAACACCAATTTCCAAAAAAAAAAATCACCTTTATATCAAACACAACACAAAAAGAAACCCTAAAACAAAAATCATAAAACATAAAATAAATAGATAATCATTAAAGAAATAGATAATCATCTTAATTCAACTTTTTGATATTCATTAAAGAAACCATAAATTCAACAACTTAAACCATACATGTATTAAAAGAAGGGTGTTGAAAGCCATCATTAAAACCTGGAGACACATGTAAAAAATATAACATAATTCATTAGAAACAAAAGGATACTGCAAAAAATCAAAACCATCGTTTCATTCCCCTTTACTATCTCAAACAGCATGAAAACCCAATGAAGATTAGTATTTTTTTCAAGTTTCATGTAACTACAATTTATAGAGCATAGTATATTTAGTGTATGTATAGTACATGCAAACAAAAAAAAATTTGATAAGTGTAACAGAGTTCATACCATACAATTGCATTTTTTTGGACATTTCATCAAACACCTTCCATGCATTTTCATCATGACTTATGCCAAAAAAGGTACATTAAACTTAGCTTAATTCTTAACCATGAGTCTCAATGTCACTTTAGTATTCATGAATACTTTTGAACTGCCATTGCCATCACATGAACATAACGTTGTTTAACACTTTCGAATCAATCATGTTATTTAATGATGATAGTGAAATGCAGGTAAGTAGGTACACAAACACATACAAAGCAAATCAAATAAGCCATAAAACAATATCCTTAATCGAAAATAAAGACAAACACAAAGAAAGAAAAATAACAATAACAAATATAAATTAAAATCAAATAAGAATTACCTTGCTCGAATTTTTCAATTTTCAATCCACGAGATACATACAGAATAAGAAGATGAAGAAGCCTGTCAAACAAATTTCAACATAATATATACTACAATTATTGATTTGATTTGATTTCAATTTAATTAAACTCAAAACCCTAAATAAAGTTTACCTTCCTTATCCTCGATCTTGGCTTTAGCATTGTGGATCGTATTGCTTTTCAAATCAACATTATAATGACCCACTCGAAAGTAAATCAGTTCTTAGAAGTACCATAAAAGTTTTGCTGTTAAAAAATCATCAATCAACCAAGCCAAACACACATTACATTAAATATATTATTAGATGAACTCAATGAGCCATATACAAAATATAATATTGTATCAAAAATCGTGAACACTTTCAATTGTCAAATCGATAGAATAATTCAAGCATCAAGATTATATAAAACATTAAATCAATCAACCGTAAGCACAATCATAATTTTTAAACTTGTAAAAATCCGTTTGTACCTTCAATTAGCAGCAGATTTCCACCACAATTCGAATCCATGAAAGATTTGGGACTTTCGGATTTCAGAGAGTCGATTGGATTCTCTAGGGTTTTTTTTTTTGAATTCGAGAAAAGAACAATACTCCAGAGTTGAGAGAGAGCAGAGAGGTGTTTCATGTTCTGTACCTAATTGACTAACCTACAAAAAATTAATAATTAACATTTCAGTAATGATATCAAGAAATTTTATACTTTTTTCATAATTGACTGTTAAAAATCTCATTCATCAACAACCAATTTTAAAGGCAGCATATGAGATTTTATTCTAGCAGATTCACAATTTCAAACAACCATTAAATCTATTTCAAACTTTCATTTAACAGCCATTAAAGTAGAAATCAAAACCCCAAGTAGAAAAATACTAATAAACTTGAACTAACCTGAAGGCTGAAATCCATAATTTATGAAATGAAGAAATAATTCAAAACCCAATAAAAATCCTATTTCATAAAAATACTTACCTTCAATACCATAACTTTTGACTATGAATCGCGACTTCAACGACTCAAGAAAAACCCTAATCGTGTAAGGGATTTAAAAATATGTAACAAAATTCGTTCGCCGTCAATCGACTGATTGAGATCCTGTACCGCTGCAAATATGTAACATATCATAACTGAATCGAAAGATGTTGAAGATTGATATTTAAAAGATTCAATCGATTCAACATATATCAGTTTGAATCGATTAAAACCCCACCAATCGATTCAACATATACAGAAAAACATAATATCAAAACTAAAACCAACATAATGGTACAATAGAAGAACCCTAAAAGCTAATACAGAGTATTACCTGAGACAGAAGATGAAGTGAAGAACCTCAGAATAAAAAGGAAGAGATCGATTGATTTTAATGACGATATGAAGATGATGAACAATGAACAATATGGAGCAGGTGAATAGAGAAAGAAGATGACAGATATGTATTCAAAATGAGATTTAAAATCTTGATTGAAGAGATAAAGCGTGCTTTGTAATTTTGTGTTTCTCAAGAAAATGAGCGGTAGAAACGCTAATTTAGAGCAGATAAAGGGTATAATTTTTTAAATGTGGGTTTAAACTTTTTAAATAAAAGAACGCGTGCATTTGTTTTCCACCTTTTTTATTTAATGCAGTACTAATTAAATAAATAAATAATTTACTTATTTGAAGTAAAAAATGTTTTTTTTTTTAATTTTTATGTTAATTAAAATTAATTAAGGGAATGATGTCATCAAGTAGTGTCCATAATGTGCCATGTGTCCCTTATATTTTTTTAAGCTATAGTTTTAATTATGTAATGATGATGTCATACAATTGTCATTTTCAAAGATAGTAATAGATATTGCCATCCTAGTCGTATACCTGTTAAACCACATAAATATATTTAAGGATCTGTTCCCGTTACTTGCGAGTGTCATCCCTAGTTTATGCATTTTTGTAGTGATGGTGAAGGATTTAGGTTAGGGTTTAGAGATTAAGGTTTTGAGTAAAATGTAAATCGTCACTTTCGTTGTGGCCTGTGGATGTTCCGCTCGCTCACCTTTGGTGGCCGAGCGCCCTTGGTTGTAGTCTTGTTGTTTAATTTGGTTTGTTTGTAAAGGAAGGTAATCCTTAAATGTTTATTAATCTGTGCTCTGCTTATATACACGCAGGCATAACAAATATACAACCGATATACATGGATCATGATAACTACAAATGCTATTATACAGGGCATTCCTATTAACTAGCAATATCTATTCTGTTATATGACTAAGGACTAATACTAGATAATTACAACAGTACATTACATTATATTTGTACATAATGTTTATATTAAGTCTTATACTCCCCCGCAGTCGAAACGTTCGAATCCCGAAGGCAAAGACTGTATCTAAATTCCTCAAATAGCACGCGTGGTAGTCCCTTCGTGAAAATATCGGCGATTTGAAAACGTGTAGGGACATGTAATACTCTGACTTGAACTCGTGCCACCTTTTCGCGTACAAAGTGAATGTCTAGCTCAATATGTTTTGTGCGTTGGTGTTGAACCGGGTTACCCGACAAGTAGATTGCACTTACATTATCACAAAAAACAAGAGTAGCTTTGGTTAGAGGTCGATGCAGTTCTAGAAGTAAATTATGTAACCAACAAGTTTCGGATACAACATTTGCAACACCCCGATATTCGGCCTCGGCGCTTGAACGGGAAACCGTTGCTTGTCGTTTGGATGACCACGAAATCAAGTTATCACCTAAGTAAAAGCAAATAGCCGGAAGTAGATCGGTGAGTGTCAGGACATCCCGCCCAATCGGCATCCGTATAGGAGATGAGAGACGAGATGGTACTTTTTAAAATTTGAAGACCAAATGAAATAGTGCCTTTGATGTACCTAACAATGCGTTTCAAGGCATGCATATGAGTATCAGGTGGAGAATGCTTATGGAGACATACTTGTTGCGCCGCATAAGAGATATCGGGGCGAGTAAATGTTAGGTATTGTAACGCCCCGGCCAAACTGCGATATAGTGTTGGTTTAGCGTAAAGTTTACCGGCTGTGGAGCTTTGTTTACCGAGAGTATCAACCGGTGTGCTGACTGGATTGCAATGTACTAAATCAGCCCGTTGAATAATGTCACGTGCATATGCTGTTTGATCAAGAAACAGACCTTTGTCGTTGCGTGTAACCGAGATACCAAGAAACGAGCACAACGGACCTAAGTCTTTCATAGCAAATTCGTTTGCTAATAAATTAATAATTGAATCACGCAAGGTAGATGAAGAGGTGACTAAGATAATGTCGTCAACATATAGTAATAAATAAGCAATGTCATTTCCGTTATGGTAAACAAAAAGAGAGTGATCACATTTGCTATGTATAAATCCAATGGTGGCGACAAAATAAGCAAATCGTTGATACCATGCACGCGGAGCTTGTTTTAAGCCATAAAGCGAGCGTTTGAGAAGACAAACAAAGTCGGGATGTTTGGCATCACGAAATCCCATAGGTTGGTGCATATATACCGTTTCATTTAAGGAACCATGCAAAAACGCGTTCTTTACATCTAGTTGGTGTATGGGCCATGATTTTGAAATCGCGATACTTAGAACCGTACGTATGGTAGCGGGTTTAACAACCGGACTAAAAGTGTCATAACAATCTATACCAACTTGTTGAGCACGACCGTCACCTACTAAACGTGCTTTGTACCTTTCGAATGTACCATCAGATTTCGTTTTATGTCGAAAAAACCACATTGACCGAATAACATTCATGTCCGGTTTGCGTGGTACAAGAATCCATGTTTTGTTATCAACAAGGGCTTTGTATTCGTCGGCCATAGCACGGTGCCAATTAGGGTCAGTCAAGGCTTGTTTGGGGTTAGAGGGTATAGGTGAAATGGAGGTCGAGACAGATAGATTAAAGGGGACCCGGGGCTTAAAAATGCCATCCATACTTCGCGTAGTGATGGTTCGAGTGAGATGAATGGTAGGTTGAGTTTGAGAGGGCTGTGAGGTTACATGATCAGAAGATAAAGGAGAGGGAGTAGGGGAGATCACGTGATCAGTAGATGAGGGAGAATTAGGAGGGCTATTTTCAACAGAAATTTGGTTTGTGGAATTACTATAATTAGGAAGTGGAGTGGACTGTGAATGCGTAGAAGGAGAACTTTGATGGGTGGAGTGTGGGCCATGTGAGGTTGGGCCAGTAGAAATAGAGGAGTTTTGTTGTTGGGCTTGTAACGAGGTGGGCTCAGAAGATGAGCTAGACGATTGGGTGCCATTTATGTAAAGAAGGGGGTGGTAATCATCAGTAAGGAATTTATATTCAGTTGGTGTTGGCATGCGAGTTTTATTGAAAGGAAAGGAGGTTTCGTGAAAAATAACATGGCGTGAAATTATTATTTTGTTGGTGGATAAATCGTAACATTTGTAACCGCGGTGATTAGGAGGAAAGCCAAGGAAAACAGATGGAGTATAACGTGGTTGAAGTTTATTTATTTTTGTAGATGGGATGAGCGGGTAGCAAAGACAATCGAAAACGCGTAAGTGATCATAGGTAGGGGTACGAAAATAGAGTAGTTGAGTAGGAGATAGATTTTGAATTAATTTTCTTGGTAGAATGTTTAGAAGGTAGGTTGCATGAGCGAGTGCGTGTGGCCAAAATTTAGGTGGTACGCTCGAATGTGATAGAAGAGTGCGAATGATGTTGTTTATGGCTCGAATTTTTCGTTCAGCTTTCCCGTTTTGAGATGAAGTGTAAGGACATGAGAATCGAAAAACCATGCCGTTCGTGTTGCAAAATTGATGAAATTTGGTGTTATTATATTCGGTTCCATTGTCACATTGGAAGGATTTTATGTTTAGGCCGAATTGAGTTTGCACATATTTGTGAAAATTAAGAAAGGTTTGATATACTTGTGATTTATTAGATAATGGGAATGTCCATAAAAAATTAGTTTTTTCATCGAGAAGTAACATATAGTAGCGATGACCATCATTACTTAAAATTGGGGAGGTCCATAGGTCGCTATGAATGATGTCAAATGGAGCATAAGTAAAGTTGGTAGAAGCATTAAAGGGTAAACGTACATGCTTGCCAAAAGCGCACTATTGACAAATATCATTTTTATTTCTAGAATTACAATAAACATAATGTTTATTTCTAATGGAATCAAAAACATGCGAGCCCGGATGACCGAGCCGATAATGCCACAAATCTGATGACGAAACTGAAAACGCAAAGTTATTATTTGGAATTGAACGCAGCAACGATGGATGAAATGGATAAAGATCACCGGTGCTATTACACCGAGCTATTGGGGTCCCCTTCGGAAATTCCTTCACAGTAAAACCAAACGGATCAAAATCAATAGATATATTATTATGTAAGACCCAATTATTTGTAGTGTACAAAAGTGTATTTAAGATACTTGAAGTGGGGGTTTTATTGTACATATTCAAAAGGAGACAGAATATGATCTGGGGGTGTTGCGCACCGCGCAGGCTTTTGGCGCGCCGCTCCATTGGTCTGTGACAGATTCCTTCCTTTTAAAATAGATATTTTGAGGGTAAATTGGTAAAATCACATGGGACCCGAATTTATGGCTCTAGATCAGTTGGTGGAGCCTCATTTACTCCATTTTCATCTACTTCAACCTTATCACTTAAATTCTAGAGAGAGAGTAAGATCCTAGTGTGAGAAAACTCGTTTTGGAGAAGAAGAAGGAGGATTCTTGCTTAAGTTCAAGTGTTAAAGTTGTTCATTTACTTCCTAGCTACATTTTGGGTGTAGTGGTATGTTCTAACCTTGTTTTCCCTAATTTAATTTTTTTAAGGGTTAGGGTTTGGGTTAATGATGGACTTAAAACCCATTTTGTTAGTGATTTGGGGATTTCTTGGGTGAATTTGGGTCATGAGACTCAAAGATGACTAACCTAGGGTTTTCAAGGTATTAATTGATGATTATGAGCTTAAATTGGTTAGTTAATTACTAGCACACCAAGATATAAGTAAATGGGTGTTGTGTGGGTTGTGGATGACCCAAAATGGGTGTGTTGACCTTAAATTGGTCAAATGGGTAATAATAGACCTAAGGTTGAGAATGTATGTGTAAGATGCATACACTTCGTGTTGAAAAGTGTTCTAGGACCTAACTTGGCTAATGTTAGAGTTTCGGTGATGTTAACCCAAGTATTAGGGTTAAGGGTGCGAATGGGTCGAAATTGCACCATGGGTCACAATGACTCTAGGATATTGAGTGACTTAGTTGACCAAGTCGATTGTGTGATTGATTATGTGCCTAATGTAATAGGTACGTTACTTTGAAGGATTTGCAAGCTCGGTTAACTCTCACAAAGACTTAAGGTGAGTGAAATATCTATATATGTATGTATATGATTTATGTGCCGTATCAATGGTGTCACATAGCCGTTGTGTGACCATAGTTGTGAGGCATAGCCATTTTGCCCACATTTGATGTTTATGCACATAGCCGTGTTTGTGCATATGGTGGCGAGTAATAGCCGTGTTTTACTCCCACGTTGTTATTTGCATTAGTTGTGCACATAGCCGTGTTTATGTACATGATTGTGAGTAATAGCCGTGTTTTACTCATACGTTGATCAAGTGATGCCATAGCCGTTTTTGGAACACTTGGGGGTGATACCGTAGCCGTTTTTGGAATACCTCGGGGGTTAGTATACCATAGCCGTGTTTGGGAGCTAACGGTTGTTATGAACATCGATGACTTGTTTCGCGAAGTCATTCCCTTGCGAAGAATTTGGTTAACCATGGTTTATAGTTGTTAACGTTAGCATTTAATTAATGTTATGATTATTATGCTATTAATGTTGCTAGTTGTACGATTTGATGATACTAGCTTGTTTATCAAGATGTTTTGCGTTTGTATGCGTTGTATGATATCGTGGATGCGAGTAGGTAAGTCTTATATGCATGTATATATATTTATTCTATTCACTAAGCTTTGCTTACCCTCTCATTGTTTATCTTTTTATAGGCTCCGGTGTGGACAAGGGTAAGGGCATTATCTTGGAATAGAGATCTCGTTTTGTTGTTAGAGGACGCTTTTTGGATGTGTTAGCTTTTGGAGTTTGACCGAGACTTGGGTAGTTTAACCCCAAACAACATGCTCGTAGTGCCGTTTGGAAATTAAACTAATGTCGTCTTCGTTTGACCGTGGCGACGGTCTAAGTGCGAGTAGGTCAGAAATTTCTGCACAACGTTAAAGGACACAGTGACGATCGGAGGGCCATAAATCCTAAACCGTAACTCGGATTAAGACGAGTCCTATATGAAAAGTTATCTAATCGAAAAGATATATTTGAAAATCAAGGTCACAGCAGCCCAGGTTTATTGGTCTGTTACAGAAATAGCAGAACAGTAGGTAGAAGACAGAAAGCAGTAAAATAATGGGTTCCGGTGAGTTTGATGCTTGATGCTTATCACGGTTCTCATCCTTGATGCGTATAGCTTCAAGTGTACAACTCGTTGATGTGTTTGCATCATCTTGACCAAGATTTGACCATCATAACCCAAGTGCAAGTTTAAGACATGAAGCACAACTCACTTAAGAGTTGTATGAAGTTTGATGAACCAAAGTTACATCAAAGTCTTAGATCTAACACATATATGTACTTTAAAACTAATAATAAGTTACAAACTTGAAATAAACTTATGAAATCAAGATCTTAAGTTGTAGAACATCGTTCTTAGTTTGATCTTGAAGATCCAAGACTCAAAAGTCTAGATCTAACATAAGTGTACAAAGTTATAATTAAAAAGTTTCATTTATATGTTCTTGAACTTTAAAGTTAACTTTAAGTTCAAGATTAATGAGATCAAGGTTAACTAGTAACACTTGACCAATAATAACCAACAACATGAAATTAAAGTGCAAGTAAATGAAGTAACAAACTAATTTAAACAAGTTAATGAGTTCATGGGTTGCATACTTTAAAGATTCAAGCCTAAGCTTGATCTTTAAGGAAAGTAAACTTTAAAGTTTATTTCATGAATCACAAGTATGCTTTCAACACATGAACTTTGATCTTTTGAAACAATAAATGTAGAATCATAAACTAGTAAGTTTATGTTCTTGTGTTCTTGAAAATACAAGATATTATGAAGAATGAAACTAGTGAGTTTGATTCTTGTATATGTAAGTAAGTAACAAAGTAACAACAACAACTATCAAATACAAGTAATTAAACAACAAATGATGATGATGATGATGATGATTAAGAGTGATTAGTATTCGGTTTTTACAAGAAATGAAGAAGAGAAAAAGGGTCCAAGTTACTTACAACAACTAGAGAGAAAAGAGAGAATGTTTGAGAGAAATTACAAGTATTTTGTGTGTGTGTTTTTGAGAGAGTAAACAAGGAATGAAGTAATGCAAAAATGAAAACAAAACACTCCTTGTAGCCATCCCAAACCCACGGTCAGCAGCTCAAAGAGGGGAAGGGGAAGTGTTCTTTGGTCACTAGCATGAAAAGCTTGAAAAAGTGTGGTTATTTGATGGTCATGCATGGGGATAACAAGTTAACTAGATTCCTAATGCCTTAACCAACTAGTTCATGTTTAAATAATACTTACAAGTGGGAGAGTGGGCTAGTTAGTCCACCTAGAAGGTAGGGTGGGCTTGGAAGCCCAATATCATGAGTCCATTACACTAATCAAAGCCCAAGTTCAATAATTCACAAGTTAAACCAATTAAAGCCCAAGTAACTAACTAATCACCATAGTTAATTAAAATGATTAATAAAATTAATCATGAATGTAAATAATACTTGAAAATATTATTCGTGTAAGTTCCGGGTGTCACAAAGACGTTTCGGGCAATTTAAAGTCAAGTTCGGACAATCATGGCAACATGTAAATGTAATAACATTGATAATGCTAAAAACGAACATATATTTCATAGCATTATTCCTCAAGAAAGACAAGCTTTTAGTTGCAATTGTTCTATTTAAAAGGATATTCGTTTAAATAATAAAAGGTGAAGACAAAAGATAGATTCGACGAATTGAAGACGCAAACGACCAAAAAGCTCAAAAGTACAAAAGACAATCAAAGAGGTTCCAATTATTGATAAGAAACGTCTCGAAATTACAAGAGTACAAGATTCAAAACGCAAAGTACAAAATATAAAATTGTACGCAAGGACGTTCGAAAATCCGGAACCAGGACCAGAGTCAACTCTCAACGCTCGATGCAACGGACTAAAAATTACAAGTCAACTATGCACATAAATATAATATAATATTTAAATAATTCTTATAATTATTTATATATTATATAAATAAATAAAAACCGTCAGCAAGAAAGACTCCAAATTGTGTGAGCTGTATTTACAAACTCCGGGACTCGCGGAGTTTGAAGGCAAAAAGGGCCGCGAGTCGCGGAGCCCCAAATTCTGCAATTCCCTATAAAGCCAACCGAATTCTGATCATTTTTCATCCAACATATATCCATCTCTCTATCTATATCGTATATATTTATATTTTAATTTTAATTTTAATTTTAATTTTAATCCTAATAATAAGGGTATGTTAGCGAATGTTGTAAGGGTGTAAGTCAAAATTCTGTTCGTGTAACGCTACGCTATTTTTAATCACTGTAAGTCATGTTCAACCTTTTTAATTTAATGTCTCGTAGCTAAGTTATTATTATGCTTATTTAATCCGAAGTAATCATGATGTTGGGCTAATTACTAAAATTAGGTAATTGGGCTTTGTACCATAACTGGGGTTTGGACAAAAGAACGACACTTGTGGAAATTAGACTATGGGCTATTAATGGGCTTTATATTTGTTTAACTAAATGATAGTTTGTTAATGTTAATATAAAGATTTACAATTGGGCGTCCCTATAAATTACCATATACACTCGATCGGACACGATGGGCGGGTTATTTATATGTACGAATAATCGTTCATTTAACCGGACACGGGAATGGATTAATAGCCACTAGAATAATTAAAACAGAGGTGAAATTATGTACAAGGATACTTGGTATAATTGATAACAAAATATTAAAACCTTGGGTTACACTCAGTTGACATCCCGGTGTAATTATTAAACAAAGTATTAAAATCTTGTTACAGTTTAAGTCCTCAATTAGTTGGAATATTTAACTTCGGGTATAAGGATAATTTGACGAGGACACTCGCACTTTATATTTATGACTGATGGACTGTTATGGACAAAAACCAGACGGACATATTAAATAATCCAGGACAAAGGACAATTAACCCATGGGAATAAACTAAAAATCAACACGTCAAACATCATGATTACGGAAGTTTAAATAAGCATAATTCTTTTATTTCATATTTTATTTCCTTTATTTTATATTTAATTGCACTTCTAATTATCGCATTTTTATTGCTATTGTATTTAATTGCATTTTTAATTATCGTACTTTTTAATTATCGCAAGTTTATTTTATCGCACTTTTATTATTCGCAATTTCATTATCGTTATTTACTTTACGTTTTAATTTAAGTCTTGTATTTATTTTTAATATTTTACATTTGGTTTTAACTGCGACTAAAGTTTTAAAATCGACAAACCGGTCATTAAACGGTAAAAACCCCCCTTTATAATAATAATATTACTTATATATATATATATTTGTATTTTTATAAAAGTAAACTAATATAGCGTTAAGCTTTGTTTAAAGATTTTCCCTGTGGAACGAACCGGACTTACTAAAAACTACACTACTGTACGATTAGGTACACTGCCTATAAGTGTTGTAGCAAGGTTTAAGTATATCCATTCTCTAAATAAATAAATATCTTGTGTAAAATTGTATCGTATTTAATAGTATTTCCTGCTAAAATTAATAGCTATTTTATATACACCTCGCGACACATCAAGTTATTTTTGGCGCCGCTGCCGGGGAGCTCTTAAACACCGGAAGCGCAACGCTAATATAAAAAAAAAAGATTTTTAGTTTACTTTTATTAAAATTCGTTTTTATAAAAATACGTTTTAAATATTCGAAAATATAAAAAGAAAAACAAAAATATAAGTATTTTTAAGATTTTGTTAAATATTTAAGTTTTATAAAGTTTCTTTATTTTTATATAAGTTTTATTTAAGTATTTTGTTTTCATTTAAAACATAAAAAGAAAAAAAAAATTTAAATCTATTTTTAAGATATTTTTAAAATTATAAAGTAGTTCTATTTTTATTTAAGTTTTTAAATATAAGTTTTTATTATACAAATATTTTGATATAAAACAAAAAATATAAAAACAGAATATAAAAAAAAATAAAAACGTCGAATTAAAACTGCACCAGAGTTGAATTTTGGAACCCCACGACTCGCGGAGGTTTTCTGCTTCGGGCACCGCAACTCGCGGAGCAACCCTGACACGCCGACAGAAACCCTAATTCAGCATTAATTACGGGTAATTATTAATTAATTATTATTATAAACCCTAATTACCTATTATTATTATAATTAAGTTTTATTTTAAAGTTTCTTTTTATTTAATTTGTTATATTTAGTTAAATTAGTTTAATTAAATTGTAAAATTAGTAGTTTTAATAAATAAATAATATAAAACTAATATTTTTATAAAAATTGTAATTTTTACAACTTTTTGTATATTTTTATATTTTGTCCCTTTTTAATCGTTTTAGCGTAATATTTGTATTTTTAGCTCATATTTAGTTTTAAACTTAGTTTTTGCCATAGTTATTTTTACTTCTAGATTTTTAGGCTTTGCCGTAAAATCCCTTAAGTGCCTTTTCTTTAGACTAAGATTTAGGTGCTTTAGAATTTTGCGATGCCTTTTTAAGTTTTAGTTTCTTTTTAAGTTATTTCCATTTGGGATTTAGTTTTTCCTGTAAGCTTTAATATTTTTAGACGACTTTTAAATATGTATCAATTATCATTCCAATTAGTAATCTCAATTTGCGATTATAATTTTAAGTTAGTTGTAGTAATAAGGTTAGGTTAGTCAAGTATTTTTAAGTTTTATAAGTTTCTTTTATTTTTCCGTCACCTTTTATTTTTCAACCATTTTTCTTTTTCGATCTTTTTCCGACGAACTCTTTTTCTTTCTTATTTCTCGCTATTCTAGTTTTTAGGACATAGATTTTTATTCTACTTCTTATCTAATTTTCTTAAAATTACGAAAATTTATTTTAAGTGGTTAAATCGATAGACATCAAAATTTTCTGGTTCGTAGTAATAGTTGGATTTGTACGTGGACCGGGTTATTGGAGCCAAACAGTCCTAAATTATATTGAGACCAAACGAATCCTGCCCCTCTGCTGCATCTTTTGGCTATTCGAAACGTGGGCAAAATCAGAAAAGTCTATTGATTGTATAACTTATTATAATTTTTCTTTCCTTTTAAAAACTAATAGGATATTCAGTGAATGCACCGAGCAAGACGTTCACCACCTTTTGTACGTTCACCACCTGTAACTAGATCAAGACATTTATCAAATATTACTGCCGTTGATTTTTCTTTAGAATCGTCATCCAGTCGACCAAGTACTCTAGTTCAAATTTTCGATAATCCATTTTTTGAACCCGACCTCACAATTGAGAATCCGGAGAATATTCAGGAACGATTCGTAGATCCTGAACCATTAAATTTTCCTCTGGAACCACCAATCATTCAAACAGAGATTGTTGAGGAACGAACCATTAAATCAGAATCCTCTAGTGATTCCGATTCAACAAATTCAATTATGGAGAATCTGGAACCTTTAAGTATGGAAGACCGAATGAGAGCTAAACGCACTGGCCAAGGTCACGCAATTACTCATCCAGACATTAATGCGCCAGATTATGAAATCAAAGGACAAATTTTACATATGGTGACTAATCAATGTCAATTTAGTGGAGCGCCGAAGGAAGATCCAAATGAACATTTACGTACCTTTAATAGGATCTGCACACTATTTAAAATCCGAGAAGTGAAGGATGAACAGATATATCTCATGTTATTTCCCTGGACTTTAAAGGGAGAAGCCAAAGATTGGTTGGAATCGTTACCTGAAGGGGCGATTGATACATGGGATGTTTTAGTTGAAAAATTTCTTAAACAATTCTTTCCGGCATCTAAAGCCGTAAGACTTCAAGCAAAAATTGTTACGTTTACACAGAAGCCAAATGAAACTCTATATGAGGCGTGGACTAGATTTGGAAAGTTATTAAGAGGATGTCCGCAACATGGTTTAGACACCTGTCAAATAGTACAAATATTCTACCAAGGATGCGACATCACTACAAGGAAAGACATAGATATAGCAGCTGGTGGTTCTATTATGAAGAAAACCGAAACTGATGCTTACAAAATTATTGATAACACTGCTTCCCACTCACATGAGTGGCACCAAGAAAAAGATATCGTTAGATCATCTAAAGCAGCTAGAGCCGATTCTAGCCATGACTTAGATTCCATTTCCGCAAAGATAGATGCTGTTGAGAGACGAATGGAAAAGATGACTAAAGATATTCACTCAATACGAATTAGTTGTGAGCAGTGTGGAGGACCACATTTGACAAAAGATTGTCTCAGTATTGAATTAACAATGGAACAAAGAGAGAATATTTCATACATAAACCAAAGGCCTGGAAATAATTATCAGAATAATTATCAACCGCCAAGACCGATTTACAATCAAAACCAGAATTATAACCGAAATATTTCATACAACAACCAACAAGGTCCTAGCAATCAACAAGTATCCAACAATACTTATAATCAGCAAAGACCAAATTTTCAAAACAAACCACCACAACAAACCGATGATAAAAAGCCGAATTTAGAAGATATGATGACGAAGCTAGTTGAAACTCAAACGCAGTTTTTCACATCTCAAAAACAAACCAATGAACAAAATGCTCAAGCATTTAGAAATCAACAAGCTTCCATTCAAAATCTGGAACAAGAAGTAAGTAACCTAGCAAGGTTAATAGGTGAAAGAAAACCGGGAAGTCTACCTAGTGATACAAATGCTAACCCCCGGAATGAAACAGCTAAAGCCATTACCACAAGAAGTGGTACAACACTTAAACCACCTGAAATACCTGTAACTTCTGATGAAGCTATTCCTACTCCACAAGAACCACAACCTGATCAAGATAAGTAAAAAGAACCGGTAGTTGAGAAGGTTAATGAAGATAACACAGTTAAGGCTAAACCATATGTTAAACCATACCAACCACTACTTCCTTACCCGAGTAAAATGAAGAAAGAGAAACTTGAAGCCGAGCAATCCAAATTCTTGGATATGTTTAAACAGATAAATGTAAATCTTCCTTTCATTGATGTGATTTCAGGAATGCCTAGATATGCTAAATTCTTGAAAGATATAATCTCAAATAGAAAGAAAATGGAAGAACTCTCGGCTGTTACTATGAATGCTAATTGTTCAGCAGTGCTGTTGAATAAGATACCAGAAAAACTATCTGATCCAGGAAGTTTCACAATTCCATATTTTCTGGGTAGTCTTAGTTCAATAGAAGCATTGGCAGACTTAGGTGCTAGTATAAATCTAATGCCGTATTCACTATACGCTAAACTAGACCTTGGAGAATTGAAACCAACCAGAATAAGCATACAACTAGCCGATAGATCAATAAAATATCCTAGAGGGATAATGGAGAACATGCTAGTTAAAGTTGGTACTTTAGTATTTCCAGTAGATTTTGTTGTTTTGGACATGGAAGAAGATTCTCAAGTTCCTCTCATATTAGGAAGACCATTCTTAAACACGGCTAAAGCAATGATAGACGTGTTCGGTAAGAAACTGACCCTAAGTATAGAGGATGAGAGTGTTACCTTTTCAGTTGATAGAGCAATGCAACAACCGCAATCTGCAGATGATACATGTTATTATATTTAAACTATAGATGCACATGCAGAATTATTAGAAGAATTTCCAGAATTACAAGGAACAGGAGAATGTTCTTTAGGAGAAGGTAATGAACCAATTGATGAAGCTGAAATATTAGCTACACTTATAGCTAATGGATATGAACCAACAACAGAAGAAATTCAAATGCTAAAAGAAGAAGACAGATATCGATACAAATCATCGATACAAGAACCTCCAAAATTAGAGTTAAAGCCAATTCCAAACCATTTGGAATACGCTTATTTACATGGTGAATCTGAATTACCTGTAATAATATCGTATTCTCTTACTGAAAATGAGAAATCACAACTCATTTATGTGTTAAAAGCTCATAAACCAGCCATTGCATGGAAGATTCATGATATTAAAGGAATAAGTCCTTCGTATTACACACATAAAATCCTTATGGAAGAAGGTCATAAAACGTATGTACAACGCCAACGAAGACTAAATCCTAATATGCAAGATGTAGTTAAGAAAGAGATTATTAAACTGCTAGATGCAGGTCTAATTTATCCAATTTCTGATAGTCCATGGGTAAGCCCAGTTCAGTGCGTGCCTAAGAAGGGTGGCATGACTGTCATTACAAATGAGAAAAATGAGCTTATTCCTACTAGGACTGTAACAGGATGGCGTGTGTGTATTGATTATAGAAAATTAAATGACGCCACCAGAAAAGATCACTTTCCCTTACCTTTCATAGATCAAATGTTGGAAAGATTAGCCGGAAATAGTTACTATTGTTTTCTAGATGGATTTTCCGGATATTTTCAAATTCCAATAGCACCCGAGGACCAAGAGAAAACCACATTCACGTGCCCTTATGGTACTTTTGCTTACAAACGCATGCCATTTGGACTTTGTAACGCCCCTGCAACCTTTCAAAGGTGTATGATGGCGATTTTTCACGACATGATAGAAGAATGCATGGAAATTTTCATGGATGACTTTTCAGTCTTCGGTGATACATTTGAATTGAAATGTCCCGTTCTTATTGATTAAAAACGTTCCATATTAATTGATTTCGTTGCGAGGTTTTGACCTCTATATGAGACGTTTTTCAAAGACTGCATTCATTTTTAAAACAAACCATAACCTTTATTTCATAAATAAAGGTTTAAAAGCTTTACGTAGATTATCAAATAATGATAATCTAAAATATCCAGTTTACACACGACCATTACATAATGGTTTACAATACAAATATGTTACAACAAAATAAGTTTCTTGAATGCAGTTTTTACACAATATCATACAAGCATGGACTCCAAATCTCGTCCTTATTTAAGTATGCGACAGAGGAAGCTCTTAATAATCACCTGAGAATAAACATGCTTAAAACGTCAACAAAAAATGTTGGTGAGTTATAGGTTTAACCTATATATATCAAATCATAATAATAGACCACAAGATTTCATATTTCAATACACATCCCATACATAGAGATAAAAATCATTCATATGGTGAACACCTGGTAACCGACATTAACAAGATGCATATATAAGAATATCCCCATCATTCCGGGACACCCTTCGGATATGATATAAATTTCGAAGTACTAAAGCATCCGGTACTTTGGATGGGGTTTGTTAGGCCCAATAGATCTATCTTTAGGATTCGCGTCAATTAGGGTGTCTGTTCCCTAATTCTTAGATTACCAGACTTAATAAAAAGGGGCATATTCGATTTCGATAATTCAACCATAGAATGTAGTTTCACGTACTTGTGTCTATTTTGTAAATCATTTATAAAACCTGCATGTATTCTCATCCCAAAAATATTAGATTTTAAAAGTGGGACTATAACTCACTTTCACAGATTTTTACTTCGTCGAGAAGTAAGACTTGGCCACTGGTTGATTCACGAACCTATAACAATATATACATATATATCAAAGTATGTTCAAAATATATTTACAACACTTTTAATATATTTTGATGTTTTAAGTTTATTAAGTCAGCTGTCCTCGTTAGTAACCTACAACTAGTTGTCCACAGTTAGATGTACAGAAATAAATCGATAAATATTATCTTGAATCAATCCACGACCCAGTGTATACGTATCTCAGTATTGATCACAACTCAAACTATATATATTTTGGAATCAACCTCAACCCTGTATAGCTAACTCCAACATTCACATATAGAGTGTCTATGGTTGTTCCGAAATATATATATATGTGTCGACATGATAGGTCGAAACATTGTATACGTGTCTATGGTATCTCAAGATTACATAATATACTATATAAGTTGATTAAGTTATGGTTGGAATAGATTTGTTACCAATTTTCACGTAGCTAAAATGAGAAAATTTATCCAATCTTGTTTTACCCATAACTTCTTCATTTTAAATCCGTTTTGAGTGAATCAAATTGCTATGGTTTCATATTGAACTCTATTTTATGAATCTAAATAGTAAAAGTATAGGTTTATAGTCGGAAAAATAAGTTACAAGTCGTTTTTGTAAAGGTAGTCATTTCAGTCGAAAGAACGACGTCTAGATGACCATTTTAGAAAACATACTTCCACTTTGAGTTTAACCATAATTTTTGGATATAGTTTCATGTTCATAATAAAAATCATTTTCCCAGAATAACAACTTTTAAATCAAAGTTTATCATAGTTTTTAATTAACTAACCCAAAACAGCCCGCGGTGTTACTACGACGGCGTAAATCCGGTTTTACGATGTTTTTCGTGTTTCCAGGTTTTAAATCATTAAGTTAGCATATCATATAGATATAGAACATGTGTTTAGTTGATTTTAAAAGTCAAGTTAGAAGGATTAACTTTTGTTTGCGAACAAGTTTAGAATTAACTAAAGTATGTTCTAGTGATTACAAGTTTAAACCTTCGAATAAGATAGCTTTATATGTATGAATCGAATGATGTTATGAACATCATTACTACCTTAAGTTCCTTGGATAAACCTACTGGAAAAGATAAAAATGGATCTAGCTTCAACGGATCCTTGGATGGCTCGAAGTTCTTGAAGCAGAATCATGACACGAAAACAAGTTCAAGTAAGATCATCACTTGAAATAAGATTGTTATAGTTATAGAAATTGAACCAAAGTTTGAATATGATTATTACCTTGTATTAGAATGATAACCTACTGTAAGAAACAAAGATTTCTTGAGGTTGGATGATCACCTTACAAGATTGGAAGTGAGCTAGCAAACTTGAAAGTATTCTTGATTTTATGTAACTAGAACTTGTAGAATATATGAAGAACACTTAGAACTTGAAGATAGAACTTGAGAGAGATCAATTAGATGAAGAAAATTGAAGAATGAAAGTGTTTGTAGGTGTTTTTGGTCGTTGGTGTATGGATTAGATATAAAGGATATGTAATTTTGTTTTCATGTAAATAAGTCATGAATGATTACTCATAATTTTGTAATTTTATGAGATATTTCATGCTAGTTGCCAAATGATGGTTCCCACATGTGTTAGGTGACTCACATGGGCTGCTAAGAGCTGATCATTGGAGTGTATATACCAATAGTACATACATCTAAAAGCTGTGTATTGTACGAGTACGAATACGGGTGCATACGAGTAGAATTGTTGATGAAACTGAACGAGGATGTAATTGTAAGCATTTTTGTTAAGTAGAAGTATTTTGATAAGTGTATTGAAGTCTTTCAAAAGTGTATAAATACATATTAAAACACTACATGTATATACATTTTAACTGAGTCGTTAAGTCATCGTTAGTCGTTACATGTAAGTGTTGTTTTGAAACCTTTAGGTTAACGATCTTGTTAAATGTTGTTAACCCAATGTTTATAATATCAAATGAGATTTTAAATTATTATATTATCATGATATTATCATGTATGAATATCTCTTAATATGATATATTGGTGTTGTGTCGTGAAGGTACGAAATAGTATTATTTTTACTAGGAAATACTACAAAATATGACACAAGTTTTATTAATTTACGGATGGGATATACCTAAACCTTGCTACAACACTATAGGCAGTGTACCTAATCGTAGAGTAGTGTAGTTTTTAGTAAGTCCGGTTCGTTCCACAGGGAGCTGGTGATACTTACTATATTTTTAACTATATTTATACAAAATATATATAATTATATAAGTAGTAATATTATTATAAAAGGGGGGTTTTACCGTTTAATGACCGGTTTGTCGATTCTATATTTTAAGCGTAAAGATAAATGACGATAATTAAAGTGCGTAAAATAATGACAATAAATAAAATGACAGTAAATAAAATTGCGAGTAATAAAATGACAGTAAATAAAGATACGATGAGAAATATAATAAAAGAATTATGCTTATTTAAACTTCCGTAATCATGATGTTTGACGTGTTGATTTTAATTTATTATCATGGGTTAATTGTCCTTTGTCCTGGTTTATTTGATACGTCTATCTGGTTTTTGTCCATAATAGTCCATCGGTCATAAATATAAAGTGCGAGTATCCTCGTCAAATTACCCTTATACCCGAAGTCAAATATTCCAACTGATTAAGGATTTAAACTGTGACGCAGCTATCACTTCTGTCAACAATTACACCAGTTATCACTGTATGTAATCCACCCCTGTTTTAATTAGTTTATGAATATTAATTCATCCACTTGATCAGAATGAATAATCAATTACCCAACCCAATTGATTAATTAAATGATTATAACAGATTCCATATGAACGTCACTAAATAGGACAACCATAATCATTATTAATTATTAGGTTAATTAATTTGAAGATAGGTTCGACAGACTCCAATGAGTTGTCACTCAATTAGACAATACCCCCCATCTATTAATAGTCAATAGTTCAATTTCCACAAGTGTCGGTCTTTTGCCCAAACCTTAATTATGGTCCAAAGTTCAATAACCCCTTCTTAATATTTTAGCCCAACATCACGATTACTTCGGCTCAAATAAGCATAATAATAACTTAGTTACGATACATTAATTTAAAAAGGAAGAACATAGCTTACAGTGGTGATTAATCGCGTAGCGTTACACGGGCAGAGTTTCGACTTTAAAACCCGTAAAATATTTCTTACAATAACCCAATTATTATTAAACTTAAATTAAACTTAATATTATAAATATAAATATATATATTCTTACAGAGGGAAAGAAAGAAAAATGAAGTGAAGGTGTTCTTTTTCATTACTACGTGAATTCCATTTTATAGGCAAATGTTGATTTGAAATTTTCACTTATGACCCCTTAACTATGCTCAATTAACAACTTTTTATTATTTATTATTATTCTTATTATGAATTATTTAAATATTATATTATATTCTTGTGCATAGTTGACTTGTACTTTCAGCTCCGTTGCGTCGAGCGTTGATAGTTGGCTCGGGTACCGGTTCCGGATTTTCGAACGTCCTTTCGTATAATTTAATATCTTGTACTTTGCGTTTTGTAACTTGTACTCTTGTCATTTTTAGACGTTTCTCATCAATAAATTGAACCTTTTGAATTGTATCTTGTACATTTGAGCTTTTTGGACGTTTTGGTCTTTCAAATCTTTGTTTTTGTCTTTAAATCTTCATTTTCGAGCGATTTGCGTCTTTCGTCTTCGCACTTATTTATTTAACTATTACAACTAAAAATAAGGAAATTACATTTAAAAACTTTACATATTGGAACGATATTGCTACTAAATATATGTTCATTTGGAGCACTATCAAATATCCCCACGCTTGAGCGTTGCTTGTCCTCAAGCAATACAGAACTTGAAATAAAAACATACATGAATCACTTTTTTATTCATCACATTTTGTACATCAGTGATTTTGATATAGCGGTATAAACAATGACAGTAATGATGGTTAAAGGTGGGTGTGTCATCCACAGTTGCCTCGGGTTTAGGTCAACGACACTTGCAATCAAATAGCCGATTTACTTTCGGTTTTCAAAGCAAAGTGCACATTTGAAAGGTGGTTTACAGTCCCACATGACTATGAAAATGTAGATCCTTAAGGAAATTGGATCTTTATGAAAACATTTGATCTTTTTGAAAATTTAATCTAGCTTTTACCCTAGATAAGTTTTCCGGAATAACCCTTCACCGGTGTTTGCAAAATATTTTTGTGGGTTGTGTGAGTTTCAGATTTGAAAATTTTAGCTCAACACTTGTGGTTTTGTGTTACCCACTTGCTAACCTTGTATTAGGAAAGCAACACGTCCAGTTTACTTGTCCCGTATATTACCTTTCGGCAAACTACCGTCCGGTTGTAAAGGAAAGCGATGAACAAGAAACTGTTAAGGCAATGTCCCGTGACATGCTTTTAATTATGGTCCAAAAACGTGTCGGATGCTTTTACTATCCTTTGTAGGAGCAATAGTAAAGCTCATCCTATGATTTTTCGGTCTGGCACAAGGTCCTGTCTCCGACCATGCTATGCAACCACCGTTCTTACGGTTGACACCCGATTTGGTTCAGGTGACCTAATGAATTCCAGGTGAATTCCTAGGATTTTACGTTCAATGGTAATGAACGCATTGAAAATGGATTTTCAGAAAACAAATCGGTTTGTATTTTTGATCAAAATATTTTCTCGTTCAAGCTCGAGTTTAGATATCATTGAATTCCATGAGTTTGAATTCTCAATCTTTAAGGTCAATCTCAAGGATTAAGTAATATCAGTCTTAAAAGCTGATTTTTAATCTTTAAGGAGATTATCCTTTCTGGGGATCTGATTCATTAGTCTTATCAAGCTAATTTGCACGGTGCCCCCCCCATTGTACGAGATAAATCCTTCTCATGGTTAGGATAAATCTGACCACCTGGCGACCCTGTTTGATGCTGAGGTCCGTGGATTTCCAGCCGATTTTAGTGATGACTTTTCTAGATTTTTCGTCAAC
Organism: Rutidosis leptorrhynchoides; assembly: GCF_046630445.1. NCBI lineage: Eukaryota > Viridiplantae > Streptophyta > Magnoliopsida > Asterales > Asteraceae > Rutidosis > Rutidosis leptorrhynchoides. The sequence goes on along the minus strand of NC_092343.1, from coordinate 292,266,966 downwards.
CTACAGCTGGTCTGGACGACAACTTCATGACCTAAATCAAGAAGCGCGTGTCTTTTTTGGAAGACTTTACTTCCTTTTAATGATGGAATTGATTCATCGTGTAGATCCATCTTTCTTTAAAATATATTACAGTAAACCGGGTAAAACTGATTAGTATCATCCAAAGCAAAAGTACCTGCAATAATTCTTATACAAAAATGTGATAGATAGTTTTTAATTGAATAACTTGGTACATTCTCCCCACACTTAGCTTTTATTTATTCTTTTCTTTGCCTTTTTATTCTCTTCTATCCCATTTTAAATGAATTCAAGCGTTTTGGGTTGTTTCTCAATTTATGTCCTCGAGGTAACAATAATTTCGGCATTAACACCTAGTTTTATCGTTCATAAATATGTATAAACATGATTTTGAATTCATTTAGTTGAAATTTTTTTCAAATTTTCACAAAATTTGGCAATTAAAACAAGTGTAAACCCGAAAGAATTTATAACCCTTCCCCACACTTGAGATCTTGCAATGCCCTCATTTGCAAGAAATCAGTAAAAATTTAAATTCATGAGGGTGATTAGTGTAGAAAAATGATTAAAAATACCGAGTTTGCAAACATATTGTTGTTATTTCACATTTGATATTTTGTTTCTTGTCGTCAAAATTAGTACCTTTTTCTGAACTTAATGACAGTCTTTGAAAGTGCGTTATTTTACCCTGTTTTGTATATAACATAAAATACAAACATACATAATTTTGAAGTTGGGTATATTACCACACGTTCAAAAATTTATAAAATCTAATATTTTTTTTTTTTGGCATACTTTAAATCAATTAAATTAAAAATAATGATAACAAAATTTCTCGTCCCGCCCTCGGTTAAAGTAATTTCGGCTCAACGACCTAGTCTTCAACTCACGACGAATTTTAAAAATCATATTTTTAACTTAATGAAATAAAGTAAATTTTTGATTTTAAAAACATAAATTAAAATGCATATTAATTTCATATAAAACCTAAAAAACAAAAAAAATTCAGAATGGAGGGAGAAAACTAGTTCTTTAGTGTCTGCTAGCGGAAAAGACCAATCGAATTCCATTCTCGGAACTACACGAGAACAGAACAACTAACTCCAAACAGCATTTTCTTTTTAGAATATTTGAATCTCCTCACACTTAGGTAGATGTGGTGTCGAAATTGTGATTAACTTCATCGTCAATTTCTCTTGGACCATAATCAACTTGCATATCTGTGACTTTTTCTTTAAGCCAGTGCCCGACTTCTTCCGTAATATCCCAAAATTCAACTAGCTTCGCCTTTTCTTTAGGCGACAGATTGGATACTAACCGGTTACATAACTTAAAGTTCCCCTTACTTTTAGCATCAATAACCCGTTTAAAAAGTTTCTTCATTGAACTGTTAATAACGGGGTCATTTAATTTCCTATCAACAATGGGGTTCCTTGTTATCAAGTTATCATTAGGTGTTACTTCATTTTCCCCACACTTAGGCGTTTTATTATTGCTAAGCACTACCGTTGGAGTTGGTAAAACAATATGGTTCTTACCAATCGTTTTTGCTGGTTCAACAGTTTTGGTTGGTGGAGATTTAGACTTTCAAATCATAAAGGTGATCGATTTTTCATCATTACTAAGTGTCATTCTACCATTTTTTACATCAAATAACGCCCCGGTGGACGCTAAGAATGGTCGACCTAAAATTAGAGGAATGTTTGGGTCCTCTTCTATGTCAATGACAATGAATTCGACTAGAAAGGTTAAATTACCTACTTGAATGGGTAGGTTGTTAGCAATTCCAACTGGGTGCTTAATGGTTTGATCAAGGAGTCGAACACTCATATCCGTTGGACTTAACTTACCTACACCTAATCTCTTATATAAGGAAAGAGGCATAACACTCACACTTGCACCTAAATCTGCCAGTGCATCATACATGACACAATCACTAAGTAGACAAGGAATAATAAATTCACCCGGATCACCTACCCTAGGTGGAGGTTTTGGTGGAACTGTATTCACCGGGTTTACTTCTACGGTTTTTGTTTCTTGTACTTCCTTATTCTTTTTCTTCTTCTTCTTTCCAGAGGTATCACAATCTTTATTACCTATCACTTGCTCATACTCAACTCCTTTTATTGGAAACGGGATGGGTGGTTTATATGGTTCCACCACTGGCTTTACATACTCAGGTGGTGGTGGTGTTGTAAATTCTTCATTGTTACTCTCATCTAAAACCTTCCCATCTTCTGGAGCTGGTTTTTCAGAATTTGTTGAAACCATATTAACATTCTCATTTCGAGGATTTACTTCAGTATTACTCGGTAGCTTTCCTTGTTCCCTCTCACTCATCATGCTAGCAAGAGTACCAACATGTTTTTCTAGATTCAAAATAGAAGCTTGTTGAGTTCTTAATGACTGATCAAACCTTTCGTTTGTTTGAGTTTGAGATGTAATAAATTGTGTTTGAGATTCAACTAGCTTTGCCATTATTTCTTCTAGATTTGGCTTTTTCTCTTCGGTTTGTTGTGGTGGTTTATACAAGCCAGGTCTTTGTTGATTGAAAGTGTTGTTTTGAGTTGGTTGGTTATTCGGACCTTGTTGGTTATACGAGTTATTGTCGGGTCCTTTTGGATTGTAAAGAATGTTTTGATTTCGATTGAAGTTTGGCCTTGGCGGTTGATAATTATTCTGATAACTATTTTCCAGCCTTTGGTTCATGTAGACAACATTCTCACGTTGTTCCATCGTTTGTTCAATGTGACAGTCTTTCATTAAGTGTGGTCCACCGCATTGCTCACAACTAATTCGTATTGCGTGAATATCTTTATTCATCTTTTCCATTCGTCTCTCGAAAGCATCTATTTTTGCGAAAACGGAATCAAAGTTATGGCTAGAATCGGCTCTAGCCGCTTTAGATGAACGATATATATCTTTCTCTTGGTGCCACTCATGAGAGTGGGAGGCTGTGTTATCAATAATTTTGTAAGCTTCAGTTGCGGTTTTCTTCATAATGGAACCACCAGCTGTTATGTCGATGTCTTTTCGTGTAGCAACGTTGACACCTTGGTAGAATATTTGTACTATTTGATAAGTGTCTAAACCGTGTTGAGGACATCCTCTCAACAACTTTCCAAATCTTGTCCACGCCTCATATAGAGTTTCATTTGACTTTTGTGTGAACGTAACAATTTCTCCTTGAAGTCTCACGGCTTTAGATGCCGGAAAGAATCTTTTAAGAAATTTCTCAACTAAAACATCCCATGTGTCAATCGCCCCTTCAGGTAACGATTCTAACCAATCTTTGGCTTCTCCCTTTAAAGTCCAGGGAAACAACATGAGATAGATCTGTTCATCCTCAACTTCTCGGATTTTGAATAGTGTACAGATCCTATTAAACGTACGAAGATGTTCGTTTGGATCTTCCTTCGGCGCACCACTATATTGGCACTGATTAGTTACCATGTGTAGGATTTGTCCTTTGATTTCATAATCTGGCGCATTAATGTCTGGCTTAATAATGGCGTGACCTTGGCCCGTGCGTGTGGCTCTCATTCGGTCTTCCATACTTAGAGGTTCTAGATTTTCTATGATTGGAAGTGTTGTATCCGAATCACTAGAGGTTTCTGATTTAATGGTTTCTTCCTCAGCAATCTCCGGATTCTCAATTGTGAGGTTGGTTTCAAAAACTGGATTATCGGAAATTTGAGTATTTGGTCGACTAGATGACGATTCTAAAGAAAACTCAACGGCGGCGATATTTGCTAAATGCCTTGATCGAGTTACAGGCGGTGATCGTATGACAGGCGGTGAACGTCTTGCTCGGTGCATTCACAGAATATCCTATTAGTTATAAAAATAATAAGAAAAACTTAAATAAGCTATCCAATTAATAGACTTTTCTGATTTTTGCCCACGTTTCGAATAGCCAAAAGATGCAGCAGAGGGGCAGGATTCGTTTGGTCTCAATATAATTGAGGACTGTTTGGCTCCAACAACCCGGTCCACGTACAAATCCAACTATTACTACGAACCAGAAAAATGTCAACGTCTATTAACTTAACCGCTTAAATAATTTCTCTTTCCGTTTACGAAATATTAGATTAGATGTAGATAAAATTCTATGTCCTATAACTAGAATGACGAGAAATAAGGAAGAAATAGATTGCGCGTCGAAAAGTGTCGAAAAACGAAAAAGGCGAAGAGTGGCTTATAAGACTTTAAAAACACGCGATTAATCCAACCTTATAACTATCACTATCTTAAAATTAAAACTACAAATAGAGATTACTAATTGGAATTGTAATTGATAAATAGGTAAAAGCGTCGAAAAATAAAAATAAGAAAATAGCGCGAAAAATGGCGTCGCAAAATTCTAAAGCACCTAAAACTTAGTCTAAGGAATAAGCATTTAAGGGATTTTACGGCAAACCTAAAAATTCTAGAAATAAAAATAACTATGGCAAAACTAAACTTAATACTAAAAATTGTAACTAGAGTCTAAAAATCTAAAGGTAATAAAAAAAAAAACTTTTTTTTTTAATTTTTTTTTATATATTTTGTTTTTTAAGGATTTTAAATTTTTTTTTTTTTAAAAAAAAATTTTTTTTTTTTATATAAATTTTTTTTAAAACTTTTTTTTTTTTAAATTTTTTTTTAAAAAAACGATTTTTTTTACAATTTTTTTTTTTTTTAAAAAACGAAATTTTTTTTTCTAAAAAAAAACGATTTTTTTTTTAAAAACGATTTTTTTTTACAAATTAATAATTTTTTTATAATTATAATTTTTTTTTTCAAAACTTTTTTTTTATTCATTTACTATTCATGAATAGTAAATGAAAATAAATTAATTAATTTACTATTCACATGAAAGCGACATGATAGAAATTATTAATTACAAGTTACATAATATACCCCTGAAGTATTTAATAAATACGACTTTTTAAAAATTCAAAATAGATTATAAAATATTATTATATTATTATATTCTATTTCAATATTATTATATTATTATATTCTATTTCAATATTATTATATTATTATATTTTATTTCAATATTATTATAATTAAAAATATAGCGTTTTAGCGCTCCCCGGCAGCGGCGCCAAAAACTTGGTGTTGTGTCGTGAAGGTACGAAATAGTATTATTTTTACTAGGAAATACTACAAAATATGACACAAGTTTTATTAATTTACGGATGGGATATACCTAAACCTTGCTACAACACTATAGGCAGTGTACCTAATCGTAGAGTAGTGTAGTTTTTAGTAAGTCCGGTTCGTTCCACAGGGAGCTGGTGATACTTACTATATTTTTAACTATATTTATACAAAATATATATAATTATATAAGTAGTAATATTATTATAAAAGGGGGGTTTTACCGTTTAATGACCGGTTTGTCGATTCTATATTTTAAGCGTAAAGATAAATGACGATAATTAAAGTGCGTAAAATAATGACAATAAATAAAATGACAGTAAATAAAATTGCGAGTAATAAAATGACAGTAAATAAAGATACGATGAGAAATATAATAAAAGAATTATGCTTATTTAAACTTCCGTAATCATGATGTTTGACGTGTTGATTTTAATTTATTATCATGGGTTAATTGTCCTTTGTCCTGGTTTATTTGATACGTCTATCTGGTTTTTGTCCATAATAGTCCATCGGTCATAAATATAAAGTGCGAGTATCCTCGTCAAATTACCCTTATACCCGAAGTCAAATATTCCAACTGATTAAGGATTTAAACTGTGACGCAGCTATCACTTCTGTCAACAATTACACCAGTTATCACTGTATGTAATCCACCCCTGTTTTAATTAGTTTATGAATATTAATTCATCCACTTGATCAGAATGAATAATCAATTACCCAACCCAATTGATTAATTAAATGATTATAACAGATTCCATATGAACGTCACTAAATAGGACAACCATAATCATTATTAATTATTAGGTTAATTAATTTGAAGATAGGTTCGACAGACTCCAATGAGTTGTCACTCAATTAGACAATACCCCCCATCTATTAATAGTCAATAGTTCAATTTCCACAAGTGTCGGTCTTTTGCCCAAACCTTAATTATGGTCCAAAGTTCAATAACCCCTTCTTAATATTTTAGCCCAACATCACGATTACTTCGGCTCAAATAAGCATAATAATAACTTAGTTACGATACATTAATTTAAAAAGGAAGAACATAGCTTACAGTGGTGATTAATCGCGTAGCGTTACACGGGCAGAGTTTCGACTTTAAAACCCGTAAAATATTTCTTACAATAACCCAATTATTATTAAACTTAAATTAAACTTAATATTATAAATATAAATATATATATTCTTACAGAGGGAAAGAAAGAAAAATGAAGTGAAGGTGTTCTTTTTCATTACTACGTGAATTCCATTTTATAGGCAAATGTTGATTTGAAATTTTCACTTATGACCCCTTAACTATGCTCAATTAACAACTTTTTATTATTTATTATTATTCTTATTATGAATTATTTAAATATTATATTATATTCTTGTGCATAGTTGACTTGTACTTTCAGCTCCGTTGCGTCGAGCGTTGATAGTTGGCTCGGGTACCGGTTCCGGATTTTCGAACGTCCTTTCGTATAATTTAATATCTTGTACTTTGCGTTTTGTAACTTGTACTCTTGTCATTTTTAGACGTTTCTCATCAATAAATTGAACCTTTTGAATTGTATCTTGTACATTTGAGCTTTTTGGACGTTTTGGTCTTTCAAATCTTTGTTTTTGTCTTTAAATCTTCATTTTCGAGCTATTTGCGTCTTTCGTCTTCGCACTTATTTATTTAACTATTACAACTAAAAATAAGGAAATTACATTTAAAAACTTTACATATTGGAACGATATTGCTACTAAATATATGTTCATTTGGAGCACTATCATATATATACATTAAATGTCTTTACAACGATAATCGTTACATATATGTCTCGTTTAAAAATCATTAAGTTAGTAGTCTTGTTTTTACATATGTAGTTCATTGTTAATATACTTAATGATATGTTTACTTATCATAGTATCATGTTAACTATATATATATATCCATATATATATGTCATCATATAGTTTTTACAAGTTTTAACGTTCGTGAATCACCGGTCAACTTGGGTGGTCAATTGTCTATATGAAACATATTTCAATTAATCAAGTCTTAACAAGTTTGATTGCTTAACATGTTGGAAACATTTAATCATGTAAATATCAATCTCAATTAATATATATAAACATGGAAAAGTTCGGGTCACTACACCGTGCTCACACTCGGACCCATAGTCCTCTTACTTGGAGCACCATACGAAATAACCCTTCTCTCACTTGAAGGTTTACCAATATTTGATCGCGAATACGATTCGAAACCCCTAGCCACCGTGAATAACTCCGTAAACAACTTCGTGTAACCCCGACTAATTTTGTTTTTCAAGTCATCGTCAAAGTTCGATAGAAATCCTCCATCAACAAACGATCATTCCCCAATACTCCGGGAAAAAACGAGCCTTTGCCATAAAGGTCGTCTTGAGAGTATTCAAATCCATAGAACCTTGTTGCAAATTTCCCAACTCATTATGCAATTCCGACAAGTCAGCTGATGTCCGAAACTCCTCAAAGAATTCCTCCTTAAACTCATCCCACGATAACGCCATAAACGGCTCACCACCGATAAGATCAATCTTACCATCCAACCAATCCTTCGACCTATCCCGCAACAAACTAGTAGCGAGTCTTGTCCTCTTCTCGGGAGGACATTCAATAGTACGAAAACACCTCTCGACATCCGAGATCCATGTTGTGCTAACCAAAGGATCCGGTTTCCCGTCATACATCGGGGGTTTAGTCCCCGGGTGGTAACGAATCTCAAAGTCATAATCATTCAACAATTCAATCCACCTACGCTGCCTCATATTCAGTTGTTTCTGATTAAATATGTGTTGAAGACTTTTGTGGTCGGTATATATAATACTTTTAACCCCATATAAGTAGTGCCTCCAAGTCTTTAATGCAAAAACAACTGCGCCTAATTCCAAATCATGCGTCGTATAATTTTGCTCGTGAATCTTCAATTGTCTAGACGCATAAGCAATCACCTTCGTTCGTTGCATTAATACACAACCGAGACCTTGCTTTGATGCGTCACAATAAATCACAAAATCATCATTCCCTTCAGGCAATGACAGTATAGGTGCCGTAGTTAGCTTTTTCTTCAATAACTGAAACGCTTTCTCTTGTTCATCCTTCCATTCAAATTTCTTCCCTTTATGCGTTAATGCAGTCAAGGGTTTTGCTATTCTGGAAAAGTCTTGGATGAACCTTCTGTAGTAACCAGCTAGTCCTAAAAACTGGCATATGTGTTTCGGAGTTTTCGGGGTTTCCCACTTTTCAACAGTTTCTATCTTTGCCGGATCCACCTTAATACCTTCTTTGTTCACTATGTGACCGAGGAATTGAACTTCTTCCAACCAAAATGCACACTTTGAAAACTTAGCGTACAATTCTTCCTTCCTCAATACTTCTAACACTTTTCTCAAATGTTCACCGTGTTCTTGGTCATTCTTTGAGTAAATAAGTATGTCATCAATGAAAACAATGACAAACTTGTCAAGGTATGGTCCACACACTCGGTTCATAAGGTCCATGAACACAGCTGGTGCATTAGTTAAACCAAACGGCATGACCATAAACTCGTAATGACCGTAACGTGTTCTGAAAGCAGTCTTTGGAATATCATCTTCCTTCACCCGCATTTGATGATACCCGGAACGTAAGTCAATCTTTGAATAAACAGACGAGCCTTGTAGTTGATCAAATAAGTCATCGATTCTCGGTAGTGGGTAGCGGTTCTTGATGGTAAGTTTGTTCAACTCTCGGTAGTCGATACACAACCTGAATGTACCATCTTTCTTCTTGACAAACAAAACAGGAGCTCCCCACGGTGATGTGCTTGGTCGAATGAAACCACGCTCTAAAAGTTCTTGTAATTGGCTTTGCAGTTCTTTCATCTCGCTGGGTGCGAGTCTGTAAGGAGCACACGCTATTGGTGCAGCTCCTGGTACAAGATCTATTTGAAATTCAACGGATCGATGTGGGGGTAATCCCGGTAATTCTTTCGGAAATACATCGGGAAATTCTTTTGCAATGGGAACATCATTGATGCTCTTTTCTTCAGTTTGTACTTTCTCGACGTGTGCTAGAACAGCATAGCAACCTTTTCTTATTAGTTTTTGTGCCTTCAAATTACTAATAAGATGTAGCTTCGTGTTGCCCTTTTCTCCGTACACCATTAAGGGTTTTCCTTTTTCTCGTATAATGCGAATTGCATTTTTGTAACAAACGATCTCTGCTTTCACTACTTTCAACCAGTCCATACCGATTATCACATCAAAACTCCCTAACTCTACTGGTATCAAATCAATCTTAAATGTTTCGCTAACCAGTTTAATTTCTCGATTCCGACATATATTATCTGCTGAAATTAATTTACCATTTGCTAATTCGAGTAAAAATTTACTATCCAAAGGCGTCAATGGACAACTTAATTTAGCACAAAAATCTCTACTCATATAGCTTCTATCCGCACCCGAATCAAATAAAACATAAGCAGATTTATTGTCAATAAGAAACGTACCCGTAACAAGCTCCGGGTCTTCCTGTGCCTCTGCCGCATTAATATTGAAAACTCTTCCGCGGTCTTGTCCATTCGTGTTCTCCTGGTTCGGGCAATTTCTAATAATGTGGCCCGGTTTTCCACATTTATAACAAACTACATTGGCATAACTTGCTCCGACACTACTTGCTCCGCCATTACTCGTTCCGACACCATTTGTTCCTTTCGTTCTATTAACCCCTGGTCCGTAGACCTCACACTTCGCCGCGCTATGACCATTTCTTTTACACTTGTTGCAAAATTTGGTGCAGAACCCCGAGTGATACTTTTCACACCTTTGGCATAGCTGCTTCTGATTGTTGTTGTTGTTGTTGTTGCGGTTATTATTGTTGTTGGGATGATTATTGTAGTTGCTGTTATTGTTGTTGTTGTTGGGCCGTTTGTTGTAGTTGTGATTGATGTTGCGATTGTTGGGATAATTATTGCGATTATTGTTGTAATTGCTGTTGTTGTTGTATTGGTGATTCTTATCACCGTTTTCCTCCCACTTTCTTTTGACTTGCTTCACATTGGCCTCTTCAGCAGTCTGTTCTTTAATTCTTTCTTCAATCTGGTTCACTAGTTTGTGAGCCATTCTACATGCCTGTTGTATGGAGGCGGGCTCATGTGAACTTATATCTTCTTGGATTCTTTCCGGTAATCCTTTTACAAACGCGTCGATCTTCTCTTCCTCATCTTCGAATGCTCCCGGACACAATAGGCACAATTCTGTGAATCGTCTTTCGTACGTGGTAATATCAAATCCTTGGGTTCGTAACCCTCTAAGTTCTGTCTTGAGCTTATTAACCTCGGTTCTGGGACGGTATTTCTCGTTCATCAAGTGCTTGAATGCTGACCAAGGTAGTGCGTACGCATCGTCTTGTCCCACTTGCTCTAGATAGGTATTCCACCATGTTAACGCAGAACCTGTGAAGGTATGTGTAGCGTACTTCACTTTGTCCTCTTCAGTACACTTACTTATGGCAAACACCGATTCGACCTTCTCGGTCCACCGTTTCAATCCGATCGGTCCTTCGGTTCCATTGAATTCCAAAGGTTTGCAGGCAGTGAATTCTTTGTAGGTGCATCCTACACGATTTCCTGTACTGCTAGATCCAAGGTTATTGTTGGTATGTAGCGCAGCCTGTACTGCGGCTATGTTTGAAGCTAGAAAAGTACGGAATTCCTCTTCATTCATATTCACGGTGTGTAGAGTAGTCGGTGCCATTTCCTTCAAAATAGTCAAATGGAACAAGTTAATCATACAGAATATTAAGAGTAGTTAATAGTATTTTGTAGCATAATATGAACTCATTTATAAAAGCTTTTTCTTCATATTAGCGTTTTATAAGTTTAAATTCGGGTAGTACCTACCCGTTAAGTTCATACTTAGTAGCTAATATACAATTCAACTACTACAATTCTATATGAAAAACTGATTATAATAATATTTCGCGTTCAAACTTTTACACAATATTTTACAAACTTACAATACCGCTTATTTTACATATAGCATGAAATATAGCATACAATAAATTTGATACAAGATGGTTGTGAAGATAATTCTAGCTAGTACACAAGTCGTTCAGCAAAGGCAATAAAGACACGTAATTCATACGTCCAGAAACAAGTCATGCATTCTGGTTTTACTAGGATTACTTCCCATCCTTGGTCTTGTGGAACATAACCGTTATGGCCGTTGATAAGACAGCGTGTTGTAACGTCGTCAAAGGGACGAGGGTTACGTAATGTCCAACAGTCCCGTAACAATCTAAAAACCTCATTTCTTACCCCAATTACCGACTCCGTCACTTGTGGGAACGTTTTGTTTAATAGTTGTAGCCCGATGTTCTTGTTCTCACTTTGGTGAGAAGCGAACATTACTAATCCGTAAGCATAACATGCTTCTTTATGTTGCATGTTAGCCGCTTTTTCTAAATCACGAAGTCCAATATTCGGATATATTGAGTCAAAATAATTTCTTAACCCATTGCGTAAAATAGCATTTGGGTTCCCCGCAATATATGCGTCAAAGTAAACACATCGTAACTTATGGATTTCCCAATGTGATATCCCCCATCTTTCGAACGAAAGACTTTTATAAACCAAGGCTTTCTTGGAACGTTCTTCGAATGTCTTACAAACTGATCTCGCCTTAAATAGTTGTGCCGAAGAATTCTGACCGACTCTAGACAAGATTTCATCAATCATGTCTCCGGGTAGGTCTCTTAAAATATTTGGTTATTTATTCATTTTGTGTTTTTATACTGTAAAATAGACAAGAGTTAGATTCATAAAAAAAATACTTATTAATACAAGCAATTTTTACATATATCATAAAGCATAAGCACACTATATTACATATATTACACCACACGAATACAACTATCTTATTCCGACTCGCTTGTTTCTTCTTCTTCGGTTTTGGTTCGTTTTGCCAAGTTTCTAGGGATATATGATGTTCCCCTAATACGAGCCGTCGTTATCCACATTGGTTTAGAAAAACCTGGTGGTTTAGAGGTTCCCGGGTCATTATTACAACTTAAGGACTTCGGGGGTTGACGATACATATAAAGTTCATCGGGGTTGGAATTAGATTTCTCTATTTTTATGCCCTTTCCCTTATTATTTTCTTTTGCCTTTTTAAATTCAGTTGGGGTAATTTCTATAACATCATCGGAATTCTCGTCGGAATCCGATTCATCGGAGAATTGGTAATCCTCCCAATATTTTGCTTCCTTGGCGGAAACACCATTGACCATAATTAACCTTGGTCGGTTGGTTGAGTATTTTCTTTTACTTAACCGTTTTATTATTTCCCCCACCGGTTCTATTTCTTCATCCGGTTCCGATTCTTCTTCCGGTTTCGATTCTTCTTCCGGTTCCGACTCTTCTTCCGGTTCCTCTTCGGGAACTTGTGAATCAGTCCACGAATCATTCCAATTTACATTTGACTCTTCATTATTATTAGGTGAGTCAATGGGACTTGTTCTAGAGGTAGACATCTATCACATAATATCAAACGCGTTAAGAGATTAATATATCACATAATATTCACATGTTAAAAATATATAGTTTCCAACAAAATTTGTTAAGCAATCATTTTTCAAGTAAACACGGTCGAAGTCCAGACTCACTAATGCATCTTAACAAACTCGATAAGACACACTAATGCAAAATTCTGGTTCTCTAAGACCAACGCTCGGATACCAACTGAAATGTCCCGTTCTTATTGATTAAAAACATTCCATATTAATTGATTTCGTTGCGAGGTTTTGACCTCTATCTGAGACGTTTTTCAAAGACTGCATTCATTTTTAAAACAAACCATAACCTTTATTTCATAAATAAAGGTTTAAAAGCTTTACGTAGATTATCAAATAATGATAATCTAAAATATCCTGTTTACACAACCATTACATAATGGTTTACAATACAAATATGTTACAACAAAATAAGTTTCTTGAATGCAGTTTTTACACAATATCATACAAGCATGGACTCCAAATCTCGTCCTTATTTAAGTATGCGACAGCGGAAGCTCTTAATAATCACCTGAGAATAAACATGCTTAAAACGTCAACAAAAAATGTTGGTGAGTTATAGGTTTAACCTATATATATCAAATCATAATAATAGACCACAAGATTTCATATTTCAATACACATCCCATACATAGAGATAAAAATCATTCATATGGTGAACACCTGGTAACCGACATTAACAAGATGCATATATAAGAATATCCCCATCATTCCGGGACACCCTTCGGATATGATATAAATTTCGAAGTACTAAAGCATCCGGTACTTTGGATGGGGTTTGTTAGGCCCAATAGATCTATCTTTAGGATTCGCGTCAATTAGGGTGTCTATTCCCTAATTCTTAGATTACCAGACTTAATAAAAAGGGGCATATTCGATTTCGATAATTCAACCATAGAATGTAGTTTCACGTACTTGTGTCTATTTTGTAAATCATTTATAAAACCTGCATGTATTCTCATCCCAAAAATATTAGATTTTAAAAGTGGGACTATAACTCACTTTCACAGATTTTTACTTCGTCGGGAAGTAAGACTTGGCCACTGGTTGATTCACGAACCTATAACAATATATACATATATATCAAAGTATGTTCAAAATATATTTACAACACTTTTAATACATTTTGATGTTTTAAGTTTATTAAGTCAGCTGTCCTCGTTAGTAACCTACAACTAGTTGTCGACAGTTAGATGTACAGAAATAAATCGATAAATATTATCTTGAATCAATCCACGACCCAGTGTATACGTATCTCAGTATTGATCACAACTCAAACTATATATATATTTGGAATCAACCTCAACCCTGTATAGCTAACTCCAACATTCACATATAGAGTGTCTATGGTTGTTCCGAAATATATATAGATGTGTCGACATGATAGGTTGAAACATTGTATACGTGTCTATGGTATCTCAAGATTACATAATATACAATACAAGTTGATTAAGTTATGGTTGGAATAGATTTGTTACCAATTTTCACGTAGCTAAAATGAGAAAATTTATCCAATCTTGTTTTACCCATAACTTCTTCATTTTAAATCCGTTTTGAGTGAATCAAATTGCTATGGTTTCATATTGAACTATATTTTATGAATCTAAATAGAAAAAGTATAGGTTTATAGTCGGAAAAATAAGTTACAAGTCGTTTTTGTAAAGGTAGTCATTTCAGTCGAAAGAACGACGTCTAGATGACTATTTTAGAAAACATACTTCCACTTTGAGTTTAACCATAATTTTTGGATATAGTTTCATGTTCATAATAAAAATCATTTTCCCAGAATAACAACTTTTAAATCAAAGTTTATCATAGTTTTTTATTAACTAACCCAAAACAGCCCGCGGTGTTACTACGACGGCGTAAATCCGGTTTTACGATGTTTTTCGTGTTTCCAGGTTTTAAATCATTAAGTTAGCATATCATATAGATATAGAACATGTGTTTAGTTGATTTTAAAAGTCAAGTTAGAAGGATTAACTTTTGTTTGCGAACAAGTTTAGAATTAACTAAACTATGTTCTAGTGATTACAAGTTTAAACCTTCGAATAAGATAGCTTTATATGTATGAATCGAATGATGTTATGAACATCATTACTACCTTAAGTTCCTTGGATAAACCTACTGGAAAAGATAAAAATGGATCTAGCTTCAACGGATCCTTGGATGGCTCGAAGTTCTTGAAGCAGAATCATGACACGAAAACAAGTTCAAGTAAGATCATCACTTGAAATAAGATTGTTATAGTTATAGAAATTGAACCAAAGTTTGAATATGATTATTACCTTGTATTAGAATGATAACCTACTGTAAGAAACAAAGATTTCTTGAGGTTGGATGATCACCTTACAAGATTGGAAGTGAGCTAGCAAACTTGAAAGTATTCTTGATTTTATGTAACTAGAACTTGTAGAATATATGAAGAACACTTAGAACTTGAAGATAGAACTTGAGAGAGATCAATTAGATGAAGAAAATTGAAGAATGAAAGTGTTTGTAGGTGTTTTTGGTCGTTGGTGTATGGATTAGATATAAAGGATATGTAATTTTGTTTTCATGTAAATAAGTCATGAATGATTACTCATAATTTTGTAATTTTATGAGATATTTCATGCTAGTTGCCAAATGATGGTTCCCACATGTGTTAGGTGACTCACATGGGCTGCTAAGAGCTGATCATTGGAGTGTATATACCAATAGTACATACATCTAAAAGCTGTGTATTGTACGAGTACGAATACGGGTGCATACGAGTAGAATTGTTGATGAAACTGAACGAGGATGTAATTGTAAGCATTTTTTTTAAGTAGAAGTATTTTGATAAGTGTATTGAAGTCTTTAAAAAGTGTATAAATACATATTAAAACACTACATGTATATACATTTTAACTGAGTCGTTAAGTCATCGTTAGTCGTTACATGTAAGTGTTGTTTTGAAACCTTTAGGTTAACGATCTTGTTAAATGTTGTTAACCCAATGTTTATAATATCAAATGAGATTTTAAATTATTATATTATCATGATATTATCATGTATGAATATCTCTTAATATGATATATATACATTAAATGTCTTTACAACGATAATCGTTACATATATGTCTCGTTTAAAAATCATTAAGTTAGTAGTCTTGTTTTTACATATGTAGTTCATTGTTAATATACTTAATGATATGTTTACTTATCATAGTATCATGTTAACTATATATATATCCATATATATGTCATCATATAGTTTTTACAAGTTTTAACGTTCGTGAATCACCGGTCAACTTGGGTGGTCAATTGTCTATATGAAACATATTTCAATTAATCAAGTCTTAACAAGTTTGATTGCTTAACATGTTGGAAACATTTAATCATGTAAATATCAATCTCAATTAATATATATAAATATGGAAAAGTCCGGGTCACTACATGAATCATGTCTAGTTAATCTTGAACGAATGCTTATTAGATGCGAACAATCAAATCTAGTACTTAATTGGGAGAAATGCCATTTCATGGTTAAAGAAGGCATCGTTCTTGGACATAAAATTTCAAAAGAAGGAATTGAAGTGGATAGAGCTAAAGTAGATGTAATTGCTAAACTTCCACATCCCACCAATGTTAGAGGAGTTAGGAGTTTTCTAGGGCATGCCGGTTTTTACCGACGTTTCATAAAAGATTTTTCTAAAATTGCCACTCCTATGAATAAACTCTTAGAAAAGGATGCTCCATTCATCTTTTCAGATGAGTGTATCAAATCTTTTAATATTCTTAAAGAGAAACTCACTAATGCACCGATCATGATAACACCAAATTGGAATCTACCATTTGAACTAATGTGCGATGCAAGTGATTTTGCAATGGGAGCCGTTTTAGGACAAAGGATTGAAAAATGATTTCAACCTATATATTATGCTAGTAAGACGTTACAAGGAGCACAAACGAGCTATACAACTATTGAAAAAGAACTCCTTGCTATTGTCTTTGCTTTTGACAAATTTCGATCATATCTCGTTCTAGCAAAAACGGTGGTCTATACCGACCATTCTGCTCTTAGATACCTATTTTCGAAACAAGATGCTAAACCAAGATTAATCCGTTTGATCTTACTTTTACAAGAGTTTGATATTGAAATCCGAGATAAAAGAGGAGCAGAAAATCTCGCCGCTGATCATCTTTCTCGTCTTGAAAATCCCGAATTAGAAGTTCTAAATGAATCGGCCATACAAGACAACTTTCCTGATGAATATCTATTGAAGATAGATTATAAAGAAATTCTATGGTTTGCAGACTATGCAAACTATTTAGTTTGTGGATTCCTTGAAAAAGGATTATCGTACCAAAAACGAAAGAAATTCTTCAGTGATATAAAACACTATTTTTGGGAAGATCCACATCTGTTTAAAAGTTGTCCCGATGGAATAATACGCCGATGTGTATTTGGAGATGAAGCTAGTAAAATATTAAACCAATGTCACACAGGACCAACAGGAGGGCATTATGGGCTTCAAATAACAGCAAGAAAAGTTTATGATGCTGGATTCTATTGGCCTACAATTTACAAAGACGCACACCTTCTTTGCAAATCATGTGATGCTTGTCAAAGGGCCGGAAAAATAAGTCAACGTGATAAAATGCCACAAAATGTCATCCAAGTATGTGAAGTATTTGACATTTGGGGTATTGACTTTATGGGTCCATTTCCAAAATCTCATAATAATCTATATATACTCGTAGCCATTGATTATGTATCTAAATGGGCGGAAGCACAAGCTCTCCCAACTAACGATGCACGAGTTGTAGTCAACTTTTTAAAACGTATTTTTGCAAGGTTTGGAACACCGAAAGCTTTAATAAGTGATCGGGGTACTCATTTTTGTAATAATCAACTTGAGAAAGTTCTTAAAAGATATGGAGTAACTCATAAAATCTCCACCGCATATCATCCACAAACAAGTGGACAAGTTGAAAATACCAACCGAGCTTTAAAACGTATTCTAGAGAAAACCGTAGGATCAAATCCGAAGGAATGGTCCATTAAATTGGAGGATGCACTCTGGGCTTTTAGAACAGCCTACAAAACTCCAATTGAAACCACACCTTTTAGACTTGTTTATGGAAAAGCATGTCATCTTCCAGTAGAAATTGAACACAAAGCATTTTGGGCTTTGAAGACATGTAATCTTGATTTACATGAAGCCGGACGTCTACGATTAAGTCAACTAAACGAATTAGAAGAATTAAGACATGAAGCATACGATAATTCGTTAATCTATAAAGAAAGAACGAAGAAATGGCATGATAAAAGAATCAGAAGTTCAAAAGAATTTAAAGAAGGAGACAGAGTTCTTATTTTCAATTCACGATTCAAGCTATTTCCTGGAAAATTGAAATCAAGATGGTCTGGACCATTCATAGTTAAAAGAGTTTTTCCATACGGAATGGTAGAATTGATAAATTTAAATGGAATTGAATTTAAAGTTAATGGTCACAGAGTTAAACACTACATAGATAGTCCGATGGAAGTCGACAACGAAGTTAATCACAATTTCGACACCACAGCTAACTAAGTGTGGGGAGAATCAAGTCTTTAAAGGATAATATGTATTTCTGTTAGAGTTAGATTGTCTGTTTTCGTGTAGTTCTCGAAAATGGAACCCGAATGGTCTTTCCCTAGCAGACCCTAAAGAACTAGTCTTCTCCCCCCATTCTGAATTTTTATTTTTTTTAGGTTTTTACAAAATGAAGACTGCCTGTGAACTAAACCATGGTCTAATGCTACACGCTTTGATCACTAAACGTAATAATGACACACTTCCGAGTGAAATAGTATTAGTAATCAGAGAAAGAATGGACGGAGTTAGAAAAGAATCCAGATGCGAAGATAATAAGTTACAATTTGGTAAAGGAAAATCAAAATCCGCAGCGAAAAGAAGAGCACGACACCTAGAAAGATGTCACAAATGCGGAAAATGGTCACATGGAGGTAAATGTTCAAATAATCAAACCTATTCAAATACCGAATTTGTTACTTTATGCAGAGACGGATCGTTCATATGTTTAGAAGAAAAGACACTGAATGCTCGAAGTTACGCCTATGTAGCCATGGAAAACCAATTAAACCGACTATCTTATGAATGGGATAGATCATATAACTAAGAAATCTATTTCACAGGTATGTTTGTACAGTTTTTAATTTTTTTTATTTTTATTTTTAACCTTTTGATAATAAACGCTAATTTGTTCACTATAAAGTATTAAATTGGTATTGAATAAAATTAGGTTTGGCGACCGAAATTATTGATATCATTCAAAAATTTATTACATCACTGCGAAATTTAACGTTTATTCTTAAGGTATAAATATCTTTAAACAATCAACCCAAAATATTTCAAAAATTTGTCATGAGTTAAATTAGGTCTTGGAACCGAAATTACTTTACCGAAAAGAGGGGCGCATATTTTTGATAATATTTGATTGATTAAAGTGGGATAAAAAGCCAAAAAGATTTTTAATTTTGTTTTTACCATGTTTTTAAAATTAATATTTAAATCTTAAATCAATATTGTAAACTTTGTAAAAACAATATATTTAAAATTGTAAATATTTGAAAAATTAATATAAGTTTGGTGTGAATTTATAATATGAATTTTTAAATTAAGTTTGGTGTGAATCTTTAATTTTTAAAATATGAATTTTAATTTTATGCATTTTAAATTGTAAAGTTTGGTGTGAATTTTTAATATTAATTTTGAATTTTATATTTAAATTGTGTGAATTTAAAAACAAAAATTTACTTTATCTCATTAAGTTAAAAATATGATTTTTAAAATTCGTCGTAAGTTGAAAACTAGGTCTTTGAACCGAAATTGCTTTACCCAAGGGAGGGACGGGAATTTTTATTATCATTATTTTTAATCTTATTGAATTAAAGTATGCCAAAAACATTAAAAAAAAAACCCAAAAATCTTAGCTTTTAAAACAATCGCTACAAAAAGACAAATTTTAAAATTTTGTCAAAGGACGGACTAGAACATCGATCCGAAACGACCTCGTCCTAAATAACAAGGGAAACAAAATTTTAAAATTAATTACTTAATTGTTTTAATTAGTATAAGATAAAAAAAAAATAACAAACTCCGCGACTCGCGGAGTTTGAAGGGTAATTCACCACGACTCGCGGAGGTTACGAATTACAGAAAAAAATATAAGAGCTGGAACAGCTCAGTCCCAACCCAAAAACAGAAAAATACTGCGAAAAACTGCCGAAAAAACCCGAAAAATACACCCCAAATTCACAATTTTTGACCGTTAATCACCAAATCTTTTACTAAAATCATGTTGAGAAGGATGCTATCAAGGAATTACTCAAGAAAAACGGTAAATTTCTACACCTAAACACCATTTAATCCGAAATTAGTGTTCTTGAGCAATTTTTTTTCCCAATTTGATTTTGATGCTTTTTAGTGTAATTATGCTTAAATTGTTTATGTATTATGCTTGTATAACCTAGATTGATGCTATTTAACATGATTAGAAGCCTTAAACTTCAAATTTTGAGTAATCTAGGGTTTGTGTTCTTGAGCAAATTTGGGGCTTTTTGATATAAACAGGTTATGGCCGATTTTTGTCATGAGTTATTGCTAAATTAAGTAGTGTAACATGTTTAGGTAGTTAAATGATCCAAACTTTGAGCCTAAACATGATTTTGAGAATTAAAGTGGACTTTTTCAAGTCTAAAATTCATGAACTTGATTTTTGAAAGATAATGCCATTTGAAACTTGTTTAATTGCTAGTAATGATTATTTTGACATGTTATTTGAGTTGAATGCTTATGAACTTGGCAAACATTTTCGTATATGCTTATTTGAAAAAGTGTAGATTTGATAAAAATATGAAAATGAGCTTAAGTTTGATATAAATTGATCATGTCATTGTAATTATTTTGATTGATGATTTTGCTGACACTAATGCATATTTGGATGCACGAAAATTGTGTTTGATGTGTTTTACAGACTGAAAGGGGTGAATCTTCATCCCAAGCTCGCAATGCTCCTGCTGAGAATGCGGAACAACAGGAGGTGGATAACTACTACAAGCAAGATATACCTCATCCAGTCATGACATTTTCTGATATGCACTTGGAAGATTTGCACCCGAACCTGAGATTTGACAGACTTTGGATAGATTATCCAAAATATCAAAGGGGTTTGCATACTCTTCATTCCAAAGTTGTTGAGGTACCTAGGGTCATAGAATGGGGACCCTTAGAAGCTGTAGAATTGGCCGGGCCAATTAGGGAATTACTTGTACAGAGGTATGGTAATTCTACTTTTAATGACTGGGTACGTTTATTCACCATGCGTAGACCTGTATATAAAGTATGGTGTGAAGAATTGTTGTGTAGTATAGAATTAAATGATCGGGTAGCTAGTTTAACCGATCGATCTTTTATTAGATTTTTGTTAGGAGGTTCGATGCGCCACATGTCTTTACTAGACATGGCTCAGGCTTTACGTATATATACGCCTGAGGAGTTAGCATCTGCCGATTGTAGAGGGTTGATACTAAATGGTAGAAAGATAGATGAAAATTTTGATACACACGGTGTTTGGAGTCAAATGACAAGCCATCACCGATTCAAAGGGGGAAATTACTCTTATTTAGATATAGATAGAGCTGAATTAAGAGTGATTCATAGGTTTTTAGCTAATTCGATTACACAAAGAGGTAAGAACAAGGAAAAGGTAAATGAACAGGATTTGTTTTACCATATGTGTATTCGAGACCCACAAAGCGCTGTAAGTATACCTTATTGTGTGGGTTATTATATATCAGCTATGGTTAGGGGGATGAGACCGCATAGCATAATAGGAGGTGGTATTTTTATTACTTTGATTGCTGAATATCTCGGTGTGGATATAAGTCGGGGGGGGGGGGGGGATTATTAGTAGAAGAACCAGAACCCCGCGATACTATAGGTTTAAATGTATACCATGGTGCGAAAGTTTTGAAGAGGCGAAATAACGCCGCAGTACAATACCATGGTAGACATCCACAGGTTGAGAGAAACCAACAGCAAAGTAATGTAGGAGGGGGAAATGAAATGCAAGAAATGCAAAGGTTTATAGCTTCACAGGAGTACGAAAATGCTAGACAGAGAGCATTTGAGGATTGGCAAGTTCATCAAAACCAAATCATAGCTCATTGCCAACATATAGGTAGAAACTATATTCCTACACCAAAACCCATATTCCCTCCCTGGTCTATAGAGATGCAACCACCGTATCCTACGTATAACCCTGCCGAAGCATTCTATAGCACCTATGGTTATGCTTGGAACCCCTATTGGTATCAGTATCATCCCTAGTCTACTTAGTTTTATTTATTTTGTAATTTGTAATGTTGATACGTTTAATACTTATGTTAATATTGTAATAGTTTTTATAATTTTCTAACTTTTATTCTTAGATTTTAATAATTTTTGAATGTGGGGTAATATACCAAACTTCAAAAATATGTATATATGTTTGCAGTTTATCTTATGTACACAACAGGGTGAAACAACGCATTTTCAAAGACTGGCATTAAGTTCAGCAAAAGCAACTAATTTTGACGACAAGATGCAAAATATATGTGAAATAACAACAAGATGGAATGAACAAATAATGTGCACCATTTATCATTCAGCAAACAAACGCCAATATATTTGGAAACTTTGGTAAAATTTAATCATTTTCACACAAATCAACCTCAATAATTTAAATTGTTATTGATTTCTTGCAAATGAGGGCATTGCAAGATCTTAAGTGTGGGAAGGGGTTAAATTCTTTCGGATTTTAAAATTTTTATCTTAAACACTTGGTTACCATTAGAAATACTAGTAAAGTAGTAGTTGTATTAGAATCTAGTGCTCTCTGATAATAAAGAACAGCCCTAGTCTTATATACTGACTACCCAATTCTAGTAAAATTTTTCAAAATTTTCAATTAAATGAACTCAAAATCATGTTTATACATATTTATGAACGATAAAACTAGGTTTTAACACCGAAATTATTGTAACCTCGGAAAGGACATAAATTGAGAAACAAACCAAAATGTTAAAATTCATTTAAAATGGAATAGAGGACGATAAAAAGGAAAATAAAAGCCAAGTGTGGGAAAATTTACCAAGTTATCTTAAACATATGTCACATATATCTGTAACAAATAACTGAAAATACTTTTGCTTTGGACTAAACTAAACTGTTTTACCTGATTTACTGTAAGAAAGATGGATCTACACGATGAATCAATTCCATCATTAAAAGGAAGTAAAGTCTTCCGAAAAAGACACGCGCTTCTTGAAATGTCCCGTTCTTATTGATTAAAAACGTTCCATATTAATTGATTTCGTTGCGAGGTTTTGACCTCTATATGAGACGTTTTTCAAAGACTGCATTCATTTTTAAAACAAACCATAACCTTTATTTCATAAATAAAGGTTTAAAAAGCTTTACGTAGATTATCAAATAATGATAATCTAAAATATCCTGTTTACACACGACCATTACATAATGGTTTACAATACAAATATGTTACATCGAAATCAGTTTCTTGAATGCAGTTTTTACACAATATCATACAAACATGGACTCCAAATCTTGTCCTTATTTTAGTATGCAACAGCGGAAGCTCTTAATATTCACCTGAGAATAAACATGCTTTAAACGTCAACAAAAATGTTGGTGAGTTATAGGTTTAACCTATATATATCAAATCGTAACAATAGACCACAAGATTTCATATTTCAATACACATCCCATACATAGAGATAAAAATCATTCATATGGTGAACACCTGGTAACCGACAATAACAAGATGCATATATAAGAATATCCCCATCATTCCGGGACACCCTTCGGATATGATATAAATTTCGAAGTACTAAAGCATCCGGTACTTTGGATGGGGTTTGTTAGGCCCAATAGATCTATCTTTAGGATTCGCGTCAATTAGGGTGTCTGTTCCCTAATTCTTAGATTACCAGACTTAATAAAAAGGGGCATATTCGATTTCGATAATTCAACCATAGAATGTAGTTTCACGTACTTGTGTCTATTTTGTAAATCATTTATAAAACCTGCATGTATTCTCATCCCAAAAATATTAGATTTTAAAAGTGGGACTATAACTCACTTTCACAGATTTTTACTTCGTCGGGAAGTAAGACTTGGCCACTGGTTGATTCACGAACCTATAACAATATATACATATATATTAAAGTATGTTCAAAATATATTTACAACACTTTTAATATATTTTGATGTTTTAAGTTTATTAAGTCAGCTGTCCTCGTTAGTAACCTATAACTAGTTGTCCACAGTTAGATGTACAGAAATAAATCGATAAATATTATCTTGAATCAATCCACGACCCAGTGTATACGTATCTCAGTATTGATCACAACTCAAACTATATATATTTTGGAATCAACCTCAACCCTGTATAGCTAACTCCAACATTCACATATAGAGTGTCTATGGTTGTTCCGAAATATATATAGATGTGTCGACATGATAGGTCGAAACATTGTATACGTGTCTATGGTATCTCAAGATTACATAATATACAATACAAGTTGATTAAGTTATGGTTGGAATAGATTTGTTACCAATTTTCACGTAGCTAAAATGAGAAAAATTATCCAATCTTGTTTTACCCATAACTTCTTCATTTTAAATCCGTTTTGAGTGAATCAAATTGCTATGGTTTCATATTGAACTCTATTTTATGAATCTAAACAGAAAAGTATAGGTTTATAGTCTGAAAAATAAGTTACAAGTCGTTTTTGTAAAGGTAGTCATTTCAGTCGAAAGAACGACGTCTAGATGACCATTTTAGAAAACATACTTCCACTTTGAGTTTAACCATAATTTTTGGATATAGTTTCATGTTCATAATAAAAATCATTTTCTCAGAATAACAACTTTTAAATCAAAGTTTATCATAGTTTTTAATTAACTAACCCAAAACAGCCCGCGGTGTTACTACGACGGCGTAAATCCGGTTTTACGGTGTTTTTCGTGTTTCCAGGTTTTAAATCATTAAGTTAGCATATCATATAGATATAGAACATGTGTTTAGTTGATTTTAAAAGTCAAGTTAGAAGGATTAACTTTTGTTTGCGAACAAGTTTAGAATTAACTAAACTATGTTCTAGTGATTACAAGTTTAAACCTTCGAATAAGATAGCTTTATATGTATGAATCGAATGATGTTATGAACATCATTACTACCTTAAGTTCCTTGGATAAACCTACTGGAAAAGAGAAAAATGGATCTAGCTTCAATGGATCCTTGGATGGCTCGAAGTTCTTGAAGCAGAATCATGACACGAAAACAAGTTCAAGTAAGATCATCACTTGAAATAAGATTGTTATAGTTATAGAAATTGAACCAAAGTTTGAATATGATTATTACCTTGTATTAGAATGATAACCTACTGTAAGAAACAAAGATTTCTTGAGGTTGGATGATCACCTTACAAGATTGGAAGTGAGCTAGCAAACTTGAAAGTATTCTTGATTTTATGAAACTAGAACTTTTGGAATTTATGAAGAACACTTAGAACTTGAAGATAGAACTTGAGAGAGATCAATTAGATGAAGAAAATTGAAGAATGAAAGTGTTTGTAGGTGTTTTTGGTCGTTGGTGTATGGATTAGATATAAAGGATATGTAATTTTGTTTTCATGTAAATAAGTCATGAATGATTACTCATATTTTTGTAATTTTATGAGATATTTCATGCTAGTTGCCAAATGATGGTTCCCACATGTGTTAGGTGACTCACATGGGCTGCTAAGAGCTGATCATTGGAGTGTATATACCAATAGTACATACATCTAAAAGCTGTGTATTGTACGAGTACGAATACGGGTGCATACGAGTAGAATTGTTGATGAAACTGAACGAGGATGTAATTGTAAGCATTTTTGTTAAGTAGAAGTATTTTGATAAGTGTATTGAAGTCTTTCAAAAGTGTATAAATACATATTAAAACACTACATGTATATACATTTTAACTGAGTCGTTAAGTCATCGTTAGTCGTTACATGTAAGTGTTGTTTTGAAACCTTTAGGTTAACGATCTTGTTAAATGTTGTTAACCCAATGTTTATAATATCAAATGAGATTTTAAATTATTATATTATCATGATATTATCATGTATGAATATCTCTTAATATGATATATATACATTAAATGTCTTTACAACGATAATCGTTACATATATGTCTCGTTTAAAAATCATTAAGTTAGTAGTCTTGTTTTTACATATGTAGTTCATTGTTAATATACTTAATGATATGTTTACTTATCATAGTATCATGTTAACTATATATATATCCATATATATGTCATCATATAGTTTTTACAAGTTTTAACGTTCGTGAATCACCGGTCAACTTGGGTGGTCAATTGTCTATATGAAACATATTTCAATTAATCAAGTCTTAACAAGTTTGATTGCTTAACATGTTGGAAACATTTAATCATGTAAATATCAATCTGAATTAATATATATAAACATGGAAAAGTTCGGGTCACTACAGTACCTACCCGTTAAATAAATTTCGTCCCGAAATTTTAAGCTGTTGAAGGTGTTGACGAATCTTCTGGAAATAGATGCGGGTATTTCTTCTTCATCTGATCTTCACGCTCCCAGGTGAACTCGGGTCCTCTACGAGCATTCCATCGAACCTTAACAATTGGTATCTTGTTTTTCTTAAGTCTTTTAACCTCACGATCCATTATTTCGACGGGTTCTTCGACGAATTGAAGTTTTTCGTTGATTTGGATTTCATCTAACGGAATAGTGAGATCTTCTTTAGCAAAACATTTCTTTAAATTCGAGACGTGGAAAGTGTTATGTACAGCCGCGAGTTGTTGAGGTAACTCTAGTCGGTAAGCTACTGGTCCGACACGATCAATAATCTTGAATGGTCCAATATACCTTGGATTTAATTTCCCTCGTTTACCAAATCGAACAACGCCTTTCCAAGGTGCAACTTTAAGCATGACCATCTCTCCAATTTCAAATTCTATATCTTTTCTTTTAATGTCAGCGTAGCTCTTTTGTCGACTTTGGGCGGTTTTCAACCGTTGTTGAATTTGGATGATCTTCTCGGTAGTTTCTTGTATAATCTCCGGACCCGTAATCTGTCTATCCCCCACTTCACTCCAACAAATCGGAGACCTGCACTTTCTACCATAAAGTGCTTCAAACGGCGCCATCTCAATGCTTGAATGGTAGCTGTTGTTGTAGGAAAATTCTGCTAACGGTAGATGTCGATCCCAACTGTTTCCGAAATCAATAACACATGCTCGTAGCATGTCTTCAAGCGTTTGTATCGTCCTTTCGCTCTGCCCATCAGTTTGTGGATGATAGGCAGTACTCATGTCTAGACGAGTTCCTAATGCTTGCTGTAATGTCTGCCAGAATCTTGAAATAAATCTGCCATCCCTATCAGAGATAATAGAGATTGGTATTCCATGTCTGGAGACGACTTCCTTCAAATACAGTCGTGCTAACTTCTCCATCTTGTCATCTTCTCTTATTGGTAGGAAGTGTGCTGATTTGGTGAGACGATCAACTATTACCCAAATAGTATCAAAACCACTTGCAGTCCTTGGCAATTTAGTGATGAAATCCATGGTAATGTTTTCCCATTTCCATTCCGGGATTTCGGGTTGTTGAAGTAGACCTGATGGTTTCTGATGCTCAGCTTTGACCTTAGAACACGTCAAACATTCTCCTACGTATTTAGCAACATCGGCTTTCATACCCGGCCACCAAAAATGTTTCTTGAGATCCTTGTACATCTTCCCCGTTCCAGGATGTATTGAGTATCTGGTTTTATGAGCTTCTCTAAGTACCATTTCTCTCATATCTCCAAATTTTGGTACCCAAATCCTTTCAGCCCTATACCGGGTTCCGTCTTCCCGAATATTAAGATGCTTCTCCGATCCTTTGGGTATTTCATCCTTTAAATTTCCCTCTTTTAAAACTCCTTGTTGCGCCTCCTTTATTTGAGTAGTAATGTTATTATGAATCATTATATTCATAGATTTTACTCGAATGGGTTCTCTGTCCTTCCTGCTCAAGGCATCGGCTACCACATTTGCCTTCCCCGGGTGGTAACGAATCTCAAAGTCGTAATCATTCAATAATTCAATCCACCTATGCTGCCTCATATTCAGTTGTTTCTGATTAAATATGTGTTGAAGACTTTTGTGGTCGGTATATATAATACTTTTGACCCCATATAAGTAGTGCCTCCAAGTCTTTAATGCAAAAACAACCGCGCCTAATTCCAAATCATGCGTCGTATAATTTTGTTCGTGAATCTTCAATTGTCTAGATGCATAAGCAATCACCTTCGTTCGTTGCATTAATACACAACCGAGACCTTGCTTTGATGCATCACAATAAATCACAAAATCATCATTCCCTTCAGGCAATGACAATATAGGTGCCGTAGTTAGCTTTTTCTTCAATAACTGAAACGCTTTCTCTTGTTCATCATTCCATTCAAATTTCTTCCCTTTATGCGTTAATGCAGTCAAGGGTTTTGCTATTCTGGAAAAGTCTTGGATGAACCTTCTGTAGTAACCAGCTAGTCCTAAAAACTGGTGTATGTGTTTCGGAGTTTTCGGGGTTTCCCACTTTTCAACAGTTTCTATCTTTGCCGGATCCACCTTAATACCTTCTTTGTTCACTATGTGACCGAGGAATTGAACTTCTTCCAACCAAAATGCACACTTTGAAAACTTAGCGTACAATTCTTCCTTCCTCAATACTTCTAACACCTTTCTCAAATGTTCACCGTGTTCTTGGTCATTCTTTGAGTAAATAAGTATGTCATCAATGAAAACAATGACAAACTTGTCAAGGTATGGTCCACACACTCGGTTCATAAGGTCCATGAACACAGCTGGTGCATTAGTTAAACCAAACGGCATGACCATAAACTCGTAATGACCGTAACGTGTTCTGAAAGCAGTCTTTGGAATATCATCTTCTTTCACCCGCATTTGATGATACCCGGAACGTAAGTCAATCTTTGAATAAACAGACGAGCCTTGTAGTTGATCAAATAAGTCGTCGATTCTCGGTAGTGGGTAGCGGTTCTTGATGGTAAGTTTGTTCAACTCTCGGTAGTCGATACACAACCTGAATGTACCATCTTTCTTCTTGACAAACAAAACAGGAGCTCCCCACGGTGATGTGCTTGGTCGAATGAAACCACGCTCTAAAAGTTCTTGTAATTGGCTTTGAAGTTCTTTCATCTCGCTGGGTGCGAGTCTGTAAGGAGCACGAGCTATTGGTGCAGCTCCTGGTACAAGATCTATTTGAAATTCAACGGATCGATGTGGGGGTAATCCCGTTAATTCTTTCGGAAATACATCGGGAAATTCTTTTGCAATGGGAACATCATTGATGCTCTTTTCTTCAGTTTGTACTTTCTCGACGTGTGCTAGAACAGCATAGCAACCTTTTCTTATTAGTTTTTGTGCCTTCAAATTACTAATAAGATGTAGCTTCGTGTTGCCCTTTTCTCCGTACACCATTAAGGGTTTTCCTTTTTCTCGTATAATGCGAATTGCATTTTTGTAACAAACGATCTCCGCTTTCACTTCTTTCAACCAGTCCATACCGATTATCACATCAAAACTCCCTAACTCTACTGGTATCAAATCAATCTTAAATGTTTCGCTAACCAGTTTAATTTCTCGATTCCGACATATATTATCTGCTGAAATTAATTTACCATTTGCTAATTCGAGTAAAAATTTACTATCCAAAGGCGTCAATGGACAACTTAATTTAGCACAAAAATCTCTACTCATATAGCTTCTATCCGCACCCGAATCAAATAAAACGTAAGCAGATTTATTGTCAATAAGAAACGTACCCGTAACAAGCTCCGGGTCTTCCTGTGCCTCTACCGCATTAATATTGAAAACTCTTCCACGGCCTTGTCCATTCGTGTTCTCCTGGTTCGGGCAATTTCTAATAATGTGGCCTGGTTTTCCACATTTATAACAAACTACATTGGCATAACTTGCTCCGACACTACTTGCTCCGCCATTACTCGTTCCGACACCATTTGTTCCTTTCGTTCTATTAACCCCTGGTCCGTAGACCTCACACTTCGCCGCGCTATGACCATTTCTTTTACACTTGTTGCAAAATTTGGTGCAGAACCCCGAGTGATTCTTTTCACACCTTTGGCATAGCTGCTTCTGATTGTTGTTGTTGTTGCGGTTATTATTGTTGTTGGGATGATTGTTGTAGTTGCTGTTGTTGTTGTTGTTGTTGTTGGGCCGTTTGTTGTAGTTGCGATTGATGTTGCGATTGTTGGGATAATTGTTGCGATTATTGTTGTAATTGCTGTTGTTGTTGTATTGGTGATTCTTATCACCGTTTTCCTCCCACTTTCTTTTGACTTGCTTCACATTGGCCTCTTCAGCAGTCTGTTCTTTAATTCTTTCTTCAATCTGGTTCACTAGTTTGTGAGCCATTCTACATGCCTGTTGTATGGAGGCGGGCTCGTGTGAACTTATATCTTCTTGGATTCTTTCCGGTAATCCTTTCACAAACGCGTCGATCTTCTCTTCCTCATCTTCGAATGCTCCCGGACACAATAGGCACAATTCTGTGAATCGTCTTTCGTACGTGGTAATATCAAATTCTTGGGTTCGTAACCCTCTAAGTTCTGTCTTGAGCTTATTGACCTCGGTTCTGGGACGGTACTTCTCGTTCATCAAGTGCTTGAATGCTGACCACGGTAGTGCGTACGCATCATCTTGTCCCACTTGCTCTAGATAGGTATTCCACCATGTTAACGCAGAACATGTGAAGGTATGCGTAGCGTACTTCACTTTGTCCTCTTCAGTACACTTACTTATGGCAAACACCGATTCAACCTTCTCGGTCCACCGTTTCAATCCGATCGGTCCTTCGGTTCCATCAAATTCCAAAGGTTTTCAGGCAGTGAATTCTTTGTAGGTGCATCCTACACGATTTCCTGTACTGCTAGATCCAAGGTTATTGTTGGTATGTAGCGCAGCCTGTACTGCGGCTATGTTTGAAGCTAGAAAAGTACGGAATTCCTCTTCATTCATATTCACGGTGTGTCTAGTAGTCGGTGCCATTTCCTTCAAAATAGTTAAATGGAACAAGTTAATCATACAGAATATTAAGAGTAGTTAATAGTATTTCGTAGCATAATATGAACTCATTTATAAAAGCTTTTTCTTCATATTAGCGTTTTATAAGTTTAAATTCGGGTAGTACCTACCCGTTAAGTTCATACTTAGTAGCTAATATACAATTCAACTACTACAATTCTATATGAAAAACTGATTGTAATAATATTTCGCGTTCAAACTTTTATACAATATTTTACAAACTTACAATACCGCTTATTTTACATAAAGCATGAAATATAGCACACAATAACTTTGATACAAGATAGTTGTGAAGACAATTCTAGCTAGTACACAAGTCGTTCGGCAAAGGCAATAAAGACACGTAATTCATACGTCCAGAAACAAGTCATGCATTCTGGTTTTACTAGGACTACTTCCCATCCTTGGTCTTGTGCAACATAACCGTTATGGCCGTTGATAAGACAGCGTGTTGTAACGTCATCAAAGGGACGAGGGTTACGTAATGTCCAACAGTCCCGTAATAATCTAAAAACCTCATTTCTTACCCCAATTACCGACTCCGTCACTTGTGGAAACGTTTTGTTTAATAGTTGTAGCCCGATGTTCTTGTTCTCACTTTGGTGAGAAGCGAACATTACTAATCCGTAAGCATAACATGCTTCTTTATGTTGCATGTTAGCCGCTTTTTCTAAATCACGAAGTCCAATATTCGGATATATTGAGTCAAAATAATTTCTTAACCCGTTGCGTAAAATAGCATTTGGGTTCCCCGCAATATATGCGTCAAAGTAAACACATCGTAACTTATGGGTTTCCCAATGTGATATCCCCCATCTTTCAAACGAAAGTCTCTTATAAACCAAGACATTCTTGGAACGTTCTTCGAATGTCTTACAAACTGATCTCGCCTTAAATAGTTGTGCCGAAGAATTCTGGCCGACTCTAGACAAGATTTCATCAATCATGTCTCCGGGTAGGTCTCTTAAAATATTGGGTTGTCTATCCATTTTGTGTTTTTAAACTGTAAAATAGACAAGAGTTAGTTTCATAAAAAAATACTTATTAATACAAGCAATTTTTACATATATCATAAAGCATAAGAACACTATATTACATATATTACACCACACGAATACAACTATCTTATTCCGACTCGCTCGTTTCTTCTTCTTCGGTTTTGGTTCGTTTTGCCAAGTTTCTAGGGATATATGATGTTCCCCTAATACGAGCCATCGTTGTCCACATTGGTTTAGAAAAACCTGGTGGTTTAGAGGTTCCCGGGTCATTGTTACAACTTAAGGACTTCGGGGGTTGACGATACATATAAAGTTCATCGGGGTTGGAATTAGATTTCTCTATTTTTATGCCCTTTCCCTTATTATTTTCTTTTGCCTTTTTAAATTCAGTTGGGGTAATTTCTATAACATCATCGGAATTCTCGTCGGAATCCGATTCATCGGAGAATTGGTAATCCTCCCAATATTTTGCTTCCTTGGCGGAAACACCATTGACCATAATTAACTTTGGTCGGTTGGTTGAGGATTTTCTTTTACTTAACCGTTTTATTATTTCCCCCACCGGTTCCGATTCTTCTTCCGGTTCCGATTCTTCTTCCGGTTCCGATTCTTCTTCCGGTTCCGACTCTTCTTCCGGTTCCTCTTCGGGAACTTGTGAATCAGTCCACAAATCATTCCAATTTACATTTGACTCTTCATTATTATTAGGTGAGTCAATGGGACTTGTTCTAGAGGTAGACATCTATCACATAATATCAAACACGTTAAGAGATTAATATATCACATAATATTCATATGTTAAAAATATATAGTTTCCAACAAAAATGTTAAGCAATCATTTTTAAAGAAAACACGGTCGAAGTCCAGACTCACTAATGCATCCTAACAAACTCGATAAGACACACTAATGCAAATTTTCTAGTTCTCTAAGACCAACGCTCGGATACCAACTGAAATGTCCCGTTCTTATTGATTAAAAACGTTCCATATTAATTGATTTCGTTGCGAGGTTTTGACCTCTATATGAGACGTTTTTCAAAGACTGCATTCATTTTTAAAACAAACCATAACCTTTATTTCATAAATAAAGGTTTAAAAAGCTTTACGTAGATTATCAAATAATGATAATCTAAAATATCCTGTTTACACACGACCATTACATAATGGTTTACAATACAAATATGTTACATCGAAATCAGTTTCTTGAATGCAGTTTTTACACAATATCATACAAACATGGACTCCAAATCTTGTCCTTATTTTAGTATGCAACAGCGGAAGCTCTTAATATTCACCTGAGAATAAACATGCTTTAAACGTCAACAAAAATGTTGGTGAGTTATAGGTTTAACCTATATATATCAAATCGTAACAATAGACCACAAGATTTCATATTTCAATACACATCCCATACATAGAGATAAAAATCATTCATATGGTGAACACCTGGTAACCGACAATAACAAGATGCATATATAAGAATATCCCCATCATTCCGGGACACCCTTCGGATATGATATAAATTTCGAAGTACTAAAGCATCCGGTACTTTGGATGGGGTTTGTTAGGCCCAATAGATCTATCTTTAGGATTCGCGTCAATTAGGGTGTCTGTTCCCTAATTCTTAGATTACCAGACTTAATAAAAAGGGGCATATTCGATTTCGATAATTCAACCATAGAATGTAGTTTCACGTACTTGTGTCTATTTTGTAAATCATTTATAAAACCTGCATGTATTCTCATCCCAAAAATATTAGATTTTAAAAGTGGGACTATAACTCACTTTCACAGATTTTTACTTCGTCGGGAAGTAAGACTTGGCCACTGGTTGATTCACGAACCTATAACAATATATACATATATATTAAAGTATGTTCAAAATATATTTACAACACTTTTAATATATTTTGATGTTTTAAGTTTATTAAGTCAGCTGTCCTCGTTAGTAACCTATAACTAGTTGTCCACAGTTAGATGTACAGAAATAAATCGATAAATATTATCTTGAATCAATCCACGACCCAGTGTATACGTATCTCAGTATTGATCACAACTCAAACTATATATATTTTGGAATCAACCTCAACCCTGTATAGCTAACTCCAACATTCACATATAGAGTGTCTATGGTTGTTCCGAAATATATATAGATGTGTCGACATGATAGGTCGAAACATTGTATACGTGTCTATGGTATCTCAAGATTACATAATATACAATACAAGTTGATTAAGTTATGGTTGGAATAGATTTGTTACCAATTTTCACGTAGCTAAAATGAGAAAAATTATCCAATCTTGTTTTACCCATAACTTCTTCATTTTAAATCCGTTTTGAGTGAATCAAATTGCTATGGTTTCATATTGAACTCTATTTTATGAATCTAAACAGAAAAGTATAGGTTTATAGTCTGAAAAATAAGTTACAAGTCGTTTTTGTAAAGGTAGTCATTTCAGTCGAAAGAACGACGTCTAGATGACCATTTTAGAAAACATACTTCCACTTTGAGTTTAACCATAATTTTTGGATATAGTTTCATGTTCATAATAAAAATCATTTTCTCAGAATAACAACTTTTAAATCAAAGTTTATCATAGTTTTTAATTAACTAACCCAAAACAGCCCGCGGTGTTACTACGACGGCGTAAATCCGGTTTTACGGTGTTTTTCGTGTTTCCAGGTTTTAAATCATTAAGTTAGCATATCATATAGATATAGAACATGTGTTTAGTTGATTTTAAAAGTCAAGTTAGAAGGATTAACTTTTGTTTGCGAACAAGTTTAGAATTAACTAAACTATGTTCTAGTGATTACAAGTTTAAACCTTCGAATAAGATAGCTTTATATGTATGAATCGAATGATGTTATGAACATCATTACTACCTTAAGTTCCTTGGATAAACCTACTGGAAAAGAGAAAAATGGATCTAGCTTCAATGGATCCTTGGATGGCTCGAAGTTCTTGAAGCAGAATCATGACACGAAAACAAGTTCAAGTAAGATCATCACTTGAAATAAGATTGTTATAGTTATAGAAATTGAACCAAAGTTTGAATATGATTATTACCTTGTATTAGAATGATAACCTACTGTAAGAAACAAAGATTTCTTGAGGTTGGATGATCACCTTACAAGATTGGAAGTGAGCTAGCAAACTTGAAAGTATTCTTGATTTTATGAAACTAGAACTTTTGGAATTTATGAAGAACACTTAGAACTTGAAGATAGAACTTGAGAGAGATCAATTAGATGAAGAAAATTGAAGAATGAAAGTGTTTGTAGGTGTTTTTGGTCGTTGGTGTATGGATTAGATATAAAGGATATGTAATTTTGTTTTCATGTAAATAAGTCATGAATGATTACTCATATTTTTGTAATTTTATGAGATATTTCATGCTAGTTGCCAAATGATGGTTCCCACATGTGTTAGGTGACTCACATGGGCTGCTAAGAGCTGATCATTGGAGTGTATATACCAATAGTACATACATCTAAAAGCTGTGTATTGTACGAGTACGAATACGGGTGCATACGAGTAGAATTGTTGATGAAACTGAACGAGGATGTAATTGTAAGCATTTTTGTTAAGTAGAAGTATTTTGATAAGTGTATTGAAGTCTTTCAAAAGTGTATAAATACATATTAAAACACTACATGTATATACATTTTAACTGAGTCGTTAAGTCATCGTTAGTCGTTACATGTAAGTGTTGTTTTGAAACCTTTAGGTTAACGATCTTGTTAAATGTTGTTAGCCCAATGTTTATAATATCAAATGAGATTTTAAATTATTATATTATCATGATATTATCATGTATGAATATCTCTTAATATGATATATATACATTAAATGTCTTTACAACGATAATCGTTACATATATGTCTCGTTTAAAAATCATTAAGTTAGTAGTCTTGTTTTTACATATGTAGTTCATTGTTAATATACTTAATGATATGTTTACTTATCATAGTATCATGTTAACTATATATATATCCATATATATGTCATCATATAGTTTTTACAAGTTTTAACGTTCGTGAATCACCGGTCAACTTGGGTGGTCAATTGTCTATATGAAACATATTTCAATTAATCAAGTCTTAACAAGTTTGATTGCTTAACATGTTGGAAACATTTAATCATGTAAATATCAATCTGAATTAATATATATAAACATGGAAAAGTTCGGGTCACTACACTTCTTGATTTAAGTCATGAAGTTGTCGTCCAGACCAGCTGTAGGTTGACGAAAAATCTAGAAAAGTCATCACTAAAATCAGCAGGAAATCCACGGACCTCAGCATTAAACAGGGTCGCCAAGTGGTCAGATTTATCCTAACCATGAGAAGGATTTATCTCGTAAAATGGGGGGGCACCATGCAAATTAGCTGGATAAGACTAATGAATCAGATCCCCAGAAAGGATAATCTCCTTAAAAGATCAAAAATCAGCTTTTAAGCCTGATATTACTCAATCCTTGAGATTGACCTTAAAGATTGAGAATTACAAACTCATGGAATTCAATGATATCTAAACTCGAGCTTGAACGAGAAAATATTTTGATCAAAAATAAAACCGATTTGTTTTCTGAAAACCCATTTTCAATGCGTTCATTACCTTTGAACGTACAATCCTAGGAATTCACCTGGAATTCATTAGGTCACCTGAACTAAATCGGGTGTCAACCGTAAGAACGGTGGTTGCATAGCATGGTCGAAGACAGGACCTTGTGCCAGACCGAAAAATTATAAGGGTGAGCTTTACTATTGCTCCTACCAAGGATAGTAATTGCGTCCGACACGTTATAGACCATAATTAAAAGCATGTCAGGGGACATTGCCTTAACAGTTGCTTGTTCAACGCTTTCCTTTACAACCGGACGGTAGTTTACCGAAAGGTAATATACGGGACAAGTAAACTGGACGTGTTGCTTTCCAAATACAAGGTTAGCAAGTGGGTGACACAAAACCGCAAGTTTTGAGCTAAAATTTTCAAATCTGAAACCCACCAAACCCACAAAAATATTTTGCAAACACCGGTGAAGGGTTATTCCGGAAAACTTATCTAGGGTAAAAACTAGATTTAATTTTCAAAAGATCAAATGTTTTCATAAAGATCCAATTTCCTTAATGGATCTAAATTTTTATAGTCATGTGGGACTGTAAACCATATCGTTACTACCATTGTTTATACCGCCGTATAGAAATCACTGATGTACAAAGTGTGAAGAATAAAGAAGTGATTCTAGTATTTCAAGACGATATTGCTTGAGGACAAGCAACGGTTAAGTGTGGGAATATTTGATAATGCTAAAAACGAACATATATTTCATAGCATTATTCCTCAAGAAAGATAAGCTTTTAGTTGCAATTGTTCTATTTAAAAGGATATTCGTTTAAATAATAAAAGGTGAAGACAAAAGACAGATTCGACGAATTGAAGACGCAAACGACCAAAAAGCTCAAAAGTACAAAAGACAATCAAAGAGGTTCCAATTATTGATAAGAAACGTCTCGAAATTACAAGAGTACAAGATTCAAAACTCAAAGTACAAAATATAAAATTGTACGCAAGGACGTTCGAAAATCCGGAACCGGGACCAGAGTCAACTCTCAACGCTCGACGCAACGGACTAAAAATTACAAGTCAACTATGCACATAATTATAATATAATATTTAAATAATTCTTATAATTATTTATATATTATATAAATAAATAAAAACCGTCGGCAAGAAAGACTCCAAATTGTGTGAGCTGTATTTACAAACTCCGCGACTCGCGGAGTTTGAAGGCAAAAAGGGCCGCGAGTCGCGGAGCCCCAAATTCTGCAATTCCCTATAAAGCCAACCGAATTCTGATCATTTTTCATCCAACATATATCCATCTCTCTATCTATATCGTATATATTTATATTTTAATTTTAATTTTAATTTTAATCCTAATAATAAGGGTATGTTAGCGAATGTTGTAAGGGTGTAAGTCGAAATTCTGTCCGTGTAACGCTACGCTATTTTTAATCATTGTAAGTCATGTTCAACCTTTTTAATTTAATGTCTCGTAGCTAAGTTATTATTATGCTTATTTAATCCGAAGTAATCATGATGTTGGGCTAATTACTAAAATTGGGTAATTGGGCTTTGTACCATAATTGGGGTTTGGACAAAAGAACGACACTTGTGGAAATTAGACTATGGGCTATTAATGGGCTTTATATTTGTTTAACTAAATGATAGTTTGTTAATGTTAATATAAAGATTTACAATTGGGCGTCCCTATAAATTACCATATACACTCGATCGGACACGATGGGTGGGGTATTTATATGTACGAATAATCGTTCATTTAACTGGACACGGGAATGGATTAATAGCCACTAGAATAATTAAAACAGAGGTGAAATTATGTACAAGGATACTTGGTATAATTGATAACAAAATATTAAAACCTTGGGTTACACTCAGTTGACATCCTGGTGTAATTATTAAACAAAGTATTAAAATCTTGTTACAGTTTAAGTCCCCAATTAGTTGGAATATTTAACTTCGGGTATAAGGATAATTTGACGAGGACACTCGCACTTTATATTTATGACTGATGGACTGTTATGGACAAAAACCAGACGGACATATTAAATAATCCAGGAAAAAGGACAATTAACCCATGGGAATAAACTAAAAATCAACACGTCAAACATCATGATTACGGAAGTTTAAATAAGCATAATTCTTTTATTTCATATTTTATTTCCTTTATTTTATATTTAATTGCACTTCTAATTATCGCATTTTTATTGTTATTGTATTTAATTGCATTTTTAATTATCGTACTTTTTAATTATCGCAAGTTTATTTTATCGCACTTTTATTATTCGCAATTTCATTATCGTTATTTACTTTACGCTTTAATTTAAGTCTTGTATTTATTTTTAATATTTTACATTTGGTTTTAACTGCGACTAAAGTTTTAAAATCGACAAACCGGTCATTAAACGGTAAAAACCCCCCTTTATAATAATAATATTACTTATATATATATTTGTATTTTTATAAAAGTAAACTAATATAGCGTTAAGCTTTGTTTAAAGATTTTCCCTGTGGAATGAACCGGACTTACTAAAAACTACACTACTGTACGATTAGGTACACTGCCTATAAGTGTTGTAGCAAGGTTTAAGTATATCCATTCTCTAAATAAATAAATATCTTGTGTAAAATTGTATCGT
Organism: Rutidosis leptorrhynchoides; assembly: GCF_046630445.1. Taxonomy (NCBI): domain Eukaryota; kingdom Viridiplantae; phylum Streptophyta; class Magnoliopsida; order Asterales; family Asteraceae; genus Rutidosis; species Rutidosis leptorrhynchoides. The sequence continues at coordinate 292,227,780 of NC_092343.1, read as the reverse complement.
ATTTAATAGTATTTCCTGCTAAAATTAATAGCTATTTTATATACACCTCGCGACACATCAAACATACATTCGTTTAATCACACGTATTAATAATAATAATTATTAATAAATAAACGTTGGAAAATCCAGGGTCGTTACATTACCCACCTGTTAAAGAAAATTTCGTCCCGAAATTTAAGCTGAGGTAGATGGAGGAGTCGGGAAAAGGTGAGGATACTTCCGCATCATTTGATCCTCTCGCTCCCAAGTAAACTCAGGTCCTCGTTTGGCATTCCATCGTACTCGGACGATCGGAATCTTGTTGCGTTTCAAAGTTTTGATCTCACGATCCATAATTTCAACAGGTTCCTCCACAAAGTGGAGTTTGTCGTCAATTGTAAGTTCTTCCAATGGTATGATAAGTTAGGGTGCAGCAAGACACTTCTTCAAGTTTGACACATGGAAGGTAGGATGAACTGAGCTCAATTGCGCTGGTAGATCCAAAAGGTATGCTACAGGTCCAACACGTTCCAAGATTTCAAAAGTACCAATGTATCGTGGGTTTAACTTTCCACGTTTTCCAAAACGGATCACACCTTTCCAAGGTGCAACCTTCAACATTACACGATCGCCAACATTGAATTCAAAGTCTTTACGTTTGAGGTCTGCATAACTCTTTTGACGATCGCGGGCAGTCTTAAGCCTATCTTGAATCTGAGCAATCTTCTCCGTCGTTTCGTGGACTACCTCGGGTCCGGTGATTTGCTTTTCGCCTACTTCAGCCCAACAAATAGGAGATCGGCACTTACGGCCATACAACGCTTCAAAAGGCGCGGCATTAATGCTTGAGTGATAACTATTGTTGTACGAGAATTCGGCTAGTGGCAAATGCCTTTCCCAGGACTTTCCAAAATCAATGACACATGCACGCAACATGTCTTCCAACGTCTGAATCGTTCGTTCACTTTGCCCGTCAGTCTGAGGATGATAAGCAGTACTCATGTCAAGACGAGTTCCCATGGCTTCTTGCAAGGAACGCCAAAATCTAGAAGCAAAACGGGGATCGCGATCGGAGATAATCGATAAAGGTACACCATGACGTGATACAACCTCTTTGATGTACAGTTGAGCAAGTCTTTCCATCGTATCTGTTTCCTTCATCGCTAAGAAATGTGCAGATTTGGTAAGGCGGTCAACAATAACCCAAATGGTATCGCATCCGCCCACCGTCTTTGGCAGCTTGGTGAAAAAATCCATTGTGATCCTTTCCCACTTCCATTGTGGGATCTCCGGTTGTTGAAGTAAACCAGAAGGTCTCTGATGCTCGGCTTTAACCTTTGAGCAAGTCAAACACTTACCAACATAAGTTGCAACGTCCTTCTTAAGATTCGGCCACCGATACTGTTCTTTAAGGTCGTGGTACATTTTGCCAGTTCCAGGGTGAATCGAATATCTCGATTTGTGTGCTTCATCGAGTATCAGGTTTCGTAGATCTCCATAAAGAGGTACCCAAATTCTTCCGGCATAACATCGGAGTCCAGTATCCCTAACCTCGAATCGAGAGACAAGTATGTTCAAATGTTCGTGAGATATGTTCTCCTCCTTGAGAGCCTCATCTTGGGCTACTCTGATCTGGCTGTTGAGGTTCGAATGAATGGTGATGTTCAGAGCCCTAACACGAAGAGGTGCCGCCCTCTCCTTTCGGTTTAAAGCGTCGGCTACAACATTGGCCTTTCCAGGGTGATAACGGAGTTCACAGTCGTAGTCGTTGAGCATCTCGATCCATCGACGCTGTCTCATATTCAATTGCTTCTGATCGAATATGTGTTGGAGACTCTTGTGATTAGTGAAGATAGTGCTCTTAGTTCCATACAAATAGTGTCTCCACAATTTAAGCGCAAAGACAACGGCTCCAAGTTCAAGATCGTGAGTAGTGTAGTTCCGCTCATGAATCTTCAGTTGGCGGGAGGCATAGGCAATAACCTTTGATCGTTGCATCAGTACACAACCAAAACCACTCTTCGATGCATCACAATAAACAACAAAGTCGTCACTGCCCTCAGGAAGTGATAGGATAGGTGCGGTGGTTAACTTCTTCTTCAAAGTTTGAAATGCTGATTCTTGTGCGGGTTCCCAAATGAACTTCTTGCCCTTGTGAGTCAGCGAGGTCAAAGGACGCGCAATCAGAGAAAATTCTTCAATGAACCTTCGGTAATAACCGGCGAGACCTAGAAATTGGCGAATGTGAGTTGGAGTAGTGGGGGTCTCCCACTTGCTGATAGCTTCAATCTTGGTGGGATCAACTTTGATACCCTGGTCGCTCACAACATGACCCAGAAATTGTACTTCCTTCAACCAAAATTCACACTTGGAGAATTTGGCGTAAAGTTGCTCTTGTCTCAAGAGTTCAAGTACTAGTCGGAGGTGTTGCTCATGCTCTTCTTCACTCTTAGAGTAGATGAGGATATCATCTATGAAGACGATAACAAACTTATCCAAGTACAGCTTGCAGACACGATTCATGAGGTCCATGAACACGACAGGTGCATTGGTCAATCCGAATGGCATCACGAGAAACTCATAATGACCATAACGAGTTCTAAATGCAGTCTTCATCACGTCACTTTCCTTCACCCTCAGCTGGTGATATCCGGATCGCAAATCGATCTTTGAGTAAACGCTCGATCCTTGTAGTTGGTCAAAAAGATCGTCAATCCTGGGAAAAGGATACCGATTCTTGATAGTCAATTTGTTGAGTTCATGGTAGTCGATACACATACGGAAGGATCCATCCTTCTTCTTCACAAACAACACAGGTGCGTCCCAAGGCGAGAAGCTTGGTTGGATAAATCCTCGGTCAAGTAGTTCTTGTAGTTGGCTTTGTAATTCTTGCATCTCGGAAGGTGCGAGTCTATAGGGTGCGCGAGCTACAGGTGCAGCTCCTGGCACTAAATCAATCTGAAACTCTACTACTCTCTGCGGCGGCAATCCAGGCAATTCCTCTGGGAAGACATCGGAAAATTCGTTCACAATTCGAACGTCGTTCACGCTCTTCACCTCAGTTTCTACCGCTTTCACATGTGCTAGGACAGCAAATCGTCCCTTCTTCATAATCTTTTGCGCTTTCACGCAACTAATGAGGTTCAACTTCGAGGTACATCTCTCTCCATAGATAACCAGTGGTTCGCCATCTCCTTGTGGTATGCGAAGTGCTTTATCTCCACAAATAATATCGGCATTTATCTTGCTCAACCAATCCATACCAACGATCACGTCAAAGCTTCCCAGTTTGATAGGTATCAAATCAATTTTGAAATCTGCACCAGCTATGTTGATAATAGCTCCTCGACTAATGTGGTCAACTTTTTCAAGTTTACCGTTGGCGACCTCGACAAGCATACTCTCTTTTAACGGGACTAATGACCAATTAATCTTATCGCAAAAATGCCTACATACATAACTTCTATCCGCACCAGTATCAAACAAGACAGAAGCTAAAAGGTTGTTGATTTTGAATATACCTGTCACCAAGTCGGGGTTTTCGTGTGCGTCCCTTGCATTAACATTGAAAGCTCTACCACGGGGTGGTCCGCCGTATTTTTGCTTGTTTGGGCACGCATTTCTGAAATGGCCCGTCTGCCCGCATTCGTAGCACTTTTTAGGTCCATTGGTATTCGACTTCTCATTCAAAGTGGTGACCTTGCAGTCCTTCCCGATATGCCCAGCCCGTTGGCACTTCTCGCAGACAACATTGCAATACCCAGTGTGGTGTTTGTAACATCGCTTGCATTGTGGTAAGGTTCCCTTGTAGTTCGGGTTGGAGTTGGTGTTGTTGTTGAGGTTGGGGTTTCCACCGTTGTTGTGCCTCTTGGCGGGGGTCTGGTCATAGGTTCTCCCCCTGTTGTTGTGGTTGTTGTTGTTGTTGTTGTTGTTGTTGTTGTTGTTATCCCACTTTCGCTTTTCGCTACTACCAGCTTCAAACTTAGCCTTCTCCGGCTCATCAATAATGATTTGGTTCATGAGAGTATGCGCCATGCGCATTGCTTCGGGAACATTCGGTGGTTTTGACGATGTGACGTTTCCTTTGATGGACTTAGGGAGTCCCCAGAAGTATCTCTCCATACGCTTGAATTCCGGGGTGACCATGGTCGGACACATCAGGGCTAGTTCCAAAAATCTCCTGTTGTAACCATCAAGGTCGTTCCCAACGGCCTTTAACTGCATAAATTCGATTTCCATCTTCTGGATTTCGGTTCTCGGACAATACTCATCAATCATAGCAGCTTTGAATTCCTCCCATGGCGTAGCATACGCCTCATCGATGCCTTTCGCTTGAGCTAACGTGTTCCACCACGTTAGTGCACAGTCAGATAGTGTGCACGAAGCGAACTTGGTCTTATTGTCCTCCGAACAGTTGCTAACTCGGAATACTGATTCAAGTTTCTCTAACCATCTGGTGAGACCAACCGGTCCCTCGGTTCCACTGAAGTTATGCGGTTTGCAGCTCTGGAATTCCTTGTAAGTACACCCATTTCGAACGGGTGGGATAACCGGTGGTGGCGGCGATGGAGCTTGGAGGTTTCTTTCAGCTAGGGCTGCGGCTACACGTTCTTGGATCATCTCTTCAATTTGAGCAGCAGTAGGTGTGGATCGACCGTTAGCCATGGTATTCTAAACAAACATTTTGACTCAAGTCAAAATCCAGTATGCAAATAGTAATAATACAGTATATAGTAACCAACATGGAATCAAAACATCACATGTTATTAAATAACGCATCTAGGTACAAATACCACAGAATCATCGTACAGTAATGTAAATAGAACATCGTGCAAGAATTTAAATAACGCAAAGTTCCATTAATAATAATAAGTTTCATACATCTGAATAAGTTCGTACAATACATAAGTGAAACATAAAACTACAACTAGATTACATAACGAAATCTAAATACAAAAGTCCTACGATGAAGGTGGGTGTAGGATGTCCAAAACCTGAGCCAACTGCTCCTCGATCTTAGTAACCCGAGCTCGGAGAATCTCCACCTCCTTTGTCAATTCCTCGACAGTGGGAGCTGGTGGCGCGGGCGGTGCTGGTGGTGCAGGTGGGGCGGATGGTGCTGGTGGAGCGGGTGGTGCAGACCGTACAAAGCGGGGTGCAGATGTCCCGGCTCCAGAAATAGTCAGCACGTAACGAGGTGCCTTACGTATGAGTGGGTCGGCAGGGTACGGCACAAGCCGTTTACGTGCAATAACCCTCCGACGCCGACCAAAAGCGTTAGTGAAAGCACGACCTCCATTCACCCCTGGAATAACGGTGCCATCAGGACGGTACCGCTTCTTCGGCGGGGTGGAGGGTGCCTGTATAGGTATATCAGCAGGGTCCTCGTCGTCACTGGAGTCTGATGAAGAATCATCTGATGAAGAATCGGCGGATGATGAGTCATCCGAATCATGTGGTGGTGACACGGGTGGCGGAACTGGCAGTCCGAAGGCGGCCAACATCTCTCTGTGTCTGAATGGTGGAATCGGCACTAAACGTCCATCTGGAGTGCGTCGGCACGGCATGCGCATATGGTTACGGAATGGCCCTTCCCCGAACTCCGCGGGGATCACAACTCCACCGATGCGGGGCTGTGACTCCGAGGGTCCGGGAGCAGACGGAGCTGGAATCTCCGCAGGGTCCACGTGTCCATCACTAGTAGTCACTGGTGCAGGCGGCTGGCTGCTAGTCCCGAAAGATGAAGCGCCGGGGTCACTCGTGCGTATCGGGATCGGTGGATCGGCAACGGTGGTAGGTGGAGTAGCTGAAGAGTCTAAAATTCCCAAAACGCTAGCAGGTGGTACATCCGACATCTGAACAAGGAAAATAAATTTTTCATGTCAGTAAGTCATAAAGCAAGCACGTATTAGGCCAACAGTTTAAATCATGTATAACAATAAGTAGCATGGCAATAATAACGAATCGTACGGAAGTAGCATGCAATCGAAAGCAAGTAATATCATATGGTAGTGAAATCATGTAGTAGCATACGGCATATAGCAGTAACAGTAAGCAGCAGCATGCAGTAAGTTCAGCGGAACAAGTAAACTAGCAAGTTGTAGATTAGTCCTATTAGTGAATCCTACTCGGGTCGGTCTTAGACTCACCAATGCAACCTAATTCCCTACAACCAATGCTCTGATACCAAATGTGATGCCCCGTACAAAACCATCGTGTACGAATCATCAACAACAGGATCATTACAAGGTTAAGTACTATATGCGTGTTCAAAAAGAGTTTGCATTCATAAATAAAGTGATGTCTAAACCAACATCGAATGTTTTACATTTCAAAAGCATGCTTCACTAAGTAGAAGCAAATAATAAGTGTATGTGACCACAATGGTCGTTACAAGTCATAATTCAAAGGTACTAAAGTTTGAATGCAAGGTAAAGTAGTTCATGCGTTGACAACTCTAAGCAGCGGGTGTCTACAGCACGACTAGTACACAGCGGAAGCTAACCTCAAGCACCTGAGAAAAACATGCTTAAAAACGTCAACACAAAGGTTGGTGAGCAATAGTTTAAGAATAACAGTAAGTAAGGTAGGCCACGAGATTTCAGTGCTACAAAGAGCGTTTCAAAACAGTATGATAAAGTATATGTTAACCGTGGGCACTTGGTAACTAACTTAACATTTATACCCCCTGAAAGTACACTTGGCAAGTGCATATGTCTACGAAGTATTAAACACTCGTTAAATGCTAGCGCTACTAGCCCGAGTGGGGATGTCAAACCCTATGGATCCATATCTAAGATTCGCGTTCACGGTTCAAAAACCAATGATTAAACGTTACCGAGCTAAAGGGAATGTTTATGCCGTTGTATAACCCACACATATATAAGTTTAAGTACTCGTGCCTAGTATGTAAAACATAAAATCCGCATGTATTCTCAGTTCCCAAAATAAGTTAAAGTAAAAAGGAAATGCTATAACTCACAATGATAATGTAGTCGTTTAGTCGAGTCGGGAAAAGTGTGCAAGTAATCGGTCCGAAAGTCCTCAACCTAAGTTAAATAGTACTAAGTCAGTAAATCGTCTTAATAGTTTTAAAAGTATGTAAATAAGGTCTTAAGGGTCATCATCATTCATCATCAAACAAAAGGCGTAAAGTAAGTTTCGTTTATGAAAGTAGTTTAAAACAAAGACTGACTTCAGTCAGTCACCACGGCCTCTACCCTTACTGAAATAAGGTGAGACTAGTGGCCATGGCTCCGTATATGAGTCCTTTGAGTGTGGTAAAATTTACAGAAGCAAACTCATCTTCGTTTGACCGTGGCGACGGTCTAAGTGCGAGTAGGTCAGAAATTTCTGCACAACTTTAAAGGACATAGTGACGATCGGAGGGCCATAAATCCTAAACCGTAACTCGGATTAAGACGAGTCCTATATGAAAAGTTATCTACTCGAAAATATATATTTGAAAATCAAGGTCACAGCAGCCCAGGTTTACTGGTCTGTTACAGAAACAGCAGAACAGTAGGTAGAAGACAGAAAGCAGTAAAATAATGGGTTCCGGTGAGTTTGATGCTTGATGCTTATCACGGTTCTCATCCTTGATGCGTATAGCTTCAAGTGTACAACTCGTTGATGTGTTTGCGTCATCTTGACCAAGATTTGACCATCATAACCCAAGTGCAAGTCTAAGACATGAAGTACAACTCACTTAAGAGTTGTATGAAGTTTGATGAACCAAAGTTACATCAAAGTCTTAGATCTAACACATATATGTACTTTAAAACTAATAATAAGTTACAAACTTGAAATAAACTTATGAAATCAAGATCTTAAGTTGTAGAACATCGTTCTTAGTTTGATCTTGAAGATCCAAGACTCAAAAGTCTAGATCTAACATAAGTGTACAAAGTTATAATTAAAAAGTTTCATTTATATGTTCTTGAACTTTAAAGTTAACTTTAAGTTCAAGATTAATGAGATCAAGGTTAACTAGTAACACTTGACCAATAATAACCAACAACATGAAATTAAAGTGCAAGTAAATGAAGTAACAAACTAATTTAAACAAGTTAATGAGTTCATGAGTTGCATACTTTAAAGATTCAAGCCTAAGCTTGATCTTTAAGGAAAGTAAACTTTAAAGTTTATTTCATGAATCACAAGCATGCTTTCAACACATGAACTTTGATCTTTTGAAACAATAAATGTAGAATCATAAACTAGTAAGTTTATGTTCTTGTGTTCTTGAAAATACAAGATATTATGAAGAATGAAACTAATGAGTTTGATTCTTGTATATGTAAGTAAGTAACAAAGTAACAACAACAACTATCAAATACAAGTAATTAAACAACAAATGATGATGATGATGATTAAGAGTGATTAGTATTCGGTTTTTACAAGAAATGAAGAAGAGAAAAAGGGTCCAAGTTACTTACAACAACTAGAGAGAAAAGAGAGAATGTTTGAGAGAAATTACAAGTATTTTGTGTGTGTGTGTTTTTGAGAGAGTAAACAAGGAATGAAGTAATGCAAAAATGAAAACAAAACACTCCTTGTAGCCATCCCAAACCCACGGTCAGCAGCTCAAAGAGGGGAAGGGGAAGTGTTCTTTGGTCACTAGCATGAAAAGCTTGAAAAAGTGTGGTTATTTGATGGTCATTCATGGGGATAACAAGTTAACTAGATTCCTAATGCCTTAACCAACTAGTTCATGTTCAAATAATACTTACAAGTGGGAGAGTGGGCTAGTTAGTCCACCTAGAAGGTAGGGTGGGCTTGGAAGCCCAATATCATGAGTCCATTACACTAATCAAAGCCCAAGTTCAATAATTCACAAGTTAAACCAATTAAAGCCCAAGTAACTAACTAATCACCATAGTTAATTAAAATGATTAATAAAATTAATCATGAATGTAAATAATACTTGAAAATATTATTCGTGTAAGTTCCGGGTGTCACAAAGACGTTTCGGGCAATTTAAAGTCAAGTTCGGGCAATCATGGCAACATGTAAATGTAATAACATACATTCGTTTAATCACACGTATTAATAATAATAATTATTAATAAATAAACGTTGGAAAATCCAGGGTCGTTACAACATTACCATGGATTTCATCACAAAGTTACCTAAAACGGTGAGAACCTAATATGATACGATTTGGGTGATAATTGATCGATTGACGAAAAGTGCCTTGTTTCTTCCCATTCGGGAAGCGATATCGTCGGAGACCTTGGCGAAGTTGTTTATCAAGGAAGTAATCTCTCGACATGGGGTTCCTATATCTATTATTTCGGATCGAGATACCCGTTTCACATCTCGATTTTGGGAAAAGTTTCATGAAGATATGGGTACACAATTGAAATTGAGCACGGCGTACCATCCTCAAACAGACGGTCAAACCGAATGTACGAATCAAACATTGGAGGATATGTTACGGGCTTGTATTATTGATTTCGGTGGTAGTTGGGATGAGCACTTACCTTTGGTGGAATTCTCGTACAATAATAGTTATCATACTAGTATTGGGATGCCACCTTACGAGATGCTTTATGGGCGGAGGTGTCGAACTCCGATTTGTTGGGGGTGAAGTTGGTCAAAAAGAAATCGGGAGTACCGATTTGGTCTTAGAGACGAATAGCAAGATTGATATGATTCGGGATCATTTGAAAAAGGTGCAAGATAGACAAAAGTCGTATGCCGACAAGCGTAGACGAATGATCGAATTTCAAGAAGGTGACATGGTGATGCTTTGTAACATCTCGCCTTTTTCCGTCTACTTTTCCGTTTAACTATTTTAAACTCCGTTATATGTTTATAACATCTCCCGTTAATACGCGTTTCAAATTATCTCGTTCAGGTAATTTAACGCACCCGACTACAACTTGAGGGACTTGTTTTGCCAAAACCCCAAAATGGTGACTAGCACTTGACTAGTCAACCATCTTCCACCTCCATTTTTTCATTTTCTTTTCTCTTTTCATTCTCTACTTTCATATTTTCTTTAAATTCATCAAAAAGCAAATCATCATCCATACTAAATCGATCAAGCTTCGAGCCAAACAAATTACATATTTGAACTCCTCGTGATCTCCTCTTCGATTCCATACCAATCTCATTGCATTTGGGTAACTTTCTAAAATCACTAATTTTTGTGTTCTTGAGATTTTTTGAGTTACAAGGTTGTTAATTAGTGTCTATGGCTCTAGTCTAACAAGATTATGTGTTTGAATTGTTTGATTTGTTGTTTGGAAGTAACTTGCATGAACTAGCAAAATGGGTATGTTTAATCTTGAGTTTTAGATGATTAAATGTTGTTAAATGTTATAAATGCATGTATTAAATGTGTTCCTAGTGTTACTAGCTTCATTTTGATGTATAGGTTGCATGAGAAAACTCTAAGAACTTGTTTAGTGATTTTTGGTGGAATTGAGCTAGGGTTTAATGAACTTGAAATGATTATTTGATGCATTGATTGCCATGATTTGTTGTTAGTAAGTTGTTAGTTGTATTGTATGCTCAATTACCTACAAAATGGCATGTCATATGTATGCATTGAATGCCTAAATCATTAAATGTGCATTGGTGAGTTTGAAGCATTAATGTGTGCATTGAATGATCACTTGGTTTGAAAACTCGGTTGTTACAAATGAGGTTTTGATTGATGAATTGTGTTTAGTTGCATTCTACGTCAAAAGAGCTTTCCAACGATATAAGGTGCGAGTCCTAAGTGTTAGCGGTTTGTGTTTTATGCACAAAAAGGTTTTGGATTGAGACTTGAACATTTGGGACTGGCCAGGCACCAGCACCCGGCCTTTGCCACGGCGCGGCCCTTTCCTGTCGCGGCGCGACATATAAGGGGGCCAGGTTCTGACCTCCTTGTCCCAAATGTGAAAAATGTTTGGCCCGTTCTAGACCTCCGATTCACATGAGACTTGTTCTAACATGCCTATATATGAATAAAAACCTCAGAAAAATAGTTCGGGACCCGACCCGAACGTGTTGACTTTCGTTGACTTTGACCGACCAAAGTTTGACTTTTTGTCAAACTTAACCAAATGATTATGCAACCTTTCTAACATGTTTTTATACTTGTACCTTGCATGAAACATGACAATTTGATTCACATGCTATTATGATCGAGTCTTAACGAGCCATAGGACTAATTGAACATCTTTGACCTATCGTGTTTACCGTTATTGATACAACCTATTGTTTAGGTCAAGACTAGCATTGTTCTTTGCACACGTTTACTTGTTGAAGTACTTTACTACTCGTGCACTCAAGGTGAGATCATAGTCCCACTTTTACTCTTTTTGAACTTACATTTGGGATGAGAAAACATAAACATTTCTTTACTAAGTGAACACAAGTACAGGAAAACAAACATTCTACATACGAGTTTAGAACAAAATCCTCAATTCGATTATCATTAGTTACACTTGCCGGGTGTAAGCGAGAACTTATGTTGTAAGGATCCATATGGGTTTGACAAACCCTCATTCAAACGGTTCGCTACCGTTTACGAATGAAATATATTTTCGAGAAACAGTGTATGTTCTAGCACTAAGTGATGGGGTTCAATGGAAGGAATGTTAAGCATTGATAATTGGGTGCTCGTGAAACAAACTTTTGGAATGTATTACTATTATCTCATTGTTGCAAATCTTGTGGTTCACTTGTACTTACTTACTTAAACCTATGATTTCACCAACGTTTTCGTTGACAGATTTCTATGTTTTTCTCAGGTCCTTGAACGATACATGATACATGCTTCCGCTCATTATTTTGATACTTGCATTGGATGTCGAGTATATATATGCATACATGGAGCGTCTTTTGGCTACTTTTAAATTGTGTCGCATAAGTTTCATTTGTACTTATAACTTTGTAACGTAACTTGTGGTGGAACTATTCTCGTAAACTTTGAACAATCTTTACATTTGAAATGAATGCGACACATCTTTTGGTCAAACGTTGTTTTAAAGACTTATGACCACGTAACGGGACCTAAGTAGACGGCGCCGTCAATGACGATTTTGTCGGGTCGCTACAGATGGTATCAGAGCGTTGGTTGTAGGGATTTAGAGTTCATTGGTGTCGACCCCGAGTCATAGGGTACATTGGTGAGTCTAGACTACAACCGGCATATAGACTTGAAGTAGGAATTACTTGACTACTTGTGCATTTATACTCGAACGCTTCTACTCATATCTACTCTTAGTTCATCTTAATCTCACGTTGTTTAATTTGATTGACACGCCACCTTGACTATATGAAATGATGTCGAATGCACATATGAATCAGGGTAATATAATTTCCGGGATTATATTACGGTGACTCATATGAACGTTCCGACATTATGACATAAAGAATTTAAGGCGAGTCGGGGAAAATTTCTCTTTATCTTTATTCTATATCACGGTTAGTATTATTGAGAATACTAATCAATGATATTCTTGTGTCTTGAAGGAACAATGGCTCCTCGTCGTGTACGCCGCAATGAAACTCCCGAACAAGCTCTCGAACGGATGATAGTCACCGCCGTAGATGCGGCCATGGCCGGTCACTCATCCAACAACAACAATAATAACAACCACAACAACAACAACAACAACAATGGAGCCAGAAACTCAAACGAGGGATGCTCCTATAAAGCTTTCATGGGGTGCAAACCTCACACTTTTGATGGAACCGGGGGACCGGTCGTGCTCACCCGATGGTTTGAGCAAACGGAAGCCGTCTTTAGCATAAGCGGTTGTCGGGACCAAGACAAGGTCAAATACTCCACTCACACCTTTGCCGGTGTCGCTCTTACATGGTGGAATACTTATGTACAATCGGTGGGTACCGATGAAGCTCACGCCCTCTCTTGGGCCGACTTGAGGGAAAAGATGATTGTCGAATATTTCCCTCGTGAGGAAACCGGAAGGCTCGAACAAGAGCTAAGAACTTTAAAGGCGATCGGAAATGATCTCAAGGCTTATAATCAACGATTTTCCGAACTAGCCTTGATGTGCCCAAATCTTGTGAACCCCGAAGCTTTAAGGGTTGAACTTTACATGGATGGTCTTCCAAAGAGTATCAAACACGGAGTAATGTCATCCAAACCCACTAATCATCAAGAAGCTTTGAACATGGCCCGCAAATTGATAGAAACGGTTGACGAAATCGTAGTTCCGGCACCTAAGGCCGAGGATAAATCGGGCGGCAACAAAAGAAAGTGGGAACCTTCCCAATCAAGCAACAACAACTTTGCTAAGAAGCCTTACACCTCCGACGGCAAGAAAGGTTATGCCGGGAACCTACCTCTTTGCAACAAATGCAACAAACATCACTTTGGCGAATGTAGTAAGCTAATTTGCCATCGGTGCCAAGGAATTGGTCATAAGGCCAACGATTGTAAAAGTGCCACTCCCGTCGCTCGAAAGTGGCCCAATGCACCAAAGACGGGCACTTGTTACGAATGTGGCCAAACGGGCCATTATAGAAATGCATGCCCGAAGAGGAAAGATAACCCCAATACGCGCGGCCGAGCTTTCAACATCAACACCGAGGAAGCCCGGGATGACACTGAACTAGTCACGGGTACGTTTCTTCTCAACAATTCTTATGTCTCTTGCTTATTCGATTCGGGTGCCGATAAATGCTTTGTATCCAAGACTTTGACTCATTCTTTTAGCACTCCACCTCTTCCATTAGATACCACTTATACCATTGAAGTGGCTAACGGGAAACTATTAAGTGCCGACACATATTACCGGGGGTGTACGTTAAACATTTTGGGTAAGGAATTTGAAATTGACTTGATACCCATGGAACTAGGAAGCTTTGATGTAATAATCGGTATGAATTGGTTAGTCAAAACGAAATCTCACATCCTTTGTGATCTTAACGCAATCCGAATTCCTATCGAGAATGGTGAACCTTTGATTGTTTATGGCGATAAGAGTTGCACCAGACTCAACCTCATTTCGTGCCTTAAAGTTAGAAAACTACTCCGTAAGGGTTGTTTTGCGATCCTTGCCCACGTTAAGAAAGTCGAGTCCGATGAGAAGCATATCGATGATGTGCCAATTGTTAGTGACTTTTCCGATGTATTTCCCGACGAATTGCCGGGTCTTCCACCTCATCGACCGGTTGAATTCCAAATCGATCTTATTCCGGGAGCCGCACCCGTAGCACGTGCACCGTATAGACTTGCTCCATCCGAAATGCAAGAATTGCAAAGTCAAATCCAAGAACTACTTGACCGTGGTTTTATCCAACCTAGCCATTCACCTTGGGGCGCTCTGATTTTGTTTGTTAAAAAGAAAGACGGATCCCTACGAATGTGCATTGATTATCGTGAACTAAATAAATTGACGGTTAAGAACCGATATCCTCTTCCTCGCATCGATGACCTCTTTGATCAACTACAAGGGTCTTGTGTATATTCGAAAATCGATCTCCGCTCGGGTTATCATCAATTAAGGGTTAAGGGGGAAGATGTCTCCAAAACCGCTTTCCGGACTCGTTATGGTAGTTACGAATTCCTCGTCATGCCATTTGGTCTCACTAACGCACCGGCGGTGTTCATGGATCTTATGAACCGCGTGTGCAAACCGTATCTCGATAAATTCGTTATTGTGTTCATCGATGATATATTGATCTATTCTAAAAATGAAGAAGAGCACGAACAACATCTCCGACTTGTGCTTGAACTCTTGAGACAAGAACGACTTTATGCCAAATTCTCCAAGTGTGAATTTTGGTTGAAGGAAGTTCAATTTCTTGGTCATGTTGTAAGTGATCAAGGTATTAAAGTCGATCCCACGAAGATCGAAGCCATTAGTAAATGGGAGACTCCTACTACTCCTACTCACATTCGTCAATTCTTGGGTCTCGCCGGGTACTATCGTAGATTCATCGAAAACTTCTCTTTGGTTGCACGTCCTCTAACCGCATTAACTCACAAGGGAAAGAAATTCATTTGGGCGACCGAGCAAGAATCCGCGTTCCAAATCTTGAAGACAAAGCTAACCACCGCTCCTATCTTGTCACTTCCCGAAGGCAATGATGATTTTGTTGTATATTGCGATGCCTCGAAACATGGTTTTGGGTGTGTATTGATGCAACGAAAGAAAGTCATTGCTTATGCCTCCCGACAACTCAAAATTCATGAACGAAACTACACGACGCATGATCTCGAACTCGGAGCCGTTGTCTTTGCACTTAAAATGTGGAGACACTATCTTTATGGAACCAAGAGTACTATCTTTACCGATCACAAAAGTCTCCAACACATCTTCGATCAAAAGCAACTAAACATGAGACAACGAAGGTGGATTGAAACCTTAAACGATTACGATTGCGAACTTCGTTACCATCCCGGGAAGGCAAACGTAGTAGCCGATGCCTTAAGTCGAAAAGAAAGAGCGGTGCCTCTTCGTGTCCGAGCTTTAAACATCACCATTCACAGCAACCTCAATAGTCAAATTCGTGTAGCCCAAGATGAGGCCCTCAAGGATGAAAACCTTTCACACGAGCTCTTGAACATTCTCGTCTCTCGATTCGAAATTAGGGAGACCGGACTCCGATATTACGCTGGAAGGATTTGGGTGCCTAGTTATGGGGACCTACGAAGCCTTATTTTAGATGAAGCCCATAAGTCACGATACTCGATTCACCCCGGTGCCAATAAGATGTACCACGACCTTAAACAACTATATTGGTGGCCGAACATCAAAAGGGACGTAGCTACTTATGTTTCCAAGTGTTTGACATGTTCCAAAGTCAAAGCCGAACACCAAAGACCGTCCGGACTACTTCAACAACCCGAGATCCCGCAATGGAAGTGGGAAAGGATAACGATGGATTTTATCACCAAGCTACCAAAAACGACGGGCGGTTATGATACCATTTGGGTTATTGTTGACCGTCTCACCAAATCCGCACACTTCCTTGCCATGAAAGAAACGGACAAAATGGAGAAACTTGCACAACTTTACATTAAGGAGATCGTAGCCCGACACGGTATACCTTTATCGATTATCTCTGACCGAGATGGCCGTTTCGTTTCTAGATTTTGGCGTACATTGCAAGAAGCGTTGGGAACGCGTTTAGACATGAGCACCGCATATCATCCTCAAACCGATGGACAAAGCGAACGTACAATTCAAACCTTGGAAGACATGTTACGAGCTTGCGTGGTTGATTTCGGAAAAGCTTGGGACAAGCACTTACCTCTCGCCGAGTTCTCTTATAACAATAGTTATCACGCGAGTATTAAAGCCGCACCTTTTGAAGCGCTATATGGCCGCAAATGTCGTTCACCTCTTTGTTGGGCCGAGGTAGGCGACGTGCAAATCACCGGACCCGAACTCATTCACGAAACCACCGAGAAAATCGTTCAAATCCGAGATAGGCTTAGGACGGCCCGAAGTCGTCAAAAGAGCTATACCGACAAACGACGCAACGATCTTGAATTTCAAGTCGGTGACCGAGTAATGTTAAAAGTCGCACCTTGGAAGGGTGTAATCCGTTTTGGGAAACGCGGGAAGCTAAATCCGCGGTATATTGGTCCTTTCGAAATCTTGGAGCGTATTGGAACCGTTGCTTATCGTTTAGATCTTCCGCCTCAATTGAACTCCGTTCATCCTACCTTCCATGTATCTAACTTGAAAAAGTGTCTTGCCGAACCCGATATCGTCATTCCTCTCGAGGAACTTACTATTGATGACAAACTTCATTTTGTGGAGGAACCGGTTGAAATTGTGGACACCTCCATCAAAACGTTAAAACAAAGCCGAATTCCAATTGTCAAGGTCCGTTGGAACACCAAAAGGGGACCCGAGTTTACTTGGGAAAGACAAGATCAAATGCAAAGGAAGTATCCTCATCTATTCGTGAATTCAGAAACGCAAGATCTCGAGGAAGAAACAACGACTACTACGCCTACTTAAATTTCGGGACGAAATTTCTTTTAAGGAGTAGGTAATGTAACATCCCGCCTTTTTCCGTCTACTTTTCCGTTTAACTATTTTAAACTCCGTTATATGTTTATAACATCTCCCGTTAATACGCGTTTCAAATTATCTCGTTCAGGTAATTTAACGCACCCGACTACAACTTGAGGGACTTGTTTTGCCAAAACCCCAAAATGGTGACTAGCACTTGACTAGTCAACCATCTTCCACCTCCATTTTTTCATTTTCTTTTCTCTTTTCATTCTCTACTTTCATATTTTCTTTAAATTCATCAAAAAGCAAATCATCATCCATACTAAATCGATCAAGCTTCGAGCCAAACAAATTACATATTTGAACTCCTCGTGATCTCCTCTTCGATTCCATACCAATCTCATTGCATTTGGGTAACTTTCTAAAATCACTAATTTTTGTGTTCTTGAGATTTTTTGAGTTACAAGGTTGTTAATTAGTGTCTATGGCTCTAGTCTAACAAGATTATGTGTTTGAATTGTTTGATTTGTTGTTTGGAAGTAACTTGCATGAACTAGCAAAATGGGTGTGTTTAATCTTGAGTTTTAGATGATTAAATGTTGTTAAATGTTATAAATGCATGTATTAAATGTGTTCCTAGTGTTACTAGCTTCATTTTGATGTATAGGTTGCATGAGAAAACTCTAAGAACTTGTTTAGTGATTTTTGGTGGAATTGAGCTAGGGTTTAATGAACTTGAAATGATTATTTGATGCATTGATTGCCATGATTTGTTGTTAGTAAGTTGTTAGTTGTATTGTATGCTCAATTACCTACAAAATGGCATGTCATATGTATGCATTGAATGCCTAAATCATTAAATGTGCATTGGTGAGTTTGAAGCATTAATGTGTGCATTGAATGATCACTTGGTTTGAAAACTCGGTTGTTACAAATGAGGTTTTGATTGATGAATTGTGTTTAGTTGCATTCTACGTCAAAAGAGCTTTCCAACGATATAAGGTGCGAGTCCTAAGTGTTAGCGGTTTGTGTTTTATGCACAAAAAGGTTTTGGATTGAGACTTAAACATTTGGGACTGGCCAGGCACCAGCACCCGGCCTTTGCCGCGGCGCGGCCCTTTCCTGTCGCGGCGCGACATATAAGGGGGCCAGGTTCTGACCTCCTTGTCCCAAATGTGAAAAATGTTTGGCCCGTTCTAGACCTCCGATTCACATGAGACTTGTTCTAACATGCCTATATATGAATAAAAACCTCAGAAAAATAGTTCGGGACCCGACCCGAACGTGTTGACTTTCATTGACTTTGACCGACCAAAGTTTGACTTTTTGTCAAACTTAACCAAATGATTATGCAACCTTTCTAACATGTTTTTATACTTGTACCTTGCATGAAACATGACAATTTGATTCACATGCTATTATGATCGAGTCTTAACGAGCCATAGGACTAATTGAACATCTTTGACCTATCGTGTTTACCGTTATTGATACAACCTATTGTTTAGGTCAAGACTAGCATTGTTCTTTGCACACGTTTACTTGTTGAAGTACTTTACTACTCGTGCACTCAAGGTGAGATCATAGTCCCACTTTTACTCTTTTTGAACTTACATTTGGGATGAGAAAACATAAACATTTCTTTACTAAGTGAACACAAGTACAGGAAAACAAACATTCTACATACGAGTTTAGAACAAAATCCTCAATTCGATTATCATTAGTTACACTTGCCGGGTGTAAGCGAGAACTTATGTTGTATGGATCCATATGGGTTTGACAAACCCTCATTCAAACGGTTCGCTACCGTTTACGAATGAAATATATTTTCGAGAAACAGTGTATGTTCTAGCACTAAGTGATGGGGTTCAATGGAAGGAATGTTAAGCATTGATAATTGGGTGCTCGTGAAACAAACTTTTGGAATGTATTACTATTATCTCATTGTTGCAAATCTTGTGGTTCACTTGTACTTACTTACTTAAACCTATGATTTCACCAACGTTTTCGTTGACAGATTTCTATGTTTTTCTCAGGTCCTTGAACGATACATGATACATGCTTCCGCTCATTATTTTGATACTTGCATTGGATGTCGAGTATATATATGCATACATGGAGCGTCTTTTGGCTACTTTTAAATTGTGTCGCATAAGTTTCATTTGTACTTATAACTTTGTAACGTAACTTGTGGTGGAACTATTCTCGTAAACTTTGAACAATCTTTACATTTGAAATGAATGCGACACATCTTTTGGTCAAACGTTGTTTTAAAGACTTATGACCACGTAACGGGACCTAAGTAGACGGCGCCGTCAATGACGATTTTGTCGGGTCGCTACATGCTTAAGGTTTCGCCATGGAAAGGCATTATTCGGTTTAGAAAACGGGGAAAGTTAGCTCCTCGGTTTATTGGGCCATTTAAGGTTTTAGCTCGTATTGGTGAAGTTGCATATCGTTTGGAATTACCCGAAGAGCTTGCGGGGATCCATAACACGTTTCATGTTTCCCATCTCCGTAAGTGTCTTGCGGATGATTCTTCATGGATGCCATTAGACGAAATTGAGCTAAACAACAAGTTAGAATATGTTGAAGAGCCGATTGCTATCCTTGATGAGAAGGTGAAAATGTTGAGAAATAAAGAGGTGAGAACTTTTAAAGTTCAATGGCGTCGGAGTAAAGGTTCCGAGTTTACTTGGGAGCCCGAAGAATTCGTGTTAGTTTATCTTCCCTCTTGTCATGCGGCTTGGATCGCGAGGACGCGCTCCGATTCAAGTGGGGGAGAGTTGTAAGACCCAATTATTTGTAGTGTACAAAAGTGTATCTAAGATACTTGAAGTGGGGGTTTTATTGTACATATTCAAAAGGAGACAGAATCTCATCTGTGGTGTTGCGCGCCGCGCAGGCCTTTGGCGCGCCGCTCCATTGGTCTGTGACAGATTCCTTCCTTTTAAAATAGATATTTTGAGGGTAAATTGGTAAAATCACATGGGACCTGAATTTATGGCTCTAGATCAGTTGGTGGAGCCTCATTTACTCCATTTTCATCTACTTCAACCTTATCACTTAAATTCTAGAGAGAGAGTAAGATCCTAGTGTGAGAAAACTCGTTTTGGAGAAGAAGAAGGAGGATTCTTGCTTAAGCTCAAGTATTAAAGTTGTTCATCTACTTCCTAGCTACATTTTGGGTGTAGTGGTATGTTCTAACCTTGTTTTCCCTAGTTTAATTTTGTTAAGGGTTAAGGTTTGGGTTAATGATGGACTTAAAACCCATTTTGTTAGTGATTTGGGGATTTCTTGGGTGAATTTGGGTCATGAGACTCAAAGATGACTAACCTAGGGTTTTCAAGGTATTAATTGATGATTATGAGCTTAAATTGGTTAGTTAATTACTAGCACACCTAGATATAAGTAAGTGGGTGTTGTGTGGGTTGTGGATGACCCAAAATGGGTGTGTTGACCTTAAATTGGTCAAATGGGTAATAATAGACCTAAGGTTGAGAATGTATGTGTAAGATGCATACACTTCGTGTTGAAAAGTGTTCTAGGACCTAACTTGGCTAATGTTAGAGTTTCGGTGATGTTAACCCAAGTATTAGGGTTAAGGGTGCGAATGGGTCGAAATTGCACCATGGGTCACAATGACTCTAGGATGTTGAGTGAGTTAGTTGACCAAGTCGATTGTGTGATTGATTATGTGCCTAATGTAATAGGTACGTTACTTTGAAGGATTTGCAAGCTCGGTTAACTCTCACAAAGACTTAAGGCGAGTGGAATATCTATATATGTATGTATATGATTTATGTGCCGTATCAATGGTGTCACATAGCCGTTGTGTGACCATAGTTGTGAGGCATAGCCGTTTTGCCCACATTTGATGTTGATGCACATAGCCGTGTTTGTGCATATGGTGGCGAGTAATAGCCGTGTTTTACTCCCACGTTGTTATTTGCATTAGTTGTGCACATAGCCGTGTTTATGTACATGATTGTGAGTAATAGCCGTGTTTTACTCATACGTTGATCAAGTGATGCCATAGCCGTTTTTGGAACACTTGGGGGTGATACCATAGCCGTTTTTGGAACACCTCGGGGGTTAGTATACCATAGCCGTGTTTGGGAGCTAACGGTTGTTATGAACATCGATGACTTGTTTCGCGAAGTCATTCCCTTGCGAAGAATTTGGTTAACCATGGTTTATAGTTGTTAACTTTAGCATTTGATTAATGTTATGATTATTATGCTATTAATGTTGCTAGTTGTACGATTTGATGATACTAGCTTGTTTATCAAGACGTTTTGCGTTTGTATGCGTTGTATGATATCGTGGATGCGAGTAGGTAAGTCTTATATACATGTATATATATTTATTCTATTCACTAAGCTTTGCTTACCCTCTCGTTGTTTATCTTTTTATAGGCTCCGGTGTGGACAAGGGTAAGGGCATTATCTTGGAATAGAGATCCCGTTTTGTTGTTAGGGGACGCTTTTTGGATGTGTTAGCTTTTGGAGTTTGACCGAGACTTGGGTAGTTTAACCCCAAACACCATGCTCGTAGTGTCGTTTGGAAATTAAACTAATGTGGTCGAAACTCAAACTTTTGTATGAAACTCGTAAAACAGCCAATGTGGGCCCCGCTTTGTAAAACTTATTTTATGTTTGAATCGTGTTAGTTTTACATATTTGAATATGTTGTTAAAAGCGTTTTGTCTAATTATGTCGGAAAGTGGCCGATCTTTTTCGCAAAAATGGAAAAGTTGGACAGGCCGGTTTGGAGCGCCGCGCAGGTCAGTGGCGCGCCGCGCCACTTGCTGATCAAACAAATTTTTTTTTTGTGTGTGATAATTTTCCGCGGGTTCGATTGTGGTTTGGTTTGGGTTGTTACATATTATCAATAGCAAGGCGACGTACTGAAATTAAATTTTTAATTAAGGGAGGTGAGTGTAGGACATTTTTTTAGTGTAAGTTGGTCGAGGGTGGAATGTTTAAGGTGGAATGACCGAACCCATGTATTGGCAAGCCGTTACCATTACCTACAATAATACGTTTAGCCATTGTTGACGGGTAATAAAATAAGAAGTTACCTTGGTTGTTGGTCATGTGGGAAGTAGCACCCGTATCCAAATACCAGTTATCATCGGGCGGATTTAGAGTCATGGTGTGCATGGCAGCCTCGAGATCAGTAGGCTGAGAAGCCACAGATTGAGCATAATTAGCTGTGGGCCGAGGGCCCAATAAACCGGGTTGTGGATTCTGTGGACGAGACCAAGGTGTAGCTGGGAATGGACAAGGGGGAGCCCATTGTGTATTTGCCCAAGCCCAAGGCCCGTAAACCCATGGTTGTGTCTGAAATTGGTGATGACCCGATCCAGATTGTGAATTGTGACCTTGATAACCTCTGCCTCTACCACGATTAGATCTACCCCTATTATTACCACCACGATAAGATCCTCTACCCCTGTTATTCAATTGTCGATTCGATTGTGCCGGAGATGGTGATGGATTTGGAGGTCCGGATGAAACAAGAGCCTTCGCTGATGCAGAAGCCAGCTTGTGTTGCAAGTTGTTGATTTTGAGCTTCTTCAAGGATGAGCATTGAGCGGGCTTCATAGAAAGATGGAAGTCGTTCTCTGTGGGAGATAATCGAGCGAAGACTAGCATAAGAATCACTAAGTCCGGTGACCAATTGTAAAACCAATCGGTCTTCTTCAACAGCCGGTCCGACTGTACCAATTTGGTCAGCAAGTATCTTGAGCTCCTGGCAGTAAGATGAAGCATCTGGAAAATTTTCGAGGCGAGT
Source organism: Rutidosis leptorrhynchoides (assembly GCF_046630445.1). Lineage (NCBI taxonomy): Eukaryota > Viridiplantae > Streptophyta > Magnoliopsida > Asterales > Asteraceae > Rutidosis > Rutidosis leptorrhynchoides. The sequence goes on along the minus strand of NC_092343.1, from coordinate 292,205,062 downwards.
ATTGACGAATTGGTGTTGAAGATGAACATGACGAGAGTTCTTATTATCTTGAAAAAGTCCTTTTAAACGATCCCAAGCTTGTTGGGCGGTGGAATCCTCTTTATAAACGGTACGCATAAGATCAAGAGATATTGTACCGTAAATCCATTGGAGAACGATTGCATCTAATCGTCCCCAAGAAGCAGTGCGTGTAGGTGGTGAGGTGGAAGAGGAATCATCAGAGGTTGCCGGAATAATATGCTCAAGAACTTCGTATGCTCGACAATGGTTCTTGAAAAGACCAGACCAAAACGAGTATTGGCTTTTCTCCATCTCTAGGGTTATGGTATGAAATTTTTGATGTTATTGACTGTAACAGCAGGGTGAATTTTTGAGGAATCAGACATGTTGATGTTGATGATGGTGATGATTGGATCGTAGGGTGAAGATTGTGCAGAAACAGGAATACTCGAACTAGGTTTTAAGAGAATAGGGAGGCGTCTGATACCATAAAGGAAGGTAATCCTTAAATGTTTATTAATCTGTGCTCTGCTTATATACACGCATGCATAACAAATATACAACCGATATACATGGATCATGATAACTACAAATGCTATTATACAGGACATTCCTATTGACTAGCAATATCTATTCTGTTATATGACTAAGGACTAATACTAGATAATTACAACAGTACATTACATTATATTTGTACATAATGTTTATATTAAGTCTTATAGTTTGGTGGATATATGTGTCCGTATTATATATGTGTTGTTTGTTGTAACTTCTTGTGTTAAGGTAGGGTTTTATTTTGGATGTCTTAGTTTGTTGGTTGTAGTCGCAAGATTTCAAACTGAATAGTTGTTATTCATAACATATTTTCACCAAATCATCAAAAAATGGGCCCGTTACTGACCGGAAGACTCTCATCGTCTTCATCCGTTAATGTGAACCCGTTAACTCCCCTCATGTTCTCGATGAACTTAAGCCAGATAATGGATATATGAATACAAATTTGGATACATATCTGGATGAATTAAAAATATTCTATCCGAACAATATTCCACCAATTGACATCGTGGATACAAATATGCATGAACTAAAAATAAATAGATTTATGAGCCCGTCCGTTGGACGGAATCATAAAAAATATTAAAATAATCAGTTAAACCTTAAACCCTAAACCATAAACTCTAAATCATAAACCATAAACCCTAAACCCTAGACCCTAAACCCTAATCCCTAAACACTATACCCTATATCATAAACCCTAAACCTTATACCTTAAACACTAAACCATGGACCCTAAACCCTAGACCCTAAACCTTAGACCCTAAACTCTAAACCCTAGACCCTAAACCTTAGCTAAACCCTAAACCCTAAACCATGAATCTGGATGATCATTCATAACTAGCGAGTCTAATAACAACTCTAAATCTTCCAAATCAGCAAGGTGATGACAAGATGGTTGATGATTAATATAATGTTTTAACTCTGAATGGTTCAACAGTTAATGCTAGAGTATGCAACATCGGGTGTCCGTTATTCCTGTAATGATTAGGTGGTGTTCAGTTGATCCTTATGGTGGTTCAATTGTGATTTGATTATAAATTTTTATATATTACTACTCTTATCCATATTTTTTTCGGTTCACAAAGGAAACATCTCTAGCGACAATCACATTGAATCCCCACTAGCGATAAAAACCCCTAGGTGACGAGCGTCCTGAGCGATCTTATCCATATTTATAATATCATATACCAAGTATATTTATTACTCCGTCCATCTCACAAAAAGAATCCACAAGAGCATCGGAAAACACCGACCACTATCTCATAATCGGACTACCACCCGAGAATAGAATTTTTATTGGACAATTGAACCACTGAACCATATCGAAACACCTGACCAACACCGAACCACGACTTTCTACCATAGGAAGAAAAAAGTGGATTTAGGTAATCCCATACCCGAACCCGATAAAAATAACACATCTCAAACCCGAACCAGACCCGTTATATCCCTATTTAGTTACTAGCTAGTTAAATGGGTTTTCGATCTCACGGGTATTAAGCCCTACTGTAAGATAAAAAGGGTGAACCAGAAATAAGTTGAGGCTTGCATCTCCAGGAATTAAGCCCTACTGTAAGATAAAAAGGTATGCTTCATGTAATTATTTCAGTGAGTAGTTAATTTCAAATTAGGTTTTATGAACCCTAAAAATTATGTGTCTTTCTTCTTAATAGTTGTTATGGAAGTACTTATTTTTATTTTTACATTCTAAAATTGAGGCTCTCTCTTATATTTTTTTTTAAAAAAATAAGCTTAATTTGGCTTTTTTCACTCTTTCTGATCTTTTCTTTTCACGTATTGTTAAATTAGGTCTCGGTTGTATTTGGTTACGTTAAAATTACCTTACGTTTCTTCTTCAATTTAGTTTTTGAAGGAATGATATTTTCAGTTGTTTAAATTCAGGGTTGCTACATACTGATTTCTATGATATGGTTTATTAATTTGGCTTTTTTCACTCTTTTTGAATGAAGTACATGATGAACATCTTTAATTCTGTTAACTGTGTTTTCAGGTACGAGATTAGAGTAATGTTGCAGATTTAGCTAATGTGCATTTTAGAGAACCAGTTATGAAGGCAGTTCATGGTGGGTTCGAAATAACAACGGTGAGTTTAAACATGATATTTAGCTTTTTTAAATCAGTTTGTATTGTAATTGTATATCAAACATCCTGCTTTTCTATTGTTTATCCTACTTGGGGCCTCTTAGAAATGTTTTTGACATAGCATGTTTTTTTTTGCAACCTCAAAAGCTATAAACACGTCATTGGTAGTTTGCTGCATTGTGTGTGAGTTATTTTTCAACTTTTGGTTAGCTTTAAGGATTACAGTTGTTTGGTTAAGGGTTGTTAACACATTTTCAAATTGAAAATGGGTTGAAATTGACACTAAACAAATCAATATGGGTCATCAACTGTTTATTTAAAGTATTATCATTAGAAGGTGCACTGGTCAACTTAAATTTTCTACAAGGTTTCACAGCCACCAAATTTGGACCCATTCCCATATTTGCTTACTTCTTATTGTACCTTTAGTCAATACTAAGTCAACTCAGCACTTCATAGTGACTTTTAGTTCATAGTGACTTTTAGCTGCTTCTATAGTAAATTTATTTATTTATTTTATAGGATAGGATAGGATTTTACATGTAAAAGTGACGTGTTAATGCACAGTAAAGATTTTGTACTTTGATTTAAATATATATATATATATATATATAGGACATAACATAAAACAGTATCGAGCCTGGAGATAGAGTGTAGTACGTAACTGACCGTGGAGGTTATTCTTGCTCCTCAGGTGAATAGTTCGATCATATATATGAAGCGTGTTTTGTTGGCTATTTAACTATTTCAATTACGTCTACTAATTGCCGCTGCTCTTCTGTTCGTACTTCAGTGGTTTCACGTTTTGTGTATTGTCGACTATAAGCGGGTACATTGTATTTTTATGTTGCTTTTATTCTGTATTTCTAACTATGATTGTTGAATATGATTGTGTTTATTGAAAGACTTAGTTGTTATTTTACTTTACGTATATAGATTGTTCAACCAATTTTTGGTATTGATTATGTATTTCTTTACACGCTATTATTAATAATCTGTATGAGGTTATGATTGTTTTTGTATGTTTATGTTTAATCTGTATGAGGTTCGATGGCGTGAGTGATGCTTTGGAGTCAAATTCCATGAGAAAAAGGCAAAAAATAGCAAATAAGTCCATATTTAGAGATGGTAATCAGACCAATAGATGTAGCTGTGTGGGTTCCTCTAAATCCGGTCAGGCCACTTTCCGTGATGATATTAGCTCGCATTTGACTCCGTCGCATAATCGAGTAGGTATGTTGCTCTTATTATTTTAGAATTATATTTTCGCTCTGCTATTATTTGGTTTTTCTCTTTCTGATTATTTTGTCATGAATTGTAGATGTTGCACTTCGTAACGTTGCTTTGAATCAACCAACTTCCAGTTCGAATGTTACTGAAGTATTTTGGAAATCATGACAAAAAAGAAATACCACCTCAAGTCAAAGAACTAGAATGAACGCGACACATACTTGAAATCAGCATCACCCACCAAAAGAAGCAACCGTAAAAACACAACAGATAGCAACAACATCACAGGCCACAGCTTCACCAGGTCAGCATCAAAATTATCTGAACAGAAAAACATTAAAAAAGTACTAACAACCACTCGATTTCATTAATGACTATGTCCTGACATCTTTCAATTTGTTACAGACTCGCTGTAACAAACGAACACAATTTTGAGAAAGAATTAAGGAATGGGTCAACTAGGCTCAAATTCAGCAACAATTGTGGTTAACAAAGAACCTAATTTACCTTAACTGTAAGTAAAAAATCCCTAACTATATACTTTGGTGTTATGTTTTCGATTCACAGTGACTTTAAAGGAGACTGAAAGGTTTTGATGACGGTCTGTTTCTCCTGCCCCTTTTGTAACTAACAGTTTTCATCCTTTAAATCAGAGTAATGTCAGATTGAACTGATTGTGTAAAATTTAGATTAATACAAAGTTTATGTACAACTTAAGTTTGAAAACAATGTTGATTGGCTTAAAGTCTAAAACTTATTGTGTACCTGGTACCTATTAGGATATTTGAAGAGTAACAATGTTTTCTTTTGTTAGGTTGTATAAGTGATGATGATTATACTATTTTTTTAACTGATGGAGTTATATAGTTCTGGTAACCTTGAATTATTTTAGGAGGAATGAAACAGTTATACAATATTGATATTGCTATTTACTATGCAGTTTCTGTTTCAAAATTAATGTAGTGGACAACGCGACAAAAGCAACCTTCACGTTTTTCTCACCAAATGCGGAGACAATTTTCCTTATATACTAATTGTGGTCCGGATTTTGGTTGCTTTTAGTTTTACGACATATCGTTTTGTACATGTTTTATAATATATTTGTCGATTTCATTAAATGCGTTTCTATGGCGTGGTGGGTTAAGTCCCTTCCTATTGATCCGAAAGGTTTTGGGTTCGAAACTGGGGGTATTTTTTTGTGTTCTTAGGGTTTTTTGCGTTTGATTACGTCTGCTAATTTCCGCTGCTCTTCTGTTCGTACTTCAGTGATTTCACGTTTTGTGTATTGCCGACGATAAGCAGGTACATTGTATGTTTATGTTGCTTTTATTATGTATTTCTAACTATGATTGTGTTTACTGAAAGACTTAGTTGTTATTTTACTTTATGTATATAGATTGTTCAACCTATTTTCGGTATTGATTATGTATTTCTTTACATGTTATTATTAATCTGTATGAGGTTATCTTTTTTTCTATTTGCCTATGTTGGCTATGTGGAGTTGGGTAAAGTGTAATAATGCCACTTAAAAAACGATTAAACCTTCAAGTTGAATCAGCTGCACCATCTGTTTTCGGTGGTGTAAGTGATGCTTTGGAGACAAATTCCATGTGAAAAAGGCAAAAAATCCAAATAAGTATATTTAGAGATGGTAATCAGACCAATAGATGTAGTGGTTGAGCCTATATAACCCAGTTAGCTGGGGATAATACTGAGAGTGATCTACTTGCTTTGACAGAGGTTGCAACTACAACCTATTTTGATGAAGCACATTTGGCAAACCTAGACCTAGTTGATAACAATAACCATTCTGGTGGCAATGTCAGTGCTGCAAGGGAAGAAAGAACTAATGTCAGCAGTGAAGCTTTCCAAGATCCCAGATTCAGTGATTTGGAAAAAGATTTACGCTATACGAATGAGGCGGTACGTTTTTTATTTAAAGAACTTGGATATTCGTTAGCGCCCTGTCCTTCCTCTAGTAGTCAATCTGGTAAAGCTGCTGGTTCATCTCACCCTAAATTCACAAAATCAACTGCTGCACGTTTTCCTGCTCGTCTTCCGTAAAATGATGAAACTTCAGGTACTTCCTATGGGTAGTGTGTCGTATTCAACTGCTTTAGGTTTGTGTTTTTTGATTCAGATCGAACTCTTGTTTATTTTTGGTTATGTGCTTTGATTGTTATGTTAATTTCCGTACTGTTCAATAGTTTGGAACTAGTATCTTTTGGATATTTTGTTTACAATCCTAGTTTATGGATCTTATTTATCACTGGTCTTATTTGGCTGTTGGATTTTATTTATCAATGTTTTTAGTTATATTATTGGCCAGTCCACTTGTTCAATTTGTTATACTTTAGATTGAAAGTAATAGCTATGACTCACTTGTTGACAATTCGTTGTGTTGACCCAACAAGCAACATTAGCTACTTGCCAAACGCAAGATGACGTGTGCACCTGAGACATAGTAGCGATGTCCGAATATTGTTCTATAGAAGCAACAATTGGCAAGTTTAGAAACGGTAATTTTTATGTTAGTTGATAAAACTGGTTTACAACATTACATGAAATCCCAAGTATCGACAAATATCAAAGCTCGTTTAGACAATACGACAAATTAATAATTGACTACGTATGACTTTTCTTTTATTAAAAATACATATTTTTATTCCCTGTTCATATATGGTTCTAATCGTTATTAGAACTACATACAAAACATAAAAAATAACTCGAATAACTAAGCTTATATATAATTACTTAACTGAATACAAAATATTATGATTCATGTGTTATATCTTTAAGATTGACACCGATAAGGAAAGTTACAAATACAAAATCATGTTATTCTAGCAATGTCATAAGATCACCAAATTAAATTCTTATAAGTCCTTTTTATAATAATAATTATGACACTAAAAACTCATTCGTCTTATTAAACAATCAACGTCTACTAAAAACTTATATTAATATGACCTAAATATAAAGTGTCTTATTATGTTTCGATCTAATATGACTAGGACAAATGAATGTCATATGATAGTATATTTTATATAACTTTAATATAAGGTGTCATATTTAATTAACGCATAATGCGACATCAATCGGTTAAATGTCTTATAAATTTTTCTTTTATGATTCACAATTAAAGTGTCCTATCAAATGATATGATACTCAGGCCCCCAACAACTCATCCGTCACATTAAAGACTCAAAGTGTCCAAAAAATTGACAGTTATACAACATAAATATCATATGTCCTATTAGTTAATGATATAATACGACTATGACAAATAAATGTCCTATGATACTTTATTTCTTAACACTTATTTATAAAGTGTCCTTTTCAATAAACACATAACGCGACACTAAACCGTAAAATGTCTTATAAAGTTCCATTTTATGATTCACAATTAAAATGTCCTATGAAATGATATGACAATTAGGACCCCAACAACTCATCCGTCACATTACAGAATCAAAGTGTCCTAAATATTTATAATGATATGACATATATTTCACATGTCCTATTAGGTTATGATATAATAAGACTATGAAAAATAAATGTCCTATGATAGTTTATTTCATATGACTCTTTTATAAAGTGTCATATTAAATAAACACATTTCGACACTACATCGTTAAATGTCTTATAAAGTTTCATGTTATGATTCACAGTTAAAGTGTCCTATGAGATCATATGATAATTAGGACCCCAAAAACGCATCCGTCACATTAAAGAATCAACGTGTCCTAAATATTTAAAATGATACGACATACATATCAAATGTCTTATCAGCTGATGATATAATACGACTATGACAATTAAATGTCCTATGATATTTTATTTTATAAGACTATTTTAAAAAGTGTCATATTAAATAAACACATAATGCAACACTAAACCGTTAAATGTCTTATAAAGTTCTATTTTATAATTCACAATTAAAGTGTCTTATGAATTACTATGATATTTAGGACCCCAACAACTCATCCGTCACATTACAGAATCAAAGTGTCCTAAATATTTATAATGATACGACTTATATTTCACATGTCCTATTAGCTTATGATATAATACGACTATGAAAAATAAATGTCTATGATAGTTTATTTCATATGACTCTTTTATAGAGTGTCCTATTAAATAAACACATATTACGACACTAAATCGTTAAATATCTTATAAAGTTCCATTTGATGATTCACAATTAAAGTGTCCTATGAAATCATATGATATTTAGGACCCCAACAACTCATCCGTCACATTAAAGAATCAAAGTGTCCTAAATATTTATAATGATACGACATATATTTCACATGTCCTATTAGCTTATGATATAACACGACTATGAAAAAAATGTCCTATGATAGTTTATCTCATATTACCTTTTTATAAAGTGTCCTATTGAATTCACACATAATGCGACACTAAATCTTTAACTGTCTTATAAAGTTCCATTTGATGATTCACAATTAAAGTGTCCTATGAAATTATATGATAATTATAATTAACGTGTCCTAAAATTTTACAATGATACAACATAAATATCATATGTCCTGTTAGCTTATGTTATAATACGACTATGACAAATAAATGTCCTATTAGAGTTTATTTCATATGACTTTTATATAAGGTGTTCTATTAAATTAACATTTAATACTACACTATGCCGATAAATGTCTTATAAGGTACTATCTTATGGTTCACACTTAAAGTGTCCTATGAAATCATATGACCATTAAGCCAGAAAAATATCAGCCAGTCATATTAAGTCCTATTATGTTCTACTATGACACGACTCACAAAAATAAACGTCCTATAAAGGTACATTTCATATGACTGTCATATAATGTGTCTTAATAACATAAATTTATAGGACATAAGTACCGAAAGTCCTAACATGATACAATTTAATAAGACTCTCGGAAATAATTGGCCTCTAAAGATATATTTAATATGACGTTCATATTAAGTGTCCTATTACATAAACACATAATGAGACTCTATCAAATAAATGTCTTATAAGATCCTCTATTAGGATCTACTTTTTAAGTGTCCTATGAAAATATATGATTATGGGACCTACTCTAAAAGCGTATCTCATAATAGGACCCTACTCTAAAAGAGTACCTCATAATAAGACCATACTCTAAAAGCGTAGCTTATAAAAGAACCTAAATATTGTTTGGTCCTATGTAAGTAGCATTTATGACCATATTTTACTATGTCCCAGAAAAAAGGTCCTATAGGAGCATTTTTCTTGTAGTGCTCCTAGCTACGTGCCATGATCATAAAGTAATTCAAGATAATCAAAAGAATTCATGCCTAATATTATTATTAGTCTTATAGATTATAGATGTATAAGCTCAAAAATGATTACCTAACATATTGAAGAACAAACTCAATGAACTTCGCTTCTTAACACCAAATAGCCGCATATCAACCAATATACCCACAACATCTACAAAGTTTTTAATTGATGCGCTAATGTATTATTGTAAATATATACTTCATATTTGTTTTTTCTAATCTGGAACTTTCGAAGTAACACAGCTATTATGAAGTTCATAAGAATGGCATGGTAAAAATATGTACGAAGTTCATAACACATCCATTCTGAAATTAAGTATTTTATTTTCATTTCTACTTTCATAATTATTTTATCTGTTTGAAAATTACCTTCATTTTAAATTTCTTTAAATATAAATATCACTGTATACCTTCCGAAGACTATAAGGCCCCGTTTGGCTCGTGGAATTCCAAAGGAATTTGATGGAATTGGAATTGAATTCCTTAGACCGCTCCGTTTGGTTAACATAATTTGAAAGGAATTACATTCCTTGGAATCTTGAGATTCCTTCATCTATGGAATGTTCATTCCTTCAAGATGTTGATGGATTTGAATTCCTTTCAACATTGAATTTTTCGGGTCGCGACTCTAGAGCGCCTTTTTGGCGCTCATTTTCGAGGACGTTTTCAGGGGGCTATTCGGCGCGCGGTTTCGGGGCGCGTTTTTAGGGAGCGTTTTCGACGCGCATTTTCGGTCAGCGTTTTCGAGTCGCGTTGTTATCGTGGCGCGTTTCGAGTCGCTTTTTTAGACGTTTTTTCGCAGATCGGGTCACTTTTTTGGTGCGCATTTTCGTGTCGCGTTTTCAAAGCGTGTTTACGGGGCCGTCCGAAAACGCGCGTTTTCGCAGGGCGCCCGGAAACGCGCCTTTTCGCAAGGCGCCCGAAAACGCGCATTATCGCAGGGAGCCCGGAAACGCGCGTTTTGGCGGGCGCCCGGAAACGCTCGTTTTCGCGTGCGCCCGAAAACGCGCGTTTTCGCGGGGCGCCCGGAAACGCGTGTTTTCGCGGGCGCCCGTAAACGCGCGTTTTCGCGGGCCGTCCGGAAACGCGCGTTTTCGCGGCGCCCGGAAACGCGCGTTTTCGGGGCGCCCGGAAACGCTCGTTTTCGGAGGGCGCCCGGAAACGCTCGTTATCGCAGGGCGTCCGGAAACGCGCGCTTTCGCGGCTGTCCGGAAACGCGCGTTTTCGCGGGTCGCCCGGAAACGCGCGTTTTCGCGGGTCGCCCGAAAACGCGCGTTTTCGCGGGCGCCCGGAAACGTGCGTTTCTGGATCCCCTGCGGAAACGCGCGTTTTCGAAGGGCGTCAAGACAATGCGGATTTTCGGATCCCCTGCGAAAACGCGCGTTTTCGCAGCGCGTCCGGAAAAACGCATTTTCGCAGCGCATACGAAAAACGCGATCTTGCAGCGCGTCCGAAAACGCGCGATCTTGCAACGCGCCCGAAAACGCTCTTTTTCACAGCAGAAAACGCGCGTTTCGATACGCGTTCTCAAATTGCGAATCTAATTTTTTATTTTTTATTTTTTTGAAAAAGTGAGTCTGGAAATGAACACAAAATTTAGAAACGTAATTTTTTTTATAACTTTTTAATTATTTTATAAAATGAAATTCAATTCCATTCCATGTAAAATAGAACACATTTTTCACATTTCATGGAATTTATCAATTCAAATTCTTTCGGATTCCAATTCACACATTCCATTCCATCCAAAAACATTCCACTAGCCAAACGGGGCCTAAGATCTTATGGTCATATGGCGTTGTTGAAGCCTGCATAACAGTCATTCAGAGACTGCATCCAAATAACATCACACTCGTTACATATAAAACCAAATTGATGGTTTAAGAAAGAAAACCCAAAACATTAATCCAACATTTTATAAAAATAATAATAATTTAATCTAACTCTAACATGATCGATTTTACATGATTTTAAGGTTATCGACATGTAAATATTACTGTATTCTTATTTATATAAAAAAATAATCGTAAAATTACAGAACAATAAACTCCCCTCAATCCTTTAGTTAGGAAGATTACAGTTTTAGGGCTTTTTGTTTCTTTGAATCGGGTTTCTGCTTTTACAACAGGAATCGTAATTTTTCAAAATAGGAAATTAAGAGTAAATACGAAAATTTTCATGCGTTCAGATATAGCGGATGTTGGATTGAAGGGATTTCATCATACCGGTAGGAACAGATGAGTTGTAAACCTAAATTTGAGATAGAGATTGAAAAGATGACTGCGTGCTGAATTCGATAATTACACAACAAAATCAAAAAAAGAAAGGTATACAGATAAAACTTACGATTAAGGGATAAACATTAGATCTATCTGGTTGATTTCAAACGATAGAATAGATTGAAAACTGAAACCCTAATTTGAGGATTTATGCTTCTGTTAATGTTTTGTATATTTTAGATATGAGAGAGATATTTTAGATATGAGAGAGAGGAGATAATTTGGTCAGTAACGTTTGAGTGAAAAAGAGTAAAGGAGGTGAGGCACAAGAGACAAAGCATGGAGAAGGCTTGAAAAAGAGTGGCCAGTTTTTGTTTGTAGAATTTAAAAAAAAAAAAATTGAAAAAAGACACCAAAGGGTGAATAGGAAAATATTGTGAGAAAATAATACCAACTAAGTAAAATGATAGCCCAAGTAATCTAAAATCTAAAAGAGCCCATTAAAGAGCAATTCTTTATAAAACAGCCTGCTAAACTTAAAAAAAAAAAAAATAATAAAAATAGTAAAAGATATTGTAAAGCACACACAAAAAAAAAAAAAAAAAAAAACACATGGAAAGAAAACCAAAACGTGAATAGTGGTATTTCATCCAATGGGAAGCCACCATTTTAGATGGTAAATAGAGGATGGATAATTTTCTTCATCTAGATAAATATCATTATGTAAATTCAGTAACTTGATGGAGTCATGACTGAAAAAATAATAATAATAAATTACAAGTAGCTTCTCTTTAGCTTTCTTCTCTTCTACCAATTTTTCTCTCCTCAATCCTCAACCCCTAACTTTCTATAATCAACATTAAGGTATACACCGATTAGATTTAACCAGTAAGAACGTCTGCGCGATACGGAGAAATTGTGTAGTTCTCGTCTTCTAAATGTAAATGTGTTGCAGACGATAGCATACGAATCAGATTCTTGAGAATATATCAGAGTCGGCCCAAACCCAAACCAGCAACAAGGCATGCGTGTATAATCCATGTTCGTTACAATTTTTTTCTTTAGTCTTGATCTGTTACTTGTATTTTATATAAAGTTATATTTAACTGCTCGTGAAATGATTTTATTACATACTTCAATTTAATAATGTCTCGATGAAGCGCAATTAACAAAGCTGGAAATCGTTGGGAAAGATCCTTCGTTACTCACCCATAGGAAGAAGTAGTAGATTTATGCACCACATATTGTAAATTTAAAACTCATATTCCCTTTGACGAACCTCGATAGACGGCCGAAAATCTGACGACACCGGCACAAAATAAACCGTCCGTTTTGGCTACATCGATAGGGAACCTAGTTTTTGACGCCGCTGTCGGAGAACTGATATCCGACAATACTGTTTTCATAAATTTTTTTGCGAGCTCATAGTGGTGTCTAAGAAAGACAACTATACACGGTGTTGGGCGAGAAAGTGGGTTTATGCTTAATGATCATACTAATCTTAACCCATAACAATAAGTGTTTTGATGATGACACATGCACATAACTAGAGGTGATGGTAGACATCTTGGCATAAATATACAGGTTCACTAATCCACACTTACTCTAGCAAAAGACCAAAACCAAACAAAGCTTAAAATGAGAGCATAAGCTTCACGGTTCGGTTCACGATCGACCGCATGTCAGACCGTGGATCCCTGTACCCTGGTTTGTGAAACCAGGAGTGCACAGTCGACTCCACGGTCAATCGTGGGTCGACCGTAGAAGGTTCTGTCCGAATTTTTATCAAATTTAGTTTGACCACTTCGAGGCTTCTATAATTTATGAAACTTGTTTAAACATGCTTAGAATAGTTGCCTCATTCATATTCAAAAGAAATTTGGTCACTAGAACGCTAATCTTAGTTAATCACACCTAATGACACTTTAGTGATGATTTAATCTTGATTAAGGATAACACATATAATGATACGCATATGTAATACCCCGTCAGAAACGACTAACGACATATTAACTCTGGTCCCACAGTTAACGGTCACGCCCTCTATATGAGACGTTTCCTGTGATGCCCCGTACAAAATCATCGTGTACGAATCATCAACAACAGGATCATTACAAGGTCAAACACTATATGCGTTTTCAAAACAAGTTTGCATTCATGATAAAAGCTGACGTCATAACCAACGTCAATTGTTTTACATCAAAGGTATGCCTCAATGAACAGAAGCAATTAGAAATAGTACGTGACCCTTAGGTCGTTACAAATCATAGTTCAAATGTATTAAAGTTTGAATGCAAGATAAAGTAGTTCATGCGGTGACATCTCTAGTAAAGCACAGCGGAAGTCTATGAGGCATGACTAGTACACAGCGGAAGCAACCTTAAGCACCTGAGAAAAACATGCTTAAAATGTCAACACAAAGGTTGGTGAGCTATAGTTTAAGTATAACAGTATGTAAGGTAGGCCACGAGATTTTAGTGCTACAAAGAGCGTTTCAAAACAGTATGATAAAGTATATGTTTAACCGTGGGCACTTGGTAACTAACTTAACGTTTATAACCCCCTGAAAGTACACTTGAAAAGTGCGTATGTTTACGAAGTATTAAACACCCATTAAATGCCAGCGCTACTAGCCCGAGTGGGGATGTCAAACCCTATGGATCCATATCTAAGATTCGCGTTCACCGTTTCAAAAACCAATGACTAAACGTTACCTAGCTAAAGGGAATGTTTATGCCGTTGTATAACCCACACATATATAAAGTTTAAGTACTCGTGTCTAGTATGTAAAACGTAAAATGCGCATGTATTCTCAGTTCCCAAAATAGTTAAAGTAAAAAGGGATGCTATAACTCACAATGGTAAAGTAGTGGTAAAGTCGAGTCGGGAAGTAAGCAAGTACGTAGGTTCGGAAAGTCCTCAACCTAAGTCAAATAGTACTAAGTCAGTAAATCGTCCCAATAGGTTTAAATGTATGAAAATTAGGTCTTAAAGGTCATCATCATTCATCATCAAACAAAAGGTGTAAAGTAAGTTTCGTTCATGAAAAGAGTTTAAAACAAAGGCTGACTTCGGTCAGTCACCACGGCCTCTATACCTACTGAAATAAGGTGAGACCAGTGGCCATGGCTCCGTATATGAGTCCTTTAGTTTTGGTAAAAATTTCAGAAGGAAACTCGTCTTCGTTTGACCGTGGCAACAGTCTAAGTGCGAGTAGGTCAGAATTTTCAGCACAACGTTAAAAGGACATAGTGAGGATCGGAGGGCCATAAATCCTAAACCGTAACTCGGATTAAGACGAGTCCTAAATGAAAAGTTATCTACTCGAACAGAGCTAACTGAATATCAACATTACAGTAGCCCAGGTCGTAATGATCAGACCCAGAAACAGTAAAACTGTAGGTTCCAGTGGGTTCTTGGTGCTTGATGTTCATCACGGTTCTCATCCTTGATGCATATAGCTTCAAGTGTACAACTCGTTGATGGGTTCATCATGGATTAAGACGAGTCCTAAATGTATGTAAACAATACATTCAATAAAACACAAGTATTAATAATAATTATTAATAAATAAACGTTGAAAAATCCAGGGTCGTTACATTACCCACCTGTTAAAGAAAATTTTGTCCCGAAATTTTAAGCTGAGGTAGATGGAGGAGTCGGGAAAAGGTGAGGATACTTCCGCATCATTTGATCCTCTCGTTCCCAAGTAAACTCAGGTCCTCATTTGGCATTCCATCGTACTCGGACGATCGGAATCTTGTTGCGTTTCAAAGTTTTGACCTCACGGTCCATAATTTCAACAGGCTCTTCCACGAAGTGGAGTTTGTCATCAATAGTAAGTTCTTTAAGTGGTATGATGAGTTCGGGTGCAGCAAGACACTTCTTCAAGTTTGACACGTAGAAGGTGGGATGAACTGAGCTCAATTGTGCTGGTAAATCTAAACGGTATGCAACGGGTCCAACACGTTCCAAGATTTCAAAAGGACCAATATATCGCGGGTTTAACTTTTCGCGCTTTCCAAAACGAATCACACCTTTCCAAGGTGCAACCTTCAACATTACACGATCACCCACATTGAATTCAAAGTCTTTACGTTTGAGGTCTGCATAACTCTTTTGACGATCACGGGCAGTCTTAAGTTTCGCTTGAATCTGAGCAATCTTCTCCGTTGTTTCATGGACTACCTCGGGTTCGGTGATTTGCTTTTTGCCTACTTCAGCCCAACAAATAGGAGATCGGCACTTACGGCCATACAACACTTCAAAATGTGCGGCATTAATACTCGAGTGATAACTGTTGTACGAGAATTCGGCTAACGGTAAATGCCTTTCCCAGGCCTTTCCGAAATCGATAACACATGCACGCAACATGTCTTCCAAGGTCTGAATCGTTCATTCACTTTGCCCATCGGTCTGTGGGTGATATGCAGTACTCATGTCGAGACGGGTTCCCATGGCTTCTTATAAAGAACGCAAAAATCTGGAAGCAAAACGGGGATCGCGATCTGAGATGATCGATAAAGGTACACCATGACGAGATACAACCTCTTTGATGTATAGTTGAGCAAGTCTTTCCATCGTATCCGTTTCCTTCATAGCCAGAAAGTGTGCAGATTTGGTAAGACGGTCAATGATAACCCAGATGGTATCGTATCCGCCCACCGTCTTTGGTAGCTTGGTGATGAAATCCATCGTTATCCTTTCCCACTTCCATTTCAGGATTTTCGGTTGCTGAAGTAACCCAGAAGGTCTTTGATGTTCGGCCTTAACTTTCGAACAAGTCAAACACTTCCCAACATAAGTTGCAACATCCTTCTTAAGATTCGGCCACCAGTACTGTTCTTTAAGATCGTGGTACATTTTGCCGGCTACGGGGTGAATCGAATATCTCGACTTGTGTGCTTCATCAAGTTCGAGGTTCCGTAGATCTCCATAACGAGGTACCCAAATTCTTCCGGCATAACATCGGAGTCCAGACTCCCTAACCTCGAATCGAGAGACAAGAATGTTCAAATGTTCATGAGATATATTCTCCTCTTTGAGAGCCTCATCTTGGGCTGCTCGGATCTGGCTGTTGAGGTTCGAATGAATGGTGATGTTCAGAGCCCTAACATGAAGAGGTGCCGTCCTCTCCTTTTGGCTTAAAGTGTCAGCTACAACATTGGCCTTGCCAGGGTGATAATGAAGTTCACAATCGTAGTCATTTAGCATCTCGATCCATCGACGTTGTCTCATGTTCAGTTGATTCTGATCGAAGATGTGTTGGAGACTTTTGTGGTCGGTGAAGATAGTGCTCTTAGTTCCATAAAGATAGTGTCTCTACAATTTGAGCGCAAAGACAACGGCTCCAAGTTTGAGATTGTGTGTAGTGTAGTTCCGTTCATGAATCTTCAGTTGACGAGAAGCATAGGCAATAACCTTTGATCTTTGCATCAGTACACAACCAAAACCACTTTTCGAAGCATCGCAATAAACGACGAAATCATCACTGCCTTCAGGAAGTTATAGGTTAGGTGCGGTGGTCAACTTCTTCTTCAAGGTTTGAAATGCTGATTCGTGTGCGGGTTCCCAAATGAACTTCTTCCCTTTGTGAGTCAACGCGGTCAACGGACGCGCAATTAGAGAGAAACCTTCAATAAATCTTCGAGACCTAGAAATTGGCGAATGTGAGTCGGAGTAGTGGGGGTCTCCCACTTGCTGATAGCTTCAATCTTGGCGGGATCAACTTTGATACCCTGGTCACTCACAACATGACCCAGAAATTGGACCTCCTTCAACCAAAATTCACACTTGGAGAATTTGGCATAAAGTTGCTCTTGTCTCAAGAGTTCAAGTACTAATCGGAGGTGTTGCTCATGCTCTTTTTCGCTCTTGGAGTAGATGAGGATATCATCTATGAAGACGATAAAGAACTTATCCAGGTACGGCTTGCAGACACGATTCATGAGATCCATGAACACGGCAGGTGAGTTGGTTAGGCCGAATGGCATCACGGGAAACTCATAATGACCATAACGAGTTCTGAACACAGTTTTCATCACATCACTTTCCTTCACCCTCAACTGGTGATAACTGGATCGCAAATTGATCTTAGAGTAAACACTCGATCCTTAAAGTTGATAAAAAAGATCGTCAATTCGGGGAAGAGGATACCGATTCTTGATCGTCAATTTGTTGAGTTCACGGTAGTCGATACACATACGGAAGGATCCATCCTTCTTCTTCACAAATAAAATAGGTGCGCCCCAAGGTAAGAAACTTGGTTGGATAAATCCTCGATCTAACAGCTCTTGTAGTTGGCTCTGCAACTCCTGCATCTCGAAAAGTGCAAGTCAATAAGGTGCGCGAGCTACAGGTGCAGCTCCTGACACTAAATCAATCTGAAACTCTACTGCCCTTGGTGGCGGTAATCTAGGCAATTCTTCGGGAAAGACATCGGAAAAATCGTTCACAATTCGAACATCGTTCACACTCTTCACCTCGGTTTCTAATGTTTTCACATGTGCTAGCACGGCAAGACGTCCCTTCTTCATGATCTTTTGCGCTTTCATGCAACTAATGAGGTTCAGCTTTGAGGTACATCTCTCTCCGTAAATGATCAGTGGCTCACCATCTCCTTGTGGTATACGAAGAGCTTTATCTCCACAGATAATGTCGGCCCTTATCTTGGTCAGCCAATCCATACCGACGATCACGTCAAAACTTCCCAATTTGATGGGTATCAAATCAATTTCGAAATCTGCACCAGCTATGCTGATAATAGCTCCTCGACTAATATGGTCAACTTTTTCAAGTTTTCCATTAGCGACCTTGACAAGCATACTCTCTTTTAACGGGACTAACGACCAATTAATCTTATAGCAAAAGTGTCTACATACATAACTTCTATCGGCACCAGTATCAAATAAGACAGAAGCTAATAGATTGTTGATAGTGAATATACCTGTCACCAAGTCGGGGTTCTCTCGGGCGTTCCTTGCATTAACATTGAAAGCTCTACCACGGGGTGGTCCGCCGTCTTTTCGCTTGTTGGGACACGCATTTCTGAAGTGGCCCGTCTGCCCGCATTCGTAGCACTTTTTCGGTCCAGTGGGGTTCGGCTTCGCGTTCAAAGTGGTGACCTTGCAGTCCTTACCGATATGTCCAGTCCGTTGGCACTTTTCACAAATAACGTTACAATACCCAGTATGGTGCTTGTAGCACCTCTTGCATTGTGGTAAGGTTCCCTTGTAGTTGGGGTTGGAGTTCCCACCGTTGTTGTTTCCTCTGAAACCCTCATGTCATTTTGCCGGGTTTTGATCATAGGTCCTTCCCCTGTTGTTATCCCATTTGCGCTTTGATAATGCTAAAAACGAATATATATTTCATAACATTATCCCTCAAGAAAGACAAGCTTTTAGTTGCAATTGTTCTATTTTCAAGTGATATTCGTTTAAATAATAAAAGGTGAAGACAAAAGACAGATTCGACGAATTGAAGACGCAAACGACGAAAAAGCTCAAAAGTACAAAATACAATCAAAGAGGTTCCAATTATTGATAAGAAACGTCTCAAAATTACAAGAGTACAAGATTCAAAACGCAAAGTACAAGATATTAAATTGTACGCAAGGACGTTCGAAAATCCGGAACCGGGACATGAGTCAACTCTCAACGCTCGACGCAACGGACCGAAAGTTACAAATTAATTATGTATATAAATATAATATAATATATAATTAATTATATAAATTATATATTTATATTATTAAAATCCGTCGGCAGACTAGGATCCAAACTTGTGTGAGCTGGATTTACGAACTCCGCGACTTGCGGAGTTTGAAGAGCAAGAGTGCCGCGACTCGCGGAGCAGCCAAATTCGAAAATGCCTATAAAAGGTAACGCATTCTGAACGTTTTATATATCCATATATCAATCTCTCTATCTATATGTAAACGTATATATATATATATATATATATATATATATATATATATATATATATATATATATATATATATATATATATATATATATATATATTTAATTTTAATTTTAAATCCTAATAATAAGGGTATGTTAGCAAATGTTGTAAGGGTGTAAGTCGAAATTCTGTCCGTGTAACGCTACGCTATTTTTAATCATTGTAAGTTATGTTCAACCTTTTTAATTTAATGTCTCTTAGCTAAGTTATTATTATGCTTATTTAATCCGAAGTAATCGTGATGTTGGGCTAAATACTAAAATTGGGTAATTGGGCTTTGTACCATAATTGGGGTTTGGACAAAAGAACGACACTTGTGGAAATTAGACTATGGGCTATTAATGGGCTTTATATTTGTTTAACTAAATGATAGTTTGTTAATTTTAATA
Organism: Rutidosis leptorrhynchoides; assembly: GCF_046630445.1. Taxonomy (NCBI): domain Eukaryota; kingdom Viridiplantae; phylum Streptophyta; class Magnoliopsida; order Asterales; family Asteraceae; genus Rutidosis; species Rutidosis leptorrhynchoides. The sequence continues at coordinate 292,185,291 of NC_092343.1, read as the reverse complement.
TAAAGATTTACAATTGGATGTACCTATAAATAACCATATACACTCGATCGGACACGATGGGCGGGGTATTTATATGTACGAATAATCGTTCATTTAACCGGACACGGGAATGGATTAATAGTCACTTCACTAGAATTATTAAAACAGGGGTGAAATTATGTACAAGGACACTTGGCATAATTGATAACAAAGTATTAAAACCTTAGGTTACACGCAGTCGATAACCTGGTGTAATTATTAAACAAAGTATTAAAACCTTGTTACAGTTTAAGTCCCCAATTAGTTGGAATATTTGACTTCGGGTATAAGGATAATTTGACGAGGACACTCGCACTTTATATTTATGACTGATGGACTGTTATGGACAAAAACCAGACGGACATATTAAATAATCCAGGACAAAGGACAATTAACCCATGTGCATAAAACTAAAATCAACACGTCAAACATCATGATTACGGAAGTTTAAATAAGCATAATTATTTTATTTCATATTTAATTTCCTTTATTTTATATTTAATTGCACTTCTAATTATCGCACTTTTATTTATTGTCATTGTATTTAATTGCACTTTTAATTAACGCACTTTTTAATTATTGTATTTTATTTCATCGCACTTTTATTTATCGCAATTTCATTATCGTTATTTATTTTACGCTTTAAATTAAGTTTTATTTATTTAATATTTTACATTAGGTTTTAACTGCGACTAAGTTTTAAAATCGACAAACCGGTCATTAAACGGTAAAAACCCCCTTTATAATAATAATATTACTTATATATATATATTTGTATTTTTATAAATTAAAACTAATATAGCATTAAGCTTTATTTAAAGATTTTCCCTGTGGAATGAACCGGACTTACTAAAAACTACACTACTGTACGATTAGGTACACTGCCTATAAGTGTTGTAGCAAGGTTTAAGTATATCCATTCTATAAAAAAATAAATATCTTGTGTAAAATTGTATCGTATTTAATAGTTTTTCCTAGTAAAATATAAGCTATTTCATATACACCTCTGCGCACATCAAGTATTTTTGGCACCGCTGCCGGGGAACGCCGAAGCGAAATGCCACATAAAAAAAAATTTCTTATTAAGTTTTAATTAGTTTTTGTAAAATATATACTTTTTAAATATAAAAAAATATATATATAAAAAATCAAAAACCGAAAAAAAAATATTTATAAATTTATTTTTAAGATTTTTATTTATAAAATTATAAGTATCTTTATTTTTATTTTAGTTTTTAAAATATAAGTTTTATTAAATTTATATAAATATATTAATTAAATTAAAAATAGAAAAATAAAAAAAAATAAAAAAATAATTACGTTGAACCTGTTTCTGAACTGAAACTGCACCCTCCGCGACCCGCGGAGTTTTTGAACTGGGTTCACCGCGACTCGCGGAGCCGCCCTGACAGGTCACACAGAAACCCTAAACTGCATTAAATACGGAGTAATTATTATTATTATTTTTTAATTATAACCCTAATTAGGTTAGTGTTTTAATTTAATTTTTAATTTAGTTTTTATTATTATTTTGTATTATTTAGTTTTAATTAGTTATTTAATTTATATAAACTTAATAGTTTTATAAAATAAATAATATAAAAATAATATTTTTATAAAAATTGTAATTTTTACAACTTTTAGTTTATTTTTATATTTTGTTCCTTTTAATTGTTTTAGCGTAATATTTGTATTTTTCGATCTTTTTTTTTTAGTTCTAAGTCATAGTTTTTGCCTTAGTTATTTTTATTTATAGATTTTTAGGCTTTGCCGTAAAATCCCTTAAGTGCTTTCTCTTTAGACTAAGATTTAGGTGCTTTAAAATTTTGCGACGCCATTTTTATATTTTAGTGCCTTTTTAAGATATTGCCATTTGGGATATAGTTTTTCTTGTAAGCTTTAATATTTTTAGACGCAACTTTTAATTCTTAGTTTTTAGTTCTTTTTTAAGTTTCAACGCGCTACTTTCTTACTTTCATTTTTCGACGCCTTTTACCTATGTATCAATTATCACTCCAATTATTAATCTCAATTTGTAATTTTAATTTTAAGTTAGTGATAGTAATAAGGTTGGGTTAGTCGAGTGTTTTTAAGTTTTATAAGTCACTCTTTTTCTTTCTTATTTTTCGACGCCTTTTATTTTTCAACCCTTTTCTTTTTCGACGCGCTCTTTTTCTTTCTCATTTCTCGCCATTCTAGTTTTTAGGACATAGAATTTTTTTTCTACTTCTTCTCTAAATTTCTTTAAATTACGAAAATTTATTTTAAGTGGTTAAATTGATAGACATCAAAATTTTCTAGTTCGTAGTAATAGTTGGATTTGTACGTGGACCGGGTTATTGGAGCCAAACAGTACTCAATTATATTGAGACCAAACGAATCCTGCCCCTCTGCTGCATCTTTTGGCTATTCGAAACGTGGGCAAAATCAGAAAAGTCTATTAATTGGATAACTTATATAATTTTTCTTTCCTTTTAAAAACTAATAGGATATTCAGTGAATGCACCGAGCAAGACGTTCATCACCTTTTGTACGTTCACCACCTGTAACCAGATCAAGACATCTAGCAAATATTGTCGCCGTTGATTTTTCTTTAGAATCGTCATCCAGTCGACCAAGTACTCCAATTCAAATTTCCGATAATCCATTTTTTGAACCCGACCTCACAATTGAGAATCCGGAGAATATTCAGGGACGATTCAGAGATCCTGAACCATTAATTTTTTCCTCCGAAACCACCAATCATTCAAACAGAGATTGTTGAGGAACGAACCATTAAATCAGAATCCTCTAGTGATTCAGATTCAAGAAATTCAATCATGGAGAATCTGGAACCTTTAAGTATGGAAGACCGAATGAGAGCTAAACGCACTGGCCAAGGTCACGCAATTACTCATCCTGACATTAATGCGCCAGATTATGAAATCAAAGGACAAATTCTACACATGGTGACTAATCAATGCCAATTTAGTGGTGCGCCGAAGGAAGATCCAAATGAACATCTTCGTACCTTTAATAGGATCTGCACACTATTTAAAATAAGAGAAGTTGAGGATGAACAGATATATCTCATGTTATTTCCCTGGACTTTAAAGGGAGAAGCCAAAGATTGGTTGTAATCGTTACCTGAAGGGGCGATTGACACATGGGACGTTTTAGTTGAAAAATTTCTTAAACAATTCTTTTCGGCATCTAAAGCCGTAAGACTTCAAGGAGAAATTGTTACGTTCACACAGAAACCGAATGAAACTCTATATGAGGCGTGGACAAGATTTGGAAAGTTATTGAGAGGATGTCCGCAACATGGTTTAGACACCTGTCAAATAGTACAAATATTCTACCAAGGATGCGGCATCACTACAAGGAAAGACATCGATATAGCAGCTGATGGTTCTATTATGAAGAAAACAGAAACCGATGCTTATAAAATTATTGATAACACTGTTTCCCACTCACATGAGTGGCACCAAGAAAAAGATATCGTTAGATCATCTAAAGCAGCTAGAGCCGATTCTAGCCATGACTTAGATTCCATTTCCGCAAAGATAGATGCTGTCGAGAGACGAATGGAAAAGATGACTAAAGATATTCACTCAATACGAAATAGTTGTGAGCAGTGTGGAGGACCACATTTGACAAAAGATTGTCTTAGTATTGAATTAACAATGGAACAAAGAGAGAATATTTCATACATAAACCAAAGACCTGGAAATAATTATCAGAATAATTATCAACCACCAAGACCAATTTACAATCAAAACCAGAATTATAACCGAAATGTTCCATACAACAACCAACAAGGTCCTAGTAATCAACAAGTATCCAACAACACTTACAACCAGCAAAGACCTAATTTTCAAAACAAACCACCACAACCCGATGATAAAAAGCCGAATTTAGAAGATATGATGACGAAGCTAGTTGAATCTCAAACGCAGTTTTTCACATCTCAGAAACAAACTAATGAACAAAATGCTCAAGCATTTAGAAATCAACAAGCTTCTATTCAAAATTTGGAACAAGAAGTAAGTAACCTAGCAAGGTTAATAGGTGAGAGAAAACCGGAAAGTCTACCTAGTGATACAAATGCTAACCCCCGGAATGAAACAGCTAAAGCCATTACCACAAGAAGTGGTATTACACTTAAACCACCTAATATACCTGTAACTTCTGATGAAGCTATTCCTACTCCACAAGAACCACAACCTGAACAAGATAAGGAAAAAGAACCGGTACTTGAAAAGGTTAATGAAGATAACACAGTTAAGGCTAAACCTTATGTTAAACCATACCAACCACCACTTCCTTACCCGAGTAAAATGAAAAAAGAGAAACTTGAAGCCGAGCAATCCAAATTCTTGGATATATTTAAACAAATAAATGTCAATCTTCCTTTCATTGATGTGATTTCAGGAATGCCTAGATATGTTAAATTTCTGAAAGATCTAATCTCGAATAGAAAGAAAATGGAAGAACTCTCGGCCGTTACTATGAATGCTAATTGTTCAGCAGTGCTGTTGAATAAGATACCAGAAAAATTATCAGATCCAGGAAGTTTCACAATTCCATGTTTTCTGGGTAGTCTTAGTTCAATAGAAGCATTGGCAGATTTAGGTGCTAGTATAAATTTAATGCCGTATTCACTATACACTAAACTAGACCTTGGAGAATTGAAACCAACACGAATAAGTATACAACTAGCCGATCGATCAATAAAATATCCTAGAGGGATAATGGAGAACATGATAGTTAAAGTTGGTACTTTAGTATTTCCAGTAGATTTTGTTGTTCTGGACATGGAAGAAGATTCTCAAGTTCCTCTCATATTAGGAAGACCATTCTTAAACACGGCTAAAGCAATGATAGACGTGTTTGGTAAGAAACTGACCCTAAGTATAGAGGATGAGAGTGTTACCTTTTCAGTTGATAGAGCAATGCAACAACCGCAATCTGCAGATGATACATGTTATTATATTCAAACTATAGATTCACATGCAGAATTGTTAGAAGAATTTTTAGAATTACAAGGAACAGGAGAATGTTCTTTAGGAGAAGGAACTGAACCAATTGATGAAACTGAAATGTTAGCTACACTAATAGCTAATGGATATGAACCAACAACAGAAGAGATTCAAATGCTAAAAGAAGGAGACAGATATCGATACAAATCATCGATAGAAGAACCACCGACATTAGAGTTAAAGCCACTTCCAAACCATTTGGAATACGCTTATTTACATGGTGAATCTGAATAACCTGTAATAATATCGTCTTCTCTTACTGAAAATGAAAAATCTCAACTCATTTCTGTGTTGAAAGCTCATAATCCAGCTATTGCATGGAAAATTTATGATATTAAAGGAATAAGTCCTTCGTATTGCACACATAAAATCTTTATGGAAGAAGGTCATAAAACGTATGTGCAACGCCAACGAAGACTAAATCCTAATATGCAAGATGTTGTCAAAAAAGAAATTATTAAACTGCTTGATGCAGGTTTAATTTATTCAATCTCTGATAGTCCATGGGTAAGCCCAGTTCAATGCGTGCCTAAGAAGGGTGGCATGACTGTCATTACAAATGAGAAAAATGAGCTTATTCCTACTAGGACTGTAAAAGGATGGCGTGTGTGTATTGATTATAGAAAATTAAATGACGCCACCAGAAAAGATCACTTTCCCTTACCTTTCATTGATCAAATGTTGGAAAGATTAGCCGAAAATAGTTACTATTGTTTTCTTGATGGATTTTCCGGATATTTTCAAATTCCAATAGCACCCGAGGACCAAGAGAAAACCACATTCACGTGCCCTTATGGTACTTTTGCTTACAAACGCATGCCATTTGGACTTTGCAACGCCCCTGCAACCTTTCAAAGGTGCATTATGGCGATTTTTCACGACATGATAGAAGAATGCATGGAAGTTTTCATGGATGACTTTTCAGTTTTTGGTGATACATTTGAAACATGTCTAGCTAATCTTGAACGAATGCTTATTAGATGCGAACAATCAAATCTAGTATTTAATTGGGAGAAATGCCATTTCATGGTTAAAGAAGGCATCGTTCTTGGTCATAAAATTTTAAAGGAAGGAATTGAAGTGGATAGAGCTAAAGTAGATGTAATCGCTAAACTTCCACATCCCACCAATGTTAGAGGAGTTAGGAGTTTTCTAAGGCATGCCGGTTTTTACCGACGTTTCATTAAAGATTTTTCTAAAATTGCCACTCCTATGAATAAACTCCTAGAAAAGGATGCTCCATTCATCTTTTCAGATGAATGCATTAAATCTTTTAATATTCTTAAAGAAAAACTTACTAATGCGCCGATCATGATAACACCAAATTGGAATCTACCGTTTGAACTAATGTGCGATGCAAGTGATTTTGCAATGGGAGCCGTTTTAGAACAAAGGATTGAAAAACGATTTCAACCTATATATTATGCTAGTAAGACGTTACAAGGAGCACAAACGAATTACACAACTACTGAAAAAGAACTCCTAGCTATTGTCTTTGCTTTTGATAAATTTCGTTCTAGCAAAAATGGTGGTCTATACCGACCATTCTGCTCTTAGATACCTATTTTCGAAACAAGATGCTAAACCAAGATTAATCTGTTGGATCTTACTCTTACAAGACTTCGATATTGAAATTCGAGATAAAAGAGGAGCAGAAAATCTCGCCGCTGATCATCTTTCTTGTCTTGAAAATCCTGAATTAGAAGTTCTAAATGAATCGGCCATACAAGACAACTTTCCTGATGAATATCTATTGAAGATAGATTATAATGAAATTCCATGGTTTGCAAACTATGCAAACTACTTAGTATGTGGATTCCTTGAAAAAGGATTATCGTACCAAAAATGAAAGAAATTCTTCAGTGATATAAAACACTATTTCTGGGAAGAACCACATTTGTTTAAAAGTTGTCCCGATGGAATAATACACCGATGTGTATTCGAAGATGAAGCTAGTAAAATCTTAAACCATTGTCACACAGGACCAACAGGAGGGCATTATGGGCCTCAACTAACAGCAAGAAAAGTTTACGATGCTGGATTCTATTGGTCTACAATTTACAAAGACGCACACCTTCTTTGCAAATCCTGTGATGCTTGTCAAAGGGCCGAAAAAATAAGTCAACGTGATGAAATGCCACAAAATGTCATTCAAGTATGTGAAGTATTTGACATTTGGGGTATTGACTTTATGGGTCCAATTCCAAAATCTCATAATAATCTATATATTCTCGTTGCCATTGATTATGTATCTAAATGGGCGGAAGCACAAGCTCTTCTAACTAACAATGCACGAGTTGTAGTCAATTTTTTAAAACGTCTTTTTGCAAGGTTTGGAACACCGAAAGCTTTAATAAGTGATCGGGGAACTCATTTTTGTAATAATCAATTTGAGAAAGTCTTAAAAGATATGGAGTAACTCATAAAATCTCTACCGCATATCATCCACAAACAAGTGGACAAGTTGAAAATACCAACCGAGCTTTAAAATGTATTTTAGAGAAAACCGTAGGATCAAATCCGAAGGAATGGTCCATTAAATTGGAGGATGCACTCTGGGCTTTTAGAACAGCCTACAAAACTCCAATTGGAACCACACCTTTTAAACTCGTTTATGGAAAAGCATGTCATCTTCCAGTAGAAATTGAACACAAAGCATTTTGGGCTTTGAAGACATGTAATCTTGATTTACATGAAGCTGGAAGTCTACGGTTAAGTCAACTAAACGAATTAGAAGAATTAAGACAAGAAGCATACGAAAATTCGTTAATCTATAAGGAAAGAACGAAGAAATGGCATGATAAAAGAATCAGAAGTTCAAAAGAATTTAAAGAAGGAGACAGAGTTCTTCTTTTCAATTCACGATTCAAGCTATTTTCTGGAAAATTGAAATCAAGATGGTCTGGACCATTCATAGTCAAAAGAGTTTTCCCATACGGAACAGTAGAATTAATAAATTCAAATGGGATTGAATTTAAGGTTAATGGTCACAGAGTTAAACATTACATAGATAGTCCGATGGAAGTTGAAAACGAAGTTAATCACAATTTCAACACCACAGCTAACTAAGTGTGGGGAGAATCAAGTCTTTTAAGGATAATATGTATTTCTGTTAGAGTTAGATTTTCTGTTTTCGTGTGGTTCTCGAAAATGGAACCCGAATGGTCTTTTCCTAGCAGACCCTAAAGAACTAGTCTTCTCCCCCCATTCTGAATTTTTATTTTTTTTAGGTTTTTACGAAATGAAGACTTCCTGTGAACTAAATCATGGTCTAATGCTACACGCTTTGATTACTAAACGTAATAATGACACACTTCCGAGTGAACTGGTATCAGTAATCAGAGAAAAATTGGACGGAGTAAGGAAAGAATCCAGATGCGAAAATAATAAGTTACAATTTGGTAAAGGAAAATCAAAATCCGCAGCGAAAAGAAGAGCACGACACCTTAAAAAATGTCACAAATGCGGAAAATGGTCACACGAAGGTAAATGTTCAAATAATCAAACCTATTCAAATACCGAATTTGTTACTTTATGCAGAGACGGACCGTTTATATGTTTAGAAGAAAAAACATTAAATGCTCGAGGTTACGCCTATGTAGCCATGGAAAACCAATTAGTCCGACTATCTTATGAGTGGGCTAGAGCATATCACTAAGAAATCTATTTCACAGGTAAGTTTGTACAGTTTTCATTTTCATTTTTATTTTTATTTTTAACTTTTTGATAATAAACGCTAATTTGTTCGCTATAAAGTATTAAATTGGTATTCAATAAAATTAGGTCTTGCGACCGAAATTATTGATATCATACAAAAATTTATTACATCATTGCGAAATTTACCGTTTATTCTTAAGGTATAAATATCTTTAATCAATCAACTCAAAATATTTCAAAAATTCGTCATGAGTTAAATTAGGTCATGGAACCGAAATTACTTTACCGAAAAGAGGGGCGTATATTTTTGATAATATTTGATTGATTAAAGTGGGATAAAAGCCAAAAAGATTTTTAATTTTATTTTTAAAAAAATTAATAAATTAATATTAAAATAATATTGTAAACTTTTTAAATTAATATATTTAAAATTGTAAATATTTGAAAAATTGATATTTTTAAGTTTGTATGTAAAAAATATATAATATAAGTTTGGTGTGAATTTTTAATTTTAATAATATGAATTTTTAATTTTATGCATTTTAAATTTAAGTTTGGTGTGAATTTAAAAACAAAAATTTGCTTTATTTTGCTAAGTTAAAAATATGATTTTTAAAAATTCGTCGTAAGTTGAAGACTAGGTCGTTGAACCGAAATTGCTTTACCCAAGGGAGCGACGAGAACTTTTATTATCATTATTTTTAATCTTATTGAATTAAAGTATGCCAAAAACATTAAAAAACTCAAAAAAATCTTTGCTTTTAAAACCGCGCTTTAAATTGACAAATTTTAAAATTTTGTCGAAGGACGGACTATGACATCGTTCCGAAACGACCTCATCCTAAATAACAAGGGAAACAAAATTTTAAAATTAATTAATTTATTGTTTTATAAGTTAAGGTTTTTATAAAAAAAAAAAATACAAACACCGCGACTCGCGGAGTTTGTAATGGAGAATACCGCAACTTGCGGAGTTTGTAAAATACAGAAAAAAATAAAACGCAAGAACAGATCAGTTTACCAACACCCACACCCAAATAACTGCGAAAATACCCGAAAAAGACACACAAAAACCTCCCAAATTCGCAATTTTTCACCAAAAATCATCAAATCTTTCACAAAATCATGTTGAGAAGGATGCTATCAAGGAATTACTCAAGGAAAACGGTAATTTCTTCATCAAAACACCCATTTAATCCGAAAATTAGTGTTCTTGAACAAATTTTATACCCAATTCGATTTTGATGATTTTTAGTGTAATTATTCTTAAATTGCTTATATATTATGTTTGTATAACCTAGATTGATGCTATTTAACATGATTAGAAGCCTTAAACTTCAAATTTTGAGTAATCTAGGGTTTGTGTTCTTGAGCAATTTGGGGCTTTTTGATATAAACAGGTTATGGTCGATTTTTGTCATGAATTATTGCTAAATTAAGTAGTGTAACATGTTTAGGTAGTTAAATGATCCAAACTTTGAGCCTAAACATGATTTTTGAGAATTAAAGTGGACCTTTTCAAGTCTAAAATTCATGAACTTGATTTTTGAGAGATAATGCCATTTGAAACTTGTTTAATTGCTAATAATGATTATTTTGACATGTTATTTGAGTTGAATGCTTATGAACTTGGCGAACATTTTCGCATATGCTTATTTGAAAAAGTGTAGATTTGATAAAATATGAAAATGGGCATAAGTTTGATATAAATTGAACATGTCATTGTAATTATTTTGATTGATGATTTTGCTGACACTAATGCATATTTGGATGCACAAAAATTGTGTTTGATGTATTTTGCAGACTGAAAGGGGTGAATCTTCATCCCAAGCTCGCATTGCTCCTCCTGAGAATGCGGAACAACAGGATGTTGATAACTATTACAAACAAGATATACCTCATCCAGTTATGATATTTTCAGATATGCACGTGGAAGATTTATACCCGACTTGAGATTAGACAGTCGTTGGATAGATTATCCAAAATACCAAAGGGGCTTTCACACTCTTCATTCTAAAGCTGTTGAAGTACCTAGGGTAATAGAATGGGAACCGTTAGAAGCTGTAGGATTGGGCGAACGGATTAGAGAATTACTTACACAGAGGTATGGTAATTCTACTTTTAACGATTGGGTACGATTATTCAACATGCGTAGACCTGTATATAAAGTATGGTGTGAAGAATTATTGTGTAGTATAGAAATAAATGATCGGGTAGCTACTTTAACCGATCGAACTTTTATTAGATTTTTGTTAGGAGGTTCGATGCGCCACATGTCTCTACTAGACATGGCTCAGGCCTTACGTATATATACGCCTGAGGAGCTAGCATCTGCCGATTGTCAAGGGTTGATATTAAATGGTAGGAAGATTGATGAAAATTTTGATACGCATGGTGTATGGAGTCAAATGACTAGCCATCACCGATTTAAAGGGGGAAATTACTCTTATTTGGATATAGATAGAGCTGAGTTAAGAGTAATTCACAGGTTTCTAGCGAACTCGATTAGACAGCGAGGTAAAAATAAGGAAAAGGTAAATGAGCAAGATTTATTTTACCACATGTGTATTCGAGACCTACAAAGCGCTGTAAGTATACCTTATTGTGTGGGTTATTATTTATCGGCTATGGTTAGGGGGATGAGACCGCACAGTATAATAGGAGGTGGTATATTTATTACATTAATTGCTGAGTATCTCGATGTGGATATAAGTCGGGGGGGGGGGATTATTAATCGAAGAACCAGAACCCCACGATACAATTGGTTTAAATGTATATCATGGTGCTAAGGTTTTGAAGAGGTGAAATAACGCCACAGAAGCATATAATGGAAGACATCCACAGGTTGAAAGAAATCAACAGGCAGGTAATGTGGGAGGGGGAAATGAAATGACAGAAATGCAAAGGTTTATAGCTTCACAAGAATATGAAAATGCTAGACATCGAGCATTTGAAGATTGGCAAGTTCATCAAAACCACATCATAGCTCATTGCCAACATATAGGTAGAAACTATATTCATACTCCAAAGCCCATATTTCCTCCCTGGTTTATAGAAATCCAACCACCGTATCCTACTTATAACCCAGCTGAAGCATTTTATAACACATACGGTTATGCATTGAACCCCTACTGGTATCAGTATCAACCCTAGTTTATTTAGTTTTATTTATTTTATTTTTGTAATGTTACTACATTTAACACTTATGTTGATATTGTAATAGTTTTTATAATTTTCTAACTTTTATTATTAGATTTTAATAATTTTTGAATGTGGGGTAGTATACCAAACTTCAAAAATATGTATATATGTTTGCAGTTTATCTTATGTACACAACAGGGTAAAACAACGCATTTTCAAAGACTGGCATTAAGTTCAGCAAAAGCAACTAATTTTGACGACAAGATGCAAAATATATGTGAAATAACAACAAAACGGAATGAACAAATGATGTGCACCATTTATCATTTAACACAAACAACAATATGTTTGGAAACTTTGGTAAAATTTAATCATTTTTCTACGCTAATCACTCTCAATAATTTAAATTGTTACTGATTTCTTGCAAATGAGGGCATTGCAAGATCTTAAGTGTGGGAAAGGGTTAAATTCTTTCGGATTTTTAATTAAACACTTGGTTACCATTAAAAATACTAGTAACGCAGTAGTTGTGTTAGAATCTAGTGCCCTCTGATAATAAAGAACAGCCCTAGTCTTATATACTGACTACCCAATTCTAGTAAAATTTTTCAAAATTTTCAATTAAATGAACTCAAAATCATGTTTATACATATTTATGAACGATAAAACTAGGTGTTAACACCGAAATTATTGTTACCTTGGAAAGGACATAAATTGAGAAACAAACCAAAATGTTAAAATTCATTTAAAATGGAATAGAGGAAAATAAAAACCCAAAGAAAGGAAAATAAAAGCCAAGTGTGAGAAATTTTTACCAAGTTATTCAAAATATATATCACATATTTTTGTACAAAAAATTGAAAATACTTTTGTTTTGGACGATAATTAACTGTTTTACCCGATGAAAGAAAAGAAGAGATGGATCTACACGATGAATCAATTCCATCATTAAAAGGAAGTAAAGTCTTCCGAAAGAGAAACTCGCTTCTTGATTTAGGTCATGAAGTTGTCGTCCAGACCAGCTGTAGGTTGACGAAAAACCTAGAAAAGTCATCTCTAAAATCAGCAGGAAATCCACGGACCTCAGCATAAAATAGGGTCGCCAAGTGGTCAGACTTATCCTAACCATGAGAGGATCTGTCTCGTAAAATGGGGAGGACGCCGTGCAAATTAGCTGGATAAGACTAATGAATCAGATCCCCAGAAAGGATAATCTCCTTAAAGATCAAAAATCAGCTTTTAAGACTGATATTACTCAATCCTAGAGATTGACCTTAAAGATTGAGAATTACAAACTCATGGAATTCAATGATATCTAAACTCGAGCTTGAACGAGAAAATATTTTGATCAAAATTTCAAACCGATTTGTTTTCTAAAAACCCATTTTCAATGCGATCATTACCATTGAACGTAAAATCCTAGGAATTCACCTGGAATTCATTAGGTCACCTGAACCAAATCGGGTGTCAATCGTAAGAACGGTGGTTGCATAGTATGGTCAAATACAGGACCTTGTGCCAGACCTAAAAACTATAGGGTGAGCTTTACTATTGTTCCTACCAAGGATAGTAATTGCATCTGACACGTTATAGCCCATAATTAAAAGCATGTCAGGGAACATTGCCTTAACAGTTGCTTGTTCAACGCTTTCCTTTACAACCGGACGATAGTTTATCGAAAGGTAATATACAGAGCAAGTATACTGGACGTGTTGCTTTCCCAATACAAGGTTAGCAAGTGGGTGACACAAAACCACAAGTTTTGAGCTAAAATTTTCAAATTTGAAACCCACCGAACCCACAAAAACAATTTGCAAACACTGGTGAAGGGTTATTCTGGAAAACTTATCTAGGGTAAAAGCTAGATTTAATTTTCAAAAGATCAAATGTTTTCATAAAGATCCAATTTCCTTAATGGATCTAAATTTTTATAGTCATGTGGGACTGTAAACCATAACGTTACTACCATTGTTTATACTGCCGTAAAGAAATCACTGATGTACAAAGTGTGAAGAATAAAGAAGTGATTCTAGTATTTCAAGACTATATTGCTTGAGGACAAGCAACGCTCAAGTGTGGGAATATTTGATAATGCTAAAAACGAACATATATTTCATAGCATTATCCCTCAAGAAAGACAAGCTTTTAGTTGCAATTGTTCTATTTACAAGTGATATACGTTTAAATAATAAAAGGTGAAGACAAAAGATAGATTCGATGAATTGAAGACGCAAACGACCAAAAAGCTCAAAAGTACAAAATACAATCAAAGAGGTTCCAATTATTGATAAGAAACGTCTCAAAATTACAAGAGTACAAGATTCAAAACGCAAAGTACAAGATATTAAATTGTATGCAAGGACATTCGAAAATCCGGAACCGGGACATGAGTCAACTCTCAACGCTCGACGCAACGGACCGAAAGTTACAAATTAATTATGTATATAAATAAAATATAATATATAATTAATTATATAAATTATATATTTATATTATTAAAATCCGTCGGTAGACTAGGATCCAAACTTGTGTGAGCTGGATTTACGAACTCCGCGACTTGCGGAGTTTGAAGAGCAAGAGTGCCGCAACTCGCGGAGCAGCCAAATTCGAAAATGCCTATAAAAGGCAACGCATTCTGAACGTTTTATATATCCATATATCAATCTCTCTATCTATATGTAAACGTATATATATATATATATATATATATATATATATATATATATATATATATATATATATATATATATTTTAATTTTAATTTTAATTTTAAATCCTAATAATAAGGGTATGTTAGCGAATGTTGTAAGGGTGTAAGTCGAAATTCTGTCCGTGTAACGCTACGCTATTTTTAATCATTGTAAGTTATGTTCAACCTTTTTAATTTAATGTCTCGTAGCTAAGTTATTATTATGCTTATTTAATTCAAAGTAATCATGATGTTGGGCTAAATACTAAAATTGGATAATTGGGCTTTGTACCATAATTGGGGTTTGGACAAAAGAACGACACTTGTGGAAATTAGACTATGGGCTATTAATGGGCTTTATATTTGTTTAACTAAATGATAGTTTGTTAATTTTAATATAAATATTTACAATTGGATGTACCTATAAATAACCATATACACTCGATCGGACACGATGGGCGGGGTATTTATATGTACGAATAATCTTTCATTTAACCGGACACGGGAATGGATTAATAGTCACTAGAATTATTAAAACAGGGGTGAAATTATGTACAAGGACACTTGGCATAGTTGATAACAAAGTATTAAAACCTTGGGTTACACGCAGTCGATAACCTGGTGTAATTATTAAACAAAGTATTAAAACCTTGTTACAGTTTAAGTCCCCAATTAGTTGGAATATTTGACTTCGGGTATAAGGATAATTTGATGAGGACACTCGCACTTTATATTTATGACTGATGGACTATTATGGACAAAAACCAGACGGACATATTAAATAATCCAGGACGAAGGACAATTAACCCATGTGCATAAAACTAAAATCAACACGTCAAACATCATGATTACGGAAGTTTAAATAAGCATAATTATTTTATTTCATATTTAATTTTCTTTATTTTATAAATAATCCAGGACGAAGGACAATTAACCCATGTGCATAAAACTAAAATCAACACGTCAAACATCATGATTACGGAAGTTTAAATAAGCATAATTATTTTATTTCATATTTAATTTTCTTTATTTTATATTTAATTGCACTTCTAATTATCGCACTTTTATTTATTGTCATTGTATTTAATTGCACTTTTAATTAACGCACTTTTTAATTATTGTATTTTATTTCATCGCACTTTTATTTATCGCAATTTCATTATTGTTATTTATTTTACGCTTTAAATTAAGTTTTATTTATTTAATATTTTACATTAGGTTTTAACTGCGACTAAGTTTTAAAATCGACAAACCGGTCATTAAACGGTAAAAACCCCCTTTATAATAATATTACTTATATATATATATTTGTATTTTTATAAATTAAAACTAATATAGCGTTATGCTTTATTTAAAGATTTTCCCTGTGAAACGAACCGGACTTACTAAAAACTACACTACTGTACGATTAGGTACACTGCCTATAAGTGTTGTAGCAAGGTTTAAGTATATCCATTCTATAAATAAATAAATATCTTGTGTAAAATTGTATCGTATTTAATAGTTTTTCCTAGCAAAATATAAGGTATTTCATATACACCTCTGTGCACATCACGCTTATCACTACTACCCGCTTCAGACTTAGCCTTCTCCGGTTCGTCGATGATGATTTGATTCATTAAAGTATGCGCCATGCGCATCGCTTCCGGGACATTGGATGGTTTGGATGAGGTGACGTTTCCCTTAATGGAGTTAGGAAGTCCCCACAAATATCTCTCCATACGCTTGAATTCCGGGGTGACCATGGTAGGACACATCATGGCTAGTTCCAAATATCTACGATTGTAACCATCGAGGTCATTTCCCACAACCTTCAACTGTATAAACTCAATCTCCATCTTCTGGATCTCGGTCCTAGGGCAATATTCCTCAATCAGGGCCCCTTTGAATTCCTCCCATGGGGTAGCAAACACCTCATCAATACCTTTTGCTTGAGCCAACGTGTTCAACCACGTTAGTGCGCCGTCAGACAGAGTGCATGAAGCAAACTTGGTTTTATTCGCTTCTGAGCAGTTACTAACTCGAAACACAGATTCTAATTTCTCAAACCATCTAGTGAGACCAACCGGCCCCTCCGTTCCACTGAAGTTGTGGGGTTTGCAGCTTTGGAACTCTTTGTACGTGCACCCATTACGAATGGGTTGAATAACCGGTGGTGGTGGAGGTGGAGCTTGGAGGTTCCTTTCTACTAAAGCTGCGGTGACTCGTTCATTGATCATATCCTTGATTTGGGCTGCGGTAGGTGTGGATCGTCCGTTGGCCATGGTGTTCTAAACAAAAATTTTGACTCAAGTCAAAATTCAGTATTCAAATAGTAATAATACAGTATATGGTAACCAACATGGAATCAACACATCACATGTTTATTAAGTAACTCATCTAGGTACAAATACTATAGAATCATACAGTAACGTAAATAGAACACCGTGTAAGAATTAAATAACGCAAAGTTCCATTCATTAATAATAAGTTGCATACATCTGTATAGGTTCGTACAATACATAAGTAATACATAAAACTACAACTAGATTACATAATGAAATCTACTACAAAAGCCCTACGGTGAAGGTGGGTGTAGGATGTCCAATACGTGGGACATCTGGTCCTCGAGCTCAGTTACCTGAGCACGGAGGATCTCCACCTCCCTCATCAGTTCCTCGACAGAGAGAGGGGGGGGGCAGGCGGTGCAGTCGGTACAGGTGGTGCTGGTGGAGCTGGTGGTGCAGTCGGTACAGAAGTAGAAGCTGCGAAGCGGTAAGGCTTACGGATGAAGGGATCAGCAGGATATGGCACAAGCCGCTTACAGGCGGTAACCCTACGACGCCGACCATATGCGTCAGTGAATACTCGACCTCCATTGATCCCTGGAATGATGGTACCATCGAAACGGTACCGCTTCTTCGGCGGGGTGGAGGGTGGCTATACAGGTGCATCAGCAGGGTCCTCCTCGTCGGAGTCATCTTCACTAGAGTCGTCTGTGGATGAGTCGTCGGATGACGGGTCATCTGAATTATGTGGAGGTGGCTGCACGGGTGGCTGTACTGGTTCTCCTCTGGCGGCCATCATCTGTCGGTATCTAAAAGGCAGAATCGGCACCAAATGTCCATCAGGAGCGCGTCGGCACCGATGACGATACTGATTACGGAATGGACCTTCCCCAAATTCCGCGGGAATCACAACACCACCGGGATGGTGTTGTGGCTCCTGAGGTACGGGGGCAAGTGGAGCTGGAATCTTCGGGAGGTCCTGGGCTCCGTCTGCAGTACCCACTGGGGCAGGCGCATGACTACTAGCTCCGAAGGATGAAGCGCCTGGGTCACTAGAGTGTGTCACCGACGGGATCGGGGAATCGGCAACAGCGGCAGGTGAAGTGGCTGAAGTGTCTGAATCGCTGCCGAAAATGATAGCAGGTGGAATATCTGACATCTGAACAAGGAAAAATAAATTTTCCATGTCAGTAAGTCATAAAACAAGCACGTATTAGGCCAAGTAACTACAACAGTCTAAATCATGTGTAACAGTAAGTAGCATGGCAATAACGACAAGTATCATGCAATCGAAAGAAGGTAATAGCATGCAGTAGTGAAATCATGTAATAACATACGGCATATAGCAGTAAAAGTAAGCAGTAGCATGCAGTAAGTTCAGCGGAAACAAGTAAACTAGCAAGTTGTAGATTAGTCCTATTAGTGAATCCTACTCGGGTCGGTCTTAGACTCACTAATGCAACCTAATTCCCTACAACCAATGCTCTGATACCAAATGTGATGTCCCGTACAAAACCATCGTGTACGAATCATCAACAACAGGATCATTACAAGGTCAAACACTATATGCGTTTTCAAAACAATTTTGCATTCATGATAAAAGCTGACGTCATAACCAACGTCAATTGTTTTACATCAAAGGTATGCCTCAATGAACAGAAGCAATTAGAAATAGTACGTGACCCTCAGGTCGTTACAAATCATAGTTCAAATGTATTAAAGTTTGAATGCAAGATAAAGTAGTTCATGCGGTGACATCTCTAGTAAAGCACATCGGAAGTCTATGAGGCATGACTAGTACACAGCGGAAGCAACCTTAAGCACCTGAGAAAAATATGCTTAAAAATGTCAATACAAAGGTTGGTGAGCTATAGTTTAAGTATAACAGTATGTAAGGTAGGCCACGAGATTTCAGTGCTACAAAGAGCGTTTCAAAACAGTATGATAAAGTATATGTATAACCGTGGGCACTTGGTAACTAACTTAACGTTTATAACCCCCTGAAAGTACACTTGGAAAGTGCGTATGTTTATGAAGTATTAAACACCCGTTAAATGCTAGCGCTACTAGCCCGAGTGGGGATGTCAAACCCTATGGATCCATATCTAAGATTCGCGTTCACCGGTTCAAAAACCAATGACTAAACGTTACCGAGCTAAAGGGAATGTTTATGCCGTTGTATAACCCACACATATATAAAGTTTAAGTACTCGTGCCTAGTATGTAAAATGTAAAATGCACATGTATTCTCAGTTCCCAAAATAGTTAAAGTAAAAAGGGATGCTATAACTCACAGTGGTAAAGTAGTGGTAAAGTCGAGTCGGGAAGTAAGCAAGTACGTAGGTCCGGAAAGTCCTCAACCTAAGTCAAATAGTACTAAGTTAGTAAATCGTCCCAATAGGTTTAAATGTATGAAAATTAGGTCTTAAAGGTCATCATCATTCATCATCAAACAAAAGGTGTAAAGTAAGTTTCGTTCATGAAAAGAGTTTAAAACAAAGGCTGATTTCGGTCAGTCACCACGGCCTCTATACCTACTGAAATAAGGTGAGACCAGTGGCCATGGCTCCTTATATGAGTCCTTTAGTTGTGGTGAAAATTTCAGAAGCAAGCTCATCTTCGTTTGACCGTGGCGACGGTCTAAGTGCGAGTAGGTCAGCATTTTCAGCACAACGTTAAAAGGACATAGTGACGATCGGAGGACCATAAATCCTAAGCCGTAACTCGGATTAAGACGAGTCTTAAATGAAAAGTTATCTAATCGAACAGAGCTAACTGAATATCAACATTACAGTAGCCCAGGTCATACTGATCAGACCCATAAACAGTAAACCAGTAGGTTCCGGTGGGTTCTTGGTGCTTGATGTTCATCACGGTTCTCATCCTTGATGCATATAGCTTCAAGTGTACAACTCGTTGATGGGTTTACATCATCTTTACCAAGTTTTAACTATCATAACACAAGTGCAAGTCTAAGATATGTAGCACAACTCACTTAGGTGTTGCAAGTGTTTTGATGAACCAAAGTTACATCAAAGTCTTAGATTTAACACATACATGAAATATAAAAGTAATATTGAACTACAAACTTGAAAGTAAACTAACTAATCAAAATCTTAAGTTGTAGAACATAGTTCTTAGTTAGATCTTGAAGATACAAGACCTAAAGGTCTAGATCTAAAGTTATTAAGTTAAATCCTAAGTAATAACACTTGAATCTTTACTTTAATGAAACCATAAGCTACAAAACTTAGCTTATCATCTTGTAAAGTGTATGTAAGCTCATAAGCTCTTGATTATGACAAAATTAGAAGACCATAAGCTATATAAACTTAGATCTTACATAAGTAAATGAAGTTATAACTAAAGAGTTACACTTCTATGTTCTTGAACTTTCAAGTTAACTTTTGTTCAAGAAAAATGAGATCAAAGTTAACTAGTAACACTTGACCAACAATAACCAAAATCATGAATTAAAGATGCTAGGAAGTGAAGAAATAAACTAATTTAAACAAGTAACAAGTCATGGTTGTTCATACTTTAAAGATTCAAGCCAAGGCTTGATCTTTAAGAATGTAAACTTTAAGTTCACAAACATGAATTACAAGTATGAGTTTAACAACACATGAACTTTCAATCTTTCAAACATTAAATGTAGAACATAAACTAGAAAGTTTAGTTCTTGTATGTTCTTGTTATGAACAAGATAAATGAAGAACAAACTAGAGAGTTTGAT
This sequence comes from Rutidosis leptorrhynchoides, assembly GCF_046630445.1. NCBI lineage: Eukaryota > Viridiplantae > Streptophyta > Magnoliopsida > Asterales > Asteraceae > Rutidosis > Rutidosis leptorrhynchoides. The sequence goes on along the minus strand of NC_092343.1, from coordinate 292,164,762 downwards.
TCTTACATACTAGTAAGTAACAACTACAAGTAAGTAAACAACTAATCAAAGACAAGTAACAAAACAACAACAAAAGAATGATGATGAGAGGTGTTTGGTTCGGTTTTGCAAAGGAGAAAAGAAGAGAGAAAAAGCTCAAGTTACTTACAAGAAAGAGAGCAAAATGAGAGAAAAGATGAAAGCAAGTAAGTGTGTGTTTTTGGAATGAGAGAATGCAAGTGTGAAGTAATACAAAAAAAATGAAACAAATCCTCCCTTTTACTCTTGGAGGCTGACGGTTTACACATCAAAGGGGGGGAGGGAAATACTCACTAGTCACTTGCATGTAAAGGCTTAAAAAGATGATTATTAGAGGTGTTGTTATGGGAAAGATGTGTAACTAAGTAAGTAACCAGATTCCTTATAATAATCAAACTAGTTAAGCCTTAAGTAATACTTACATGTAAGTAATGGGCTAATAAGTCCATTAAGGTGTGTGGGGTGGGCTCTTAAGTCCATTAATCATGAGTCCATGTCCAATTAAATAATAATCCAAGTAAAAGTTCATTAACACTAATAAAGGCCCAAGTAATTAACTAGTAACCTTAGTTAATTAAAATGATTGATAAAATCAATCACGAATGTAAATAATATCTGAAAATATTATTCGTACGTGTGTCACAAAGACGTTTCGGGCATTCAAAGATAATCGCGGTAACAAGTAAATGTATGTAAACAATACATTCAATAAAACACAAGTATTAATAATAATTATTAATAAATAAACGTTGAAAAATCCAGGGTCGTTACATTACCCACCTGTTAAAGAAAATTTTGTCCCGAAATTTTAAGCTGAGGTAGATGGAGGAGTCGGGAAAAGGTGAGGATACTTCCGCATCATTTGATCCTCTCGTTCCCAAGTAAACTCAGGTCCTCATTTGGCATTCCATCGTACTCGGACGATCGGAATCTTGTTGTGTTTCAAAGTTTTAACCTCACGGTCCATAATTTCAACAGGCTCTTCCACGAAGTGGAGTTTGTCATCAATAGTAAGTTCTTCAAGTGGTATAATGAGTTCGGGTGCAGCAAGACACTTCTTCAAGTTTGACACGTAGAAGGTGGGATGAACTGAGCTCAATTGTGCTGGTAAATCCAAACGGTATGCAACGGGTCCAACACGTTCCAAGATTTCAAGAGGACCAATATATCGCGGGTTTAACTTTCCGCGCTTTCCAAAACGAATCACACCTTTCCAAGGTACAACCTTCAACATTACATGGTCACCCACATTGAATTCAAAGTCTTTACGTTTGAGGTCTGTATAACTCTTTTGACGATCACTGGCAGTCTTAAGTCTCGCTTGAATCTGAACAATCTTCTCCGTTGTTTCATGGACTACCTCGGGTCCGGTGATTTGCTTTTCGCCTACTTCAGCCCAACAAATAGGAGATCAGCACTTACGGCCATACAACACTTCAAAAGGTGCAGTATTAATACTCGAGTGATAACTGTTGTTGTACGAGAATTCGGCTAACGGCAAATGCCTTTCCCAGGACTTTCCGAAATCGATAACACATGCACGCAACATGTCTTCCAAGGTCTGAATTGTTTGTTCACTTTGCCCATCGGTCTATGGGTGATATGCAGTACTCATGTCGAGACGGGTTCCCATGGCTTCTTATAAAGAACGCCAAAATCTGGAAGCAAAACGGGGATCGCGATCTGAGATGATCGATAAAGGTACACCATGACGAGATACAACCTCTTTGATGTATAGTTGAGCAAGTCTCTCCGTCGTATCCGTTTCCTTCATAGCCAGAAAGTGTGCAGATTTGGTAAGACGATCAACGATAACCCAGATGGTATTGTATCCGCCCACCGTCTTTGGTAGCTTGGTGATGAAATCCATCGTTATCCTTTCCCACTTCCATTGTAGGATTTCCGGTTATTGAAATAACCCAGAAGGTCTTTGATGTTCGGCCTTAACTTTCGAACAAGTCAAACACTTTTCAACATAAGTTGCTACATCCTTCTTAAGATTCGGCCACCAGTACTGTTCTTTAAGATCGTGGTACATTTTGCCCGCTCTGAGGTGAATCGAATATCTCGACTTGTGTGCTTCATCAAGTATGGGGTTCCGTAGATCTCCATAACGAGGTACCCAAATTCTTATGGCATAACATCGGTGTCCAGACTCCCTAACCTCGAATCGAGAGACAAGAATGTTCAAATGTTCATGAGATATATTCTCCTCTTTGAGAGCCTCATCTTGGGCTGCTCGGATCTGGCTGTTGAGGTTCGAATGAATGGTGATGTTCAGAGCCCTAACACGAAGAGTTGCCGTCCTCTCCTTTCGGCTTAAAGTGTCAGCTACAACATTGGCCTTACCAGGGTGATAACGAAGTTCACAATCGTAGTCGTTTAGCGTCTTGATTCATCGACGTTGTCTCATGTTCAGTTGCTTCTGATCGAAGATGTGTTGGAGACTTTTGTGGTCGGTGAAGATAGTGCTCTTAGTTCCATAAAGATAGTGTCTCCACAATTTAAGCGCAAAGACAACGGCTCCAAGTTTGAGATCGTGGGTAGTGTCGTTCGTGAATCTTCAGTTGACGAGAAGCATAGGCAATAACCTTTGATCTTTGCATCAGTACACAACCAAAACCACTTTTCGAAGCATCGCAATAAATGACGAAATTGTCACTGCCTTCAGGAAGTTATAGGATAGGTGCGGTGGTCAACTTCTTCTTCAAGGTTTGAAATGCTGATTCGTGTGCGGGTTCCTAAATGAACTTATTCCCTTTGTGAGTCAACGCGGTCAACGGACGCGCAATTAGAGAGAAACCTTCAATAAATCTTCGGTAATAACCAGCGAGACCTAGAAATTGGCGAATGTGAGTCGGAGTAGTGGGGCTCTCCCACTTGCTGATAGCTTTAATCTTGGCAGGATCAACTTTGATACCCTGGTCACTCACAACATGACCCAGCAATTGGACCTCCTTCAACCAAAATTCACACTTGGAGAATTTGGCATAAAGTTGCTCTTGTCTCAAGAGTTCAAGTACTAGTCGGAGGTGTTGCTCATGCTCTTTTTCACTCTTGGATTAGATGAGGATATCATCTATAAAGACGATAACGAACTTATCCAGGTACGGCTTGCAGACACGATTCATGAGATCCATGACACGGCAGGTGCGTTGGTTAGACCGAATGGCATCACGAGAAACTCATAATGACCATAACGAGTTCTGAACACAGTTTTCATCACATCACTTTCCTTCACCCTCAACTGGTGATAACCGGATCGCAAATTGATCTTAGAGTAAACACTCGATCCTTGAAGTTGATCAAAAAGATCATCAATTCGGGGAAGAGGATACCGATTCTTGATCGTCAATTTGTTGAGTTCACGGTAGTCGATACACATACGGAAGGATCCATCCTTCTTCTTCACAAATAAAATAGGTGCGCCCCAAGGCGAGAAACTTGGTTGGATAAATCCTCGATCTAACAGCTCTTGTAGTTGGCTCTGCAACTCCTGCATCTCGGAAGGTGCAAGTCGATAAGGTTTGCAGCTACAGGTGCAGCTCCTGGCACTAAATCGATCTGAAACTCTACTGCCCTTGGTGGCGGTAATCCAGGCAATTCTTCGGGAAAGACATCGAAAAACTTGTTCACAATTCAAACATCGTTCACACTCTTCACCTTGGTTTCTAATGTTTTCACATGTGCTAGCACGACAAGACGTCCCTTCTTCATGATCTTTTGCACTTTCACGCAACTAATGAGGTTCAGCTTCGAGGTACATCTCTCTCCGTAAATGATCAGTGGCTCACCATCTCCTTGTGGTATACGGTGAAAGGACCCGTTCATATACATTATAAACGATTCACAATAGTTGATTACATTGCGAGGTATTTGACCTCTATATGGTACATTTTACAAACATTGCATTCGTTTTTAAAAGACAAACTTTCTTTACATCGAAAATTGACAGGCATGCATACCATTTCATAATATCCACTATCCAACTATAAATTGATTTAATAATAATCTTTGATGAACTCAATGACTCGAATTCAACGTTCTTCGAAATATGCTATGAAAGAGTCCATGTAATATCTTTAAAATGAGCAAATGCACAGCGGAAGATTTCTTTAACACCTGAGAATAAACATGCTTTAAAGTGTCAACCAAAAGGTTGGTGAGTTCATTAGTTTATCATAATCATTTATTTCCATCATTTTAATAGACCACAAGAATTTCATTTCCAGTTCTCATAAATATACGTCCCATGCATAGAGACAAAAATAATCATTCATATGGTGAACACCTGGTAACCGACATTAACTAGATATATATAAGAATATCCCCTATCATTCCGGGATCCTCCTTCGGACATGATATAAATTTCGAAGTACTAAAGCATCCGGTACTTTGGATGGGGCTTGTTGGGCCCGATAGATCTATCTTTAGGATTCGCGTCAATTAGGGTGTCTGTTCCCTAATTCTTAGATTACCAGACTTAATAAAAAGGGGCATATTCGACTTCGATAATTCAATCATAGAATGTAGTTTCGATTACTTGTGTCTATATCGTAAAACATTTATAAAAGCAGCGCATGTATTCTCAGTCCCAAAAATATATAGGGGAAAAAAGGCAAATGAAACTCACGCTTAGAAATATTGTAAAATAGTTATTAAAACATTGCATGTATTCTCAGCCCAAAAATATATATAAAAAGAGAATAATGAAACTCACCATACTGTATTTCGTAGTAAAAATACATATAACGTCATTGAACAAGTGCAAGGTTGGCATCGGATTCACGAACCTAAATTAATTATATATATTTATGTGTTGGTCAATATTTGTCTAACAAATTAGGTCAAGTCATAGTGTACCACAATCCTAATGCTCGAGACTAATATGCAAAAGTCAACAAAAGTAAATTTGACTCAAAATAATTTCCAAAAATCTATACATGATTAATATATAGTTTAAATATCGTCGTTTTATATTTTTAAATATTTTTTAAAAGATTTATTAGAGTAAATAATATAATTTATTTATTAATAAATAAAATTTTATATTAAATTTATATAATAAAATATACTTATATATATATTAAGTAATAAAATTTATAGGGTTCATTTAATATCATAAAGATAATATGATAGGTATTATTAAAGTAAGTTATTACACGTAGTAAAATATGTTTGTATCATATATTTATTTGATAAAATAATATCTATAATGATAGTAAGTAAAAGTTGTATTATTTTGTAATAATAATTATTATTATAAAAATATCAATATTTATAATCACTAAGATGACATCATGATAAAACGATAATTCTAATTATGATAACTTTAATATTTACGATAATTTTTAATATTATCTTTAAAATAATAATTCTATTTAAAATAATAATAATAATGATATTTTATAGTAACAATGACATTTCTATTAAAATGATAATTTTTGTTAAAATGATAGTTTTAATACTAACGATACTTTTAATAATAATAGTAATGATAAAAATAATAAGAACGATAATTTTATCTAAATCAATATCTTATAATATTTTAATTTCATCATGATACTCTTACTCATTATTTCCTAATCGTTTCGTTTAATAGCTTTTAATCGTCTTTTATATCGTGTTCATAATAATGATAATAATAGTAATCAAAATAATTAGGTGTTACAAATATTTGTTTTAATTACACTAATATTAATAATGATAGTTACTATAACATTATTAACGATAATACTAATAATTATCTTAATGATAATATAGTAATAATAATAATAACAATAACAATAATCATTTTTAAATAATGATATATATATTAATAATGATAATAATAATAATAATACTAATAATAATAATAATAATAATAATAATAATAATAATAATAATAATTGGATAATAATAATAATAATAATACTAATTATAACTTTAATGATAATAACGATAGTAATAATAAAAAAAAATAACAATTTTTAATGATAAATCCCTTTTATTGATAAAGATAATAATAATCATAATAATAAGATAAAACTAGAACGACGATAAAAACGACGATAATAATAATCATTTTTAATAAAAATATTGAAAATTCAATTGATTATAACTTCTAATCCGTTCATCGAAACCATTCGATATCTAAAGGAAAAGTTCTTAATTTTTCGCTAGCTTTCCAAGGACATGCATATCTTATACCTTATCTCAACCGCAAGTGTAACTAATTCAAGATTCAACCTAACCTGTCTAAGGGCAATATCAAAAGTACAAGCATGCATAATCCTAAATACTCGAGCACTAGTCAGGGATACACTATTAGTATGTAAAAGTTAAATTATGAGTACTCACGTATCAATATTGAGATTCAATATTGCAGGAAAGGTACGTAGACGCAACGGAAATGATAAACACTATATTGACCTCACGAGCATACCCATGAACCATACTCAATCACCTCCATAGCTATAACCCATAATTTCCTTAATCCTATCCTACTCGAAAAACAATTTCGAAACCACTCGAACAGCACTCCGTCGTAATATTTTATGTATACTAATAATATCTTGAAATAATACGGAGTAAATATATATATGTAAATCGATTGAGAGAGTTTAGAGAAAAATATTTTCAAGTTTCTATGAAATAATGAAACCTATTGAATTCTATTTATAATAGATTTTTAAATTATTAAAGTGAATTATTAAAGTATGAATTATTAAAGTGAATTATTAAAGTATGAATTATTAAAGTGAATTATTAAAGTATGAATTATTAAAGTTAAAGTAAAGTAAAAATAAAGTAAATGTAAAGTTTAAGTATAGTAAAAGTATAAAACTATGTACGTATAATACGCGTATAAATATATATAATATTAATTTAAATCGTTATATATATTTAATAAAATAAAATATAAATATCGTTATCTTTATCATACTAGTTAAGTAATGAGTTGTCAAAAGTGGTTCTAGATATTTATAAAAGTTATATACGTTTTAATAATAAAGTTCTTTTTAAACTGAAAACGTTTTTGTACGTTTGAAACTAAATAGATCAATCGAGTCTTTATGAGATTCAATCTTTCAATATCCTTTATCTAGTTCTCAATGATTGACAATTTGTTCTTATTTATAAATCACTTTACCATTTTTCGAATATTGTTAAAATGGAAAGATTTCTCAAATCAACGTGGGCCTTTCAACAGAGACTTGTAATCATATTTCAATATATCTGATAATTCAATCATTTGATCTTATCTTCTAATTCCATTGATAAATATTTTGAAATAGATACAATCATTTAATGTATTTAATCTAATATTTTGTTTACGTTTCAAGTTATAATATATATACACATATACATATATAATCATATTCGTTTAATGGTTTGTGAATCGTTAGAACTTGGTCGAGGTTGAATGAATGTATGAACATAGTTTAAAATTCTTGAAATTTAACTTAACAAATATTTCTTATCGTGTCGGAAACATATAAAGATTAAAGTTTAAATTTGGTTGGAAACTTCCGGGTTGTCACAGTACCTACCCGTTAAAGAAATTTCGTCTCGAAATTTGAGTGGAAAGTTCGTGAATGATAATAAGTATGTTTTCATGATGCATACGGGCTAAAAATTAGAGTTTTATCATCAGCGAATAATTTGGATAAACAATCCATTTATATGAAGAGTACGAATGAAGCTAACATAGAAGAGTGAAATGAGTAAGTATAGATTCATTTTATCATTTGACGTAGATATGATTGATTCCCAGATTTCAAGGGATTTGAAGAAAATCTTCTTAATAAGATTTGATTCTCCGGTGATCAAGGGAATTAGGATCCGCTTTAAATGCGATCGTCCATTTTAATTGTTCTGTCGGAGATTTTCTTATAAATTCACCTCCTTCGTTTCCTTACAACTCACACCTTCTGTTGATGCATTTTATGCAAGTCCCTAGACATCTACCCACGTCCATTGCAGGTACAACAGTTTACAGGCCACCATGATTGCTCGTTATTATCCTATCCGTGTTTGTATGTGGTTACAGGAACTGTAGGAATGAGATTTGGATGTTTGACTATGTTAGACTTAGTTAGACGTACGAGTGAAGCCTCACTAGTACGGCTGACAGGCTCATACGCACGGTTGATGCTGAGCTAAGTCACCATTACAACCTAAATGAGAAGACACGAGTGAGTGATCACCCGTACGGCTGATGAAGCCAACTCGTACATGTGATGGATGAATCGTACGGGTGAGTCAACAGCAGGGGTATATAAAGTCTAATATTCTTCATTTTTAGGTTAAGCCTCTCATTTGTTACACACACTCAGATCTGGTGAGCTCCTCTGATTCTCTCTCAGTCCAAATCACCCAGGTGGTGAATAATAGCTCTAGGTGTTGATCTAATCACATTTGATTTAGTTGTGGTTTGACTAAATTAATCAAAAAAAAAAAAAAAACTTAACCTATTCACTAGAGGGTTTGATTCACTTATTCCGCCATTGTGTGAGTTAAATCTGTTGATTTCTAAGTTCCTAGTCATGTTTCATCACCTTCTATTCTTTCCCCCTCAACTCATATTTTTAAGTATTCATCAATATGCTCCATCCAATTCTGATTCTCGATATACTTCTAACTTTCATATCGGTCATTCTTCTTTTTCATCTACCGCCGGAAGAATCTATTTACTTCTACTATACTCTTGGGTTTATAGTGTTTCTAGTTCTCCCGTGTCTTTATATTGCTATATGCATCGATATATATGGTTTATAATTTTTGGTTTGTCGTTGGGCTTTATATCTTCCCTTATATTTCAAAGTCTTTGCTTCTGTCTTCTATAATCATTATCATTCACAGTTAATGCTCTCTTTTATTTGCTGCAATTTATATCCCAATTTTTATTTCGGAGTTTTGTCCTTTTGTTTCTTCTTCTTGCGATTAAGCACCGCTTGTAATGGTTCAGAATTCACAGATATGAATTTCGGAATGAACATTGTTAATGTTCTAGGAAGGAAATTGTGATGGCACGATCTTGACTTGTCAAATTACTAGAATACCTTGGAAAAGGCCGAATCATCAAGAAATATTTTCTTGATATTTTAGAGGTTAAATAGAATACAAGAGTCGTATAACATGGAACATGATGATGTTATGATCTGTGAATCATCACGTTCCATTTAGAAACTCAGCATGACTTACTGTAATATAATCACATTGATCAAGTGTCATTATATTATACTAATTCATGCTTCAGTTCCCAACACTACTTCAAAATATTCCTATTTTAAACTTGAATGTTTCAGAATTTAGAAACTAAAATAGTTTCTTTTATGATGTAATACAGATAGCGCGAAGAGGTAAATGATTTCAAATAAGAAAAATTAAGAAAATATCTTCAGAAATATGGAGGATATTTATAATGAAAGATATGATGATATTTTAGAATTTCTAATATCAGAGGATGATGAAGAATATTGTCCGCAGGGGTTTAGAGTCAGGAGCAAGGTATTTGTTAATGATTTTAGCAGGTACTGAATCATTTGGATCCTTTGAAGTCAGGTTCAGTCTTTGTAATTTGTCCACAGCCTCCTTTCTACTTTGCTCAATCCGTTTTCCAGTTCCAAAACTTCTCTTTTTCTGCGCTTTGCCAGCACACTTCATCATTATCATCCAGCTTTTACCGTTTAAAGTCGTTTATAGTTTTTGCTGCTTCATCAGCATTTTTTTTTCGGAGAACCAATTCGTAGTTCGGAGTGTTTTTCAGAAACTTCACATTCAAATTAAGTCCAGAAGATAGACGTTATATATACACATATAACTGTTTGCGTAGACATGCTGCGAGATTTCAAAATATTGATTGCTAATTCTCAATGATTCGTATGGCAATTCTCATTATAAGATGCGAATGAGTAAATAATGGGGTTTCAATGAATAATTATAATGACTTTTTTGGAGAGGCTAAAGTCAAAGGGTAATGAAGTTGTTGGTACATCTGCTAATAATGTGGTGGAATGTAAAAGGTTCCCTGGTAACGATGGTGTATATCTCAAGGTTATAATAAGGTTAGTCTAACTAAAAAGTCGAAGTTGACTTGCTGGAGCTGTGACAAAACTGGCTACTTTGAATAGGAGTCGCAAAGTTATTTTTGCTAATAAATGCCAAAGAATCTGACGCGGATACGTTGTTTAAACTTTTACTTTGGTTTCAAGAGTTTTTTGGGTACATAACTGTGGGTAACATGTGGTTGGATCATCATCTCGATTGCTCATCATTCGAAGTGTCTTCAGAAATTTTCAAAGGGGTTGAACACAGATTGTAATCGTTAACATACATTTGATGTTCTAACACAGTTTTGAAGTCAAAATATAGCTTGTGAAAGATGTAAGGATCTAAGAGTGATGATTTTGGTCATATCTCAAGTTGAATTTTGAGATTTCAAAATCAGAATATGTAATTAAATTTTGAATGAGTATGGTTGTTTTGATTTCTATAAAAGAATGTATATTGTTGTGAAAGTAGAGAGTATAATGGACGATTTGCTGAATCAGATTCGAAGAATGTAACATATTAATTGTGAATTTATATATCTCTCGGGTATTACCTACCCGTTAAAAAAAATTTCACAATTAATATTTTGTACAAAAGAATTTTATTACAGTCTTTATGAAAATATATATATATGTATATTTTCTTCAGATGTAACATAGATTTAATGAGTTAATGTTAAATTAAACTCATTTGATTTACGGTTGAAACTAGAATTGAATAATCCCTAAAGGCTTTAAAAAGTACATAACTTTTACGCAGTATTTCTTTAATGACATTGAAATTATGAATCAATACTTCGTTATTTGTTGATGTATGATGTTCGGTTCGTGGAATTCTTGTGAATATCTCAAAGTACGAATGATGTTATCTGAAAAGTTTCGGGTACATCGATGATGAAAGTGTAAAATCAAATATATACTTGATTTATTATGAATTGGAATTTGTTGAATTGCGACAGAGATTGTAGTTAATGCTGGTTAAGTTGCTGCCGAAGGACGTACATTATTGCATATTTGTAATATGAATTAATCGAGTAGTTAAGATTCACACACAATATCTTAGCACGGAAAGATTTATTTCAATATATATATATATATATATATATATATATATATATAATATACATATAATTTCTTCAGAGGGAATGAGTTAATTCTTCATAACTCGTTGATACAATATACACGTTATTGATTCGTAATGATGTCCACAGTGATTCTTGAACTGACGGAGTTTGTGATGTTATCTGTGTTGTTGATTCGGATGTTGACTGTACTGACGATGCTGGTAACGCTGACGGTACTGTTGATGCTGTTGGTAAAGCAAGTTTAGCTTGTTACTCACACACCATTTTTGTCAGGGTTTCTACTCTTCCTTCTATCATTTTGGTTCGCTTAACTGATTTATAGTTAGGACTAGATTAGATAATCTCTAAGACTTTAGAGATTACATAATCACCGCGGAATGTTTCTCCAATGAAGTTATGAATTAATACTTCGTCAGTTATTGTTGTTGGTACTCCTTGGTATCTATGGTGCGTATGACGTTGATGCTCGTGGGACAGATTGTGAAGTTGAGGTTTATGACGCGGTTGTGGTTGGAGGTGGTAATGGTACTGTTGGCGTTGATGATGGTGGTACTGGTTATGCTGCTGCTGCTGCTGCTGCTGGTGTTTGTAATCTCTGCACCATATTCTCCAAAGCCACTACCCGAGCGCGAAGCTCGTTGACTTCTTCTATTACACCGGGGTGATTGTCGGTTCGGACGACCCATTAATGCAGACCTGGTTCGCTAAGACCACCGCTCTGATACCAACTGAAAGGACCCATTCATATACATTATAAACGATTCACAATAGTTGATTACATTGCGAGGTATTTGACCTCTATATGATACATTTTACAAACATTGCATTCGTTTTTAAAAGACAAACTTTCTTTACATCAAAAATTGACAGGCATGCATACCATTTCATAATATCCACTATCCAACTATAAATTGATTTAATAATAATCTTTGATGAACTCAATGACTCGAATGCAACGTTCTTCGAAATATGCTATGAAAGACTCCAAGTAATATCTTTAAAATGAGCAAATGCACAGCGGAAGATTTCTTTAACACCTGAGAATAAACATGCTTTAAAGTGTCAACCAAAAGGTTGGTGAGTTCATTAGTTTATCATAATCATTTATTTCCATCATTTTAATAGACCACAAGAATTTCATTTCCAGTTCTCATAAATATACGTCCCATGCATAGAGACAAAAATAATCATTCATATGGTGAACACCTGGTAACCGACATTAACTAGATACATATAAGAATATCCCCTATCATTCCGGGATCCTCCTTCGGACATGATATAAATTTCGAAGTACCAAAGCATCCGGTACTTTGGATGGGGCTTGTTGGGCCCGATAGATCTATCTTTAGGATTCGCGTCAATTAGGGTGTCTGTTCCCTAATTCTTAGATTACCAGACTTAATAAAAAGGGGCATATTCGACTTCGATAATTCAACCATAGAATTTAGTTTCGATTACTTGTGTCTATATCGTAAAACATTTATAAAAGCAGCGCATGTATTCTCAGTCCCAAAAATATATAGGGAAAAAAGGCAAATGAAACTCACGCTTATAAATATTGTAAAATAGTTATTAAAACATTGCATGTATTCTCAGCCCAAAAATATATATAAAAAGAGAATAATGAAACTCACCATACTGTATTTCGTAGTAAAAATACATATAACATCATTGAACAAGTGCAAGGTTGGCATCGGATTCACGAACCTAAATTAATTATATATATTTATGTGTTGGTCAATATTTGTCTAACAAATTAGGTCAAGTCATAGTGTACCACAATCCTAATGCTCGAGACTAATATGCAAAAGTCAACAAAAGTAAATTTGACTCAAAATAATTTCCAAAAATCTATACATGATTAATATATAGTTTAAATATCGTCGTTTTATATTTTTAAATATTTTTTAAAAGATTTATTAGAGTAAATAATATAATTTATTTATTAATAAATAAAATTTTATATTAAATTTATATAATAAAATATACTTTTATATATATTAAGTAATAAAATTTATAGGGTTCATTTAATATCATAAAGATAATATGATAGGTATTATTAAAGTAAGTTATTACACGTAGTAAAATATGTTTGTATCACATATTTATTTGATAAAATAATATCTATAATGATAGTAAGTAAAAGTTGTATTATTTTGTAATAATAATTATTATAAAAATATTAATATTTATAATCACTAAGATGACATTATGATAAAACGATAATTCTAATTATGATAACTTTAATATTTACGATAATTTTTAATATTATCTTTAAAATAATAATTCTATTTAAAATAATAATAATAATGATAATTTATAGTAACAATGACATTTCTATTAAAATGATAATTTTTGTTAAAATAATAGTTTTAATACTAACGATACTTTTAATAATAATAGTAATGATAAAAATAATAAGAACGATAATTTTATCTAAATCAATATCTTATAATATTTTAATTTCATCATGATACTCTTACTCATTATTTCCTAATCGTTTCGTTTAATAGCTTTTAATCATCTTTTATATCGTGTTCATAATAATGATAATAATAGTAATCAAAATAATTAGGTGTTACAAATATTTGTTTTAATTACACTAATATTAATAATGATAGTTACTATAACATTATTAACGATAATAATAATAATTATCTTAATGATAATATAGTAATAATAATAATAACAATAACAATAATCATTTTTAAATAATGATATATATATTAATAATGATAATAATAATAATAATAATAATAATAATAATAATAATAATAATAATAATAATAATAATAATAATAATTGGATAATAATAATAATACTAATTATTGAAATGTCCCGTTCTTATTGATTAAAAACGTTCCATATTAATTGATTTCGTTGCGAGGTTTTGACCTCTATATGAGACGTTTTTCAAAGACTGCATTCATTTTAAAACAAACCATAACCTTTATTTCATCAATAAAGGTTTAAAAAGCTTTACGTAGATTATCAAATAATGATAATCTAAAATATCCTGTTTACACACGACTATTACATAATGGTTTACAATACAAATATGTTACAACGAAATAAGTTTCTTGAATGCAGTTTTTACACAATATCATACAAGCATGGACTCCAAATCTTGTCCTTATTTAAGTATGCGACAGCGGAAGCTCTTAATAATCACCTGAGAATAAACATGCTTAAAACGTCAACACAAATGTTGGTGAGTTATAGGTTTAACCTTTATATATCAAATCGTAACAATAGACCACAAGATTTCATATTTTAATATACATCCCATACATAGAGATAAAAATCATTTATATGGTGAACACCTGGTAACCGACACTAACAAGATGCATATATAAGAATATCCCCATCATTCCGGGATACCCTTCGGATATGATATAAATTTCGAAGTACTAAAGCATCCGGTACTTTGGATGGGGTTTGTTAGGCCCAATAGATCTATCTTTAGGATTCGCGTCAATTAGGGTGTCTGTTCCCTAATTCTTAGATTATCAGACTTAATAAAAAGGGGCATATTCGATTTTGATAATTCAACCATAGAATGTAGTTTCACGTACTTGTGTCTATTTTGTAAATCATTTATAAAACCTGCATGTATTCTCATCCCAAAAATATTAGATTTTAAAAGTGGGACTATAACTCACATTTACAGATTTTTTTTACTTCGTCGGGAAGTAAGACTTGGCCACTGGTCGATTCACGAACCTATAACAAATATGTACATATATATCAAAGTATGTTCAAAATATATTTACAACACTTTTAATACATTTTGATGTTTTAAGTTTATTAAGTCAGCTGTCCTCGTTAGTAACCTACAACTAGTTGTCGACAGTTAGATGTACAGAAATAAATCGATAAATATTATCTTGAATCAATCCACGACCCAGTGTATACGTATCTCAGTATTGATCACAACTCAAACTATATATATATTTGGAATCAACCTCAACCCTGTATAGCTAACTCCAACATTCACATATAGAGTGTCTATGGTTGTTCCGAAATATATATAGATGTGTCGACATGATAGGTCAAAACATTGTATACGTGTCTATGGTATCTCAAGATTACATAATATACAATACAAGTTGATTAAGTTATAGTTGGAATAGATTTGTTACAAATTTTCACGTAGCTAAAATGAGAAAAATTATTCAATCTTGTTTTACCCATAACTTCTTCATTTTAAATCCGTTTTGAGTGAATCAAATTGCTATGGTTTCATATTGAACTCTATTTTATGAATCTTAGCAAAAAAAGTATAGGTTTATAGTCGGAAAAATAAGTTACAAGTCATTTTTGTAAAGGTAGTCATTTCAGTGGAATGAACGACGTCTAGATGACCATTTTAGAAAACATACTTCCACTTTGAGTTTAACCATAATTTTTGGATATAGTTTCATGTTCATAATAAAAATCATTTTCCCAGAATAACAACTTTTGAATCAAAGTTTATCATAGTTTTTAATTAACTAACCCAAAACAGCCCGCGGTGTTACTACGACGGCGTAAATCCGGTTTTACGGTGTTTTTCGTGTTTTCAGGTTTTAAATCATTAAGTTAGCATATCATATAGATATAGAACATGTGTTTAGTTGATTTTAAAAGTCAAGTTAGAAGGATTAACTTTTATTTGCGAACAAGTTTAGAATTAACTAAACTATGTTCTAGTGATTACAAGTTTAAACCTTCGAATAAGATAGCTTTATATGTATGAATCGAATGATGTTATGAACATAATTACTACCTCAAGTTCCTTGGATAAACCTACTGGAAATGAGAAAAATAGATCTAGCTTCAAAGGATCCTTGGATGGCTTGAAAGTTCTTGAAGCAGAATCATGACACGAAAACAATTTCAAGTAAGATTTCCACTCGAAATAAGATTGTTATAGTTATAGAAATTGAATTAAAGTTTGAATATGATTATTACCTTGTATTAGAAAGATAACCTACTGTAAGTAACAAAGGTTTCTTGATCTTGGATGATTACTTGGAATGGATTTAGAAAACTTGGAAGTAAACTTGCAATCTTGGAAGTATTCTTGATTTTATGAAACTAGAACTTTTGGAATTTATGAAGAACACTTAGAACTTGAAGATAGAACTTGAGAGAGATCAATTAGATGAAGAAAATTGAATAATTAAAGTTTTTGTAGGTGTTTTTGGTCGTTGGTGTATGGATTAGATATAAAGGATATGTAATTTTGTTTTCATGTAAATAATTCATGAATGATTACTCGTATTTTTGTAATTTTATGAGATATTTCATGCTAGTTGCCAAATGATGGTTCCCACATATGTTAGGTGACTCACATGGGCTGCTAAGATCTAATCATTGGAGTGTATATACCAATAGTACATACATATAAAAGCTGTGTATTGTACGAGTACGAATACGGGTGCATACGAATAGAATTGTTGATGAAACTGAACGAGGATGTAATTGTAAGAATTTTTGTTAATTAGAAGTATTTTGATAAGTGTATTGAAGTCTTCCAAAAGTGTATGAATACATATTAAAACACTACATGTATATACATTTTAACTGAGTCGTTAAGTCATCGTTAGTCGTTACATGTAAATGTTGTTTTAAAACCTTTAGGCTAACGATCTTGTTGAATGTTGTTAACTCATTGTTTATTATAAAAAATGAGATGTTAAATTGTTATATTATCATGATATTATGATATATAATATATCTTAGTATGATATATATACAGTTAAATGTCGTTACAACGATAATCGTTACATATATGTCTCGTTTCGAAATCATTAAGTTAGTAGTCTTATTTTTACATATGTATTTCATTGTTAATACACTTAATAATATATTTACTTATCATTTAACATAATTAACCAAGTGTATCAATATCTTAATATGATTCATATGTACCTAGTAAGACGTTGTTATAACGATAATCGTTATATATATATCGTTTTCGAGTTTCTTAAATTAATAGTCTCATTTTTGTGTATATAACTCATTGTTAAAATACCTAATGAGATACATACTTATAATAAAATCATGTTAACTATATATATAACCATATATATGTTATCATATAGTTTTTACAAGTTTTAACATTCGTGAATCACCGGTCAACTTGGGTGGTCAATTGTCTATATGAAACCTATTTCAATTAATCAAGTCTTAACAAGTTTGATTGCTTAACATGTTGGAAACACTTAATCATGTAAATAACAATTTCATTTAATATATATAAACATGGAAAAGTTCGGGTCACTATAGTACCTACCCGTTAAATAAATTTCGTCCCGAAATTTTAAGCAGTTGGAGGTGTTGACGTATCTTCTGGAAATAAATGCGGGTATTTCTTCTTCATCTGATCTTCATGCTCCCAGGTGAACTCGGGTCCTCTACGAGCATTCCATCGAACCTTAACAATCGGTATCTTGTTTTGTTTAAGTCTCTTAACCTCACGATCCATTATTCCGACGGGTTCTTCAATGAATTGAAGTTTTTCATTGATTTGGATTTCGTCCAACGGAATAGTGAGATCTTCTTTAGCAAAACATTTCTTCAAATTTGAGACGTGGAAAGTGTTATGTACAGCCGCGAGTTGTTGAGGTAGCTCAAGTTGGTAAGCTACTGGTCCGACACGATCTATAATCTTGAATGGTCCAATGTACCTTGGATTTAGTTTCCCCCGTTTACCAAATCGAACAACGCCTTTCCAAGGTGAAACCTTAAGCATGACCATTTCTCCAATTTCAAACTCTATATCTTTTCTTTTACTGTCCGCGTAGCTCTTTTGTCGACTCTGGGCGGTTTTCAATCTTTGTTGAATTTGGATAATTTTCTCGGTAGTTTCTTGTATTATCTCCGGACCCGTAATCTGTCTATCCCCCACTTCACTCCAACAAATCAGAGACCTGCACTTTCTACCATAAAGTGCTTCAAATGGCGCCATCTCAATGCTTGAATGGTAGCTGTTGTTGTAGGAAAATTCTGCTAATGGTAGATGTCGATCCCAACTGTTTCCGAAATCAATAACACAAGCTCGTAGCATGTCTTCAAGCGTTTGTATCGTCCTTTCGCTCTGCCCATCAGTTTGTGGATGATAGGCAGTACTCATGTCTAAACGAGTTCCCAATGCTTGCTGTAATGTCTATCAGAATATTGAAATAAATCTGCCATCCCTATCAGAGATAATAGAGATTGGTATTCCATGTCTGGAGACGACTTCCTTCAAATACAGTCGTGCTAACTTCTCCATCTTTTCATCTTCTCTTATTGGCAGGAAGTGTGCTGACTTGGTGAGACGATCAACTATTACCCAAATAGTATCATAACCACTTGCAGTCCTTGGCAATTTAGTAATGAAATCCATGGTAATGTTTTCCCATTTCCATTCCGGGATTTCAGGTTGTTGTAGTAGACCTGATGGTTTCTGATGTTTAGCTTTGACCTTAGAACATGTCAAACATTCTCCTACATATTTAGCAATATCGGCTTTCATACCTGACCACCAAAAATGTTTCTTAAGATCCTTGTACAGCTTCCCCGTTCCAGGATGTATTGAGTATCTGGTTTTATGAGCTTCTCTAAGTACCATTTCTCTCATATCTCCAAATTTTGGTATCCAAATTCTTTCAGCCCTATACTGGGTTTCGTCTTCCCGAATATTAAGATGCTTCTCCGATCCTTTGGGTATTTCATCCTTTAAATTTCCCTCTTTTAAAACTCCTTGTTGCGCCTCCTTTATTTGAGTAGTAAGGTTAGTGTGAATCATTATATTCATTGATTTTACTCGAATGGGTTCTCTGTCCTTCCTGCTCAAGGCTTCGGCTACCACATTTGCCTTCCCCGGGTGGTAACGAATCTCAAAGTCGTAATCATTCAACAATTCAATCCACCTACGCTGCCTCATATTCAGTTGTTTCTGATTAAATATGTGTTGAAGACTTTTATGGTCGGTATATATAATACTTTTGACCCCGTATAAGTAGTGTCTCCAAGTATTTAATGCAAAAACAACTATGCCTAATTCCAAATCATGCATCGTATAATTTTGTTCGTGAATCTTCAATTGTCTAGACGCATAAGCAATCACCTTCGTTCGTTGCATTAATACACAACCGAGACCTTGCTTTGATGTGTCACAATAAATCACAAAATCATCATTCCCTTCAGGCAATGACAATATAGGTGCCGTAGTTAGCTTTTTCTTCAATAACTGGAACGCTTTCTCTTGTTCATCCTTCCATTCAAATTTCTTCCCTTTATGCGTTAATGCAGTCAAGGGTTTTGCTATTCTGGAAAAGTCTTGGATGAACCTTCTGTAGTAACCAGCTAGTCCTAAAAACTGGCGTATGTGTTTCGGAGTTTTCGGGGTTTCTCACTTTTCAACAGTTTCTATCTTTGCCGGATCCACCTTAATACCTTCTTTGTTCACTATTTGACCGAGGAATTGAACTTCTTCCAACCAAAATGCACACTTTGAAAACTTAGCGTACAGTTTTTCTTTCCTCAATACTTCTAGCACTTTTCTCAAATGTTCTTCGTGCTCTTGATCATTCTTTGAGTAAATAAGTATGTCATCGATGAAAACAATGACAAACTTGTCAAGATATGGCCCACACACTCGGTTCATAAGGTCAATGAACACAGCTGGTGCGTTAGTCAATCCAAATGGCATAACCATAAACTCGTAATGACCATAACGCGTCCTAAAAGCAGTTTTTGGAATATCATCCTCCTTTACTCGCATTTGATGATATCCAGAACGTAAATCAATCTTCGAATAAACCGACGAGCCTTGTAGTTGATCAAATAAGTCGTCAATTCTCGGCAGTGGATAACGGTTTTTGATGGTAAGTTTGTTCAACTCTCTGTAGTCAATACACAACCTAAATGTACCATCCTTCTTCTTGACAAACAAAACAGGAGATCCCCATGGTGATGTGCTTGGTCGAATGAAACCACATTCTAATAGTTCTTGCAGTTGGCTTTGCAGTTCTTTCATCTTGCTGGGTGCGAGTCTATAAGGAGCACGAGCTATTGGTGCAGCTCCTGGTACAAGATCTATTTGAAATTCAACAGATCGATGTGGAGGTAGTCCCGGTAATTCTTTCAGAAATACATCGGGAAATTCTTTTGCGACGGGAACATCATTGATGCTCTTTTCTTCAGTTTGTACTTTCTCGACGTGTGCTAGAACAGCATAGCAACCTTTTCTTATTAGTTTTTGTGCCTTCAAATTACTAATAAGATGTAGCTTCATGTTGCCCTTTTCTCCGTACACCATTAAGGGTTCTCCTTCTTCTCGTACAATACGAATTGCATTTTTATAACATACGATCTCTGCTTTCACCTTCTTCAGCTAGTCCATGCCAACTATTACATCAAAACTCCCTAACTCTACTGGTATCAAATCAATCTTAAATATTTTGCTACCCAGTTTAATTTCTCGATTCCGGCATATATTATCTGCTGAAATTAATTTACCGTTTGCTAATTCGAGTAAAAATTTACTATCCAATGGCGTCAATGGACAACTTAATTTAGCACAAAAATCGCTACTCATATAGCTTCTATCCGCACCCGAATCAAATAAAACGTAAGCAGATTTATTGTCAATAAGAAACGTACCCGTAACAAGCTCCGGGTCTTCCTGTACCTCTGCCGCATTAATATTGAAAACTCTTCCGCGGCCTTGTCCATTCGTGTTCTCCTGGTTCGGGCAATTTCTAATAATGTGGCCCAGTTTTCCACATTTATAACAAACTACATTGGCATAACTTGCTCCGACACTACTTGCTCCGCCATTACTCATTCCGACACCATTTGTTCCTTTCGTTCTGTTAACCCCTGGTCCGTAGACCTCACACTTCGCCGCGTTATGACCATTTCTTTTACACTTGTTGCAAAATATGGTGCAGAACCCCGAGTAATACTTTTCACACCTTTGGCATAGCTGCTTCTGATTGTTGTTGTTGTTGTTGCGGTTGTTATTGTTGTTGGGATAATTGTTGTAGTTGCTGTTGTTGTTGTTGTTGTTGTTGTTGGGCCGTTTATTGTAGTTGCGATTGATGTTGCGATTGTTGGGATAATTGTTGCGATTATTATTGTAATTACTATTGTTGTTGTATTGGTGATTCTTATCACCGTTTTCCTCCCACTTTCTTTTGACTTGCTTCACATTGGCCTCTTCAGCCGTCTGTTCTTTAATTCTTTCCTCAATCTGGTTCACTAGTTTGTGAGCCATTCTACATGCCTGTTGTATGGAGGTGGGCTTGTGTGAACTTATATCTTCTTGGATTCTTTCCGGTAATCCTTTCAAAAATGCGTCAATCTTCTCTTCCTCATCTTCGAACGCTCCCGGACACAATAGGCACAATTCTGTTTATCGTCTTTCGTACGTGGTAATATCAAATCCTTGGGTTTGTAACCCTCTAAGTTCTGTCTTGAGCTTATTGACCTCGGTTCTGGGACGGTACTTCTCGTTCATCAAGTGCTTGAATGCTGACCACGGTAGTGCGTACGCATCATCTTGTCCCACTTGCTCTAGATAGGTATTCCACCATGTTAACGCAGAACCTGTGAAGGTATGCGTAGCGTACTTCACTTTGTCCTCTTCAGTACACTTACTTATGGAAAACACCGATTCGACCTTCTCGGTCCACCATTTCAATCCGATCGGTCCTTCGATTCCATCAAATTCCAAAGGTTTGCAGGCAGTGAATTCTTTGTAGGTGCATCCTACACGATTTCCTGTACTGCTAGATCCAAGGTTATTGTTGGTATGTAGCGCAGCCTGTACTGCGGCTATGTTTGAAGCTAGAAAAGTACGGAATTCCTCTTCATTCATATTCACGGTGTGTCGAGTAGTCGGTGCCATTTCCTTCAAAATAGTCAAATGGAACAAGTTAATCATACAGAATATTAAGAGTAGTTAATAGTATTTCGTAGCATAATATGAACTCATTTATAAAAGCTTTTTCTTCATATTAGCGTTTTATAAGTTTAAATTCGGGTAGTACCTACCCGTTAAGTTCATGCTTAGTAGCTAATATACAATTCAACTACTACAATTCTATATGAAAAACTGATTATAATAATATTTCGCGTTCAAACTTTTATACAATATTTTACAAACTTACAATACCGCTTATTTTACATAAAGCATGAAATATAGCACACAATAACTTTGATACAAGATAGTTGTGAAGATAATTCTAGCTAGTACACAAGTCGTTCAGCAAAGGCAATAAAGACACGTAATTCATACGTCCAGACACAAGTCATGCATTCTGGTTTTACTAGGACTACTTCCCATCCTTGGTCTTGTGGAACATAACCGTTATGGCCTTTGATAAGACAGCGTGTTGTAACGTCGTCAAAGGGACGAGGGTTACGTAATATCCAACAGTCCCTCAACAATCTAAAAACCTCATTTCTTACCCCAATTACCGACTCCGTCACTTGTGGGAACGTTTTGTTTAATAGTTGTAGCCCGATGTTCTTTTTCTCACTTTGGTGAGAAGCGAACATTACTAACCCGTAAGTATAGCATGCTTCTTTATGTTGCATGTTAGTCGCTTTTTCTAAATCATGAAGTCCTATATTCGGATACATTGAGTCAAAATAATTTCTTAACCCGTTGCGTAAAATAGCATTTAGGTTCCTCGCAATATATGCGTCAAAGTAAAGACATCGTAACTTATGGGTTTCCCAATGTGATATCCCCCATCTTTCAAACGAAAGTCTCTTATAAACTAAGACATTCTTGGAACGTTCTTCGAATGTCTTACAAACTGATTTCGCCGTAAATAGTTGTGCTGAAGAATTCTGACCGACTCTAGACAAGATTTCATCAATCATGTCTCCGGGTAGGTCTCTTAAAATATTGGGTTGTCTATCCATTTTGTGTTTTTATACTGTAAAATAGACAAGAGTTAGATTCATAAAAAAAAAATACTTATTAATACAAGCAATTTTTACATATATCATAAAGCATAAGCACACTATATTACATATATTACACCACACGAATACAACTATCTTATTCCAACTCGCTCGTTTCTTCTTCTTCGGTTTTGGTTCGTTTTGCCAAGTTTCTAGGGATATATGATGTTCCCCTAATACGAGCTGTCGTTTTCCACAACGGTTTAGAAAAACCTGGTGGTTTAGAGGTTCCTAGGTCATTGTTACAACTTAAGGGCTTCGGGGGTTGACGATACATATAAAGTTCATCGGGGTTGGAATTAGATTTCTCTATTTTTATGCCCTTTCCCTTATTATTTTCTTTTTTCCTTTTTAAATTCAGTTGGGGTAATTTCTATAACATCATCGAAATTCTCGTCGGAATCCGATTCATCGGAGAATTGGTAATCCTCCCAATATTTTGCTTCCTTGGCTGAAACACCATTGACCATAATTAACCTTGGTCGGTTGGTTGAGGATTTTCTTTTACTTAACCGTTTTATTATTTCCCCCACCGGTTCTATTTCCTCCTCCGGTTCCTCCTCTTCCGGTTCTGATTCTTCTTCCGGTTCTGATTCTTCTTCCGGTTCTTCTTCGGGAACTTGTGAATCAGTTTGATATATATTTGACTCTTCGTTATTATTAGGTGAGTCAATGGGATTTGTGCTAGAGGTAGACATCTATCACACAATATCAAACATGTTAAGAGATTAATATATCACATAATATATACATGTTAATAATATATAGTTTGCAACAAAAATGTTAAGCAATCGTTTTTAAAGAAAACAAGGTCGAAGTCCAGACTCACTAATGCATCCTAACAAACTCGATAAGATACACTAATGCAAATTTTCTGGTTCTCTAAGACCAACACTCAGATACCAACTGAAATGTCCCGTTCTTATTGATTAAAAACGTTCCATATTAATTGATTTCGTTACGAGGTTTTGACCTCTATATGAGACGTTTTTCAAAGATTGCATTCATTTTAAAACAAACTATAACCTTTATTTCATCAATAAAGGTTTAAAAAGCTTTACATAGATTATCAAATAATGATAATCTAAAATATCCTGTTTACACACGACTATTACATAATGGTTTACAATACAAATATGTTACAACGAAATAAGTTTCTTGAATGCAGTTTTTACACAATATCATACAAGCATGGACTCCAAATCTTGTCCTTATTTAAGTATGCGACAGCGGAAGCTCTTAATAATCACCTGAGAATAAACATGCTTAAAACGTCAACAAAAATGTTGGTGAGTTATAGGTTTAACCTATATATATCAAATCGTAACAATGGACCACAAGATTTCATATTTTAATATACATCCCATACATAGAGATAAAAATCATTTATATGGTGAACACCTGGTAACCGACATTAACAAGATGCATATATAAGAATATCCCCATCATTCAGGGACACCCTTCGGATATGATATAAATTTCGAAGTACTAAAGCATCCGGTACTTTGGATGGGGTTTGTTAGGCCCAATAGATCTATCTTTAGGATTCGCGTCAATTAGGGTGTCTGTTCCCTAATTCTTAGATTACCAGACTTAATAAAAAGGGGCATATTCGATTTTGATAATTCAACCATAGAATGTAGTTTCACGTACTTGTGTCTATTTTGTAAATCATTTATAAAACCTGCATGTATTCTCATCCCAAAAATATTAGATTTTAAAAGTGGGACTATAACTCACATTTACATATTTTTTTTTACTTCGTCGGGAAGTAAGACTTGGCCACTGGTCGATTCACGAACCTATAACAAATATGTACATATATATCAAAGTATGTTCAAAATATATTTACAACACTTTTAATACATTTTGATGTTTTAAGTTTATTAAGTCAGCTGTCCTCGTTAGTAACCTACAACTAGTTGTCCACAGTTAGATGTACAGAAATAAATTGATAAATATTATCTTGAATCAATCCACGACCCAGTGTATACGTATCTCAGTATTGATCACAACTCAAACTATATATATTTTGGAATCAACCTCAACCCTGTATAGCTAACTCCAACATTCACATATAGAGTGTCTATGGTTGTTCCGAAATATATATAGATGTGTCGACATGATAGGTCGAAACATTGTATACGTGTCTATGGTTTCTCAAGATTACATAATATACAATACAAGTTGATTAAGTTATAGTTGGAATAGATTTGTTACCAATTTTCACGTAGCTAAAATGAGAAAAATTATCCAATCTTGTTTTACCCATAACTTCTTCATTTTAAATCCGTTTTGATTGAATCAAATTGCTATGGTTTTATATTGAACTCTATTTTATGAATCTAAACATAAAAAGTATAGGTTTATAGTCGGAAAAATAAGTTACAAGTCATTTTTGTAAAGGTAGTCATTTCAGTCGAAAGAACGACGTCTAGATGACCATTTTAGAAAACATACTTCCACTTTGAGTTTAACCATAATTTTTGGATATAGTTTCATGTTCATAATAAAAATCATTTTCCCAGAATAACAACTTTTGAATCAAATTTTATTATAGTTTTTAATTAACTAACCCAAAACAGCCCGCGGTGTTACTACGACGGCGTAATCCGGTTTTACGGTGTTTTTCGTGTTTCCAGGTTTTAAATCATTAAGTTAGCATATCATATAGATATAGAACATGTGTTTAGTTGATTTTAAAAGTCAAGTTAGAAGGATTAACTTTTATTTGCGAACAAGTTTAGAATTAACTAAACTATGTTCTAGTGATTACAAGTTTAAACCTTCGAATAAGATAGCTTTATATGTATGAATCGAATGATGTTATGAACATCATTACTACCTCATGTTCCTTGGATAAACCTACTAGAAATGAGAAAAATAGATCTAGCTTCAAAGGATCCTTGGATGGCTTGAAAGTTCTTGAAGCAGAATCATGACACGAAAACAATTTCAAGTAAGATTTCCACTCGAAATAAGATTGTTATAGTTATAGAAATTGAATTAAAGTTTGAATATGATTATTACCTTGTATTAGAAAGATAACCTACTGTAAGTAACAAAGGTTTCTTGATCTTGGATGATTACTTGGAATGGATTTAGAAAACTTGGAAGTAAACTTGCAATCTTGGAAGTATTCTTGATTTTATGAAACTAGAACTTTTGGAATTTATGAAGAACACTTAGAACTTGAAGATAGAACTTAAGAGAGATTAATTATATGAAGAAAATTGAAGAATGAAAGTGTTTGTAGGTGTTTTTGGTCGTTGGTGTATGGATTAGATATAAAGGATATGTAATTTTGTTTTCATGTAAATAAGTCATGAATGATTACTCATATTTTTTTAATTTTATGAGATATTTCATGCTAGTTGCCAAATGATGGTTTCCACATGTGTTAGGTGACTCACATGGGCTAATAAGAGCTGATCATTGGAGTGTATATACTAATAGTACATACATCTAAAAGCTGTGTATTGTACGAGTACGAATACGGGTGCATACGAGTAGAATTGTTGATGAAACTGAACGAGGATGTAATTGTAAGCATTTTTGTTAATTAGAAGTATTTTGATAAGTGTATTGAAGTCTTTCAAAAGTGTATGAATACATATTAAAACACTACATGTATATACATTTTAACTGAGTCGTTAAGTCATCGTTAGTCGTTACATGTAAATGTTGTTTTGAAACCTTTAGGTTAACGATCATGTTGAATGTTGTTAACCCATTGTTTATTATAACAAATGAGATGTTAAATTGTTATATTATCATGATATTATGATATATAATATATCTTAGTATGATATATAAAGTTAAATGTCGTTACAACGATAATCGTTACATATATGTCTCGTTTCGAAATCATTAAGTTAGTAGTCTTATTTTTACATATGTATTTCATTGTTAATACTCTTAATTATATATTTACTTATCATTTAACATAATTAACCAAGTGTATCAATATCTTAATATGATTCATATGTACCTAGTAAGACGTTGTTATAACGATAATCGTTATATATATATCGTTTTCGAGTTTCTTAAATTAATAGTCTCATTTTTGTGTATATAACTCATTGTTAAAATACCTAATGAGATACATACTTATAATAAAATCATGTTAACTATATATATAACCATATATATGTCATCATATAGTTTTTACAAGTTTTAACATTCGTGAATCACCGGTCAACTTGGGTGGTCAATTGTCTATATGAAACCTATTTCAATTAATCAAGTCTTAACAAGTTTGATTGCTTAAAATGTTGGAAACACTTAATCATGTAAATAACAATTTCATTTAATATATATATAAACATGGAAAAGTTCGGGTCACTACAATTATAACTTTAATGATAATAACGATAGTAATAATAAAAAAAAATAACAATTTTTTATGATAAATCCCTTTTATTGATAAAGATAATAATAAGATAAAACTAGAACGACGATAAAAACGACGATAACAATAATCATTTTTAATAAAAATATCAAAAATTCAATTGATTATAACTTCTAATCCGTTCATCGAAACCATTCGATATCTAAAGGAAAAGTTCTTAATTTTTCGCTAGCTTTCCAAGGACATGCATATCTTATATCTTATCTCAACCACAAGTGTAACTAATTCAAGATTCAACTTAACCTGTCTAAGGTCAATATCAAAAGTACAAGCATGCATAATCCTAAATACTCGAGCACTAGTCAGGGATACACTATTAGTATGTAAAAGTTAAATTATGAGTACTCACGTATCAATATTGAGATTCAATATTGCAGGAAAGGTACGTAGACGCAACGGAAATGATAAATACTATATTGACCTCACGAGCATAAACATGAACCATACTCAATCACCTCCATAGCTATAACCCATAATTTTCTTAATCCTATCCTACTAGAAAAACAATTTCGAAACCACTCGGACAGCACTCCGTCGTAATATTTTATGTATACTAATAATATCTTGAAATAATACGGAGTAAATATATATATGTAAATCTATTGAGAGAGTTTAGAGAAAAATATTTTCAAGTTTCTATGAAATAATGAAACCTATTGAATTCTATTTATTATAGATTTTTAAATTATTAAAGTGAATTATTAAAGTATGAATTATTAAAGTAAATTATTAAAGTATGAATTATTAAAGTGAATTATTAAAGTATGAATTTTTAAAGTGAATTATTAAAGTTAAAGTAAAGTAAAAATAAAGTAAAGGTAAAGTTTAAGTATAGTAAAAGTATAAAACTATGTACGTATAATACGCGTATAAATATATATAATATTAATTTAAATCGTTATATATATTTAATAAAATAAAATATAAATATCGTTATCTTTATCATACTAGTTAAGTAATGAGTTGTCAAAAGTGGTTCTAGATATTTATAAAAGTTATATACGTTTTAATAATAAAGTTCTTTTTAAACTGAAAACGTTTTTGTACGTTTGAAACTAAATAGATCAATCGAGTCTTTATGAGATTCAAACTTCCACTATCCTTTGTCTAGTTCTTAATGATTGACAATTTATTCTTATTTATAAATCACTTTACCATTTTCCGAATATTGTTAAAATGGAAAGATTTATCAAATCAACGTGGGCCTTTCAACAGAGACTTGTAATCATAATTCAATATATCTGATAATTCAATCATTTGATCTTATCTTCTAATTCCATTGATAAACATTTTGAAACAGATACAATCATATAAAGTATTTAATCTAATATTTTGTTTACGTTTCAAGTTATAATATATATACACATATACATATATAATCATATTCGTTTAATGGTTCGTGAATCATTAGAACTTGGTCGAGGTTGAATGAATGTATGAACATAGTTTAAAATTCTTGAAATTTAACTTAACAAATATTGCTTATCGTGTCAGAAACATATAAAGATTAAAGTTTAAATTTGGTTGGAAATTTCCGGGTTGTCACATACGAAGAGCTTTATCTCCACATATAATGTCGGCCCTTATCTTGGTCAACCAATCCATACCGACGATCACGTCAAAACTTCCCAATTTGATGGGTATCAAATCAATTTCGAAATCTACACAAGCTATGCTGATAATAGCTCCTCGACTAATATGGTCAACTTTTTCAAGTTTTCCATTGGCGACCTCGAAAAGCATACTCTCTTTTAACGGGACTAACGACCAATTAATCTTATCGCAAAAGTGTCTACATACATAACTTCTATCGGCACCAATATCAAATAAGACAGAAGCTAATAGATTGTTGATAGTGAATATACCTGTCACCAAGTCGGGGTTCTCTCGGGCGTCCCTTGTATTAACATTGAAAGCTCTACCACGGGGGTGGTCCGCCGTCTTTTCGCTTGTTGGGACACGCATTTCTGAAGTGGCCCGTCTGCCCGCATTTGTAGCACTTTTTCGGTCCAGTGGGGTTCGGCTTCGCGTTCAAAGTGGTGACCTTGCAGTCCTTACCGATATGTCCAGTCCGTTGGCACTTTTCACAAACAACGTTACAATACCCAGTATGGTGCTTGTAGCACCTCTTGCATTGTGGTAAGGTTCCCTTGTAGTTGGGGTTGGAGTTCCCACCGTTGTTGTTTCCTCTGAAACCCTCATGTCGTTTCTCCGGGTTTTGATCATAGGTCCTTCCCCTGTTGTTATCCCATTTGCGCTTCTCACTACTACCCGCTTCAGACTTAGCCTTCTTCGGTTCATCGATGATGATTTGATTCATTAAAGTATGCGCCATGCGCATCACTTTCGGGACATTGGTTGGTTTGGACGAGGTGACGTTTCCCTTAATGGACTTAGGAAGTCCCCACAAATATCTCTCCATACACTTGAATTCCGGGGTGACCATGGTAGGACACATCATGGCTAGTTCCAAATATCTACGATTGTAACCATCGAGGTCGTTTCCCACAACCTTCAACTATATAAACTCAATCTCCATCTTCTGGATCTCGGTCTTAGGGCAATATTCCTCAATCAGGGCCCCTTTGAATTCCTCCCATGGGGT
Source organism: Rutidosis leptorrhynchoides (assembly GCF_046630445.1). Classification (NCBI taxonomy): domain Eukaryota; kingdom Viridiplantae; phylum Streptophyta; class Magnoliopsida; order Asterales; family Asteraceae; genus Rutidosis; species Rutidosis leptorrhynchoides. The sequence goes on along the minus strand of NC_092343.1, from coordinate 292,134,657 downwards.
AGCAAACGCCTCATCAATACCTTTTGCTTGAGCTAACGTGTTCCACCACGTTAGTGCGCCGTCAGACAGAGTGCATGAAGTAAACTTGGTTTTATTCGCTTCTAAGTAGTTACTAACTCGAAACACAGATTCTAATTTCTCAAACCATCTAGTGAGACCAACCGGCCCCTCCGTTCCACTGAAGTTGTGGGGTTTGCAGCTTTGGAACTCTTTGTATGTGCACCCATTACGAATGGGTTGAATAACCGGTGGTGGTGGCGGTGGATCTTGGAGGTTCCTTTCTGCTAAAGCTGCGGTGACTCGTTCATTGATCATATCCTCGATTTAGGCTGCGATAGGTGTGGATCGTCCGTTGGCCATGGTGTTCTAAACAAAAATTTTGACTCAAGTCAAAATTCAGTATTCAAATAGTAATAATATAGTATATGGTAACCAACATGGAATCAACACATCACATGTTTATTAAGTAACGCATCTAGGTACAAATACTATAGAATCATACAGTAACGTAAATAGAACACCGTGCAAGAATTAAATAACGTAAAGTTCCATTCATTAATAATAAGTTGCATACATCTGTATAGGTTCGTACAATACATAAGTAATACATAAAACTACAACTAGATTACATAATGAAATCTACTACAAAAGCCCTACGGTGAAGGTGGGTGTAGGATGTCCAATACGTGGGACATCTGGTCCTCGAGCTCAGTTACCCGAGCACGGAAGATCTCCACCTCCCTCATCAATTACTCGACAGAGGGAGGGGGGGGCAGGCGGTGCAGTCGGTACAGGTGGTGCTGGTGGAGCTGGTGGTGCAGATGGTCCGGCTCCAGAAGTAGAAGCTGCGAAGCGGTAAGGCTTACGGATGAAGGGATCAGAAGGATATGGCACAAGCCGCTTACGGTCGGTAACCCTACGACGCCAACCATATGTGTTAGTGAATGCTCGACCTCCATTGATCCATGGAATGACGGTACCATCGAAACGGTACCGCTTCTTCGGCGGGGTGGAGGGTGGCTGTACAGGTGCATCAGCAGGGTCCTCCTCGTCAGAGTCATCGTTACTAGAGTCGTCTGTGGATGAGTCATCGGATGACGGGTCATCTAAATCATGTGGAGGTGGCTGCACGGGTGGCTGTACTGGTTCTCCTCGGGCGGCCATCATCTGTCGGTATCTAAAAGGCCGAATTGGCACCAAACGTCCATCAGGAGTGCGTCGGCACCAATGACGATACTGATTACGGAATGGACCTTCTCCAAATTCCACGGGAATCACAACACCACCGGGATGGTGTTGTGGCTCCTGAGGTACGGGGGCAAGTGGAGCTGGAATCTCCGGGAGGTCCTGGCTCCGTCTGCAGTACCCACTGGGGCAGGCGCATGACTACTAGCTTCAAAGGACGAAGCGCCTGGGTCACTAGAGTGTGTCGCCGACGGGATCGGGGGATCGGCAACAGCGGCAAGTGAAATGGCTGAAGTGTCTGAATCGCTGCCCAAAATGATAGCAGGTGGAATATCCGACATCTGAACAAGGAAAAATAAATTTTCCATGTCAGTAAGTCATAAATCAAGCACGTATTAGGCCAAGTAACTACAACAGTCTAAATCATGTGTAACAGTAAGTAGCATGGAAATAATGACAAGTATCATGCAATCGAAAGAAGGTAATAGCATGCAGTAGTGAAATCATGTAATAGCATACGGCATATAGCAGTAAAAGTAAGCAGCAGCATGCAGTAAGTTCAGCGAAAACAAGTAAACTAGCAAGTTGTAGATTAGTCCTATTAGTGAATCCTACTCGGGTCGGTCTTAGACTCACTAATGCAACCTAATTCCCTACAACCAATGCTCTGATACCAAATGTGATGCCCCGTATAAAACCATCGTGTACGAATCATCAACAACAGGATCATTACAAGGTCAAACACTATATGCGTTTTCAAAACAATTTTGCATTCATGATAAAAGCTGACGTCATAACCAACGTCAATTGTTTTACATCAAAGGTATGTATCAATGAACAGAAGCAATTAGAAATAGTACGTGACCCTCAGGTCGTTACAAATCATAGTTCAAATGTATTAAAGTTTGAATGCAAGATAAAGTAGTTCATGCGGTGACATCTCTAGTAAAGCACATCGGAAGTCTATGAGGAATGACTAGTACACAGCGGAAGCAACCTTAAGCACCTGAGAAAAACATGCTTAAAAATGTCAACACAAAGGTTGGTGAGCTATAGTTTAAGTATAAAAGTATGTAAGGTAGGCCACGAGATTTCAGTGCTACAAAGAGCGTTTCAAAACAGTATGATAAAGTATATGTTTAACCGTGGGCACTTGGTAACTAACTTAACGTTTATAACCCCCTGAAAGTACACTTGGAAAGTGCGTATGTTTACGAAGTATTAAACACCCATTAAATGCTAGCGCTACTAGCCCGAGTGGGGATGTCAAACCCTATGGATCCATATCTAATATTCGCGTTCACCGGTTCAAAAACCAATGACTAAACGTTACCGAGCTAAAGGGAATGTTTATGCCGTTGTATAACCCACACATATATAAAGTTTAAGTACTCGTGCCTAGTTTGTAAAACATAAAATGCGCATGTATTCTCAGTTCCCAAAATAGTTAAAGTAAAAAGGGATGCTATAACTCACAGTGGTAAAGTAGTGGTAAAGTCGAGTCGGGAAGTAAGCAAGTACGTAGGTCCGGAAAGTCCTCAACCTAAGTCAAATAGTACTAAGTCAGTAAATCATCCCAATAGGTTTAAATTTATGAAAATTAGGTCTTAAAGGTCATCATCATTCATCATCAAACAAAAGGTGTAAAGTAAATTTTGTTCATGAAAAGAGTTTAAAACAAAGGCTGACTTCAGTCAGTCACCACGGCCTCTATACCTACTGAAATAAGGTGAGACCAGTGGACATGGCTCCGTATATGAGTCCTTTAGTTGTGGTAAAAATTTCAGAAGCAAACTCGTCTTCGTTTGACCGTGGCGACGGTCTAAGTGCGAGTAGGTCAGAATTTTCAGCACAACGATAAAAGGACATAGTGACGATCGGAGGGCAATAAATCCTAAACCGTAACTCGGATTAAGACGAGTCTTAAATGAAAAGTTATATAATCGAATAGAGTTAACTGAATATCAACATTACAGTAGCCCAGGCCGTACTGATCAGACCCAGAAACAGTAAAACAGTAGGTTCCGGTGGGTTCTTGGTGCTTGATGTTCATCACGGTTCTCATCCTTGATGCATATAGCTTCAAGTGTACAACTCGTTGATGGGTTTACATCATCTTAACCAAGTTTTGACCATCATAACACAAGTGCAAGTCTAATATATGTAGCACAACTCACTTGAAAGTAAACTAACTAATCAAGATCTTAAGTTGTAGAACATAGTTCTTAGTTAGATCTTGAAGATCCAAGAACCAAAGGTCTAGATCTAAAGTTATTAAGTTAAATCCTAAGTAATAACACTTGAATCTTTACTTTAATGAAACCATAAGCTACAAAACTTAGATTATCATCTTGTAAAGTGTATGTAAGCTCATAAGCTCTTGATTATGACAAAATTAGAAGACCATAAGCTATATAAACTTAGATCTTACATAAGTATATGAAGTTATAACTAAAGAGTTACACTTCTATGTTCTTGAACTTTCAAGTTAACTTTTGTTCAAGAAAAATGAGATCAAAGTTAACTAGTAACACTTGACCAACAACAACCAAAATCATGAATTAAAGATGCTAGGAAGTGAAGAAATAAACTAATTTAAACAAGTAACAAGTCATGGTTGTTCATACTTTAAAGATTCAAGCCAAGGCTTGATCTTTAAGAATGTTAACTTTAAGTTCACAAACATGAATTACAAGTATGAGTTTAACAACACATGAACTTTCAATCTTTCAAACATTAAATGTAGAACATAAACTAGAAAGTTTAGCTCTTGTATGTTCTTGTTATGAACAAGATAAATGAAGAACAAAATTAGAGAGTTTGATTCTTACATACTAGTAAGTAACAACTACAAGTAAGTAAACAACTAATCAAAGACAAGTAACAAAACAACAACAAAAGAATGATGATCAGAGGTGTTTGGTTCGGTTTTGCAAAGGAGAAAAGAAGAGAGAAAAAGCTCAAGTTACTTACAAGAAAGAGAGCAAAATGAGAGAAAAGATGAAAGAAAGTAAGTGTGTGTTTTTGGAATGAGAGAATGCAAGTGTGAAGTAATACAAAAAAAATGAAACAAATACTCCCTTTTACTCTAGGAGGACGACGGTTTACACATCAAAGGGGGGAGGGAAATACTCACTAGTCACTTGCATGTAAAGGCTTAAAAAGATGGTTATTAGAGGTGTTGTTATGGGAAAGATGTGTAATTAAGTAAGTAACTAGATTCCTTATAATAATCAAACTAGTTAAGCCTTAAGTAATACTTACATGTAAGTAATGGGCTAATATGTCCATTAAGGTTTGTGGGGTGGGCTCTTAAGTCCATTAATCATGAGTCCATGTCCAATTAAATAATAATCCAAGTAAAAGTTCATTAACACTAATAAAGGCCCAAGTAATCAACTAGTAACCTTAGTTAATTAAAATGATTGATAAAATCAATCATGAATGTAAATAATATCTGAAAATATTATTCGTGTAATGTACGTGTGTCACAAAGACGTTTCGGGCATTCAAAGTTAATCGCGGTAACAAGTAAATGTATGTAAACAATACATTCAATAAAACACAAGTATTAATAATAATTATTAATAAATAAACGTTGAAAAATCCAGGGTCGTTACATTACCCACATGTTAAAGAAAATTTCGTCCCGAAATTTTAAGCTGAGATAGATGAAGGAGTCGGGAAAATGTGAGGATACTTCCGCATCATTAAACTCTTAGAGTAACGCATCTAGGTACAAATAGGTTACGTTAAGTAAATACACAGTAAACTCTTAGTAAAACGGTATGGTAGTCGGACGATCACGACTGTAAAACGCAACCTTGTCAAATAGGTTACCTTAAGTAAATACATAAGTCACACTATGTCAATCCATAGTGTACGTATAGTCCTAGTGCTCAGACAGACTCAACAAGGAAGCAAAAGTCAACTAGTCCAAACAAGTCAACAAAAGTCAACCAAGGTTAAACCAAAAGTCAAACTTGGTCAAAATGGTCAACTAAAGTCAACCATCTCAGTAGGTCATGCAATCTTGGTCAACATGTCAATCCTAAGTCAACTAACATGTTTTAGCTCATAGTTTGTCAAGTACGCGTTCAAAGTTTATCGTTTAGCATAAAATTCATGCACAAGTTGCAAACAACGCACATAATTCATAGCACATAAATCATGGTAACATGACAAAATCCAGATCACAACTAGACTCATAAATTTTTCCAAAAAGCCTAGCTAGGGCCTCATACGATGTCTATATGTTGGGTTTCAGAAAGGGTCTAGTTAAGGTTTACCAAATCAGTTTTTGCTAGCGCAACAGTAATAGAAAAATTCTCCTTTAATTTAGAAAATAGCTATTAATGAACAGTCAATTGGAAATGACTCTAGACACCCTTAATTTTCAGTGATAAAATAACCAAAAATTTTCATGTAGCCATTTCGTACAGTTTATTCATTAAAATCCGACCTTCAGTTTTTGGACAGCATTCAGACATGTCATTTGGTGATGCATATAACACATAGTAAACAACATTTTCAGAAGCTATCATGTAAATGAAATATGCTTAGGAACATCTAAATAACAATATCCCAGAAGATCAAAGCCTCATAAAATTTCTAGTTCATGTGAGGTCATTTAATGTGCATACGAAAACAATTTCAGCTCAACACGAGTCACCAATATTCGTTTAATCATATCAAGAGCTATACTTAACCATTTAACATAATTCTATAGTCCAACTTGAGTGATTTTTAACAAGAAATTCAGTAGATAACATTTCAATGACTCATTTACAAAGCATAAACACCAGAAAATTTGTATTGCATGCAAAACCCTAACAAAAACTTTTTTGAGATCTATCCATCTAGATACATTATATAATCAGTACATAAACTCATTTAATCAGATTCATAACCAATCAATTCGTGATTCACACAACATACAACAATCACGCCAAATAACGACCATCAACGACTATAATTGCAATCAATTGAGCACTAGACTCTTGTACACTATGTAATTGAATAAAAATCAGATCTCGAAAGATTAGGGTTAGTGATTATACCTCTAAACACAAATTAAATGGTACTAGCGTGTAGAGAACGATCAAAGGAACAATCTTTATGCACAAACGTTTAGCAGACAACAACTTTTGATGGTGGTTGTGGGGTGGTGAAGGGCGACGACCACAAAGGAGGGAGAGAGCAGAAAAAGTCGACTAGGTATTTTAGAATGAGGAGTTATAGTGTTAAATTTTCTATTTATAGTCTAGATTAGGGCCCTAAATAAGATAACTAGTGACATAACAAGCCAAATTAAGTCCAATTAAGGGAGAGGGGAGGAGGTTCGGCAGATGGCCCACTTAGGGGGGTCATTGGGCTCGTTTGGTCATTTACTTGTACGCGTGTGGTCCGTTTCGAGTGCCGTTAACGGTACCGGGTCCCCGGAACGTTAACCGGTCGTTGAAACGCAATCCACCGGGATTAACTTGTTAAATAAATAATAAATTAAATAAATTTTTTCATAAAGTTAATTATTATTAAAATAATTATTTTATCAATTTTTTGAGTTCCGTAAACTGAAAGGCTATCTATGCGATTATCGTAATCGTGTTGTTTTCTAAGTATTTTGTTATCCAAAAAAGTTCATCAATTAATATAAATATATTAATTCAAGTAATCCACTAGGATCATGTATGCATTTAAATCAATTAAACACACAAAGTTCTACGTAATCATCGTTAAATAATTAACGGACAAGTAACGATAGTAACGTAATCACCGTGAAATGACCAGTTTTCCCTCATCTATAACAAAGATTTGTACCAGCTTTACACTCCGCGGCCAAGTGTGCACTCTTCTTACACTTATCACATACCTTCATACAATTTCCCGGGTGATGCCTATTACATTTAGCACACAACGGAAACTTTTCCTTATATCCAGAGTTGGTATTTGGGGCAGCAGTGTTTCCCTTGATTGTATCCTGCTTCTTGTAAGGCTGCTGGTTGTAGTTCTTTCCAGAGGTGTTGTTATTCCACTTTCTCTTGTTGTCAAAAGTCTTAATCTCAGCTGATGCATAAGTCTTTCCTCACTGTTCAATTTGATCCATTAACTCATGAGCCATCTCAATGGCCTCTTGAACAGCCCTTGGCTTTAAAGTAGTCACACCTCCCTGGATGTTCTCAGTTAACCCTTTCACACACAAAGTGATCTTTCGGCGTTCAGGAGTAACCATGTTCGAACACATAAGAGCAAGTTCAAAGAATATCCTATTATAGCTGACTAAATCAGTACCAACTAATTTCAAGTTCTGGAGTTCCCACTCCATCTTAACAATCTCATTATAAGGACAATACTCTTCGATCATCCTCTTTTTCAAATCCTCCCATGTAGTTTCAAAAGCCTGATCCATACCTACAGACTTCGCATACGTATTCTACCATGTTAAAGCGCCATCTGACAACTTACACGATGCAAACTTGGTTCTATCAGCATCTCTACAGTCGCTGATACGAAAAACAAGCTCATGCTTCTCGAACCAACTGGTCAGGTCGAATAGGCCTTCAGTACCAGTGAATGAGTGTGGTTTGCAGCTCGTGAAAGTCTTATACGTGCATCCTCATTGATTAGTGTTGGTGTTGACATTGTTGGGTTGATGATTGTTGGTGTTGTTGGTAGTGATGGTGGTATCCTGGTTGTCCTGGTTCTGTTGGTTTCTGTTGGTTCCATTCTGGAGTTCAGCCACAGCTTCGGTTAGACCTTCGACAATCTAACGACGGACATCAGCTTGGGTAATCTTCTTTGGCGGAATTATCTTTCTGGTCAAGATAACACATCAGGTTAGCGTCAACGAAATCAGTACGTAAAATATACTAGCAACGGGTAGTGATGCATAGTAAATGCTATTAAATTGTAAAGATTCTAGTAGTGATAGTAGTAAGTAGTAGCAGTGGTACATAGTGCTTAGTAGTGATAGTAGTGATAATAAGCAATTCACAATAGTCATTAATAACTCATCATGCATCACAGAATAATAGTAAACCAACCACTTTAAGCAGCAAAACTATTCATTTATTAATCATGCATTAATAAGCAATAGAATATCCCAAAAGTTATAATGTAAAAACCATGAATAGTAGAAAAACCACTTTAAGCAATGTATGTGCGAATACCAAGTAATAAGTAATGACATGAAATAGTATCTAGAAAAGTGGAACAAGTTCAATAAAGCATTTTATTTTGGTTTCTGAAGTTCCTTCAACAGGTACTCGGCTATCTTCTCTAGGTTCTCAACTCTCAGAAGGTTATTGGTGTCATTGTTATTGGTAGCGGCATTGGAGGTGTTAGGTTTGGAAGTAGAAGCATCATAGGGATGGAAACGATGGCACTCTTGAAGTGTTCGGTTGTCATATGAAAAGATTTTCTAAAATGGATTCTTGCCTCGGGCGGGTCCCTTCGGTATCCACGGTGGCCTTTCGGTCCGTAGGGGTTATCATAATCTAGGTCCCTTAAAGGTGATTTGGTGGTAGTAGGTGAATCGAGTATTTCAGGTTCGGATTCAAATTCGGGTTTCGGGTCCTCCTCGGGTTCCTCTTCCGGTTCCTCTTCCTGTTCCTCCTCCAGTTCCTCTTCCAGTTCAGACTCCGTCTCAGGTTCAGACATAACATCATTCTCGATCTTAGGTACAGGGTTCTCCTGTGTTTGCACTGTCTCTTGGGATTCCGTGTCGGAGTCGGTAAGAATTATGGGATTAGAAGAAGTCATCTAGCGCTCAAGAAAAAACACAAGTTAGTACACTATCAATTATATCATTTAGGTTATATATAAATTAAGTAAAGTAGCAAGTAGTGTAACTATAGTCTATGTAGCTTAACTAGTCTACGGTTACAGTTTAGACTCAAAAGGTGTCCTAAAGTCTGACATCTAATTTAGCCTAATCCTAGGTAACCGTTAAGCTCTGATACCATACGTAATACCCCGTCAGAAATGACTAACGGCGCATTAACTCTGGTCCCACAGTTAACGGTCACGCCCTCTATTTGAGTTGTTTCAAGAACTTACATTCGCATTGAGAAAGATTTACTTTAAATAATGTTTTGAGATTATTTAAGTTGGTCATTTATGTCAAACTGTTTTTAGAATTATTTTACATTTAATGATTTTACCTCTTGAAATTTAATGCGAATGCTTTTCAAAAACGTATCATATAGAGGGTGTGACCATTAACTGTGGGACCAGAGTTAATACGCCGTTAGTCATTTCTGACGGGGTATTACAGCATAACCGATTAGCTCGTGTAGCGCATTAAACAGCATCACCGTATGAGCCATGCATGTTTCGCGCTGAAGGAAACAACGCTCAAGTAAAGGACCTGGCTCAAGTCCATACTAGCGCCAAGGTTGCATATGCATGACAAACGATGTTGTAGCTGGCAGAAGACATCTGGCAGACAAGAGTCAGGTCCGACATAACACTTTTTACTTTTGCCGAGTCAGCTCACACAAGGACGTACAATTGGCATGCCACGATATTTTTTCCTCTATTATGTTGCGATAGAAGAAAAAAAGGATTACCCTACAAATAATGGTAAAAACTACATTTACACTTATACTATTTTTGGTATTAAGGTAAAAAATAGCTGCACTATAGCGCGGCACTACCAGACATATATCACTCCACTAGACATACTCTTGATCTACAGGTAATGTTCTATGAACATAAATCCTTTATACCAGCGCGAGCCATCACCAACCGGGCGACCCGTCGATGGTGGGTACATGTTTAACCACCCCTGCTGTGATCCTCATCTTGTAAGGTATTATTCTGAAATGCCCCGTTTATATCGATTATAAACGTTACATAATAATTGATTTCATTGCGAGGTATTTGACCTCTACATGATACATTTTACAAACATTGCATTCGTTTTTGAAAGACAAACTTTCAATACATCGAAAGTTGACAGGCATGCATACCATTTCATAATATCCAAACTATAAATGACTTAAAAATAATCTTGATGAACTCAATGACTCGAATGCAGCGTCTTTTGAAATATGTCATGAATGACTCCAAGTAATATCTCTAAAATGAGCAAATGCACAGCAAAAGATTTCTTTCATACCTGAGAATAAACATGCTTTCAAGTGTCAACCAAAAGGTTGATGAGTTCATTAGTTTATCAAAAATAATCATTTCCATTTTAATAGACCACAGGATTTTCATTTCATTTCTCATAAATATCATGCATCTGCATAAAAATCATTCATATGGATTGAACACCTGATAATCGACCTTAACAAGATGCATATAGAATATCCCCATCATTCTGGGACAACTTCGGACATGATAAATTCGCCATCATTCCGGGACAACTTCGGACATAATAAATTCGCCATCATTCCGGGACAACTTCGGACATGATAAATTCGCCATCATTCCGGGACAACTTCGGACATGATAAATTCGCCATCATTCCGGGACAACTTCGGACATGATAAATTCGCCATCATTCCGGGACAACTTCGGACATGATAAAAAGGGCATATTCGATTTAGATAATTCAACCATAGAATGTAGTTTCGATTACTTGTGTCTATTTTGTAAAACAGTTATAAAAGCAGCGCATGTATTCTCAGTCCCAAAAATATATATTGCAAAAGCATTTAAAAAGGGAGTAAATGAAACTCACCATACTGTATTTTGTAGTAAAAATACATAGGACGACATTTAACAATGCAGGGTTGGCCTCGGATTCACGAACCTATATTAATTACATTTCTATTAAAACATATAATAGAAATATCAAAATTTCATTTATTAATATATATTATTTATATATATTTTTTGTTTATATAAGATTTATACTAGCTTTCATTTAAAAACATATAATTGATGTTATATCTTAATTTATATGTTTTATGTATTTATCTGGTATATGTATTTAAAGTGATTAATATAGTTATATTAATATCTATATATATTTGGGATTATATTAAAAAAATATCTAATTTGTTGTATGTAAGTTTTTATATAAGTAATGTTAATATGATTTATATATATAGTTATATGAAATATTAATATATTTGTAGTATATGTATTAAGTATGTTTTATGTACAAAAATATTTATTTGTTTAAAAATGATAGTTTTGATATATTAATGATTTACTAATAATAATAATAATAATAACTTTATTAAAAATGATAATATTAATAATAATAATGATATTGTTATTAATGATACTTTTGTTTAATAATAATAATAATACTAGTAATTACAAAAGTAATACTAATACTAATATTAATGAAAATAATGATAGTTCGTATTATTTTCATAATAACAATAATAATAATTCTAATCATAGTAATACTTATATTAATATTAGTAATACTAATAATAACGCTAATAACACTTAATACATTACTTAATAACAAAATGATAATAATATTAATCATAGTATTTATGTTAACGTAATAATAATAATGATAATACATCTAGCAGTAGTTAATAAATATGATAATAATAATAATAATAATAATAATAATAATAATAATAATAATAATAATAATGATAATAGTAATAACAATATTCCTAGTTATAATCATAATTATAATAATAAGAATGATGAATGATAATTAATACATATTAGTTATAATAATAATAATAATAATAACTATAAAAATTAGTGCTAGTAACAATATTTAACAATAACAATATTCATAATAACATTAATAATAATAATGATAATAATAATAATAATAATAATAATAATAATAATAATAATAATAATAATAATAATAATAATAATAATAATAATAATAATTTTTAAAAATAGAACTACCTTTAGATAAGCTTTACGAAAAAATGCCAGAAGCCGGGCTCGAACCCGAGACCTCTCGTTCCCACTCAACCACACCAACCAGTCGAGCTAATGTATCTTTATGTTTTAATTCCTTACACCATAACTATATAACTCGTATTTAAACTGTTTTCCTTTTTCTTCTTCATCATCTCATACACAAATCGACTAACAAGCTTTTTAATCATAACAATTGAATAAACAAAAACGTTTTAGGATTTATTATCAAGCAGAAATGATTTAGGTTAGTTTTTAAATCAATTGAAACAAACAAAAAATTGAAGAACAGACCATATATCACTCGTTTATAACAATAATGTTATTTACAATGATAATAATATTAATAATAATGTAATAATGTAATAAATTAAATTTGTTAATTTCATGTATATATATACTTACATTTATATATATGTATATATATATATATATATATATATATATATATATATATATATATATATATATATATATATATATATATATATATTTAATTACATATTTATTTACAAATAAATTGTTCGTGAATCGTCGGGAATGGCCAAAGGTTATTTGAATGTATAACAACAGTTCAAAATTTTGAGATTCGATTAAATAGACTTTGCTTATCGTGTCAGAATCTTATAAAGATAAAGTTTAAATTTGGTCGGAAATTTTCGGGTCGTCACAGTACCTACCCGTTAAAGAAATTTCGTTCCGAAATTTGATTGGGATGGTAATGGCTAACAATAAATATGTTTTCGCGACGCATACGAGCTAATAAATAGAGTTTTATTATTATTGATTAATATAGATAAAAAGATTTGATTATGTGAAGCGTACGAGTGAAGCTATCACAAAAGAGTGAAATGAGTAAATGTTGATTTATCTTAACCGGTGACGTAGTCACGGTTGATTTCCGGAATTCAAGGAATTTGGAGAAAATCTTCGTAATAAGATTTGATTCTTCGGTAATTAAGGAAATTAAGATCTTCTTTGGTTAAATACGATAATCTGTTTTGATTGCTCTGCCGGATATTTCACTATAAATCCATTCCTTTCGTTTCATTTATATTTTAGAGTTCCATACTTTTGTTTTCTTTTCCCGACCTTAATTCAAGAGAGTAATGGTCCAGAATGTAGTGACCCGAACTTTTCTATGTTTATATATATTAAATGAAATTGATATTTACATGATTAAGTGTCTTCAACATGTTAAGCAATCAAACTTGTTAAGACTTGATTAATTGAAATAGGTTTCATATAGACATTTGACTACCCAAGTTGACCGGCGATTCACGAACGTTAAAACTTGTAAAAACTATATGATGACATATATATATATATATATATATATATATATATATATATATATATATATATATATATATATATATATATATATATATATATATATATATGATAAGTAAGTATCTCACTAGGTATATTAACAATGAGTGAAATACATAAAAATGAGTTTATTGAATTAAGAAACTCGAAACGATATATATAACGATTATCGTTATAACAACGTCTTACTAAATACCTATGAATCATATTAATATATTGATACACTATGATAAACATGATAAATGATAAGTAAACATATCATTAAGTGTATTAACAATGAACTTCATATGTAAAAACAAGACTACTAACTTAAGGATTTCGAAACGAGACATATATGTGACGATTATCGTTGTAACAACATTTAAATGTATATATATCATATTAAGATATATTAATACATCATAATATCATGATAATGTAATAATTTAACATCTCATTAGATATAATAAACAATGTGTTAACAACATTTAACAAGATCGTTAACTTAAAGGTTTCAAAACAACACTTACATGTAACGACTAACGATGACTTAACGACTCAGTTAAAATGTATATACATGTAGTGTTTTAATATGTATTCATACACTTTTGAAAGACTTCAAGATACTTATAAAAGTACTTCTACTTAACAAAAATGCTTACAATTATATCCTCGTTCATTTTCATCAACAATTCTACTCGTATGCACCCGTATTCATACTCGTACAATACCCAGCTTCTAAATGTATTTACTATTGGTATATACACTCCAATGATCAGCTCTTAGCAGCCCTTGTGAGTCAGATAATACATGTGGGAACCATTATTTGGCAACTAGCATGAAATATCTAACAAAACAACAAAGTAATGGATCCTATATTTGACTCCATATTCATGCCTCATTACACCTACCACAAACACACTTTGATTTCCATTTTATGCATAAAATTACTCTCTCTTAATTACTCTCTTAGTTTTCTAAGTGTTATTCATCATTTCCTTCATAATCTAGCTCAATCTAGGTAACCTAGATCAACATACAAAACAACTACTCAAGAACACACCAACAACACTTTCAAGTTTGCTAGCTTACTTTCAATCTTGCAAATCCATTTCAAGTGATCATCCAATCTCAAGAAATCTTTCTTATTTATAGTAAGATATCTTTCTAATTCAAGATAATACTCATACTCAAACTTTGATTCAATTTCTATAACTATAACAATCTTATTTCGAGTGGAAATCTTACTTGAACTTGTTTTTATGTCATGATTTTGCTTCAAGAACTCTCAAGCCATCCAAGGATCCTTTGAAGCTAGATCTATTTTTTTCATTTTCAGTAGGTTTATCCACAAAACTTGAGGTAGTAATGATGTTCATAACATCATTCGAATCATATATATAAAACTATCTTATTCGAAGGTTTAAACTTGTAATCACTAGAACATAGTTTAGTTAATTCTAAATTTGTTCGCAAACAAAAGTTAATCCTTCTAACTTGACTTTTAAAATCAACTAGACACATGTTCTATATCTATATTATATGCTAACTTAATGATTTAAAACCTGAAAACACGAAAAACACTGTAAAACCAGATATACGCCGTCGTAGTAACACTGCGGGCTGTTTTGGGTTAGTTAATTAAAAACTATGATAAACTTTGATTTAAAAGTTGTTCTTCTGGGAAAATGATTTTTCTTATGAACATGAAACTATATCCAAAAATCATGGTTAAACTCAAAGTGAAAGTATGTTTTTCAAAATGGTCATCAAGACGTCGTTCTTTCGACTGAAATGACTACCTCTTATAATATTGAATTGTAACCTGTATTTTTGACTATAAACTTATACTTTTTCTATTTATATTCATAAACTTAAGTTCAATATGAAACCATAGCAACTTGAATAACTCAAAACGGATTTAAAACGAAGAAGTTATGGGTAAAATAAGATTGAATAATTTTGCTTGTTGTAGCTACGTGAAAATTGGTAACAAATCTATATTAATCATATCCTAACTAACTTATATTGTATAATACATGTATTCTAATATATTTTGTAATCTTGAGATACCATTGGCACGTATACGAATGTTTTGACATATCATATCGACCAATGTATATATATTATTTGGAACAACCATAGACACTCTATATGCAGTAATGTTTGAGTTAGCTATACAGGGTTGAGGTTGATTCTAAAAATGTATATACTTTGAGTTGTGATCTACCCTGAGACGTGTATCCACCGGGTCGTGGATTGATTCAAGATAATTTATATCAATTTATTTCTGTACATCTAACTGTGGACAACTAGTTGTAGGTTACTAACGAGGACAGCTGACTTAATAAACTCAAATCATTAAAACATATTAAAAATGTTATAAATATATTTTGAACATACTTTGATATATATGTACATATTTGTTATAGGTTCGTGAATCGACCAGTGGTCAAGTCTTACTTCCCGACGAAGTAAAAATCTGTGAAAGTGAGTTATAGTCCCACTTTTAAAATATAATATTTTTGGGATGAGAATACATGCAATTTTATAAATGTTTTACGAAATAGACACAAGTAATTGAAACTACATTATATGGGTGAATGATCGAAGCCGAATATGCCCCTTTTGCTTGGTAGCCTAAGAATTAGTAAACTGATCTACTAATTGACGCGAATCCTAAAGATAGATCTATTGGGCCTAACGAACCCCATCCAAAGTACCGGATGCTTTAGTACTTCGAATTCGTTTTTATCATGTTCGAAGGATTTCCCGGAATGATAGGGGATATTCTTATATGCATCTTGTTAGTGTCGGTTACCAGGTGTTCACCATATGAATGATTTTTATCTCTATGTATGGGATGTATATTGAAATATGAAATCTTGTGGTCTATTATTACGATTTGATAAATATATAGGTTAAACCTATAACTCACCAACATTTTTGTTGATGTTTAAAGCATGTTCATTCTCAGGTGATTATTAAGAGCTTCCGCTGTTGCATGCTAAAATATGGACAAGATTTGGTGTCAGCATGCTTGTATAATATTATTTAAAACTGCATTCGAGATTTACTTTGTTGTAACATATTAATATTGTAAACCAATATGTATTGGTAGTGTGTAAGTGTGATATTTTTAGATTATCATTTCTGGATAATCTAGGTGGTGTCCTTTTAACCTTGTCGATAAAATAAAGGTTATGATTTGTTTTAAAAACGAATGCAGTCTTTGAAAAACGTCTCATATAGAGGTCAAAACCTCGCATCGAAATTAATTAATATGGAACGTTTATAATTAATATGAACGAAAATTTCACAGAATTCGTAGGTATGAAGTTTCGAATGAACATAACTAATGTTCTAAGAAAGAAATTGTAATAGCATGACCTTGATTGGTTAAATTACTAGAATTCAAGAGAAAAGATAGAACTATCGGAAAGATATGTTCTTGATATGTTTGGAGTTTAAGTAAAATGTAAGAGTCTTGTAAAATGACACATGATGACGGTATAGCCTGTGAATCATCATGTTTCATTAGAAACTCAGCATGACTTACTGTAATATAATCACGTTGATCAAGTGTCATTATATTATACTAACTCATGCTTCAGTTCCCAACACTACTTCAATAACATTCATATTTTAAGTTCGAACTTTTTAGAATTTAGAAACTAAAACAGTTTCCTTTCTGATGTAACACAGATAGCGCGAAGAGGTAAATGATTTCAGATAACAATAGTTATGAAGATATCTTCAGAGGATATTTATAATGAAAGATACAATAATATCTTAGAATTTCTAATATCGATGGATGATGAAGAATATTTGTCCGTAAAAGTGTGGAATCAGAAGCAAGGTATTCGTTAAAGATTTCATCAGAACAGAATCATTAGGATTCTTTATGTACAAGTTTAGTCCTTGTGATTTGTTCATAGTCTCCTTCATGGTTTGCTCAATTCATTTTTCAGTATCATAATCTTTGAGCTTTTTCAACACTTCATTCTTTATCATCAACTTTTGACTGTTAAGGCAGTCTTCAGTTTTCACTGCTTCAACAGCTTTTTCAAAACTCAGAAACCTGATTCATAGGCTAATGCGCTTTTCAGAAATTTTCAGAATGCAAGATCATAATTCTAAGAGATAAATGTTATATGTATACTGATGTTATGCGAGGTGTATAAGAAATAGCTTTATTTTTACTAGGAAATACTATTAAATACGATACAATTTTACACAAGATATTTATTTATTTATAGAATGGATATACCTAAACCTTGATACAACACTTATAGGCAGTGTACCTAATCGTAAAGTAGTGTAGTTTTTAGTAAGTCCGGTTCGTTCCACAGGGAATCTTTTAAACAAAGCTTAACGCTATATTAGTTTTAATTTATAAAAATACAAATATATAAAGTAATATTATTATTATAAAGGGGGGTTTTTACCGTTTAATGACCGGTTTGTCGATTTTAAAACTTTAGTTGCAGTTAAAACCTAATGTAAAATATTAAATAAATAAAAGACTTAATTTAAAGCGTAAAATAAATAACGATAATGAAATTGCAATAAATAAAAGTGCGATGAAATAAAATTGCGATAATTAAAAAGTGCGAAAATTAAAAGTGCAATTAAATACAATGACAATAAATAAAAGTGCAATTAAATACAATAACAATAAATAAAAGTGCAATAATTAGAAGTGCAATTAAATATGAAAATAAAGGAATTATGCTTATTTAAACTTCCGTAATCATGATGTTTGACGTGTTGATTTTTAGTTTTATGCCCATGGGTTAATTGTCCTTTGTCATGGATTATTTAATATGTACGTCTGGTTTTTGTCCATAACAGTCCATCAGTCATAAATATAAAGTGCGAGTGTCCTCGTCAAATTATCCTTATACCCGAAGTCAAATATTCCAACTAATTGGAGACTTGAACTCTAACAAGGTCTTAATACTTTGTTTAATAATTACACTAGGATATCGACTGCGTGTAACCCAAGGTTTTAATAATTTGTTATCAATTATGCCAAGTGTCCTTGTACATAATTTCACCCCTGTTTTAATAATTCCATAGACTATTAATCCATTCCCGTATCCGGTTAAATGAACGATTATTCGTACATATAAATATCCCTCCCATCGTGTCCGATCGAGTGTATATGGTTATTTATAGGGACGTCCAATTGTAAATCTTTATATTAAAATTAACAAACTATCATTTAGTTAAACAAATATAAAGCCCATTAATAGCCCATAGTCTAATTTCCACAAGTGTCGTTCTTTTGTCCAAACCCCAATTATGGTACAAAGTCCAATTCCCCAATTTTAGTATTTAGCCCAACACCATGATTACTTCGAATTAAATAAGCATAATTATAACTTAGCTACGAGAAATTAAATTAAAAAGGATGAACATAACTTACAATGATTAAAAATAGCGTAGCGTTACACGGACAGAATTTCGACTTACACCCTTACAACATTCGCTAACATACCCTTATTATTAGGATTTAAAATTAAAATTAAAATTAAAATATATATATATATATATATATATATATATATATATGTATATATATATATATATATATATATATATATATATATATATATATATATATATATATATATATATATATATATATATATATATATATATATATATATATATATATATATATATATATATTTTACGTATGATGAATGAGAAAAATATGTGTTTTTGAGTCCAAAACTCGCGAACTTTATAGGACAGGCCTGGAAAAAGGGCTCATGCGATCGCATGGAGTTTCTTCCTCCAGGCCATGCGATCGCATGACCGTCGGTGACAGCTCAAAGTTCCTCGTTTTCTTGTTTGTCGACGTTTTAATTAAATAAATATAATATATAAATAATTATAAGAATTATTTAAATATTATATTATATTTATGTGCATAGTTGACTTGTAATTTTTAGTCCGTTGCGTCGAGCGTTGAGAGTTGACTCTGGTCCCGGTTTCGAATTTTCGAACGTCCTTGCATATAATTTAATATCTTGTACTTTGTGTTTCGCGTCTTGTACTCTTGTAATTTTGAGACATTTCTTATCATTAATTGGAACCTCTTTGATTGTATTTTGTACTTATGAGCTTTTTGGTCATTTGCATCTTCAATTAGTCGAATTTGTCTTTTGTCTTCACCTTTTATTATTTAAACGAATATTACTTGTAAATAGAACAATTGTAACTAAAAGCTTGTCTTTCTTGAGGGATAATGCTATGAAATATATGTTCGTTTTTAGCATTATCAAATATTCCCACACTTGAGTGTTGCTTGTCCTCAAGCAATATAGTCTAGAAATATACTAGATTCACTTCTTTATTCTTCACACTTTGTACATCAGTGATTTCTATATGGCGGTATAAACAATGGTAGTAACGATGTGGTTTAAAGTCCCACATGACTATAAAATTTAGATCCTTTAAGGAAATTGGATCTTTATGAAAACATTTGATCTTTTTAAAATTAAATCTAGCTTTTACCCTAGATAAGTTTTCCGGATTAACCCTTCACCGGTGTTTGCAAATTATTTTTGTGGGTTTGGTGGGTTTCAGATTTGAAAATTTTAGCTCAAAACTTGCGGTTTTGTGTCACCCACTTGCTAACCTTGTATTGGGAAAGCAACACACCTAGTATACTTGCTCCGTATATTACCTTTCGGTAAACTACCGTCCGGTTGTAAAGGAAAGCGTTGAACAAGCAACTATTAAGGCAATGTCCCCTGACATGCTTTTAATTATGGTCTATAACGTGTCGGACGCAATTACTATCCTTTGTAGGAGCAATAGTAAAGCTCACCCTTATAATTTTCCGGTCTGGCACAAGGTCCTGTCTTCGACCATGCTATGCAACCACCGTTCTTACGGTTGACACCCAATTTGGTTCAGGTGACCTAATGAATTCTAGGTGAATTCCTAGGATTTTACGTTCAATGGTAATGAACGCATTGAAAATAGGTTTTCAGAAAACAAATCGGTTTGTAATTTTGATCAAAATATTTTCTCGTTCAAGCTCGAGTTTAGATATCATCGAATTCCATGAGTTTGTAATTCTCAATCTTTAAGGTCAATCTCTAGGATTGAGTAATATCAGTCTTAAAAGCTGATTTTTGATCTTTAAAGGAGATTATCCTTTCTGGGTGTCTGATTCATTAGTCTTATCAAGCTAATTTACACGGCGTCCTCCCCATTTTACAAGACAGATCCTCTCATGGTTAGGATAAGTCTGACCACTTGGCGACCCTGTTTGATTCTGAGGTCCGTGGATTTCCTGCTGATTTTAGAGATGACTTTTCTAGATTTTTCGTCAACCTACAGCTGGTCTGGACGACAACTTCATGACCTAAATCAAGAAGCGCGTTTCTTTTTCGGAAGACTTTACTTCCTTTTAATGATGGAATTGATTCATCGTGTAGATCCATCTTTCTTTCAAATATATTACAGTAAATCGGGTAAAACTGATTAAAATCGTCCAAAACAAAAGTATCTTCAGTTATTTGTTACAAAAATATGTGACTTATGTTTTAAATAACTTGGTAAATTTTTCCACACTTGGCTTTTATTTTCTTTTATTTGCCTTTTTATTGTCCTCTATTCCATTTAAAATGAATTCTAACATTTTGGGTTGTTTCTCAATTTATGTCCTTTCCGAGGTAACAATAATTTCGGTGTTAACACCTAGTTTTATCGTTCATAAATATGTATAAACATGATTTTGAATTCATTTAATTGAAAATTTTGAAAATTTTTACTAGAATTGGGTAGTCAGTATATAAGACTAGGGCTGTTCTTTATTATCAGAGAGCACTAGATTCAAAAACAACTACTGCGTTACTAGTATTTTTAATGGTAACCAAGTGTATAAGTTAAAAATTTTAAAAATTCGAAAGAATTTAACCTCTTCTCACACTTAAGATCTTGCAATGCCCTCATTTACAAGAAATCAGTAACAATTTAAATTATTGAGGGTGATTAGCGTAGAAAAAATAATTAAATTTTACCAAAGTTTCCAAACATATTGGCGTTTGTTTGCTGAATGATAAATGGTGCACATCATTTGTTCATTCCGTCTTGTTGTTTCATCACATTTATTTTTCGTTTTGTCGTCAAAATTACTAGCTTTTGCTGAACTTAATGCCTGTCTTTGAAAATGCGTTGTTTTACCCTGTTTTGTACAATCGACAATATACATACATACAAATATAAACATGCATGTCAATTTGAAATGGGGCTTAATATCCCACTTTCAAATCCTAAATGTGAAATATTAGTACACACTAATAATAAAAATGATAAAAATTACATAAATATATCCAATAACATAAGTTTAAACATGAAAAAGTAAAAAGATAAAAACATAAAAATCATAAAAATAACCAATTGAACTAAATCAGTCTGGATAGGGGTTCCAGTTCATCTCGTCAGGTGGGTTCCATTGTTGGTTATAGGTGTCCTGATAGGCTTGGTTATAGTCATACCGGTTAAAGGGTGGTCGGATGTCGGGGTTGTGTGGCGGAAAATGAGCAGGTCGAGTAGGTACGTAATTATTTGGTACCCGATATGATAGCTGGCTCATGATTTGGTGCTGATGAACTAACCAGCTATCGTGTTGACGTCACCTATAATCCTCGTATACTCGCTCGGAGTTCCACTGCTCGTACATACTATGTCTTGCCGCGCTCGTTATTGATTCCTCATCTATACGAACGTGGACGTCAAGAATAGCATCTCGAAATACATCACTAATGTCTTCCGCTTCCTCCATTTCCTCGTCTGAGCCTCTCTCTACCTGAGGATGATTACCTTCATAGGGCAATGCCTGGTTGCGTCTACTTTTCAATACCTTAGCACCCACATAAACCCACAATCCTATGGTCTCATCCTTTTCTCTACAAACCTGTAATGGACCCCCTTGG
Organism: Rutidosis leptorrhynchoides; assembly: GCF_046630445.1. Taxonomy (NCBI): domain Eukaryota; kingdom Viridiplantae; phylum Streptophyta; class Magnoliopsida; order Asterales; family Asteraceae; genus Rutidosis; species Rutidosis leptorrhynchoides. The sequence goes on along the minus strand of NC_092343.1, from coordinate 292,112,347 downwards.
TTCCTATCAACAGTTAAATACTCTCCAATGAGAGTAACAAAAATACCTCCTCCTATTATACTCCCGTCCTGCATTCCTTCTACCATTTTAGATAAATAAAAACCAACACAGTAAGGGATATTAACAAAGCTTCTCGAGTCTCGAATACACTTTAGGTAAAATAAATCATGTAAGGTCATTTTCTCCTTATTGTGACCTCTCTGTGTAATCGAGTTAGCCAAAAATCTATGAATCACACGAAGCTCGGCTTTGTTAATATGTAAGTAGGAGTGTTTTCCGCCCAGTGTAAAAACATTATAGTTTGACATACGCCTCCAAACGGCGTCAGCGTCAAAGTTCCTATCTACCCTTTCACCACGATAAATCAAACTAATACAATCGGGTAGTAGCAATTCACTAGGAGTGTAAATCTGTAATGCCATGGCCATGTCCATCATGGACATTCTGTACATCCTACCGCCAAGGATAAATCTAAGAAAACTTCTATCATCTAACCTATCTACATCTACATTTAACGCTATAGTACTCATCAACTCAACACACCATTCCTTATATACAGGTCTACGAATGGTGAAAAGACGTTCCCAATCTGTAAAAGAAGAACTGCCATACCTCTTAATCATTTGCTGTCTAACACGGTCAGCTAGATGGACCGTTTCCAAAGGATTCCAATCAATTACCCTCGGCACCTCTACCTCTTTTGTTACCAATTTAAATTTATTAATTTGATATGATGGGTAATCTCTCCATCGTCTATCGAATCTCAAATTAGGATGCAACGTGTGTTCAGGAATCATTGGGTATTCTACAGGTGGATGTGGTGGAAAGACTATGAATTCATTAGGTAACTGTAGCAGATCATAATAAGGTACGTGCTGATCAGGCTGTTGTTGTGGTTCCTGTTGTGGTTGTTGTTCAGGTTCATATTGCATTTCTGGTTCTGGTTCTAGAGCTGGAGCAGGCTGTCTAGATGATGATGATCCTGAACCTCCAGTATCGGCTTTCTGCAAAACACATTAAACACAAAATTTGTGCATCCAAATATGCATTAGTGTTAGCAAAATAACAATTTAAAATAATCACAATAACATGTTAAATCAAAATTAAACTTATACACATTTTCAAAATTTTTCACAATTCTACGCTTTTTCAAATAAGCACATATGAAAATGTATACAAAGTTCATAAGCATTTAACTCAAATAACATGTCAAAATAGTCATTACTAATAATTAAACAAGTCTCAAATGGCAAATATATCAAATTAATCAAGTTCATGAATTTTGTACCTAAAAAGTCCACTTTAATCTTTAAAAATCATGTTTAGGATCAATGTTTGGATCATTTAACTACCTAAACATGTTATACTACTCAATTTAGCAATAATTCATGACAAAAATCGGCCATAACCTGTTTATATCAAAAAGCCCCAAATTGCTCAAGAACACAAACCCTAGATTTCTAAAAATTTTGAAGTTTTTGGCTTCAAATCATGTTAAATAGCATCAATCTAGGTTATACATGCATAAAATACTAACAATTTAACACTAATTACACTAGAAATTAACAAAATTGCATTAGGTAAAATATTGCTAATTATCACAAAAACTAGAAAATTTATGAGTTTAGGGGTGTAATTTTTACCTTTTTGCTGAAGAATGCGAATCTAGGCATGATTAGAGCGAAAAATTTGACGAATTACGGTGAATTTTGGAGAATTTTAGAGGTGATTTGGGAGTTGGTTCGTATATGTGTGTGTGTTTATGGACAGAACAGCGAGCTGTTCTTTTTATCAAACTGGTGTGTAATGTAGTGACCCGAACTTTTCCATGTTTATATATATTAATTGAGATTGATATTTACATGATTAAATGTTTCCAACATGTTAAGCAATCAAACTTGTTAAGACTTGATTAATTGAAATATGTTTCATATAGACAATTGACCACCCAAGTTGATCGGTGATTCACGAACGTTAAAACTTGTAAAAACTATATGATGACATATATATGGATATATATATATAGTTAACATGATACTATGATAAGAAAACATATCATAAAGTATATTAACAATGAACTACATATGTAAAAACAAGACTACTAACTTAATGATTTTTAAACGAGACATATATGTAACGATTATCGTTGTAAAGACATTTAATGTATATATATCATATTAAGAGATATTCATACATGATAATATCATGATAATATAATAATTTAAAATCTCATTTGATATTATAAACATTGGGTTAACAACATTTAACAAGATCGTTAACCTAAAGGTTTCAAAACAACACTTACATGTAACGACTAACGATGACTTAACGACTCAGTTAAAATGTATATACATGTAGTGTTTTAATATGTATTTATACACTTTTGAAAGACTTCAATACACTTATCAAAATACTTCTACTTAACAAAAATGCTTACAATTACATCCTCGTACAGTTTCATCAACAATTCTACTCGTATGCACCCGTATTCGTACTCGTACAATACACAGCTTTTAGATGTATGTACTATTGGTATATACACTCCAATGATCAGCTCTTAGCAGCCCATGTGAGTCACCTAACACATGTGGGAACCATCATTTGGCAACTAGCATGAAATATCTCATAAAATTACAAAAATATGAGTAATCATTCATGACTTATTTACATGAAAACAAAATTACATATCCTTTATATCTAATCCATACACCAACGACCAAAAACACCTACAAACACTTTCATTCTTCAATTTTCTTCATCTAATTGATCTCTCTCAAGTTCTATCTTCAAGTTCTAAGTGTTCTTCATAAATTCCAAAAGTTCTAGTTTCATAAAATCAAGAATACTTTCAAGTTTGCTAGCTCACTTCCAATCTTGTAAGGTGATCATCCAACCTCAACAAATCTTTGTTTCTTACAGTAGGTTATCATTCTAATACAAGGTAATAATCATATTCAAACTTTGGTTCAATTTCTATAACTATAACAATCTTATTTCAAGTGATGATCTTACTTGAACTTGTTTTCGTGTCATGATTCTGCTTCAAGAACTTCGAGCCATCCAAGGATCCATTGAAGCTAGATCCATTTTTCTCTTTTCCAGTAGGTTTATCCAAGGAAATTAAGGTAGTAATGATGTTCATAACATCATTCGATTCATACATATAAAGCTATCTTATTCGAAGGTTTAAACTTGTAATCACTAGAACATAGTTTAGTTAATTCTAAACTTGTTCGCAAATAAAAGTTAATCCTTCTAACTTGACTTTTAAAATCAACTAAACACATGTTCTATATCTATATGATATGCTAACTTAATGATTTAAAACCTGGAAACACGAAAAACACCGTAAAATCGGATTTACGCCGTCGTAGTAACACCGCGGGCTGTTTTGGGTTAGTTAATTAAAAACTATGATAAACTTTGATTTAAAAGTTGTTATTCTGAGAAAATGATTTTTATTATGAACATGAAACTATATCCAAAAATTATGGTTAAACTCAAAGTGGAAGTATGTTTTCTAAAATGGTCATCTAGACGTCGTTCTTTCGACTGAAATGACTACCTTTACAAAAATGACTTGTAACTTATTTTTCCGACTATAAACCTATACTTTTTCTGTTTATATTCATAAAATAGAGTTCAATATGAAACCATAGCAATTTGATTCACTCAAAACGGATTTAAAATGAAGAAGTTATGGGTAAAACAAGATTGGATAATTTTTCTCATTTTAGCTACGTGAAAATTGGTAACAAATCTATTCCAACCATAACTTAATCAACTTGTATTGTATATTATGTAATCTTGAGATACCATAGACACGTATACAACGTTTCGACCTATCATGTCGACACATCTATATATATTTCGGAACAACCATAGACACTCTATATGTGAATGTTGGAGTTAGCTATACAGGGTTGAGGTTGATTCCAAAATATATATAGTTTGAGTTGTGATCAATACTGAGATACGTATACACTGGGTCGTGAATTGATTCAAGATAATATTTATCGATTTATTTCTGTACATCTAACTGTGGACAACTAGTTGTAGGTTACTAACGAGGACAGCTGACTTAATAAACTTAAAACATTAAAATATATTAAAAGTGTTGTAAATATATTTTAAACATACTTTGATATATATGTATATATTGTTATAGGTTCGTGAATCAACCAGTGGCCAAGTCTTACTTCCCGACGAAGTAAAAATCTGTGAAAGTGAGTTATAGTCCCACTTTTAAAATCTAATATTTTTGGGATGAGAATACATGCAGGTTTTATAAATGATTTACAAAATAGACACAAGTACGTGAAACTACATTCTATGGTTGAATTATCGAAATCGAATATGCCCCTTTTTATTAAGTCTGGTAATCTAAGAATTAGGGAACAGACACCCTAATTGATGCGAATCTTAAAGATAGATCTATTGGGCCTAACAAACCCCATCCAAAGTACCGGATGCTTTAGTACTTCGAAATTTATATCATATCCGAAGGGTGTCCCGGAATGATGGGGATATTCTTATATATGCATCTTGTAAATGTCGGTTACCAGGTGTTCACCATATGAATGATTTTTATCTCTATGTATGGGATGTGTATTGAAATATGAAATCTTGTGGTCTATTATTATGATTTGATATATATAGGTTAAACCTATAACTCACCAACATTTTTGTTGACGTTTAAAGCATGTTTATTCTCAGGTGAATATTAAGAGCTTCCGCTGTTGCATACTAAAATAAGGACAAGATTTGGAGTCCATGTTTGTATGATATTGTGTAAAAACTGCATTCAAGAAACTGATTTCGATGTAACATATTTGTATTGTAAACCATTATGTAATGGTCGTGTGTAAACAAGATATTTTAGATTATCATTATTTGATAATCTACGTAAAGCTTTTTAAACCTTTATTTATGAAATAAAGGTTATGGTTTGTTTTAAAAATGAATGCAGTCTTTGAAAAACGTCTCATATAGAGGTCAAAACCTCGCAACGAAATCAATTAATATGGAACGTTTTTAATCAATAAGAACGGGACATTTCAGTTGGTATCCGAGCGTTGGTCTTAGAGAACCAGAAAATTTGCATTAGTGTGTCTTATCGAGTTTGTTAGGATGCATTAGTGAGTCTGGACTTCGACTGTGTTTTCTTTAAAAATGATTGCTTAACATTTTTGTTGGAAACTATATATTTTTAACATATGAATATTATGTGATATATTAATCTCTTAACGTGTTTGATATTATGTGATAGATGTCTACCTCTAGAACAAGTCCCATTGACTCACCTAATAATAATGAAGAGTCAAATGTAAATTGGAATGATTTGTGGACTGATTCACAAGTTCCCGAAGAGGAACCGGAAGAAGAGTCGGAACCGGAAGAAGAATCGGAACCGGAAGAAGAATCGGAACCGGTGGGGGAAATAATAAAACGGTTAAGTAAAAGAGAATCCTCAACCAACCGACCAAGGTTAATTATGGTCAATGGTGTTTCCACCAAGGAAGCAAAATATTGGGAGGATTACCAATTCTCCGATGAATCGGATTCCGACGAGAATTCCGATGATGTTATAGAAATTACCCCAACTGAATTTAAAAAGGCAAAAGAAAATAATAAGGGAAAGGGCATAAAAATAGAGAAATCTAATTCCAACCCCGATGAACTTTATATGTATCGTCAACCCCCGAAGTTCTTAAGTTGTAACAATGACCCGGGAACCTCTAAACCACCAGGTTTTTCTAAACCAATGTGGACAACGACGGCTCGTATTAGGGGAATATCATATATCCCTAGAAACTTGGCAAAACGAACCAAAACTGAAGAAGAAGAAACGAGCGAGTCGGAATAAGATAGTTGTATTCGTGTGGTGTAATATATGTAATATAGTGTTCTTATGCTTTATGATATATGTAAAAATTGCTTGTATTAATAAGTATTTTTTTATGAATCTAACTCTTGTCTATTTTACAGTTTAAAAACACAAAATGGATAGACAACCCAATATTTTAAGAGACCTACCCGGAGACATGATTGATGAAATCTTGTCTAGAGTCGGCCAGAATTCCTCGGCACAACTATTTAAGGCGAGATCAGTTTGTAAGACATTCGAAGAACGTTCCAAGAATGTCTTGGTTTATAAGAGACTTTCGTTTGAAAGATGGGGGATATCACATTGGGAAACCCATAAGTTACGATGTGTTTACTTTGACGCATATATTGCGGGGAACCCAAATGCTATTTTACGCAACGGGTTAAGAAATTATTTTGACTCAATATATCCGAATATTGGACTTCGTGATTTAGAAAAAGCGGCTAGCATGCAACATAAAGAAGCATGTTATGCTTACGGATTAGTAATGTTCGCTTCTCACCAAAGTGAGAACAAGAACATCGGGCTAAAACTATTAAACAAAACGTTTCCACAAGTGACGGAGTCGGTAATTGGGGTAAGAAATGAGGTTTTTAGATTATTACGGGACTGTTGGACATTACGTAACCCTCGTCCCTTTGATGACGTTACAACACGCTGTCTTATCAACGGCCATAACGGTTATGTTGCACAAGACCAAGGATGGGAAGTAGTCCTAGTAAAACCAGAATGCATGACTTGTTTCTGGACGTATGAATTACGTGTCTTTATTGCCTTTGCCGAACGACTTGTGTACTAGCTAGAATTGTCTTCACAACTATCTTGTATCAAAGTTATTGTGTGCTATATTTCATGCTTTATGTAAAATAAGCGGTATTGTAAGTTTGTAAAATATTGTATAAAAGTTTGAACGCGAAATATTATTACAATCAGTTTTTCATATAGAATTGTAGTAGTTGAATTGTATATTAGCTACTAAGTATGAACTTAACGGGTAGGTACTACCCGAATTTAAACTTATAAAACGCTAATATGAAGAAAAAGCTTTTATAAATGAGTTCATATTATGCTACGAAATACTATTAACTACTCTTAATATTCTGTATGATTAACTTGTTCCATTTGACTATTTTGAAGGAAATGGCACCGACTACTCGACACACCGTGAATATGAATGAAGAGGAATTCCGTACTTTTCTAGCTTCAAACATAGCCGCGGTGCAGGCTGCGCTACATACCAACAATAACCTTGGATCTGGTAGTACAGGAAATCGTGTAGGATGCACCTACAAAGAATTCACTGCCTGCAAACCTTTGGAATTTGATGGAACCGAAGGACCGATCGGATTGAAACGGTGGACCGAGAAGGTCGAATCGGTGTTTGCCATAAGTAAGTGTACTGAAGAGGACAAAGTGAAGTACGCTACGCATACCTTCACAGGTTCTGCATTAACATGGTGGAATACCTATCTAGAGCAAGTGGGACAAGACGATGCGTACGCACTACCGTGGTCAGCATTCAAGCACTTGATGAACGAGAAGTACCGTCCCAGAACCGAGGTCAATAAGCTCAAGACAGAACTTAGAGGGTTACGAACCCAAGGATTTGATATTAGCACGTACGAAAGACGATTCACAGAATTGTGCCTATTGTGTCCGGGAGCATTCGAAGATGAGGAAGAGAAGATCGACGCGTTTGTGAAAGGATTACCGGAAAGAATCCAAGAAGATATAAGTTCACACGAGCCCGCCTCCATACAACAGGCATGTAGAATGGCTCACAAACTAGTGAACCAGATTGAAGAAAGAATTAAAGAACAGACTGCTGAAGAGGCCAATGTGAAGCAAGTCAAAAGAAAGTGGGAGGAAAACGGTGATAAGAATCACCAATACAACAACAACAGCAATTACAACAATAATCGCAACAATTATCCCAACAATCGCAACATCAATCGCAACTACAACAAACGGCCCAACAACAACAACAACAACAACAACAACTACAACAATCATCCCAACAACAATAATAACCGCAACAACAACAACAATCAGAAGCAGCTATGCCAAAGGTGTGAAAAGAATCACTCGGGGTTCTGCACCAAATTTTGCAACAAGTGTAAAAGAAATGGTCATAGCGCGGCGAAGTGTGAGGTCTACGGACCAGGGGTTAATAGAACGAAAGGAACAAATGGTGTCGGAACGAGTAATGGCGGAGCAAGTAGTGTCGGAGCAAGTTATGCCAATGTAGTTTGTTATAAATGTGGAAAACCAGGCCACATTATTAGAAATTGCCCGAACCAGGAGAACACGAATGGACAAGGCCGTGGAAGAGTTTTCAATATTAATGCGGTAGAGGCACAGGAAGACCCGGAGCTTGTTACGGGTACGTTTCTTATTGACAATAAATCTGCTTACGTTTTATTTGATTCGGGTGCGGATAGAAGCTATATGAGTAGAGATTTTTGTGCTAAATTAAGTTGTCCATTGACGCCTTTGGATAGTAAATTTTTACTCGAATTAGCAAATGGTAAATTAATTTCAGCAGATAATATATGTCGGAATCGAGAAATTAAACTGGTTAGCGAAACATTTAAGATTGATTTGATACCAGTAGAGTTAGGGAGTTTTGATGTGATAATCGGTATGGACTGGTTGAAAGAAGTGAAAGCGGAGATCGTTTGTTACAAAAATGCAATTCGCATTATACGAGAAAAAGGAAAACCCTTAATGGTGTACGGAGAAAAGGGCAACACGAAGCTACATCTTATTAGTAATTTGAAGGCACAAAAACTAATAAGAAAAGGTTGCTATGCTGTTCTAGCACACATCGAGAAAGTACAAACTGAAGAAAAGAGCATCAATGATGTTCCCATTGCAAAAGAATTTCCCGATGTATTTCCGAAAGAATTACCGGGATTACCCCCACATCGATCCGTTGAATTTCAAATAGATCTTGTACCAGGAGCTGCACCAATAGCTCGTGCTCCTTACAGACTCGCACCCAGCGAGATGAAAGAACTGCAAAGCCAATTACAAGAACTTTTAGAGCGTGGTTTCATTCGACCAAGCACATCACCATGGGGAGCTCCTGTTTTGTTTGTCAAGAAGAAAGATGGTACATTCAGGTTGTGTATCGACTACCGAGAGTTGAACAAACTTACCATCAAGAACCGCTACCCACTACTGAGAATCGATGACTTATTTGATCAACTACAAGGCTCGTCTGTTTATTCAAAGATTGACTTACGTTCCGGGTATCATCAAATGCGGGTGAAAGAAGATGATATTCCAAAGACTGCTTTCAGAACACGTTACGGTCATTACGAGTTTATGGTCATGCCGTTTGGTTTAACTAATGCACCAGCTGTGTTCATGGACCTTATGAACCGAGTGTGTGGACCATACCTTGACAAGTTTGTCATTGTTTTCATTGATGACATACTTATTTACTCAAAGAATGACCAAGAACACGGTGAACATTTGAGAAAGGTGTTAGAAGTATTGAGGAAGGAAGAATTGTACGCTAAGTTTTCAAAGTGTGCATTTTGGTTGGAAGAAGTTCAATTCCTCGGTCACATAGTGAACAAAGAAGGTATTAAGGTGGATCCGACAAAGATAGAAACTGTTGAAAAGTGGGAAACCCCGAAAACTCCGAAACACATACGCCAGTTTTTAGGACTAGCTGGTTACTATTGAAGGTTCATCCAAGACTTTTCCAGAATAGCAAAACCCTTGACTGCATTAACGCATAAAGGGAAGAAATTTGAATGGAATGATGAACAAGAGAAAGTGTTTCAGTTATTGAAGAAAAAGCTAACTACGGCACCTATATTGTCATTGCCTGAAGGGAATGATGATTTTGTGATTTATTGTGACGCATCAAAGCAAGGTCTCGGTTGTGTATTAATGCAACGAACGAAGGTGATTGCTTATGCGTCTAGACAATTGAAGATTCACGAACAAAATTATACGACGCATGATTTGGAATTAGGCGCGGTTGTTTTTGCATTAAAGACTTGGAGGCACTACTTATATGGGGTCAAAAGTATTATATATACCGACCACAAAAGTCTTCAACACATATTTAATCAGAAACAACTGAATATGAGGCAGCGTAGGTGGATTGAATTATTGAATGATTACGACTTTGAGATTCGTTACCACCCGGGGAAGGCAAATGTAGTAGCCGATGCCTTGAGCAGGAAGGACAGAGAACCCATTCGAGTAAAATCTATGAATATAATGATTCATAATAACATTACTACTCAAATAAAGGAGGCGCAACAAGGAGTTTTAAAAGAGGGAAATTTAAAGGATGAAATACCCAAAGGATCGGAGAAGCATCTTAATATTCGGGAAGATGGAACCCGGTATAGGGCTGAAAGGATTTGGGTACCAAAATTTGGAGATATGAGAGAAATGGTACTTAGAGAAGCTCATAAAACCAGATACTCAATACATCCTAGAACGGGGAAGATGTACAAGGATCTCAAGAAACATTTTTGGTGGCCGGGTATGAAAGCCGATGTTGCTAAATACGTAGGAGAATGTTTGACGTGTTCTAAGGTCAAAGCTGAGCATCAGAAACCATCAGGTCTACTTCAACAACCCGAAATCCCGGAATGGAAATGGGAAAACATTACCATGGATTTCATCACTAAATTGCCAAGGACTGCAAGTGATTTTGATACTATTTGGGTAATAGTTGATCGTCTCACCAAATCAGCACACTTCCTACCAATAAGAGAAGATGACAAGATGGAGAAGTTAGCACGACTGTATTTGAAGGAAGTTGTCTCCAGACATGGAATACCAATCTCTATTATCTCTGATAGGGATGGCAGATTTATTTCAAGATTCTGGCAGACATTACAGCAAGCATTAGGAACTCGTCTAGACATGAGTACTGCCTATCATCCACAAACTGATGGGCAGAGCGAAAGGACGATACAAATGCTTGAAGACATGCTACGAGCATGTGTTATTGATTTCGGAAACAGTTGGGATCGACATCTACCGTTAGCAGAATTTTCCTACAACAACAGCTACCATTCAAGCATTGAGATGGCGCCGTTTGAAGCACTTTATGGTAGAAAGTGCAGGTCTCCGATTTGCTGGAGTGAAGTGGGGGATAGACAGATTACGGGTCCAGAGATTATACAAGAAACTACCGAGAAGATCATCCAAATTCAACAACGGTTGAAAACCGCCCAAAGTCGACAAAAGAGCTACGCTGACATTAAAAGAAAAGATATAGAATTTGAAATTGGAGAGATGGTCATGCTTAAAGTTGCACCTTGGAAAGGCGTTGTTCGATTTGGTAAACGAGGGAAATTAAATCCAAGGTATATTGGACCATTCAAGATTATTGATCGTGTCGGACCAGTAGCTTACCGACTTGAGTTACCTCAAAAACTCGCGGCTGTACATAACACTTTCCACGTCTCGAATTTGAAGAAATGTTTTGCTAAAGAAGATCTCACTATTCCGTTAGATGAAATCCAAATCAACGAAAAACTTCAATTCATCGAAGAACCCGTCGAAATAATGGATCGTGAGGTTAAAAGACTTAAGCAAAACAAGATACCAATTGTTAAGGTTCGATGGAATGCTCGTAGAGGACCCGAGTTCACCTGGGAGCGTGAAGATCAGATGAAGAAGAAATACCCGCATCTATTTCCAGAAGATTAGTCAACACCTTCAACAGCTTAAAATTTCGGGACGAAATTTATTTAACGGGTAGGTACTGTAGTGACCCGAACTTTTCCATGTTTATATATATTAATTGAGATTGATATTTACATGATTAAATGTTTCCAACATGTTAAGCAATCAAACTTGTTAAGACTTGATTAATTGAAATATGTTTCATATAGACAATTGACCACCCAAGTTGATCGGTGATTCACGAACGTTAAAACTTGTAAAAACTATATGATGACATATATATGGATATATATATATATATATAGTTAACATGATACTATGATAAGAAAACATATCATAAAGTATATTAACAATGAACTACATATGTAAAAACAAGACTACTAACTTAATGATTTTTAAACGAGACATATATGTAACGATTATCGTTGTAAAGACATTTAATGTATATATATCATATTAAGAGATATTCATACATGATAATATCATGATAATATAATAATTTAAAATCTCATTTGATATTATAAACATTGGGTTAACAACATTTAACAAGATCGTTAACCTAAAGGTTTCAAAACAACACTTACATGTAACGACTAACGATGACTTAACGACTCAGTTAAAATGTATATACATGTAGTGTTTTAATATGTATTTATACACTTTTGAAAGACTTCAATACACTTATCAAAATACTTCTACTTAACAAAAATGCTTACAATTACATCCTCGTTCAGTTTCATCAACAATTCTACTCGTATGCACCCGTATTCGTACTCGTACAATACACAGCTTTTAGATGTATGTACTATTGGTATATACACTCCAATGATCAGCTCTTAGCAGCCCATGTGAGTCACCTAACACATGTGGGAACCATCATTTGGCAACTAGCATGAAATATCTCATAAAATTACAAAAATATGAGTAATCATTCATGACTTATTTACATAAAAACAAAATTACATATCCTTTATATCTAATCCATACACCAACGACCAAAAACACCTACAAACACTTTCATTCTTCAATTTTCTTCATCTAATTGATCTCTCTCAAGTTCTATCTTCAAGTTCTAAGTGTTCTTCATAAATTCCAAAAGTTCTAGTTTCATAAAATCAAGAATACTTTCAAGTTTGCTAGCTCACTTCCAATCTTGTAAGGTGATCATCCAACCTCAACAAATCTTTGTTTCTTACAGTAGGTTATCATTCTAATACAAGGTAATAATCATATTCAAACTTTGGTTCAATTTCTATAACTATAACAATCTTATTTCAAGTGATGATCTTACTTGAACTTGTTTTCGTGTCATGATTCTGCTTCAAGAACTTCGAGCCATCCAAGGATCCATTGAAGCTAGATCCATTTTTCTATTTTCCAGTAGGTTTATCCAAGGAAATTAAGGTAGTAATGATGTTCATAACATCATTCGATTCATACATATAAAGCTATCTTATTCGAAGGTTTAAACTTGTAATCACTAGAACATAGTTTAGTTAATTCTAAACTTGTTCGCAAATAAAAGTTAATCCTTCTAACTTGACTTTTAAAATCAACTAAACACATGTTCTATATCTATATGATATGCTAACTTAATGATTTAAAACCTGGAAACACGAAAAACACCGTAAAACCGGATTTACGCCGTCGTAGTAACACCGCGGGCTGTTTTGGGTTAGTTAATTAAAAACTATGATAAACTTTGATTTAAAAGTTGTTATTCTGAGAAAATGATTTTTATTATGAACATGAAACTATATCCAAAAATTATGGTTAAACTCAAAGTGGAAGTATGTTTTCTAAAATGGTCATCTAGACGTCGTTCTTTCGACTGAAATGACTACCTTTACAAAAACGACTTGTAACTTATTTTTCCGACTATAAACCTATACTTTTTCTGTTTAGATTCATAAAATAGAGTTCAATATGAAACCATAGCAATTTGATTCACTCAAAACGGATTTAAAATGAAGAAGTTATGGGTAAAACAAGATTGGATAATTTTTCTCATTTTAGCTACGTGAAAATTGGTAACAAATCTATTCCACCCATAACTTAATCAACTTGTATTGTATATTATGTAATCTTGAGATACCATAGACACGTATACAACGTTTCGACCTATCATGTCGACACATCTATATATATTTCGGAACAACCATAGACACTCTATATGTGAATGTTGGAGTTAGCTATACAGGGTTGAGGTTGATTCCAAAATATATATAGTTTGAGTTGTGATCAATACTGAGATACGTATACACTGGGTCGTGGATTGATTCAAGATAATATTTATCGATTTATTTCTGTACATCTAACTGTGGACAACTAGTTGTAGGTTACTAACGAGGACAGCTGACTTAACAAACTTAAAACATCAAAATATATTAAAAGTGTTGTAAATATATTTTAAACATACTTTGATATATATGTATATATTGTTATAGGTTCGTGAATCAACCAGTGGCCAAGTCTTACTTCCCGACGAAGTAAAAATCTATGAAAGTGAGTTATAGTCCCACTTTTAAAATCTAATATTTTTTGGGATGAGAATACATGCAGGTTTTATAAATGATTTACAAAATAGACACAAGTACGTGAAACTACATTCTATGGTTGAATTATCGAAATCGAATATGCCCCTTTTTATTAAGTCTGGTAATCTAAGAATTAGGGAACAGACACCCTAATTGACGCGAATCCTAAAGATAGATCTATTGGGCCTAACAAACCCCATCCAAAGTACCGGATGCTTTAGTACTTCGAAATTTATATCATATCCGAAGGGTGTCCCGGAATGATGGGGATATTCTTATATATGCATCTTGTTAATGTCGGTTACCAGGTGTTCACCATATGAATGATTTTTATCTCTATGTATGGGATGTGTATTGAAATATGAAATCTTGTGGTCTATTATTATGATTTGATATATATAGGTTAAACCTATAACTCACCAACATTTTTGTTGACGTTTAAAGCATGTTTATTCTCAGGTGAATATTAAGAGCTTCCGCTGTTGCATACTAAAATAAGGACAAGATTTGGAGTCCATGTTTGTATGATATTGTGTAAAAACTGCATTCAAGAAACTGATTTTGATGTAACATATTTGTATTGTAAACCATTATGTAATGGTCGTGTGTAAACAGGATATTTTAGATTATCATTATTTGATAATCTACGTAAAGCTTTTTAAACCTTTATTTATGAAATAAAGGTTATGGTTTGTTTTAAAAATGAATGCAGTCTTTGAAAAACGTCTCATATAGAGGTCAAAACCTCGCAACGAAATCAATTAATATGGAACGTTTTTAATCAATAAGAACGGGACATTTCATGTAAACCCCATGCGATCGCATGGGGTGCCGGCTACAGTGTTTTCAGCTCTTTTTTTTAATATAAAACCTTATACCTTATATATATATAATAAAAATTTAAAAATTTATTTCTTTTTAGGATGAGGGCGTTTCGGATCGTTGTCCTAGTCCGTCCCTCGACAAAAATTTTAAAATTTCTCATTTTTAAGTGCGGTTTTAAAAGCAAAGATTTTTGGGTTTTTTAATATTTTTGGCATACTTTAATTCAATAAGATTAAAAATAATGATAATAATAGTTCTCGTCCCTCCCTTGGGTAGAGCAATTTCGATTCAAAGACCTAGTCTTCAACTCACGACGAATTTTAAAAATCATATTTTTAACTTAGCGAAATAAAGTAAAAATTTTTTTGTTTTTAAATTCACACCAAACTTAAATTTAAAATGCATAAAATTAAAAATTCATATTAAAAATTCACACCAAACTTAAATTATATTTTTGTTTTTATACATACAAACTTATATTAAAAATATTAATTTTTTAGATATTTACAATTTTAAAGAAGTTTACAATATTAATTTAATATTTATATATTAATTTTAAAAACATGGTAAAAAAAAATTGAAAATCTTTTTGGCTTTTATCCCACTTTAATCAATCAAATATTATCAAAAATATGCACCCCTCTTTTCGGTAAAGTAATTTCGGTTTCATAACCTAATTTAACTCATGACGAATTTTTGAAATATTTTAGGTTGATTTATTAAAGATATTTATACCTTAAGAATAAACGTTAAATTTCGCAGTGATGTAATAAATTTTTGTATGATATCAATAATTTCGGTCGCAAGACCTAATTTTATCGAATACCAATTTAATACTTTATAGCGAACAAATTAGCGTTTATTATCAAAAGGTTAAAAATAAAAATAAAAATAAAAATGAAAACTGTACAAACTTACCTGTGAAAGAGATTTCTTAGTGATATGCTCTAGCCCACTCATAAGATAGTCGGACTAATTGGTTTTCCATGGCTACATAGGCATAACCTCGAGCATTCAACGTTTTTTCTTCTAAACATATAAACGGTCCATCTCTGCATAGCGTAACAAATTCGGTATTGGAATATGTCTGATTCGTCGAACATTTTCCTTCGTGTGACCATTTTCCGCATTTGTGACATCTTTCAAGGTGTCGTGCTCTTCTTTTCGCTGCGGATTTTGATTTTCCTTTACCAAATTGTAACTTATTATCTTTGCATCTGGATTCTTTTCTTACTCCGTCCAATTTTTCTCTGATTACTGATACTATTTTATTTGGAAGGGTGTCGTTATTACGTTTAGTGATCAAAGCGTGTAGCATTAGACCATGGTTTAGTTCACAGGAAGTCTTCATTTCGTAAAACCTAAAAAAAATAAAAATTCAGAATGGGGGGAGAAGACTAGTTCTTTAGGGTCTGCCAGGGAAAGACCATACGGGTTCCATTTTCGAGAACTACACGAAAACAAAAAATCTAACTCTAACAGAAATACATATTATCCTTTAAAGACTTGATTCTCCCCACACTTAGTTAGATGTGGTGTCGAAATTATGATTAACTTCATTGTCAACTTCCATCGGACTATCTATGTAATGTTTAACTCTGTGACCATTAACCTTAAATTCAAATCCATTTGAATTTATTAATTCTACTGTGCCGTATGGGAAAACTCTTTTGACTATGAATGGTCCAGACCATCTTGATTTCAATTTTCCAGGAAATAGCTTGAATCGTGAATTGAAAAGAAGAACTCTGTCTCCTTCTTTAAATTCTTTTGAACTTCTGATTCTTTTATCATGCCATTTCTTCATTCTTTCTTTATAGATTAATGAATTTTCGTATGCTTCTTGTCTTAATTCTTCTAATTCGTTTAATTGACTTAACCGTAGACGTCCAGCTTCATGTAAATCAAGATTACATGTCTTCAAAGCCCAAAATGCTTTATGTTCAATTTCTACTGGAAGATGACATGCTTTTCCGTAAATGAGTTTAAAAGGTGTGGTTCCAATTGGAGTTTTGTAGGCTGTTCTAAAAGCCCAGAGTGCATCCTCCAATTTAATGGACCATTCCTTCGGATTTGATCCTACGGTTTTCTCTAGAATACGTTTTAAAGCTCGGTTGGTATTTTCAACTTGTCCACTTGTTTGTGGATGATATGCAGTGGAGATTTTATGAGTTACTCCATATCTTTTAAGAACTTTCTCAAGTTGGTTATTACAGAAATGAGTTCCCCGATCACTTATTAAAGCTTTCGGTGTTCTAAACCTAGCAAAAAGACGTTTTAAAAAGTTGACTACAACTCGTGCATCGTTAGTTGGGAGAGCTTGTGCTTCCGCCCATTTAGATACATAATCAATGGCAACGAGAATATATAGATTATTATGAGATTTTAGAAATGGACCCATAAAGTCAA
Organism: Rutidosis leptorrhynchoides; assembly: GCF_046630445.1. Lineage (NCBI taxonomy): Eukaryota > Viridiplantae > Streptophyta > Magnoliopsida > Asterales > Asteraceae > Rutidosis > Rutidosis leptorrhynchoides. The sequence goes on along the minus strand of NC_092343.1, from coordinate 292,095,022 downwards.
TACCCCAAATGTCAAATACTTCACATACTTGAATGACATTTTGTGGCATTTCATCACGTTGACTTATTTTTCCGGCCCTTTGACAAGCATCACAGGATTTGCAAAGAAGGTGTGCGTCTTTGAAAATTGTAGGCCAATAGAATCCAACATTGTAAACTTTTCTTGCTGTGAGTTGAGGCCCATAATGCCCTCCTGTTGGTCCTGTGTGACAATGGTTTAAGATTTGACTGGCTTCATCTCCGAATACACATTGGCGTATTATTCCATCGGAACAACTTTTAAACAAATGTGGATCTTCCCAGAAATAGTGTTTTATATCACTAAAGAATTTCTTTCTTTTTTGGTACGATAATCCTTTTTCAAGGAATCCACATACTAAATAGTTTGCATAGTCTGCAAACCATGGAATTTCATTATAATCTATCTTCAATAGATATTCATCAGGAAAGTTGTCTTGTATGGCCGATTTATTTAGAACTTCTAATTCGGGATTTTCAAGACAAGAAAGATGATCAGCGGCGAGATTTTCTGCTCCCTTTTTATCTCGGATTTCAATATCAAACTCTTGTAAGAGTAAGATCCAACGGATTAATCTTGGTTTAGCATCTTGTTTTGAAAATAGGTATCTAAGAGCAGAATGGTCGGTATAGACCACTGTTTTAGCTAGAACGAGATATGATCGAAATTTGTCAAAAGCAAAGACAATAGCAAGGAGTTCTTTTTCAGTAGTTATGTAATTTATTTGTGCTCCTTGTAACGTCTTACTAGCATAATATATAGGTTGAAATCGTTTTTCAATCCTTTGTCCTAAAACGGCTCCCATTGCAAAATCACTTGCATCGCACATTAGTTCAAATGGTAGATTCCAATTTGGAGTTATCATAATCGGCGCATTAGTGAGTTTTTCTTTAAGTATATTAAAAGATTTGATACATTCATCTGAAAAGATGAATGGAGCATCCTTTTCTAGGAGTTTATTCATAGGAGTGGCAATTTTAGAAAAATCTTTTATGAAACGTCGGTAAAAACCGGCATGCCCTAGAAAACTCCTAACTCCTCTAACATTGGTGGGATGTGGAAGTTTAGCAATTACATCTACTTTAGCTCTATCCACTTCAATTCCTTTCTTTGAAATTTTATGTCCAAGAACGATGCTTTCTTTAACCATGAAATGGCATTTCTCCCAATTTAGAACTAGATTTGATTGTTCATATCTAATAAGCATTCGTTCAAGATTAACTAGACATGATTCAAATGTATCACCAAAGACTGAAAAGTCATCCATGAAAACTTCCATGCATTCTTCTATCATGTCGTGAAAAATCGCCATCATGCACCTTTGAAAGGTTGCAGGGGCGTTGCAAAGTCCAAATGGCATGCGTTTGTAAGCAAAAGTACCATAAGGGCACGTGAACGTGGTTTTTTCTTCGTCCTCGGGTGCTATTGGAATTTGAAAATATTCGGAAAAACCATCAAAAAAACAATAGTAACTATTTCCAGCTAATCTTTCCAACATTTGATCAATGAAAGGTAAGGGAAAGTGATCTTTTCTGGTGGCGTCATTTAATTTTCTATAATTAATACATACACGCCATCCTGTTACAGTCCTAGTAGGAATAAGCTCATTTTTCTCATTTGTGATGACAGTCATGCCACCCTTCTTAGGCACGCATTGAACTGGGCTTACCCATGGACTATCAGAAATTGGATAAATTAAACATGTATCAAGCAGTTTAATAATTTATTTCTTAACAACATCTTGCATATTAGAATTTAGTCTTCGTTGGCGTTGCACATACGTTTTATGACCTTCTTCCATAAGGATTTTATGTGTGCAATACGAAGGACTTATTCCTTTAATATCATGAATCTTCCATGCAATGGCTGGTTTATGAGCTTTTAACACAGAAATGAGTTGTGATTTTTCATTTTCAGTAAGAGAAGACGATATTATTACAGGTAATTCAGATTCACCATGTAAATAAGCGTATTCCAAATGGTTTGGAAGTGGCTTTAACTCTAATGTCGGTGGTTCTTCTATCGATGATTTATATCGATATCTGTCTTCTTCTTTTAGCATTTGAATTTCTTCTGTTGTTGGTTCGTATCCATTAGCCATTAGTGTAGCTAGCATTTCAGTTTCATCAATTGGTTCAGTTCCTTCTCCTAAAGAACATTCTCCTGTTCCTTGTAATTCTGGAAATTCTTCTAACAATTCTGCATGTGATTCTATAGTTTGAATATAATAACATGTATCATCTGCAGATTGCGGTTGTTGCATTGCTCTATCAATAGAAAAGGTAACACTCTCGTCTTCTATACTTAGGGTAAGTTTCTTACCGAACACGTCTATCATTGCTTTAGCCGTGTTTAAGAATGGTCTTCCTAATATGAGAGGAACTTGAGAATCTTCTTCCATGTCCAGAACAACAAAATCTACTGGAAATACTAAAGTACCTACTTTAACTAGCATGTTTTCCATTATCCCTCTAGGATATTTTACTGATCTATCGGCTAGTTGTATACTTATTCTTGTTGGTTTCAATTCTCCAAGGTCTAGTTTAGCGGATAGTGAATACGACATTAAATTTATACTAGCACCTAAGTCTGCCAATGCTTCTATTGAACTAAGACTACCCAGAAAACATGGAATTGTGAAACTTCCTGGATCTGATAATTTTTCTGGTATCTTATTCAACAACACTGCTGAACAATTAGCATTCATAGTAACAGCCGAGAGTTCTTCCATTTTCTTTCTATTTGAGATTAGATCTTTCAGAAATTTAGCATATCTAGGCATTCCTGAATTCACATCAATGAAAGGAAGATTTACATTTATCTGTTTAAACATATCCAAGAATTTGGATTGCTCGGCTTCAAGTCTCTCTTTTTTCATTTTACTCGGGTAAGGAAGTGGTGGTTGGTATGGTTTAACATAAGGTTTTGCCTTAACTGTGTTATCTTCATTAACCTTTTCAACTACCGGTTCTTTTTCCTTATCTTGATCAGGTTGTGGTTCTTGTGGAGTAGGAATAGCTTCATCAGAAATTACAGGTATTTTAGGTGGTTTAAGTGTTGTATCACTTCTTATGGTAATGGCTTTAGCTGTTTCATTCTGGGGGTTAGCATTTGTATCACTAGGTAAACTTTCCGGTTTTTTTTCACCTATTAACCTTGCTAGGTTACTTACTTCTTGTTCCAGATTTTGAATAGAAGCTTGTTGATTTCTAAATGCTTGTGCATTTTGTTCATTGGTTTGTTTCTGAGATGTGAAAAATTGAGTTTGAGATTCAACTAGCTTCGACATCATATCTTCTAAATTCGGCTTTTTATCATCGGTTTGTGGTGGTTTGTTTTGAAAATTAGGTCTTTGCTGGTTATAAGTATTGTTGGATACTTGTTGATTGTTAGGACCTTGTTGGTTGTTGTATGGAACATTGCGATTATAATTCTGGTTTTGATTGTAAATCGGTCTTGGCGGTTGATAATTATTCTGATAATTATTTCCAGGCCTTTGGTTTAGATATGAAACATTCTCCCTTTGTTCCATTGTTAGTTCAATACTGAGACAATCTTTTGTTAAATGTGGTCCTCCACACTGCTCACAACTAATTTGTATTGAGTGTATATCCTTAGTCATCTTTTCCATTCGTCTCTCGACAGCATCTATCTTTGCGGAAATAGAATCTAAGTCATGGCTAGAATCGGCTCTAGCTGCTTTAGATGATCTAACGATATCTTTTTCTTGGTGCCACTCATGTGAGTGGGAAGCAGTGTTATCAATAATTTTGTAAGCATCAGTTTCGGTTTTCTTCATAATAGAACCCCCAGCTGCTATATCTATGTCTTTCCTTGTAATGATGTCGCATCCTTGGTAGAATATTTGTACTATTTGACAAGTGTCTAAACCATGTTGCGGACATCCTCTCAATAACTTTCCAAATCTGGTCCACGCCTCATATAGAGTTTCATTTGGTTTCTGTGTGAACGTTGCAATTTCTCCTTGAAGTCTTACGGCTTTAGATGCCGAAAAGAATTGTTTAAGAAATTTTTCAACTAAAACGTCCCATGTATCAATCGCCCCTTCAGGTAACGATTCTAACCAATCTTTGGCTTCTCCCTTTAAAGTCCAGGGAAATAACATGAGATATATCTGTTCATCCTCTACTTCTCGGATTTTAAATAGTGTACAGATCCTATTAAAGGTACGAAGATGTTCGTTTGGATATTCCTTCGGCGCACCACTAAATTGGCATTGATTAGCCACCATGTGTAGGATTTGTCCTTTGATTTCATAATCTGGTGCATTAATGTATGGATGAGTAATTGCGTGACCTTGGCCAGTGCATTTAGCTCTCATTCGGTCTTGCATACTTAGAGGTTCCAGATTCTCCATGATTGAATTTGTTGAATTTGAATCACTAGAGGATTCTGATTTAATGGATCGTTCCTCAACAATCTCTGTCTGAATGATTGGTGGTTCCGGAGGAAAAATTAATGGTTCAGGATCTATGAATCGTCCCTGAATATTCTCCGGATTCTCAATTGTGAGGTCGGGTTCAAAAAATGGATTATCGGAAATTTGAATTGGAGTACTTGGTCGACTGGATGACGATTCTAAAGAAAAATCAACGGCGATAATATTAGCTAGATGTCTTGATCGAGTTACCGGTGGTGAACGTACAAAAGGTGGTGAACGTTTTGCTCGGTGCATTCACTGAATATCCTATTAGTTTTTAAAAAGAAAAGAAAAATTATATAAGTTATCCAATTAATAGACTTTTCTGATTTTGCCCACGTTTTGAATAGCCAAAAGATGCAGCAGAGGGGCAAGATTCGTTTGGTCTCAATATAATTGAGTACTGTTTGGCTCCAATAACCCGGTCCACGTACAAATCCAACTATTACTACGAACCAGAAAATTTTGATGTCTTTCAATTTAACCGCTTAAAATAATTTTTCGTAATTTAAAGAAATTTAGAGAAGAAGTAGAAAATTCTATGTCCTAAAAACTAGAATGGCGAGAAATAAGAAAGAAAAAGAGCGCGTCGGTATTAAAATTGGAGAAATAAGAAAGAAAAAGAGTGACTTATAAAACTTTAAAACACTCGACTAACCTAACCTTATTATTATCACTAACTTAAAATTAAAATTGCAAATTGAGATTACTAATTGGAGTGATAATTGATACATAGGTAAAAGGCGTCGAAAAATAAAAATAAGAAAGTAGCGCGTTGAAACTTAAAAAGGAACTAAAAACTAAGAATTAAAAGTTGCGTCTAAAAATTATTAAAGCTTACAAGTAAAACTATATCCCAAATGACAATATCTTAAAAAGGAACTAAAACTTAAAAAGGCGTCGCAAAATTCTAAAGCACCTAAATCTTAGTCTAAAAAAAAAAGCCCTTAAGGGATTTTACGGCAAAGCCTAAAAATCTAGAAATATAAATAACTATGGCTAAAACTATATTTAAAACTAAAAACGAGCGAAAAATACAAATATTACGCTAAAAATAAATAAAAAGAGACAAAATATAAAAATAAACTAAAAGTTGTAAAAAGTACAATTTTTATAAAAATATTATTTTTATATTATTTATTTAATAAAACTATTAATTTTATATAAATTAATTAAACTAATTAAAACTAAATAATACAAAATACTAAAATTAAAACTAAATATTATAATAATAATACCCTAATTATGGTTTAATTAAATAATAATAATAATTACTCCGTATTTAATGCTGTTTAGGGTTTTACTGTGGCGTGTCAGGTGCCTTCATGCGATCGCATGAAGTTATGCCTTCGGGCTCATGCGATCGCATGAGCTTGGATTTTGGGCCAGGTTACGGGCTGCTACAGTACCAGGCCGAGAGCTTTTATATATTTTTTTATTAATTTTTTTTTCTGTTTTAAATTTTCTGTTTTATATATTTATATAATATATTTATATAAATTAAAAAAACTTATATTTTTATAAAATAAAGATAAAGAAACTTTTATAGAAGTTATATATTTAACAAATTCTTAAAAATATATAAATTTTGTTTTTTTCTTTTTATATTTTTGAACATATTATTTAAAACGTATTTTTACAAAAGCGTATTTTTATAAAAGTAAACTTAAAAATTAATAAAAATCTTTTTTTATAGCGTTGCGCTTCCGGCGTTTTAGCTGAATTGGTCCCCTGCAGCGGCGCCAAAAATACTTGATGTTATGCGAGGTGTATATGAAATAGCTTTATTTTTACTAGGAAATACTATTAAATACGATACAATTTTACACAAGATATTTATTTATTTATAGAATGGATATACCTAAACCTTGCTACAACACTTATAGGCAGTGTACCTAATCGTAAAGTAGTGAAGTTTTTAGTAAGTCCGGTTCGTTCCACAGGGAATCTTTTAAACAAAGCTTAACGCTATATTAGTTTTAATTTATAAAAATACAAATATATAAAATAATATTATTATTATAAAGGGGGGTTTTTACCGTTTAATGACCGGTTTGTCGATTTTAAAACTTTAGTCGCAGTTAAAACCTAATGTAAAATATTAAATAAATAAAAGACTTAATTTAAAGCGTAAAATAAATAACGATAATGAAATTGCAATAAATAAAAGTGCGATGAAATAAAATTGCGATAATTAAAAAGTGCAAAAATTAAAAGTGCAATTAAATACAATGATAATAAATAAAAGTGCAATTAAATACAATAACAATAAATAAAAGTGCAATAATTAGAAGTGCAATTAAATATGAAAATAAAGGAATTATGCTTATTTAAACTTCCGTAATCATGATGTTTGACGTGTGGATTTTTAGTTTTATGCCCATGGGTTAATTGTCCTTTGTCATGGATTATTTAATATGTCCGTCTGGTTTTTTTCCATAACAGTCCATCTGTCATAAATATAAAGTGCGAGTGTCCTCGTCAAATTATCCTTATACCCGAAGTCAAATATTCCAACTAATTGGGGACTTAAACTGTAACAAGGTCTTAATACTTTGTTTAATAATTATACCATGATATCGACTGCGTGTAACCCAAGGTTGTAATACTTTGTTATCAATTATGCCAAGTGTCCTTGTACATAATTTCACCCCTGTTTTAATAATTCCATAGACTATTAATCCATTCCCGTGTCCGGTTAAATGAACGATTATTCGTACATATAAATATCCCGCCCATCGTGTCCGATCGAGTGTATATGGTTATTTATAGGGACGTCCAATTGTAAATCTTTATATTAAAATTAACAAACTATTATTTAGTTAAACAAATATAAAGCCCATTAATAGCCCATAGTCTAATTTCCACAAGTGTCGTTCTTTTGTTCAAACCCCAATTATGGTACAAAGCCCAATTACCTAATTTTAGTATTTAGCCCAACATCATGATTACATCGACTTAAATAAGCATAATAATAACTTAGCTACGAGACATTAAATTAAAAAGGTTGAACATAACTTACAATGATTAAAAATAGCGTAGCGTTACACAGACAGAATTTCGACTTACACACTTACAACATTCGTTAACATACCCTTATTATTAGGATTTAAAATTAAAATTAAAATTAAAATATAAATATAAATATATATATATATATATATATATATATATATATATATATATATATATATATATATATATATATATATATATATATATATATATATATATATATATATATATTTTACGTATGATGAATGAGAAAAAGATGTGTTTTTGAGTCCAAAACTCGCGAACTTTATAGGACAGGCCTGGAAAAAGGGCTCATGCGATCGCATGGAGTTTCTTCCTCCAGGCCATGCGATCGCATGGCCGTCGGTGACAGCTCAAAGTTCCTTGTTTTCTTGTTTGTCGACGTTTTAATTAAATAAATATAATATATAAATAATTATAAGAATAATTTAAATATTATATTATATTTATGTGCATAGTTGACTTGTAATTTTTAGTCCGTTGCGTCGAGCGTTGAGAGTTGACTCTGGTCCCGGTTCCGGATTTTCGAACGTCCTTGCATATATTTTAATATTTTGTACTTTGTGTTTCGCGTCTTGTACTCTGGAAATTTTGAGACGTTTCTTATCAATAATTGGAACCTCTTTGATTGTATTTTGTACTTTTGAGCTTTTTGGTCGTTTGCGTCTTCAATTTGTCGAATCTGTTTTTTGTCTTCACCTTTTATTATTTAAACGAATATTACTTGTAAATAGAACAATTGCAACTAAAAGCTTGTCTTTCTTGAGGGATAATGCTATGAAATATATGTTCGTTTTTAGCATTATCATATACATATAACTATTGATGTAGAAACGCTGCGAGATTCAAAATACTGATTGCTGATTTCCCCGGTACTTGGTATGACAATTCTCGTTACAAGATCCGGATGAGTATATGATAGGGTTTCAATGAATGAAATGATTTTTCTGAAAGTCAAAGATCAACAAAGTTGTTGGTAAGTTTACTGTTAATGTGGTGGAATATAAGCGGTTCTACGGTAATGTTGACGAAAGACAAACTTATATATCAAGGTTATGATAGAGTTTATTCGAACGAAAGGTCGATGTTGATTTGCTGGAGCTGTGACAAAATTGGCTAATTTGAAAAGGAATTGCAAAGTTATTTTTGGTAATAACAATGCCAAAGGAGTTAGAACAGATACGTGTTAAACGTTTACTCAAATTCTGAGAGTTTTTCAGGTGCATAACTATATGCATAAATCTTTCCTTCCGTAGATGAAGTGAGGTTGGTTCATCCTCTCGATTGAGGTGTTTTCAAGAATCATGAAAGGTTTGAACGCATATTGTAATCGTCAAGATACAAATAAGGTTTTAAGATGAAATCAAGTGGCAAACTTGAAGACTTGTCTAGTTTCATATGTTATAATCAATATTTTAATTCATTTTAATTGTCCAATGTTATTAGCCCACAGTTAGTATTCCACAATTAGTAGTTCAACAATTCATATATATAGTTTAATATATAATATTCGAATTAATTAATACGTGTCGTGACCCATTATATACATGTCCCAGACTCGATCACAACTCAAGGTATATATATTATTTTAGAATCAACCTCAACCCTGTATAGCTAACTCGAACATTACCTCATATAGAGTGTCTATGGTTATTCCAAATAATATATATAGATGCGTCGATATGAGACATCAAAACCTTGTATACGTGTCCCGATATTTAAAGTGCGTAAAATAAATAACGGAAATTAAATGACGATAAATAAAATTGCGAGAATTAAATTTGCGATAATTAAATTGCGAAAAATAAATGTAATAAGGAATTAATAGTTAGCTAGGAACAGTTAGCTAGGAATAGTTAGCGTGGATTCTTAACAAAATTTCTCATAATTAATTTGTTTGTTTCTAACAAATTTTATTTTGTCCAATGTTTTCTTCATTATGCCACTTGTTGGATTCTGATAAGTCAAAATCCAAATACGAAATTGAATGAAAATGGTTATTCTGTGGTGAACGGATTCGTATATCTGTGGATGTAAGTAGGATAGTAAATGACTGTTGAATCAGATTCGAAGAATGTACAGTGTAACTTATTAATGTGAAATTTAAATATTCCTCGGGTATTACCTACCCGTTAAAATATTTTCACCATTAACAGTTTGTACGAAAGAATTTTTAATTACAATCTTTATGAAAGCATATATACATATATATTTTCTTCAGATTTAATCATGGATTTAATGAGTCAATATGATATTAATCTCATTTGATTTACCGTTAGATCTAAAATAGATAATCTCTAAAATATTAGAGATTACATAATCGTCATGTAGAACGAAGATAAACGACGTAGAACGAAGGTTATGCTTGAGGTATAGTTTGGGATGTTGAGGCGTGTGTTGTTGGTGGTACATTGGTTGATGCTGGTGGTACTGTTAGTGCCGGAGATGTTGCTGAAGCTCGTACGTTTTGCACCATATTTTTCAAGGCTACAACTCGGGCGCGAAGCTCGTTGACTTATTATTCTGGAATGATTGTCGGTAGGAACGAGCGAATGAATAAGGTTTAGAATCTGAGTTGTGATATAATCGTGGCGAGATACTCTGGAAATAAGAGAGAAAATGGTGCTTCGAATAGGTTCGCCGGTAAGTGCTTCAGGTTCTTCGCCAAGAGGTGAATTCGGTTGGTGGAAGGGATCGCCTTCTTCACGTCTCCAATGATTTAGTAGACTACAAACCCATCAGATGAATTGGGGATGGCTGATTGGTTGATTCATTCTGGTGACGCTGCTTTCGGAGCTTAGGTGAACATCCATGTCAGAATCCGAGGGACTTGAACTAGTGGCGAGTTCCATTTTGTACGATTGAATAAAGGATTTTTTGATATGAAATGATTTCCGGCTATCGGATGATATTCTACATAGGATATCTATATAGAGCAAAAGATTTCGTAGATTATGGAGGAACTTACGGCATATGTCAGGCAAGTTTACAGTAACAAATGCGCTAAGATATGAATTTTGTCTATACACTATTCATGCAATCAATGCAGTAAGATATGTCTAGACTAAGAATGATAAGCAGGTAATTTCCTAAGAATGATAAGCAGATGATTTCCGACTAGAAATGATAAACAAAACTTTTGACATGCAGACACGGTCGAAGTCCAGACTCATTAATGCATCCTAACAACTACTAGTTAGACACACTAATGCAAGACCTGGTTCGCTAAGACCACCGCTCTGATACCAACTGAAATGCCCCGTTCATATCGATTATAAACGTTACATAATAATTGATTTCATTGCGAGGTATTTGACCTCTAAATGATACATTTTATAAACATTGCATTTGTTTTTGAAAGATAAACTTACATTACATCGAAAGTTGACAGGAATGCATACCATTTCATAATATCCAAACTATAAATGACTTAATAATAATCTTGATGAACTCAACGACTCAAATGCAACGTATTTTGAAATATGTCATGAATGACTCCAAGTAATATCTCTAAAATGAGCAAATGCACAGAGAAAGATTTCTTTCATACCTGAGAATAAACATGCTTTCAAGTGTCAACCAAAAGGTTGGTGAGTTCATTAGTTTATCATAAATAATCATTTCCATTTTAATATACCACAAGATTTTCATTTCATTTCTCATAAATATCATGCATCTGCATAAAAAATCATTCATATGGATTGAACACCTGATAATCGAAATTAATAAGATGCATATAGAATAACCCCATCATTCTGGGACAACTTCGGACATGATAAATTCACCATCATTCTGGGACAACTTCGAACATGATAAATACGCCGTCATTCCGGGACAACTTCGGACATCATAAATTTGCCATCATTCTGGGATAACTTCGGACATGATAAATTCGCCATCATTCCGGGACAACTTCGGACATAATAAATTCGCCATCATTCCGGGACAACTTCGGACATGATAAATTCGCCATCATTCCGGGACAACTTCGGACATGATAAAAAGGGCATATTCGATTTCGATAATTCAACCATAGAATGTAGTTTCGATTACTTGTATCTATTTCGTAAAACAGTTATAAAAGCAGCGCATGTATTCTTAGTCCCAAAAAATATATATTGCAAAAGCATTTAAAAAGGGAGCAAATGAAACTCACCATACTGTATTTTGTAGTAAAAATACATAGGATGACATTTAACAATGTAGGGTTGGCCTTAGATTCAAGAACATATATTAATTGCATTTCTATTAAAACATATAATAGAAATATCAAAATTTCATTTATTAATATATATTATTTATATATATTTTATGGTTATATAAGATTTATACTAGCTTTCATTTAAAAACATATAATGATGTTATATCTTAATTTATATATTTTATGTATTTATCTGGTATATGTATTTAAAGTGATTAATATAGTTATATTAATATCTATATATATTTAGGATTATATTAAAAAAATATCTAATTTGTTGTATGTAAGTTTTTATATAAGTAATGTTAATATGATTTATATATATAGTTATATGGAATATTAATATATTTGTAGTATATGTATTAAGTATGTTTTATGTACAAAAATATTTATTTGTTTAAAAATGATAGTTTTGATATTAATGATTTACTAATAATAATAATAATAATAATAATAATAATAATAATAATAATAATAATAATAATAATAATAATAATAATAATAACTTTATTAAAAAATGATAATATTAATAATATTAATGATATTGTTATTAATGATACTTTTGTTTAATAATAATAATAATAATACTAGTAATTACAAAAGTGATACTGATACTAATATTAATGAAAATAATGATAGTTCGTATTATTTTCATAATAACAATAATAATAATTCTAATCATAGTAATACTTATATTAATATTAGTAATACTAATAATAACGCTAATAACACTTAATAACGTTACTTAATAACAAAATGATAATAATATTAATCATAGTATTTATGTTAACGTAATAATAATAATGATAATACATCTAGCAGTAGTTAATAAATATGATAATAATAATAATAATAATAATAATAATAATATAATAATAATAATAATAATAATAATAATAATAATAATAATAAAATTCCTAGTTATAATCATAATTATAATAATAATAATGATGAATGATAATTAATACATATTAGTAATAATAATAATAATAACTATAATAATTAGTAGTAGTAACAATATTTAACAATAACAATATTCATAATAACATTAATAATAATAATGATAATGATAATAATAATAATAATAATAATAATAATAATAATAATAATAATAATAATAATAATAATAATAATAATAATAATAATAATAATAATAATTTTTAAAAATAGAACTACCTTTAGATAAGCTTTACGAAAAATTATGCCCGAAGCCGGGCTCGAACCCGAGACCTCTCGTTCCCACTCAACCACACCAACCAGTTGAGCTAATGTATCTTTCTGTTTTAATTCCTTACACCATAACTATATAACTCGTATTTAAACTGTTTTCCTTTTTGTTCTTCATCATCTCATACACAAATGGTAAGTGTGATCCGTAAGGATGCGTTTTTCGTCGGCCTCTTGTTGCGTAGTGGTAAGTGGTTAATGTTTGATCTACCGCTTTTCGTCGGCCACGTACGCATGAGAATATGGGACAAGTGGTATCCAATCGTGAGGATTCACTTTTTGTCGGTTCCATTGTAATGTTTGTTGGCCATGTTATCGATGTGTTGTTACCTTAGCGATGTACATGAAAAGGGTACGCTAAAGGGATTGCTAACTTGGTACGGGATTTGGAATGTTAACTTGTTTATGTCATGCGGTCGAGGCATGAGTTCGTTTCGGTTTAGGAATGAAGCGAGACTTAGTGCTCGGTTTGGTAGATTTGGTAAATCAAGGATGATGATTTAAATTGGAAAGGTAACTTTGTGTAAAGTCGCCTAAGGGAATTGTGTGAATCTTCGGAGTTGTGGAAATTGTTGAGGACATCGAATTTAGACGGATGTCGGAGGACCATGAATTGTGGTTCCTGTTTGTTAGAATGGCAAGGATCACGAGGACGTGATCGAGTTTAAGTGGGGGAGAGTTGTAAGACCCAAATATTTATGGTACATAATGTATTGATGGTGTACGATGCGTGTATGAGGTGTACGAAGCATGTACGTGTCACTTGCTCGAACGTCGAAGGAAACTGGACGTTGTCTGAAGTAACAAGGTGTGTACGTATCTTTTCAACCCCAAATAAAGTTTGTTTTGATGTTTCTAAGCCATACCATTGGAAAGAAAATCTTATTACGTTTCCAACGATATTTGATTCATCAAAAACGGATCTACGGTCAAAAAGTTATGGCCAAAACAAGTTACTGTAAACTGACCTGAAGGGTAGAGCGGCGTGCCACCTTTTGGCGCGGCGCGCCGATTGCTGCTGATGCAATTTTCAGCCTTTTTAAAGAGTTTAAATGAGGGGTACTTTGGTCTTTTCACTTGGGGTCGGTTTGGGGTCATCAAAACTGATCCATTGATCATTTTGGATCACATTTCACTCATCAAACACTCTTATCAAACCCTAGTAAGAGAAACCCACTTTTAGTGAGAGAGAGCTTGATTTGGAGAAGAAGGAGTTGGATTCTCACCAAAGCTCGGGTTTTTTGCTCTACTCGTCAACGGCATCATTTTGGTAGTATTGGTAAGTTCTAACTCCGAATTTCATTTGTTAAATTTGATATGCAAGTTAGGATTTGAGTTTAATTTGTAGTGAAACCCTCTTAGATGATGAAATGGGTTTATGGAGACTAGTTATTCTTGTCATTTGGAGGGTTTTGGGTAGGTTGACGATTTGGCCTTGACTAGGCTTTAATCTTGAGTTTAATCACTAAGCTTAGTGATTATGGAAGTGTTGGAATCACTTTAGGTGAATTTGGGTTGACTAATTTTGACTTGAGTCAAAATTAGGGTTTGGTGATGATTATGACCCAATTGTCGATTTAATAAGGTTTATAAACTTAAAATGGATTAAGTTGAAGTATAAAACCGAGTTAAATATGTTTTGGTGTCGAAACTTGCTAATGGTGTGATGTTGACTTCTTATGGGTCAAAATTAGGGTTTAAGTGTCTTTTTGGGCAAGATAGGTGTTTAACACCTATGATTGGGTTTAATTGGCATATTAGGACCATTCTCACTTGTGTTAGTGATTATTGGTTAGTTTGGGCACGGTTTGTACTTGGAAGTGCATTTGGGTTGAAATTGCACTTATTGGTGTTTTGGGCATAAGCTAGAACGTTTAGCTTATTTGTTTGTGAATTACTTAGGTAATTTGCATTTGGACGATTAGGAGCTCAAGCAGGATTGCTTTTTAAGTAATCGAGGTGAGTGGAATATTTATACGCTTATGTATATAATTTGGTTGCTTGTGTGCGATGTGGTAAGTGACATCCGTTAGGATTCACTTTTCGTGGACCACATTTGAGTTGGGAAAAATATAGTGAGTGATATCCGTGTGGATAGCTCTTCGTTGGCTATAATCGTTTTGTGTATGTGGCGAGTGATAAATGTATGACCTATCACTCTTTGTCGGCCACGTGTGTATATATATGGTGTTTGGAATGTGGTGAGTTATATTCGAAAGGAATGACTCTTTGTTGACCACGATTGGAGGTGAGCATGTGACGAGTGATTAATGTTCGACATATCACTCTTCGTCGGTCATATGTATGTGTGTTTGAGCATGTAGCGAGTGATTAACGTTTGACCTATCACTCTTCGTCGGCTACATGTGTATGTTTAGATATGTGGTGAGTGATTAATGTTTGACCTATCGCTCTTCGTCGGCCGCATATGTGTGTTGGGGTAAGTGGTGAGTGTATCCGTTTGGGGATCCGCTCTTCGTTGGCCACTTATCGTGGGATGGTAAGCGGTTTCGCTTTTCGTTGGCCATCCTTGTGATTGAGGTAAGTGTTAACATTTCGGTTGCACTTTTCGTCGGCCTCATGGTGCGTAGTGGTGAGTAGTTAACGATTTTGACCTACTACTCTTCATCGGCCACGTACGCGTGCGATGGTTGGTGAGTAGTTAACGATTTTGACCTACTACTCTTCGTCGGCCACCATCGAGTCGAATGTCGACATTGGGTATATTGGGATGTGTAATTTTATTAGCATTGTACGTATTTGTATTTGGTGTTGAGATCTCTATGCTAATGATGTTGACTTGTTGTACGTACAATTATTCGTTTATTCGATATTGCCGTTTGCTAATGTTATTGTGTTGTTGTGTAGGTGTATGCAAGTAATTGGATTATGTATGTATGCGTATAAGTATTTCATTCACTAAGCATTAGCTTACCCTCTCGTTGTTTACATTTTTAGGTTCGGAGGCGGACGTGGCAAGGGTATGCTCGGGATTTAGATGATTTCCCTTTTTGGTTGCTTGCTTAGATTACTTGTGGATTCGGCCTAGGATTTGGGTAGTTTATCCCCAAACATCATGCTCGTAGTTTGTTTGGAAATTAAACTAATGTGGTCGAAACTCAAACTTTCGTATGAAACTCGTAAAACGGCCGATGTGGGCCCCACTTTGTAAAACTTATTTTATGTTTGAATCGTGTTAGTTATACATATTTGAAGATGTGGGTAAAAGCGTTTCGTCTAAATATGTCGGGAAGTGGCCAATCTTTTTCACGTATAAAGACTTTTTGGACATACCAGTTTGGCGCGCCGCGCGGCCATATGGCGCGCCGCGCCATTTGCTGAACAAACAAATTTTTTTATTTTTGCATATTTCAGTTGCATAAGGGTTGGGTTGTTACAAGTGATATCAGAGCATGGTCTAAGGGATTTAGGTGACTTGAGATAGGCGCCTAGACTTAGACTTTTTGTGCGTGCTTAATTGTTGCGGGACTTGTAGGATTACGGGTCGGTTTGGGTTTTAGCTAGTGCCTTAGATTGTAGGTGAACTAGCTATGTATTGATTATGTGTTACTAATCATGTTGTTTTGTGTTGAACGCCTAGCGAGATGGTTGTTGTATTCATGAGCTCGGCATGGCGCGTGAGCGTAATAATGCTTTGCGACCATTATTACGGTTGCAAGCCAAGTCATGCAAGTGATGTACAACAAGTTTTGGACTAGATGGGATGCACGAACGTTGGCATACTTATATGATTGTGAATTTTGTTCGTGGCAGTGTATGTACTTTATTCGTGTTGCGTTCCTAACCAAGTACATTTCTTAGAATGA
The DNA here is from genome assembly GCF_046630445.1 of Rutidosis leptorrhynchoides. NCBI lineage: Eukaryota > Viridiplantae > Streptophyta > Magnoliopsida > Asterales > Asteraceae > Rutidosis > Rutidosis leptorrhynchoides. The sequence continues at coordinate 292,078,272 of NC_092343.1, read as the reverse complement.
AGACGAGGAACGGGCATGATAATGGTGATCAAGGCGATGACTCCGAGTTCACGGCCAAGGTTGAGGCCATTATACAAGGTTATCGTATGGAACTTCTAGAGGACGTTAGGAAGATGTTCCAAGACTCGATTAACGAGGAATTAGTCGATCTAGTCAAGGAACAAGTTAAGAATGTCCTTCACGAGGATAATGTGAGGCGGCGAGACTTCTACTACAAAAATTTCAAGGATTCTCAACCTCCCACTTTTGATGGTGAACGAGACCCACTTAAGAGTGCTCGTTGGATCTCCGATATGGAGGGGGCTTTTCGTACTAGTGAGTGCCCTCTCGACAAGAAGACGAGGTATGGTAGTAGTATGCTAAGGGGTGACGCCAAGTTGTTGTGGGATGCGAAAATCCAACTATATGGTGAGGAACAATGTATGGACTTCACATGGGACGATTTTAAGACGGAATTTTTTAATGAGTATCGAACTTCGGCCGATATTTCTAGGCTTAAGGACGAATTGCGTGCTTTGAGGAAAGGGTCAATGGATTTAAACACTCTCAAATCCGTTTTCTTATCAAACCCCCAATTTTGCCCGGAGTATGTCGGTAATGATAAAATGTTGAAGGAAGACTTCTATCGAATCTTGAACGATGGTTATCAAGAGAAGATTAGCGTAAACGTGGTGAAAACTTTTGACGAGTTGTTTGACATGGCGAAGGGTTTTGAGGAGTTTGTCCTTAGGAAAAGTGTTTCCGATGTTAGTAAGCGGAAGTCCGAGACTACGATGCATTCGAACAAGAAAAGTAAGAGCACTTCCGAGGGTGGCGGAAGTGTGAAGAAGAGTGGCACCAGTGGTTTTGTGCCCACGTGTTATAATTGCGGGGAACGGGGTCATTTGTCGCGTGAATGTACGAATGCGAAGACTAACAAGGTTACTTGTTTTAATTGTCGAAAAAAGGGACACCGAAAGTCGGCGTGCCCAGATCTTGTTGGCGATGCATGAGAACCTAACGACGGTGTTCAGGTACTTTTCGATTATCTTATTGAAACGTACTTATGATGTTGTTTAATGCATTTTGTGTTAGTGCGTAGTGTAATGAGGGGTAGCGTTCCTTATGGAATTACCCTATGGTGATGGTCCGATTGTCGGGCGAAGCGCGTAAGACTTGGTGCAACCAAGCATTCCTTGATATTTGGGAAATGTTTATACCAAGCCATATGGGTGAAACCCTTGAGATCAAGTATTTTGAGTCTCGATGTATGATTTGTGAAGGAGTCTACACGACGCGATGTTAGGTGCCTCTTTCATACCTACAAGTGTAGTGTTCAACTCCGATGGTAATGCAGTTACAATGTGCTTAGGGTACCGGAGAAACCCTTAGGTACATGAGTGACCAAGTGGAATTTGACAAGCCATAGCAATTGGATGATTGCGAGAGTAAAGTTGTGTAACTTGTGGTAAACCCTTTGTTCGAAGTGTTTAAGGATTGATTGAAATCCTTCGTGTGCTCACGGTTGGAGCAAGATGGGGTGATGGGTCGTGTGAACCCAATTGTTAGTAAAGTCTACCTTTGGTAGCATTGTACGGTTGTGCAAAATGCGGTTATGGAATTTAGTTCCAAGTGAGGGATTTACACTCCCACACGAGGAGGTTTTTAGTGTGAGATTTCGGATGATGCTCATAGTAGATCTGAAAATTTGTGTCGAGACCTAGATTTGGTCGATTTGCGGTAGAGTACAATTTCGGTTAAAATTGTACTTATGATTTTGGACTTAAAATTATCACCAAGGTGGTAATGTGGGAAATCTCGTTGAGAGATAATGGGCGTGTTTGACGAGCAAGGAAATCCCTCGGTTAAGGGATGTACGTGTTGAATTCTCTTTTAGAGAATTATTGTTTTGCGCCTATGTGCGATATAGGTGGTTCTTGCTCGATTGTGATGGCGATATTCGCGCGTGCGGATATTTCGTGTGCGGAAATTCCTGGATGTGTGGAATGATTCTAAGTATGCGCATATACTTAATTTGTTTGTATGTATTGTGGCAAGTGCTATCCAATTGTGAGGATTCACTTTTCGTTGGCCACGGTTGAGGTGTGATAAGTAGTAAGTGTTATCCGCGGTGGTACACTTTTCGTCGGCTACTTATTGTTGTGCGGAGTGCTTTTTTCAGTTAGGAATCGCACTTGTTTGGCCATATGCGAGGAGAGGTAAGTGTGATCCGTAAGGATGCACTTTTCGTCGGCCTCTTGTTGCGTAGTGGTAAGTGGTTAACGTTTGATCTACCGCTTTTCGTCGGCCACGTACGCGTGAGAATATGGGACAAGTGGTATCCAATCGTGAGGATTCACTTTTTGTCGGCTCCATTGTAATGTTTGTTGGCCATGTTATTGATGTGTTGTTACCTTAGCGATTTACATGAAAAGGGTACGCTAAAGGGATTGCTAACTTGGTACGGGATTTGGAATGTTAACTTGTTTATGTCATGCGGTCGAGGCATGAGTTCGTTCCGGTTTAGGAATGAAGCGAGACTTAGTGCTCGGTTTGGTAGATTTGGTAAATCAAGGATGATGATTTAAATCAGAAAGGTAACTTTGTGTAAAGTCGCCTAAGGGAATTGTGTGAATCTTCGGAGTTGTGGAAATTGTTGAGGACATCGAATTTGGACGGATGTCGGAGGACCATGAATTGTGGTTCCTGTTTGTTAGAATGGCAAGGATCACGAGGACGTGATCGAGTTTAAGTGGGGGAGAGTTGTAAGACCCAAATATTTATGGTACATAATGTATTGATGGTGTACGATGCGTGTATGAGGTGTACGAAGCATGTACGTGTCACTTGCTCGAACGTCGAAGGAAACTGGACGTTGTCTGAAGTAACAAGGTGTGTGCGTATCTTTTTAACCCCAAATAAAATGTGTGTTGATGTTTCAAAGCCTTACCATTGGAAAGAAAATCTTATTACGTTTCCAACGATATTTGAATCATCGAAAACGGAGCTACGGTCAAAAAGTTATGGCCAAAACAAGTTACTGAAAACTGACCTGAAGGGTGGAGCGGCGCGCCACCTTTTGGCGCAGCGCGCCGATTGCTGCTGATGCAATTTTCAGCCTTTTTAAAGAGTTTAAATGAGGGGTACTTTGGTCTTTTCACTTGGGGTCAGTTTGGGGTCATCAAAACTGATCCATTGATCATTTTGGATCACATTTCACTCATCAAACACTCTTATCAAACCCTAGTGAGAGAAACCCACTTTTAGTGAGAGAGAGCTTGATTTGAAGAAGAAGGAGTTGGATTCTCACCAAAGCTCGGGTTTTAAAGTTGCTCTACTCGTCAACGGCATCATTTTGGTAGTATTGGTAAGTTCTAACTCCGAATATCATTTGTTAAATTTGATATGCAAGTTAGGATTTGAGTTAGATTTGTAGTGAAACCCTCTTAGATGATGAAATGGGTTTATGGAGACTAGTTATTCTTGTCACTTGGCGGGTTTTGGGTAAGTTGACGATTTGGCCTTGATTAGGCTTTAATCTTGAGTTTAATCACTAAGCTTAGTGATTATGGAAGTGTTGGAATCACTTTAGGTGAATTTGGGTTGACTAATTTTGACTTGAGTCAAAATTAGGGTTTGGTGATGATTATGACCCAATTGTCGATTTAATAAGGTTTATAAACTTAAAATGGATTAAGTTGAAGTATAAAACCGAGTTAAATATGTTTTGGTGTCGAAACTTGCTAATGGTGTGATGTTGACTTCTTATGGGTCAGAATTAGGGTTTAAGTGTCTTTTTGGGCAAGATATGTGTTTAACACCTATGATTGGGTTTAATTGGCATATTAGGACCATTCTCACTTGTGTTAGTGATTATTGGTTAGTTTGGGCACGGTTTGTACTTGGAAGTGCATTTGGGTCGAAATTGCACTTATTGGTGTTTTGGGCATAAGCTAGAGCGTTTAGCTTATTTGTTTGTGAATTACTTAGGTAATTTGCATTTGGACGATTAGGAGCTCAAGCAGGATTGCTTTTCAAGTAATCGAGGTGAGTGGAATATTTATACGCTTATGTATATAATTTGGTTGCTTGTGTGCGATGTGGTAAGTGACATTTGAGTTCCGTTAGGATTCACTTTTAGAGGACCACATTTGAGTTGGGAAAAATATAGTGAGTGATATCCGTGCGGATAGCTCTTCGTTGGCTATAATCGTTTTGTGTATGTGGCGAGTGATAAACGTATGACCTATCACTCTTTGTCGGCCACGTGTGTATATATATGGTGTTTGGAATGTGGTGAGTTATATCCGAAAGGAATGACTCTTTGTTGACCACGATTGGAGGTGAGCATGTGTCGAGTGATTAATGTTCGACCTATCACTCTTCGTCGGTCATATGTATGTGTGTTTGAGCATGTAGCGAGTGATTAACGTTTGACCTATCACTCTTCGTCGGCTACATGTGTATGTTTAGATATGTGGTGAGTGATTAATGTTTGACCTATCGCTCTTCGTCGGCCGCATATGTGTGTTGGGGTAAGTGGTGAGTGTATCCGTTTGGGGATCCGCTCTTCGTTGGCCACTTATCGTGGGATGGTAAGCGGTTTCGCTTTTCGTCGGCCATCCTTGTGATTGAGGTAAGTGTTAACGTTTCGGTTGCACTTTTCGTCGGCCTCTTGGTGCGTAGTGGTGCGTAGTTAACGATTTTGACCTACTACTCTTCGTCGGCCACGTACGCGTGCGATGGGTGGTGAGTAGTTAACGATTTTGACCTACTACTCTTCGTCGGCCACCATCGAGTCGAATGTCGACATTGGGTATATTGGGATGTGTAATTTTATTAGCATTGTTCGTATTTGTATTTGGTGTTGAGATCTCTATGCTAATGATGTTGACTTGTTGTACGTACGATTATTCGTTTATTCGATATTGCCGTTTGCTAATGTTATTGTGTTGTTGTGTAGGTGTATGAAAGTAATTGGATTATGTATGTATGCGTATAAGTATTGCATTCACTAAGCATTAGCTTACCCTCTCGTTGTTTACATTTTTAGGTTCGGAGGCGGACGTGGCAAGGGTATGCTCGGGATTTAGATGATTTCCCTTTTTGGTTGCTTGCTTGGATTACTTGTGGATTCGGCCTAGGATTTGGGTAGTTTATCCCCAAACATCATGCTCGTAGTTTGTTTGGAAATTAAACTAATGTGGTCGAAACTCAAACTTTCGTATGAAACTCGTAAAACGGCTGATGTGGGCCCCACTTTGTAAAACTTATTTTATGTTTGAATCGTGTTAGTTATACATATTTGAAGATGTGGTTAAAAGCGTTTCGTCTAAATATGTCGGGAAGTGGCCAATCTTTTTCACGTTTAAAGACTTTTTGGACAGACCAGTTTGGCATGGCGAACCGCGCCATTTGCTGAACAAACAAATTTTTTTATTTTTGCATATTTCGGTTGCATAAGGGTTGGGTTGTTACAATATTACTAATAATAATATTAATATTATTAATGATAATAACAATAATACTAATTATAATAATATTAATATTAATAATGATAATAATAATATTAGTAATAATATAACATTTTATATATATCCACTTTCATATCTATATATTTTATATTAAAAATAATAATATTAATAATACTGATTTTGATATTAGTAGTAACATTAATAGTAATAATAATAATAGTAAATAGTAATAATAATAAATCACAATAATAAGATTTTAATGAAATTGCTAATACTAATATTAATAATTATTAATGATATGATAATACTACTAATTATATTAGTATTGATATTAGTAATAATAATATCAAATTTTATATTTATATATTATAATAATTTTTTTAAATAATGATATTAATGACACTAGTATTTATATTAACTTTAAATAAAATAACAATATTATTATAACAACTATATTTAATATATTAATATTTACATATTATAGATCATGTAATATAACTATATAATATGTATTATATCATATTTAGTATTAGATTTTTATATATTTTAATAATAACATCTAATAATCATAATAACTAAAATTAAAATTTTACTATTGGTTATAACTATAATGTTATTTACAATGATAATAATATTAATAATATTGTAATAATGTAATAAATTAAATGTGTTAATTTCATGTATGTATGTGTGTATATATATATATATATATATATATATATATATATATATATATATATATATATATATATATATATATATAATTACATATTTATTTAGAAATAAATTGTTCGTGAATCTTCGGGAATGGCCAAAGGTTATTTGAATGTATAACAACAGTTCAAAATTTTGAGATTCGATTAAATAGACTTTGCTTATCGTGTCAGAATCTTATAAAGATAAAGTTTAAATTTGGTCAAAAATTTCTAGGTCGTCACAGTACCAATCCGTTAAAGAAATTTCGTCCCGAAATTTGATTGGGATGGTCATGGCTAACAATAAATATTTTTACGTGACCCATACGAGCTGATAAATAAGGTTTTATTATTATTGATTAATATAGATAAAAAAATTTGATTATGTGAAGCGTACAAGTGAAGCTATCACAAAAGAGTGAAATGAGTAAATGTAGATTCGTCTTAACCGGTGACGTAGTCACGGTTGATTTCCAGAATTCAAGGAAATTGGAGAAAATCTTCGTAATAAGATTTGATTCTTCGGTAATTAAGGAAATTAAGATCTTCTTTGGTTAAATACGATAATCTGTTTTGATTGCTCTGCCGGATATTTCACTGTAAATCCATTCCTTTCGTTTCCTTTATATTTTGGAGTTCCATACTTTTGTTTTCTTTTCCCGACCTTAAGTCAAGCGAGTAGTGGTCCAGAATTCGTAGGTATGAAGTTTCGAATGAACATAACTAATGTTCTAAGAAAGAAATTGTAATAGCATGACCTTGATTGGTTAAATTACTAGAATTCAAGAGAAAAGATAGAACTATTGAAAAGATATGTTCTTGATATGTTTGGATTTTAAGTAAAATGTAAGAGTCTTGTAAAATGACACATGATGACGGTATAGTCTGTGAATCATCATGTTTCATTAGAAACTCAGCATGACTTACTGTAATATAATCACGTTGATCAAGTGTCATTATATTATACTAACTCATGCTTCAGTTCCCAACACTACTTCAATAACATTCATATTTTAAGTTCGAACTTTTTAGAATTTAGAAACTAAAACAGTTTCCTTTCTGATGTAACACAGATAGCGCGAAGAGGTAAATGATTTTGGATAACAATAGTTATGAAGATATCTTTAGAGGATATTTATAATGAAAGATACGACGATATCTTAGAATTTCTAATATCGATGGATGATGAAGAATAATTTTCGTAAAAGTGTGGAATCAGAAGCAAGGTATTCGTTAAAGATTTCATCATAACAGAATCATTAGGATTCTTTATGTACAAGTTTAGTCCTTGTGATTTGTTCATAGTCTCCTTCATGGTTTGCTTAATTCATTTTTCAGTATCAAAATCTTTGAGCTTTTTCAACACTTCATTCTTTATCACCAACTTTTGACTGTTAAGGCAGTCTTCAGTTTTCACTGCTTCATCAGCTTTTTCAAAACTCAGAAACCTGATTCATAGGCTAATGCGCTTTTCATAAATTTTCAGAATGCAAGATCATAATTCTAAGAGATAAATGTTATATGTATACATATAACTATTGATGTAGAAATGCTGCGAGATTCAAAATACTGATTGGTGATTTCCCCGGTACTTGGTATGACAATTCTCGTTACAAGATGCGGATGAGTATATGATAGGGTTTCAATGAATGAAATGATTTTTCTGAAAGTCAAAGATCAACAAAGTTGTTGGTAAGTTTACTGTTAATGTGGTGGAATATAAGCGGTTCTCCGGTAATGTTGACGAAAGACAAACTTATATATCAAGGTTATAATAGAGTTTATTCGAATGAAAGGTCGATGTTGATTTGCTGGAGCTGTGACAAAATTGGCTAATTTGGAAAGGAATTGAAAAGTTATTTTTGGTAATAACAACGCCAAAGGAGTTAGCATATATACGTGTTAAACATTTACTCAGATTCCGAGAGTTTTTCAGGTGCATAACTATATGCATAAATATTTCCTTCCGTAGATGAAGTGAGGTTGGTTCATGATGTGCGTAGAGGTGTATACAAAATAGTTATATTTTTGCTACAAAATACTATTAAATACGATACAATTTTACACAAGTGATTTATTTATTTATAGAGTGGATATACCTAAACCTTGCTACAACACTTATAGGCAGTGCACCTAATCGTACAGTAGTGTAGTTTTTAGTAAGTTCGGTTCGTTCACGGGGAACTCGCCAAGTTTAACGATATATTTTTTAAAACTATATTTGTATAAATATAAATATGTAAGTAGTATTATTATTATAAAAGGGGGTTTTTACCGTTTAATGACCGGTTTGTCAATTTTAAAACTTTAGTCGCAGTTAAAACCTAATGTAAAATATTAAAAATAAATATAACTTAATTTAAAGCGTAAAGTAAATGACAATAATTAAAGTGCAATTAAATAAAATAACGGTAAATAAAATTGCGATAATTAAAAAGTACGATAATTAAAATGACAATAAATTGAAGTGCGATAATTAAAAGTGCAATTAAATATGAAATAAAGGAAATTAAATATGAAATAAAGGAATTATGCTTATTTAAACTTCCGTAATCATGATGTTTGACGTGTTGATTTTAGTTTATTACCATGGATTAATGGTTCTTTATCCTGGATTATTCGATATGTCCATACGGATTTGTCCATAATAGTCCATCAGTCATAAATATAAAGTGTGAGAGTCTTCGTCAAATTATCCTTATACCCGAAGTCAAATATTCCAACTAATTGGGGATTCGAATTGTAACAAGGTCTTAATACTTTGTTTAATGAATACACCAGGTTATCGACTGCGAGTAATCCAAGGTTTTATTACTTTGTTAACAATTACACCAATTACCCTTGAATGTAATCCACCCCTGTTTCAACTAGTCCATTAACTATTAATCCAGTTCCGTGTCCGGTAAAATGAACAATTATTGGTATTTATAGATATCCCGCCCACCGTACCCAGTCAAGCGTATGTGGTTATATATAAATACATCAAATTATAAGTCTATATATTAAATTAACGAGGTATCGTTTAGTTAATATAAAGCCCATTAATAGCCCATAGTCTAATTTCCACATGTGTCGTTCGTTTATCCAAACCCCAATTATGGTCCAAAGCCCAATTACCCAATTTTAATATTTAGTCCAACATCATGATTACTTCGGCATTAAATAAGCCATAATAATAACTTAGCTACGAGACATTAATTTAAAAAGGTTGAACATAACTTACAATGATTAAAAATAGCGTAGCGTTACACGGACAGAATTTTGCCTTACACCCTTATAACATTCGCTAACATACCCTTATTATTAGAATTAAAATTAAAATTAAAATTAAAATTAATATATATATATATATATATATATATATATATATATATATATATATATATATATATATATATATATATATATATATATATATATATATATATATATATATATATATATACGTTGAGATTGAGGAGAAGAAAAAAGATGTGTTTTTGATCAACCAAAACTGCGAATTTATAGGACCTGACCCTCAAAATGGGGCCATGCGATCGCATGGATTTTACTCTTCCAGGCCATGCGATCGCATGGCCAGCTGGGAGAGCTCAAATGTCTTTGTTTGCATCTTGCCGACGGTTTATAAATATATATATATAATATATAAATAATTTTAAGAATTATTTAAATATTATATTATATTTATGTGCATAGTTGACTCATAATTTTTAGTCCGTTGCGTTGAGCGTTGAGAGTCGACTCTGGTCCCTGTTCCGGATTTTCGAACGTCCTTGCATACAATTTAATATCATGTACTTTGCGTTTTGCATCTTGTACTCTTGTAATTTCGATACGTTTCTCATCAATAATTTGAACCACTTTGATTGTACTTTGTACTTTTTAGCTTTTTGGTCGTTTGCGTCTTCAATTCGCGAATCTGTCTTTTGTCTTCACCTTTTATTATTTAAACGAATATCACTTGTAAATGGAACAATTGCAACTAAAAGCTTGTCTTTCTTGAGGGATAATGCTATGAAATATATGTTCTTTTTAGCATTATCAAATATTCCCACACTTGAGCGTTGCTTGTCCTCAAGCAATATAGTCTTGAAATAAAAATACTAGAATCACTTCTTTATTCCTCACACTTTGTAATCAGTGATTTCTATACGGCGGTATAAACAATGATAGTAACGTTGTGGTTTACAGTCCCACATGACTATGAAAATTTAGATCCTTTAAGGAAATTTGATCTTTAAGAAAACATTTGATCTTTTGAAAATTAAATCTAGCTTTTACCCTAGATAAGTTTTTCGGAATAACCCTTCACCGGTGTTTGCAAAATGTTTTTGTGGGTTTGGTGGGTTTCAGATTTGAAAATTTTAGCTCAAAACTTATGGTTTTGTGTCACCCACTTGCTAACCTTGTATTGGGAAAGCAACACGTCCAGTACACTTGCTCCGTATATTACCTTTCGGTAAACTACCGTCCGGTTATAAAGGAAAGCGTTGAACAAGCAACTGTTAAGGCAGTGTCCCCTGACATGCTTTTAATTATGGTTTATAACGTGTCGGATGCAATTACTATCCATTGTAGGAGCAATCGTAAAGCTCACCCTATAATTTTTCGGTCTGGCACAAGGTCCTGTCTTTGACCATGCTATGCAACCACCGTTCTTACGGTTGATAACTGATTTGGTTCAGGTGACCTAATGAATTCCAGGTGAATTCCTAGGATTTTACGTTCAATGGGAATGAACGCATTAAAAATGGGTTTTTCAGAAAACAAATCGGTTTGAAATTTTGATCAAAATATTTTTCTCGTTCAAGCTCGAGTTTAGATATCATCGAATTCCATGAGTTTGTAATTCTCAATCTTTAAAAGTCAATCTCTAGGATTGAGTAATATCAGACTAAAAAGCTGATTTTTAATCTTTTAAGGAGATTATCCTTTTCTGGGGGTCTGATTCATTAGTCTTATCAAGCTAATTTGCACGGCGCCCTCACCATTTTACGAGACAGATCCTCTCATGGTTAGGATAAGTCTGACCACTTGGCGACCCTGTTTGATGCTGAGGTCCGTGGATTTCCAGCTGATTTTTGAGAAAACTTTTCAAGGTTTTTCGTAGACTCTACAACTGGTCTGGACGACAACTTCCTGACCTAAATCAAGAAGTGCGTGTCTTTTTCGGAAGACTTTACTTCCTTTTAATGATGGAATTGATTCATCGTGTAGATCCATCTTTTCTTTCAAATATATTATAAGTAATTGGGTAAAACTGATAAAATTGTCCAAAACAAAAGTATCTTCATTTATTTGTACAAAAATATGTGAAATATGTTTTAAATAACTTGGTAAATTTTTCCCACACTTGGCTTTTTATTTTCCTTTCTTTGCCTTTTTATTGTCCTCTATTCCATTTTAAATGAATTCTAACATTTTGGTTTGTTTCTCAATTTATGTCCTTTTCGAGGTAACAATAATTTCAGTGTTAACACCTAGTTTTATCGTTCATAAATATGTATAAACATGATTTTGAATTCATTTAATTCAAAATTTTAAAAATTTTTACTAGAATTGGGTAGTCAGTATATAAGACTAGGGCTGTTCTTTATTATCAGAGAGTACTAGATTCTAATACAACTACTGCGTTACTAGTATTTTTAATGGTAACCAAGTGTATAAGTTAAAATTTTAAAAATCCGAAAGAATTTAACCTCTTCCCACACTTAATTTAAAAACCAGTAACAATTTAAATTATTGAGGGTGATTAGCGCAGAAAAATGATTAAATTTTACCAAAGTTTCCAAACATATTGGCGTTTGTTTGTTGAATGATAAATGGTGCACATCATTTGTTCATTCCGTCTTGTTGTTACATCACATTTGTTTTTCGTTTTGTCGTCAAAATCAGTAGCTTTTGCTGAACTTAATGCCAGTCTTTGAAAATGCGCTGTTTTACCCTGATGTGTACATGAAATAAAATACATACAATACAAATATAAACATGCATGGTAATTTGAAGTGGGACTTAAAATTCCACTTTCAAATCAAATATGAAATATTAGTACAACATAATAAATATATTAAACATACATAAAAGTATCAAAATATAATGTGTTTAAACATAAATAAATAAAAATAATAAAAAGATAAAAATCATAGAAATCACCAACGGGAACTATATCAATCTGGATAGGGGTTCCAGTTCATGTCGTCGTTCGGGTTCCATGGTTGGTGATAGGTGTACTGGTAGGCCTGGTTAGGGTCGTAGAGAGTATATGGTGGTCTCATCTCGGGCTGGTGTGGAGGATAGTAAGCAGGTCGGGTCGGTACGTAGTGATCCTAAGGTGACAGCCGGCTCATGATCTGACGCTGATGATAGTCCCATCTATCATGCTGTCATTGCCTGAAATGCTCGTAATCATTCCGGGATTGCCACTGCTCCATCCGACTAAATCTCTCCTCGTTTGTCATTTCCACCTCATCTTCACGCTGGTAGACGTCAGTCATAGCCTCCCTAATGACATCCCTAATGTCATCCGCTTCCTCCATTTCCTCATCTGAACCTCTCTCTACCTGAGGATGATTACCAACATAGGGTATTGCCTGATTGCGTCTACTCTTCAATACCTTAGCACCCTGATAGACCCTCAATCCTAAAGGCTCAACCTGTTCCCTACATTCCAAAAGTAGACCTCCTTGATCCCTATCCACACCCAAATACTCTCCAATGAGAGTAACAAAAATACCTCCTCCTATTATTCTCCCTTCCTGTATTCCTTCCACCATCTTAGACAAATAAAAACCAACACAGTAAGGGATATTAACAAAGCCTCTTGGGTCTCGAATACACTTTAGGTAAAATAAATCATGTAAAGTCATTTTCTCCTTATTGTGACCACTCTGTGTAATCGAGTTAGCCAAAAATCTATGAATTATACGAAGCTCGGCTTTGTTAATATGTAAGTAGGAGTGTTTTCCTCCCAGCGTAAAAATATTATAATCTGACATACTCCTACAGACGGCGTTTGCGTCAAAATTCCTATCTACCCTTTCACCACGATAAATCAAATTCATACAATCGGGTAGTAGTAATTCACCAGGAGTATATATTTGCAAAGCCCTGGCCATGTCCAGCATGGACATCCTGTACATCATACGGCCAAGTATAAATTTAAGAAAACTTTTATCATCTAATTTATCTACATCTGCATTTAACGCTATAGTACTCATAAGCTCAATACACCATTCCTTATATACAGGTCTACGAATGGTGAATAGACGTTCCCAATCGGAAAAAGAAGAACTGCCATACCTTTGGATCAGATGCTCCCTAACTGAGTTAACTAGTTCGACCCTTTCTAAAGGCTCCCAATCGATTACCCTTGGCACTTCTACATTTTTTGGTATCAGTTTGAATTTATTACTTTGATATGTTGGGTAATCTCTCCAGCTTCTATCGAATCTTAGATTAGGATGCAATGTGTGTTCAGGAATCGTTGGGTATTCTACTGGCGGATGCATCGGAAATACTATAAAGGCATCAACAAATTGTAGCGGATCATAATAAGGTACGTGTTGATCAGGTTGATGTTGTTGTTCCTGTTGTGGTTCTTGTTCGGGTTCTGGTTCGTATTGTAATTCTGGCTCAGGTTCCGGTTGTGGTTGTCTAGATGATGATGATGCACCTCCAGTTTCAGTATATTTCTGCAAAACACATTAAACACAAAATGTGTGCATCCAAATATGCATTAGTGTTAGCAAAATAATAACTTAAAACAATCACAATGACATGTTTAATCTATATTAAACTTATGCTCATTTTCATATTTTTATCAAAATCTAAACTTTTTCAAATAAGCATATATGAAACTGTATACAAAGTTCATAAGCATTTAACTTAAATAACATGTTAAAATAGTCATTACTAGCAATTAAACAAGTCTCAAATGGCAATTATATCAAATTAATCAAGTTCATGAATTTTATACTTAAAAAGTCCACTTTAATTCTCAAAAATCATGTTTAGGATCAAAGTTTGGATCATTTAGCTACCTAAATATGATAAACTACTTAATTTAGCAATAATTCATGACAAAAATCGGCCATAACCTGTTTATATCAAAAAGCCCCAAATTGCTCAAGAACACAAACCCTAGATTTCTAAAAATTTTGAAGTTTTTGGCTTCAAATCATGTTAAATAGCATCAATCTAGGTTATACATGCATAATATACTAACAATTTAACTCTAATTACACTAGAAATTGATAAAATCAAATTAGGTAAAATATTGGTAAATATCACAAAAATTAGAAAATTTAAGAGTTTAGGGTTGTAATATTTACCTTCTTGTTGAAAAATCCGAATCTAGGCATGATTAGAGCAAGAAATTTGACGAATTACGGTGAAAATTTGCGAATTTTAGAGAGGTTTTTAGGTTATTTTCGTGTGTTTGTGTGTGTGTTGTGGTGAAGATAGACTCGCTGAGAGTTTTAATCCTGGCCAGATTTTCAGCTCCATGCGATCGCATGGCTCTAAAGGCCAAAACCCATGCGATCGCATGGGGTTCGGGTACTGTGGTTTTTTTTTGTTTTTTTTTTTTAATGTTTTTGGCATACTTTAATTCAATAATATTAAAAATTATGATAATAAAAGTTCTCGTCCCTCCCTTGGGTAGAGCAATTTCGGTTCAACGACCTAGTTTTCAACTCACGACGAATTTTAAAAATCATATTTTTAACTTAGTGAAATAAAGTAAATTTTTGTTTTTAAATTCACACCAAACTTTAATTTATATTTTTGTTTTTATACATACAAACTTATATTAAAAATATTATTTTTTCAAATATTTACAAACTTAATTATATTGATTTTAAAAAGTTTATAATAATAATTTAATATTAATTTTAAAAACAAAGTAAAAATAAAATTAAAAATCTTTTTGGTCTTTTATCCCACTTTAATCAATCAAATATTATCAAAAATATACGCCCCTCTTTTCGGTAAAGTAATTTCGGCTATATTACCTAGTTTTACTCTTGACGAATTTTTGAAATATTTTGGGTTGATTGATTAAAGATATTTATACCTTAAGAATAAACGGTAAATTTCGCAGTGATGTAATAAATTTTTGTATGATATCAATAATTTCGGTTACGCATACCTAATTTTATTGAATACCAATTTAATACTTTATAGCGAACGATTCAGCGTTTATTATCAAAAGGTTAAAAGTAATAAAAATAAAAACTGTACATACTTACCTATGAGAAAGAATTCTCAGAGACCTGCTTTAGCCGACTCATAGGAGAGTCGTGTGATTTGGTTCTCCATAGTTACATAAGCATAACCTCGAATCTTCAATATCTTTTCTTCTAAGCATATAAACGGTCCTTCTCCGCATAGAGTAACAAATTCGGTGTTTGAATATGTTTGATTATTTGAACATTTACCTTCGTGTGACCATTTTCCGCATTTGTAACATCTTTCAAGGTGTCGTGCTCTTCTTTTTGTTGCGGATTTTGATTTTCTTTTACCAAATGTATCTTATGATGATCTTTTCTGAGTTCTTTTCTTACTCCGTCCATTTTGCCTCTTATGAATGATACCAGTTCACTCGGAAGTGTGTCATTATTACGTTTAATAATCATAGCATGTAGCATTAGACCATGGTTCAGATCAAAGGAATTCTTCATCTCGTAAAACCTAAAAAAAATAAAAATTCAGAATGGGGGGAGAAGACTAGCTCTTTAGGGTCTGCTAGGGAAAGACCATTCGGATTCCATTCTCGAGAACTACACGAAAACAGAATATCTAACTCTAACGGAAATACATATTACCCTAAAAAGATTCGAACCTCCCCACACTTAGTTAGATGTGGTGTTGAAATTGTGATTAACGTTATTTTCAATTGGATCATCAACAACTTGTATATCTCTGACTTTTGCTTCAATCCATTTATTGATTTCCTCCGTAACTTTCACAAATTCAACTAACATTGCCTTTTCTTTTGGTGATAAATTGGATACTAATCGGTTACATAACTTAAAGTTTCCCTTAATCTTAGTATCGTGAATCCGTTTATAAAGTTTCTTCGTTGAACTGTTAAAAACGGGTTCATCTAATTTCGTATCATCAACGGGGTTCTTTGTGATCGGATCATCATTAAGTGTTTCTTCATCTTCCCCACACTTATGCGTTTTTATTGGTTTAACAGTTTTGGTTGGTGGAGATCTAAACTTTTGGTTCACAAAGGTGATCGATTTATCACCATCCCTAAGTGTTATTCTACCTTCTCTTACATCAATGAATGCCTCGGTGGCTGCTAAAAATGGAAGACCTAAAATTAGAGGAATATCAAGGTTTTTCTCCATATTAATAACTATGAAGTTTGCAACAAAAGTCAAACTTCCCACGTTAACAAGTAAATTATTTGCTATTCCAACCGGGTGCTTAATGGTTAGGTCAAATGATTGAACACCTATTTTGGTTGATTTTAATTTACCCATACCTAATCTTTTGTATAAGGAAAGAGGCATAATATTTGCACTTGCTCCTAAATTTGCGAGTCCATTATATATAGCACCATCATTAAGCAAGCAAGAAATGATAAATTCGCCCGGATCTCCTACTTTAATAAGTCGAGTTGGTTTGTAAACCTTTTTCGGGTGTTCTTTTCTTGGTTCTTTCACTTCTATTTGAACTTCTTGTTCACATTTTTCTTCGTTTCTTGGAATGGGAGGTTTGTATAAGAATTCTTCTTCATCACTCTAATTTGAATCCTCCCTATTTTCCAATTTTGATTTTTCATATGTTGTTGATAACATATTTATGTTTTCATTTTGAAGGTTTTCTTGGGTGGTGAAATTATGATTGACTTCATTGTCAACTTCCATCGGACCATGTATGTAATGTTTAACTCTGTGACCATTAACTTTAAATTCAATCCCATTTGAATTTATTAACTCTATTGTTCCTTATGGGAAAACTCTTTTGACTATAAATGGTCCAGACCATCTTGATTTCAATTTTCCAGGAAATAACTTGAATTGTGAATTGAAAAGAAGAACTATGTCTCCTTCTTTAAATTCTTTTGAACTTCTGATTCTTTTATCATGCCATTTCTTCGTTCTTTCCTTATAGATTAAGGAATTTTCATATGCCTCAAGTCTTAATTCTTCTAATTCATTTAGTTGACTTAATCGTAGACGTTCGGCTTCATGTAAATCAAGATTACATGTCCTCAAAGCCCAAAATGCTTTGTGTTCAATTTCTACTGGAAGATGACATGCTTTTCCGTAAACGAGTCTAAAAGGTGTGGTTCCAATTGGAGTTTTGTAGGCTGTTCTAAAAGTCCATAGTGCATCCTCCAATTTCATGGACCATTCCTTCGGATTTGATCCTACGGTTTTCTCTAGAATACGTTTTAAAGCTCGATTGGTATTTTCAACTTGTCTACTTGTTTGTGGATGATAAGCGGTTGAGATTTTATGAGTTACTCCATATCTTTTGAGAACTTTCTCAAGTTGATTATTACAGAAATGAGTACCCCAATCACTTATTAAAGCTTTCGGTGTTCCGAACCTAGCAAAAAGATGTTTTAAAAAGTTGACTACAACTCGTGCATCGTTAGTCGGGAGAGCTTGTGCTTCCTCCCATTTAGATACATAATCAATGGCAATGAGAATGTAGAGATTATTATGAGATTTTGGAAATGGACCCATAAAGTCAATACCCCAAATGTCAAATACTTCACATACTTGAATGACATTTTGTGGCATTTCATTATGTTGACTTATTTTTTCGGCCCTTTGACAAGTATCACAGGATTTGCAAAGAAGGTGTGCGTCTTTGAAAATTGTAGGCCAATAGAATCCAGCATTGTAAACTTTTCTTGCTGTGAGTTGAGGCCCATAATGCCCTCCTGTTGGTCCTGTGTGACAATGGTTTAAGATTTGACTGGCTTCATCTCCGAATACACATCGGCGTATTATTCCATCGGAACAACTTTTAAACAAATGTGGATCTTCCCAGAAATAGTGCTTTATATCACTAAAGAATTTTTTTCATTTTTGGTACGACAACCCTTTTTCAAGGAATCCACATACTAAGTAGTTTGCATAGTCTGCAAACCATGGAATTTCACTATAATCTATCTTCAATAGATATTCATCAGGAAAGTTATCTTGTATAGCCGATTCATTTAGAACTTCTAATTCAGGATTTTAAAGACGAGAAAGATGATCAGCGGCAAAATTTTCTGCTCCCTTTTTGTCTCGGATTTCAATATCGAATTCTTGTAAGAGTAAGTTCTAATGGATTAATCGTGGTTTGGCATCTTGTTTCGAAAATAGGTATGTAAGAGCAGAATGGTCGGTATAGACCACCGTTTTAGCTAGAACGAGATATGAACGAAATTTGTCAAAAGCAAAGACAATAGCAAGGAGTTCTTTTTTAGTAGTTGTGTAATTCGTTTGTGCTCCTTGTAACGTATTACTAGCGTAATAAATAGGTTGAAATCGTTTTTCAATCCTTTGTCCTAAAACGGCTCCCATTGCAAAATCACTTGCATCGCACATTAGTTCAAACGGTAGATTCCAATTTGGAGTTATCATGATCGGTGCATTAGTGAGTTTTTCTTTAAGAATATTAAAAGATTTGATGCATTCATCTGAAAAGATGAATGGTGCATCTTTTTCTAGGAGTTTATTCATAGGAGTGGAAATTTTAGAAAAATCTTTTATGAAACGTCGGTAAAAACCTGCATGCCCTAGAAAACTCCAAACTCCTCTAACATTGGTGGGATATGAAAGTTTAGCAATTACATCTACTTTAGCTCTATCCACTTCAATTCCTTCCTTTGAAATTTTATGACCAAGAACGATGCCTTCTTTAACCATGAAATGGCATTTCTCCCAATTAAGTACTAGATTTGATTGTTCGCATCTAATAAGCATTTGTTCAAGATTGACTAGACATGATTCAAATGTATCACCGAAGACTGAAAAGTCATCCATGAAAATTTCCATGCATTCTTCTATCATGTCATGAAAAATCGCCATCATGCACCTTTGAAAGGTTGCAGGGGCATTGCAAAGTCTAAATGGCATGCGTTTGTAAGCAAAAGTACCATAAGGGCACGTGAATGTGGTTTTCTCTTGATCTTCGGGTGCTATTGGAATTTGAAAATATCCAGAAAAACCATCAAGAAAACAATAGTAACTGTTTCCAGCTAATCTTTCCAACATTTGATTAATGAAAGGTAAGGGAAAGTGATCTTTTCTGGTGGCATCATTTAATTTTCTATAATCAATATAAACACGCCATCCTGTTACAGTCCTAGTAGGAATAAGCTCATTTTTCTCATTTGTGATGACAATCATGCCACCCTTCTTAGGTACGCATTGAACTGGGCTTACCCATGGACTATCAGAGATTGGATAAATTAAATCTGCATCTAGCAGTTTAATAATTTCTTTCTTAACAACATCTTGCATATTAGGATTTAGTCTTCTTTGGCGTTGCACATACGTTTTATGACCTTCTTCTATAAGGATTTTATGTGTGCAATACGAAGGACTTATGCCTTTAATATCATGAATTTTCCATGCAATAGCTGGTTTATGAGCTTTTAGCACAGAAATGAGTTGAGATTTTTCATGTTCAGTAAGAGAAGACGATATTATTACAGGTAATTCAGATTCACCATGTAAATAAGCATATTCCAAATGGTTTGGAAGTGGCTTTAATTCTAATGTCGGTGGTTCTTCTATCGATGATTTATATCGATATCTGTCTTCCTCTTTTAACATTTGAATTTCTTCTGTTGTTGGTTCATATCCATTAGCCATAAGTGTAGCTAACATTTCAGTTTCATCAATTGGTTCAGTTCCTTCTCCTAAAGAACATTCTCCTGTTCCTTGTAATTCTGGAAATTCTTCTAACAATTATGCATGTGAATCTATAGTTTGAATATAATAACATGTATCATCTGCATATTGCGGTTGTTGCATGGCTCTATCAACAGAAAATGTAACCCTCTCGTCCTCTATACTTAAGCTCAGTTTCTTACCGGACACGTCTATTATTGCTTTAGCCGTGTTTAAAAATGGTCTTCCTAATATGAGAGGAACTCGAGAATCTTCTTCCCTGTCCAGAATAACAAAATCTACTGGAAATACTAAGGTACCAACTTTAACTAGCATGTTTTCCATTATCCCTCTAGGATATTTTACTGATCTATCTGCTAGTTGTATACTTATTCGTGTTGGTTTTAATTCTCCAAGGTCTAGTTTAGCGTATAGTGAATACGGCATTAAATTTATACTAGCACCTAAATCTGCCAATGCTTCTATTGAACTAAGACTACCCAGAAAACATGGAATTATGAAACTTCCTGGATCTGATAATTTTTCTGGTATCTTATTTAACAGCACTGCAGAACAATTTGCATTCATAGTAACAGCCGAGAGTTCTTCCATTTTTTTCTATTTGTGATTATATCTTTCAAGAATTTAGCATATCTAGGCATTCCTGAAATCACATCAATGAAAGGAAGATTGACATTTATTTGTTTAAACATATCCAAGAATTTGGATTACTCGGCTTCAAGTCTTTCTTTTCTCATTTTACTCGGGTAAGGAAGTGGTGGTTGGTATGGTTTAACATAAGGTTTAGCCTTAATTGTGTTATCTTCATTAACCTTTTCAACTACCGGTTCTGTTTCCTTATCTTGTTCAGGTTGTGGTTCTTGTGGAGTAGGAATAGCGTCATCAGAAATTACAGGCATTTCAGGTGGTTTAAGTGTAATACCACTTCTTGTGGTAATGGCTTTAGCTGTTTCATTCCGGGGGTTAGCATTTGTATCGCCAGGTAAACTTCCCGGTTTTCTTTCACCTATCAACCTTGCTAGGTTGCTCACTTCTTGTTCCAAATTTTGAATAGAAGCTTGTTGATTTCTAAATGCTTGAGCATTTTGTTCATTGGTTTGTTTCTGAGATGTGAAAAACTGAGTTTGAGATTTAACTAGCTTCGACATCATATCTTCTAAATTTGGCTTTTTATCATCGGTTTGTGGTGGTTTGTTTTGAAAAATAGGTCTTTGCTGATTGTAAGTATTATTGGATACTTGCTGATTGCTTGGACCTTGTTGATTGTTGTATGGAACATTTCGGTTATAGTTCTGATTGTGATTGTAGATTGGTCTTGGCGGTTGATAATTATTCTGATAATTATTTCCAGGCCTTTGGTTAATGTATGAAACATTATCTCTTTGTTCCATTGTTAGTTCAATACTGAGACAGTCTTTTGTCAAATGTGGTCCTCCACACTGCTCACAACTAATTCGTATTGAGTGAATATCTTTAGTCATCTTTTCCATTCGTCTCTCGACAACATCTATCTTTGCAGAAATGGAATCAAAGTCATGGCTAGAATCGGCTCTAACTGCTTTAGATGATCTAACGATATCTTTTTCTTGGTGCCACTCATGTGAGTGGGAAGCAGTGTTATCAATAATTTTATAAGCGTCAGTTGCGGTTTTCTTCATAATGGAACCACCAGCTGCTATATCTATGTCTTTTCTTGTACTGATGTCGCATCCTTGGTAGAATATTTGTACTATTTGACAAGTGTCTAAACCATGTTGCGGACATCCTCTTAATAACTTTCCAAATCTTTTCCATGCCTCATACAGAGTTTTATTTGGCTTTTGTGTGAACGTAACAATTTCTCCTTGAAGTCTTACGGCTTTAGATGCCGGAAAGAATTGTTTAAGAAAATTTTCAATTAAAACATCCCATGTATCAATCGCCCCTTCAGGTAACGATTCTAACCAATCTTTGGCTTCTCCCTTTAAAGTCCAAGGAAATAACATGAGATATATCTGTTCATCCTCACTTCTCTGATTTTAAATAAAGTACAGATCATATTAAAGGTACGAAGATGTTCATTTAGATCTTCCTTCTGTGCACCACTAAATTGGCATTGATTAGTTACCATGTGTAGGATTTGTCCTTTGATTTCATAATCTGGCGCATTAATGTCAGGTTGAATAATTGCGTGACCTTGGCCAGTGCGTTTAGCTCTTATTCGGTCTTCCATACTTAGAGGTTCCAGATTCTCCATTATTGAATTTGTTGAATCTGAATCACTAGAGTATTCTGATTGAATGGGTTGTTCCTCGACAATCTCCATTTGAATGATTGGTGGTTCCGGAGGAAAGATTAATGGTTCAGGATCTCTGAATTATCCCTGAATATCCTCCGGATTCTCAATTGTGTTGTCGGGTTCAAAAAATGGATTATTGGAAATTTGAATTGGAGTACTTGGTCGACTGGATGATGATTCTAAAGAAAAATCAACGGCAACAATATTTGCTAGATGTCTTGATCTGGTTACAGGTGGTGAACGTATAAAAGGTGGTGAACGTTTTGCTCGGTGCATTCACTGAATATCCTATTAGTTATAAAATATAAAAATTATATAAGTTATCAAATTAATAGACTTTTCTGCTTTTGCCCACGTTTCGAATAGTCAATAGATGCAGCAGGGAGCCAGAACCCTTTAAATCAGAAGCTCACAATTCAACCACTAACAAATCCAACTATTACAACGAAGCAGAAACTTTGAATGTCTATCAATTTAACCACTTAAAATAATTTTTCATTGAAATTTAAAGAAATTTTAGATAAGAAATAGAAAATTCTATGTCCTAAAAACTAGAGTGGCGAAAAATAAGAAAGAAAAAGAGCGCGTCGAAAAACGTCGAAAAATAAAAGGTCGAAAAAATAATAAAAAGAACGTAGCGCGTCGAAACTTAAAAGTCTAAAAACTAAAAATTAAAAGTTACGTCTAAAGGTATTAAAGCTTAAAAGAAATACTATCTCCTAAAACGGCAATAACTTAAAAAGTACTAAAATTTATAAAATATTAAGGCGATAAGTTCTCGGGCCAGGAGTTGGGCTGCTACAGTTCTCGGGCCGAGTTCTTCTCTTTTTTTTTTTTAAATTATATAAAGTATAATAAATAAAAACTTATATTTTTTTACAAACTAAAAATAAAAATAAAGAAACTTTATAGTTTTTTATATATATTTAACAAACTCTTAAAAATATATTTATTTTGTTTTTCTTTTTATATTTTTGTGTTTTTAATAATTAAAATGTATTTTTACAAAAGCGTATTTTTACAAAAGTAAACTAAGAATCTTTTTTTATATATATAGCGTTTCGCTTCCGGCGTTTAAGCAGTCCCCGGCAACGGCGCCAAAAATACTTGATGTACGTAGAGGTGTATACAAAATAGTTATATATTTTTGCTACAAAATACTATTAAATACGATACAATTTTACACAAGTGATTTATTTATTAATAGAGTGGATATACCTAAACCTTGTTACAACACTTATAGGCAGTGCACCTAATCGTACAGTAGTGTAGTTTTTAGTAAGTCCGGTTCGTCCACAGGGAACTAGCCAAGTTTAACGCTATATTTTTTAAAACTATATTTGTATAAATATAAATATATAAGTAGTATTATTATTATAAAAGGGGGTTTTTACCGTTTAATGACCGTTTGTCGATTTTAAAACTTTAGTCGCAGTTAAAACCTAATGTAAAATATTAAAAATAAATATAACTTAATTTAAAGCGTAAAGTAAATGACAATAATTAAAGTACGATAAATTAAAGTGCAATTAAATAAAATAACGGTAAATAAAATTGCGATAATTAAAAAGTACGATAATTAAAATGACAATAAATTGAAGTGCGATAATTAAAAGTGCAATTAAATATGAAATAAAGGAATTTAAATATGAAATAAAGGAATTATGCTTATTTAAACTTCCGTAATCATGATGTTTGACGTGTTGATTTTAGTTTATTACCATGGGTTAATGGTTCTTTGTCCTGGATTATTCGATATGTCCATACGGATTTGTCCATAATAGTCCATCAGTCATAAATATAAAGTACGAGAGTCTTCGTCAAATTATTCTTATACTCGAAGTCAAATATTCCAACTAATTGGGGATTCGAATTGTAACAAGGTCTTAATACTTTGTTTAATGAATACACCAGGTTATCGACTGCGTGTAATCCAAGGTTTTATTACTTTGTTAACAATTACACCAATTACCCTTGAATGTAATCCACCCCTGTTTCAACTAGTCCATTAACTATTAATCCAGTTCCGTGTTCGGTAAAATGAACAATTGTTGGTATTTATAGATATCCCGCCCACCGTACCTAGTCAAGCGTATGTGGTTATATATAAATACGTCAAATTATAAGTCTATATATTAAATTAATGAGGTATCATTTAGTTAATATAAAGCCCATTAATAGTCCATAGTCTAATTTCCACATGTGTCGTTCGTTTATCCAAACCCCAATTATGGTCCAAAGCCCAATTACCCAATTTTAATATTTAGTCCAACATCATGATTACTTCGGCATTAAATAAGCCATAATAATAACTTAGCTACGAGACATTAATTTAAAAAGGTTGAACATAACTTACAATGATTAAAAATAGCGTAGCGTTACACGGACAGAATTTCGACTTACACCCTTACAACATTTGCTAACATACCCTTATTATTAGAATTAAAATTAAAATTAAAATTAAAATTATAATATATATATATATATATATATATATATATATATATATATATATATATATATATATATATATATATATATATATATACGTTGAGATTGAGGAGAAGAAAAAAGATGTGTGTTTGATCAACCAAAACTGCGAATTTATAGGACCTGACCCTCAAAATGGGGCCATGCGATCGCATGGATTTTACTCTTCTAAGCCATGCGATCGCATGGCCAGTTGGGAGACCTCACATGTCTTTGTTTGCATCATACCGACGGTTTATAAATATATATATAATATATAAATAATTTTAAGAATTATTTAAATATTATATTATATTTATGTGCATAGTTGACTCATAATTGTTAGTCCGTTGCATCGAGCGTTGAGAGTTGACTCCGGTCCCGGTTCCGGATTTTCGAACGTCCTTGCGTACAATTTAATATCTTGTACTTTGCATTTTGCGTCTTGTACTCTTGTAATTTCGAGACGTTTCTCATCAATAATTTGAACCACTTTGATTGTACTTTGTACTTTTTAGCTTTTTGGTCGTTTGCGTCTTCAATTCGTCGAATCTGTCTTTTGTCTTCACCTTTTATTATTTAAACGAATATCACTTGTAAATAGAACAATTGCAACTAAAAGCTCGTCTTTCTTGAGGGATAATGCTATGAAATATATGTTCATTTTTAGCATTATCAGTTCATCCTCTCGATTGAGGTGTTTTCAAGAATCATGAAAGGTTTGAATGCAGATTGTAATCGTCAAGATACAAATGAGGTTTTAAGATGAAATCAAGTGGCAAACTTGAAGAATTGTTTAGTTTCATATGTTATAATCAATATTTTAATTCATTTTAATTGTCCAATGTTATTAGTCCACAGTTAGTATTCCACAATTAGTAGTTCAACAATTCATATATATTGTTTAATATATAATATTCGAATTAATTAATACGTGTCGTGACCTATTATATACATGTCTCAGACTCGATCACAACTCAAGGTATATATATTGTTTTAGAATCAACCTCATCCCTGTATAGCTAACTCGAACATTACCGCATATAGAGTGTCTATGGTTATTCCAAATAATATATATAGATGCGTCGATATGATATGTCAAAACCTTGTATACGTGTCCCGATATTTAAAGTGCGTAAAATAAATAACAGAAATTAAATGACGATAAATAAAATTGCTAGAATTAAATTTGCGATAATTAAATTGCGATAAATAAATGTAATAAGGAATTAACAGTTAGCTAGGAATAGTTAGCGTGGAATCTTAACAAAATTTCTCATAATTAATTTGTTTGTCTCTAACAAATTTTATTTTGTCCAGTGTTTTCTTCATTATGCCACTTGTTGGATTCTGATAAGTCAAAATCCAAATATGAAATTGAATGAAAATGGTTATTCTGTGGTGAACGGATTCGTATATCTGTGGATGTAAGTAGGATAGTAAATGACTGTTGAATCAGATTCGAAGAATATACGGTGTAACTTATTAATGTGAAATCTAAATATTCCTCGGGTATTACCTAACCCTTAAAATATTTTCACCATTAACAGTTTGTACGAAAGAATTTTTATTTACAATCTTTATGAAAACATATATACATATATATTTTCTTTAGATTTAATCATGGATTTAATGAGTAAATATGATATTAATGTCATTTGATTTACCGTTAGATCTAAAATACATAATCTCTAAAATATTAGAGATTACATAATCGTCATGTAGAACGAAGATAAATGACGTACAACGAAGGTTATGCTTGAGGTATAGTTTGTGATGTTGAGGCGTGTGTTGTTGGTGGTACATTGGTTGATGCTTGAGGTATAGTTTGTGATGTTGAGACGTTTGACAGAATTCGACAAAAAAACGATTACAGTATTTGATAGATATGGTTAACAACTCTCGTACGATTTATTGACTTATATAATTAATAAATATATATTATTAATAATAAATAATAAATAATAATCATACTGATATATATCATTAATATATATATCAATAATAATAATAAAAATAACAATAATTATATATTATTAATAATATTAAATATATATCATTTATAATTATATATTAAAATAATAAATAATAATACATAATACCTAATAATAATAATAAAGATATATCATTAATATATATATATCTATATATAACGCATAAATATATCTGGTTATATCTATTTGTATTTATTTATCTCTGTAATTGTATATCTCTTATATTTTATTTATTTATTTATATATAAATTTTTTTTATAGATTATAATAAATCTTAATATTAAATATAACTATAATAATAATAATACATTTTGTACATAATAATAGTACCAATTTATAATAATATAATGGTAATAATAATATTACTAATGATAATACTAATCTTATAAATGATACTTATATTAATATTAGTTATAATATTGTTAATGATTTGATGAAAGAAAATAAACAAAAATAATAATATAACAACTTAAACACATCAAATTTATATATATATATATATATATATATATATATATATATATATATATATATATATATATATATATATATATTAGAAATAATGATATTAATATTACATATTTTAATATTATTATTAACAATAATAAAAATGAAAGTAATGATAATAATATTAATATAATCATTATATTTAACTTTGTATTTAAATTTACTATAATACAATTTTATTAATTATATTATATTTACTTACTATAATATATTGAATCCTTAATATCTATTTGTATAAATAATATTAGTTATGTATAGAATTCATATATATTTATTTACACAATGGTTCGTGAATCGTCGGAAACAGTCGAATGCCAAATGTACTTATGTAAACAATTCCAAAAAAAAAAAAAAAAAAAAAAAAAAAATTTGAGACTCAACTTTACAGACTTTGCTTATTGTGTCGAATTCATATAAAGATCAAGTTTAAATTTGGTCAAAAATTTCCGGGTCGTCACAGTACCTACCCGTTAAAGAAATTTCGTCCCGAAATTTGAGTGAGGTGGTCATGGCTAACAATAAAAATGTTTTCATGACGAATATAATTGAGTAATATGGATCGATTATTCGAAGAGCACGAATGAAGCTATCACAAAAGATTGAAATAGGAAAAGTAAAGATTCGTCTTAACTTTTGATGGAATCAGGGTTGAATTTCCGGAATTCAAGGGATTTAAAGAAAATCTTCGAAATCTAAAAGATTTGATTCTTCGTGAATTAAGATCTCTATAATTAAATTCGGTGATTTGTCTCAATTACTCTGTCTGATATTTCCATTATAAATTAAACTTTTTCCGTTCCATTATTTTCACCATTCCTATTGATGTTATGCGAGGTGTATATGAAATAGCTTATATTTTACTAGGAAAAACTATTAAATATGATACAATTTTACACAAGATATTTATTTATTTATAGAATGGATATACCTAAACCTTGCTACAACACTTATAGGCAGTGTACCTAATCGTACAGTAGTGTAATTTTTAGTAAGTCCTGTTCGTTCCACAGGGAAATCTTTTAAACAAAGCTTAGCGCTATATTAGTTTTAATTTATAAAAATACAAATATATATAAGTAATATTATTATTATAAAAAGGGGGTTTTTTACCGTTTGATGACCGGTTTGTCGATTTTTAAAACTTTTAATCGCAGTTAAAACCTAATGTAAAATATTAAATAAATAAAAGACTTAATTTAAAGCGTAAAGTAAATAACGATAATGAAATTGCGATAAATAAAAGTGCGATAAAATAAACTTGCGATAATTAAAAAGTACGATAATTAAAAGTGCAATTAAATACAATGACAATAAATAAAAGTGCGATAATTAGAAGTGCAATTAAATATGAAAATAAAGGAATTATGCTTATTTAAACTTCCGTAATCATGATGTTTGACGTGTTGATTTTAGTTTATTCTCATGGGTTAATTGTCCTTTGTCCTGGATTATTTAATATGTCCGTCTGGTTTTTTTTTGTCCATAACAGTCCATCAGTCATAAATATAAAGTGCGAGTGTCCTCGTCAAATTATCCTTATACCCGAAGTCAAATATTCCAACTAATTGGGGACTTAAACTGTAACAAGGTTTTAATACTTTTTTAATAATTACACCAGGTTATTGACTGCGTATAACCCAAGGTTTTAATACTTTGTTAACAATTAGGCCAAGTGTCCTTGTACATAATTTCACCCCTGTTTTAATAATTCCATAGACTATTAATCCATTCTCGTGTCCGGTTAAATGAACGATTATTCGTACATATAAATATCCCGCCCATCGTGTCCGATCGAGTGTATATGGTTATTTATAGGAACGTCCAATTGTAAACCTTTATATTAAAACTAACAAACTATCATTTAGTTAAACACATATAAATTCCATTAATAGCCCATAGTCTAATTTCCACAAGTTTCGTTCTTTTGTCCAAACTCCAATTATGGTACAAAGCCCAATTACTCAATTTTAGTAATTAGCCCAACATCATGATTACTTTGTTTTAAATAAGCATAATAATAACTTAGCTACTAGACATTAAATTAAAAAGGTTGAACATAATTTACAATGATTAAAAATAGCGTAGCGTTACACGGACAGAATTTCAACTTACACCCTTACAACATTCGCTAACATACCCTTATTATTAGAAATTAAAATTAAAATTAAAATATATATATATATATATATATATATATATATATATATATATATATATATATATATATATATATATATATATATATATATATATATATATATCGTATGAAAGAGAGAAAGAAAAAGATGTATGATGATCAACCAAAAACGCGAAATTTATAGGCATGTCAGCTGCTACAGGGGCTTATGCGATCGCATGAGCTTTGCTTCTCTAGGCCATGCGATCGCATGGCCAGCTGGGGAGGCTCACATGTCTTTGTTTTTTAGTTTGCCGACGGTTTTTATAATATAATATAATATATATATTAATTTTAAGAATTAATTATATATTATATTATATTCATGTGCATAGTTGACTTGTAATTTTTAGTCCGTTGCGTCGAGCGTTGAGAGTTGACTCTGGTCCCGGTTCCGGATTTTCGAACGTCCTTGCGTATAATTTAATATCTTGTACTTTGCGTTTTGCTTCTTGTACTCTTGTAATTTTGAGACGTTTCTTATCACTAATTGGAACCACTTTGATTGTATTTTGTACTTTTGAGTTTTTTGGTCTTTTGCGTCTTCAATTCGTCGAATCTGTCTTTTGTCTTCACCTTTTATTATTTAAACGAATATCACTTGTAAATAGAACAATTGCAACTAAGAGCTTGTCTTTCTTGAGGGATAATGCTATGAAATATATGTTCTTTTTTAGCATTATCACCTACACTCTCTTTCTTAGTTCATACATCCAAAAGATTGTGAAAGTGCTTAATCCCGTTCTAATCCTTGACATTTTCCTAATTATCATTTTTGTCATCCTTCTTTTCAATCTTCCCCCAGAAAAATCTGTTTACTTCTACTATTACCTTGGGGTGATACTATTCTTAATTCTACCGTGTCTTTATATTGCTATTCGTATTAATATCCGTGGTTTGTAACCTCCGTGTTGCTATTGATCTTTGTATTTTCTCTTATATTTTGGAGCTCTTTGCCTTTTTATTCTCCTCTCGACCTTTAGTAAAACGAGTAATGGTCCAGAATTCGTAAGTATGGAGTTTCGAATGAACTTAATGTTCTAAACAAGAAAGAACGTAATAGCACGATTTGATTTGTCAAATTACCAGAATCACTGAGAATAGAACTATCAAGAATATAATTTCTTGATATGTTCAGAAGTTAAACAGAATGAAAGAGTTATGTAACATGGCACATGATGACGTTATGGTCTGTGAATCATCACGTTTCATTATAAACTTAGCATGACTTACTTAATATAATCACGTTGATCAAGTGTCATTATATTATACTAACTCATGCATCAGTTCCCAACATTACTTCAATAACATTCATATTTTAAGCTCGAAAGTTTACAGAATATAGAAACTAACAGTTTCTATATGATGTAACACTGATAGCACTAAGAGATTAATGATTTCAGATAAGAATAGTTATGAAAATATCTTTAGAAAAATGGAGGATATTTATAATGAAAGATACGATGATATCTTGAAATTTCTAATATCGAAGGATGATGAAGAAGATTTATCCATAAGGGTTTAGATTCAGAAGTAAGGCGTTCACTAAAGATTTCATCATATACAGAATCATCAGGATACTTTATGTACAAGTTTAGTCCTTGTGATTTGTTCAGAGTCTCCTTCATGGTTTGCTCAATCGATCTTTGCAGTATAAATTTTCCATTGAGTGTTTCCAACACTCCATTCTTTATTATTAAACTTTTGACTGTTAAGGCAGTCTTTAGTTTTCACTGCTTCATCAGCATTTTCAAAACTTTGGAGTATTGATTCGTAGACTGGGTGCTTTTTTTTTTCTTCAGAATTTCAGAATGAAACATCATAATTCTAAGAGATAATTGTTATATGTATAAATATAACTATTGATGTAAACATGCTGCGAGGTTTCAAAATACTGATTGCTGATTTCTCGGTAATTGGTATGGCTATTCTCGTTACAAGATGCGAATGAGTATATGATAGGGTTTTAACGAACAAATATAATGGTTCTTCAGAGAGACTTAAACCAATGAGTAATGAAGTTGCGGGTAAGTTTAATGCTAATGTGATGGGATATAAACGGTTCTCTGGTAACAATAACGAAAGGCAACTTATATATCAAGGTTATAATAAAGTTAATCCGGATGAAAGTCGAAGTTGATTTGTTGGAGCTGTGACAAATTTGGCTAATTTGGAGAAGATTTGCAATATTATTTTCAGTAATAACAATGCCAAAGGAGCTAGCACAGATACTTGTTAAACGTTTACTCCGGTTCCGAGAGTTTTTCAGGTGCATAACTATATGCATAAATCTTTTCTTCCATAGATGGAGTACGGTTGGTTCATCCTCTCAATTGAGGTGTTTTCAAGAATCATGAAAGGTTTGAATGCAGATTGTGATCGTCAAGATACAAATGAGGTTTAAGATGAAATCAAGTGACAAACTTGACGAGATGTTTAGTTTCATATATTATAATTAATATTTTAATTCATTTTAATTATCCAATGTTATTAGTCCACAGTCGATAGTCCACATTTAACAGTCCAATAATTCATATATAGTTTAATATATAATATTTGAATTAATTAATACGTATCGTGACCCGTGTACATGTCTCAGACTCGATCACAACTCAAACTATATATATTATTGTAGAATCAACCTCAACCCTGTATAGCTAACTCCAGCGTTACTGCATATAGAGTGTCTATGATTATTCCAAATAATATATATAGATGCGTCGATATGATATGTCAAAACCTTGTATACGTGTCCCGATATTTAAATGCGTAAATAGCAGTATTTAAATGACGATAAATAAAGTGCGTAAAATAAATAAAAAAATTTAAATGACGATAAATAAAATTGCGAGAATTAAAATTGCGATAAAATAAATTGCGATAATTAAATTGCGATAAAAAAATTGCGATAATTAAATTGCGATATATAAATTGCGATAATTAAATTGCGATAAATGAATTGCGATAATTAAAATGTAATACAAAATTAACAGTTAGCTAGGAACAGTTAGCTAGGAACAGTTAACGTGGATTCTTAAAAAAATTTCTCATAGTTAATTTGTTTATTTCTAACAAATTTTATTTTGTCTAATGTTTTCTTCATTATGCCACTTGTTGGATTCTGATAGATCAAAATCTAAATATGAAATTGAATGGAAATGGTTATTTTGTGGTGAACGGATACGTATATCTGTGGATGTAAGTAGGATAGTAAATGACCGTTGAATCAGATTCCAAGAATGTACAGTGTAACTTATTAATGTGAAATCTTAAATATTCCTCGGGTATTACCTACCCGTTAAAATATTTTCATCATTAACAGTTTGTACAAAAGAATTTTTAATTACAATCTTTATGAAAATATACTTGCATATATATTTTCTTTAGATGTAATCATGGATTTAATGAGTTAATCTAATATTAAGCTCATTTGATTTATTGTTAGAACTAGAATACATAATCTCTAAAACATTTGAGATTACATAATCGCCATGCAGAACGAAAATAACTGATGTAGAATGATTCGTAGAACGATGATTATGCTCGAGGTATAAATTGCGATGTTGAGGCGTGTGATGTTGAAACCTCGATTGTTGATGGTACTGGTATTGATGTTGGTGGTACTGTTGGTGCCGGTGATGTTGCTGAAGCTGGTAAATTTTGCACTATATTTTCCAAATTGATAACTCGAGCGCGACATTTATTGACTTCTTGTATTACTCCGATATGATTGTCGATTCGGATGAGCGAATGAATAAGATTCAGAATTTTGGATATCATATCATCGTTGAGATATCCTGGCAATGAGAGTGAATATGGTGTTTTGGACAGGTTCGTCGGTAAGTGCTTCAGGTTCCTCACCAAGAGGTGAATTCGGTTGGTGGAAGGGATCGCCTTCTTTGCGTCTCCATTGGTTAAGTAGACTACGAATCCATCAGATGAATTGCTGATGACTGATTGGTTGATCCATTCCAGTTACACTGCTTTCGGAGCTCGAGTGGAAATCCATGTCGGAATAGCTGTCGGAATAACTATCAGAATAGCTATCGAAATCTGAGGGACTCAAACTGGTTGAGGGATTCATCTCGTACGATCAGATGAAGGATTTTCGATAAGAAATAGATTATAGGATGTAGATTAGTACCCTCCAATACATAATTTACATATGCATATATAATACTAAAATCCTATAAGTTACGGAGGAATCTACGGAAGTTGTCAGGCAAAGGTAACAATAACAGATACGCTAAGATATGAATTTTGTCTATACACTATTCATGCAATCAATGCAGTAAGATGTGTCTAGACTAGGAATGATAAGCAGGTAATTTCCTAAGGATAATAAGTAGATGATTTTCGACACGAATGATAAGCAAAACTTTTGACATGCAGACACGGTCAAAGTCCAGACTCAATAATGCATCCTAACGACTTATCAGTTAGACACACTAATGCAGACCTGGTTCGCTAAGACCACCGCTCTGATAACAACTGAAGCGACCCGTCCTAATCCATCTGGACGAATACATTACATTTGGTTACATCGCGAGGTACTTGACCTCTATATGATACATTTTACAAACATTGCATTCGTTTTTAAAAGACAAACTTTCTTCACATCAAAAGGTGACGGCATGCAACGTCTTTCAATATATATCAAACTATAATTGACTTAATAATAATCTTGATGAACTCAATGACTCGAATGCAACGTCTTTTGAAATATGTCATGAATGACTCCAAGTAATATCTCTAAAATGAGCAAATGCACAGCGGA
Source organism: Rutidosis leptorrhynchoides (assembly GCF_046630445.1). Classification (NCBI taxonomy): domain Eukaryota; kingdom Viridiplantae; phylum Streptophyta; class Magnoliopsida; order Asterales; family Asteraceae; genus Rutidosis; species Rutidosis leptorrhynchoides. Next base: position 292,044,049 of record NC_092343.1, on the reverse strand, counting down.
AGATTTCTTTCTTACCTGAGAATAAACATGCTTTAAAGTGTCAACCAAAAGATTGGTGAGTTCATTAGTTTATCATAAATAATCATTTCCATAATTTTAATAGACCACAAGATTTCATTTCCATTTCTCATAAATATACGTCACATGCATAGAGACAAAATAATCATTCATATTGATTGAACACCTGGTAACCGACATTAACAAGATGCATATAAGAATATCCCCTATCATTCCGGGAAATCCTTCGGACATGATAAAACAACATCGAAGTACTAAAGCATCCGCTACAACGGATGGGGTTTGTTAGGCCCAATAGATCTATCTTTAGGATTCGCGTCAATTAGTAGATCGGTTTACTAATTCTTAGGCTACTAAGCAAAAGGGGCATATTCAGCTTTGATCATTCACCCATATAATGTAGTTTCAATTACTTGTATCTATTTCGTAAAACATTTATAAAAAATTGCGCATGTATTCTCAGCCCAAAAATATAAAGGGTAAAAAGGCAAATGAAACTCACCATACTGTATTTTGTAGTAAAAATACATATGAAGATATTTAACAATCGAACAATGCAGGGTTGGCCTTGGATTCATGAACCTATATCATTTGTATATTTAGCAATACTCATAATCGTAATCGAATAATTTTATATATATATATATATATATATATATATATATATATATATATATATATATATATATATATATATCTTATTAGTTATATCATTTTTATATTAATAATATATTTAGATTTCATATATTCGTTTTATAAATGTAAAAACAAAAATACTTTGTTATGTTGTATGTGTAAAATATATTTATGTATATATATTTCATTTGTTTATCAAAACAGTAGTTCTAATTATACTAAGTTAATATTAGTAAAGGTAAAAATAATGATAATAACCTTAATAATATACTTATATTAATAATAATAGTTCTACTATATATATATAAAATGATAATAATACTAATATTTATGAAAATACTAATAAATCGTATCATTTTTATAATAATATTACAAATGTTAATCATAATCATAATACTTATAATAATACTAAAATCATACGATTAATAATATTAATATTACTTATAATAATACAAATGATAATATTAATAATATTATTACTTTATAATAATTCTAGTGATAATGATAATAATAGTAGTCATAATTGTAACTTTTATTTGTATTAGTAATAATAAATGATAACTTTTATTAGTAATAATGATAATGATAATAATAACTAATATTAACAATAATATTTACAATAATGATAACACTTATAGTAATAATAATGTTAATACTAATAATTTCTAAATAATACTGTTAATAACAATAATAATAACAATAATACTTGAATTAATAACAATATTTAATAATACTTACCAATAACAATAATAATAATAATAACAACAACAACAACAATAATAATAATAATAATAATAATAATAATAATAATAATAATAATAATAATAATAATAATAATAATAATAAAAATAATAATAATAATAATAAAGAATGGTTACTACCTTAAAAAGCTCCAAAAAGATATCAAACCGCCCAAGCCGGGACTCGAACCCGTGACCCCTCGCTACCTGAGAACACCCACGACCACACCTCCAATCCAGTTTTTCTGATTTAAACACCCAACCAAATTCATTTAACCTATAACCTACTGTGTTCATCATCTTCTTCTTCTTCACTTAATTTAATCCCTTCAAACTCATTTTCTAATCTTACTAATCTTTACAGAATTGAGTTCAGAGCTTAACATCCAACCTATAGATACTTATTGGTGATAGATTGGTTTGAAAAAAAATAATAATAAACGAAACAGCAGGTTAGCTGCTCGTCGGTTCATAACACAAAAAGGATTTTTGATTTTCGAATTTTACTGAATTATAGAAAAACATTATAACACGAAATAGTTTAGTAATCATATATATAAAGTGTTGAAATCGTCAGTTGAGCTTAAAACATATTAAATAACTTGAATTTGGTGGAAGAACAAATGTTGACTTTTAGAAATCTAAACTTTGACTCCAAAATTCGAGTTCGTTATAAAGAGTTGAGAGTTCAATCTTTGCAGAAAGATTAAGTAAAACATTACTAACAAAACCAAATTAACACAATTTGAAATTGATTTAAAAATCGAGTTGTTTGAAATTGAGACCAAGTACAGAGTTCGAAAGGTTTTTAGCTTCTGTTTTCTGTTTTGATTTTTGAATTGCAGTGATATTTAGATTATGTCTGAGTAATTGAATGAAGTATAACTCTTATAATAAATCCTAAATTATTGTGTAGTGACTTGAGAGGTCGATGTTTGACAGAATTCGACAAAAAAACGATTATAGTATCTGATAGATATGGTTAACAACTCTCGTACGATTTATTGACTTATATAATTAATAAATATATATTATTAATAATAAATAATAAATAATAATCATACTGATATATATCATTAATATATATATATCAATAATAATAATAATAAAAATAACAATAATTATATATTATTAATAATATTAAATATATATCATTTATAATTATATATTATAATAATAAATAATAATACATAATAATAATAATAAAGATATATCATTAATATATATATCTGTATATAACGCATAAATATATCTGGATATATCTATTTGTATTTATTTATCTCTGTAATTGTATATCTCTTATATTTTATTTATTTATTTACATATAAATTTTTTTTATAGATTATAATAAATCTTAATATTAAATATAACTATAATAATAATACATTTTGTACATAATAATAGTACCAATTTATAATAATATAATGGTAATAATAATATTACTAACGATAATGATAAAAATGATAATACTAATCTTATAAATGATACTAATATTAATATTAGTTATAATATTGTTAATGATTTGATGAAAGAAAATAAAAAAAAAAATAATATAACAACTTATACACATCAAATTTTTATATATATATAAATATATATATATATATATATATATATATACATATATATATATATTTTATATTAGAAATAATTATATTAATATTACATATTTTAATATTATTATTAACAATAATAAAAATGAAAGTAATGATAATAATATTAATATAATCATTATATTCAAGTTTGTATTTAAATTTACTATAATACAATTTTATTAATTATATTATATTTACTAACTATAATATATTGAATCCTTAATATCTAATTGCATAAATAATATTACTTATGTATAGAATTCATATATATATATTTATTTACATATTTATTTACACAATGGTTCGTGAATCGTCGGAAACAGTCGAATGACAAATGTACTTATGTAAACAATTCCAAAAACAAAAAAAAATTTGAGACTCAACTTTATAGACTTTTCTTATTGTATCTAATTCATATAAAGATCAAGTTTAAATTTGGTCGAAAATTTCCGGGTCGTCACACTGTTGGTGCCGATGATGTTGCTGAAGCTCGTACGTTTTGCACCATATTTTTCAAGGCTACAACTCAGGCGCGAAGCTCGTTGACTTATTACTCTGGAATGATTGTCGGTAGGAACGAGCGAATGAATAAGGTTTAGAATCTGAGTTGTGATATAATCGTAGCGAGATACTCTGGAAATGAGAGAGAAAATGGTGCTTCGAATAGGTTCGCCGGTAAGTGCTTCAGGTTCTTCGCCAAGAGGTGAATTCGGTTGGTGGAAGGATCGCCTTCTTCGCGTCTCCAATGATTTAGTAGACTACAAACCCATTAGATGATTTGGGGATGGCTAATTGGTTGATTCATTCTGGTGACGCTGCTTTCGGAGCTTAGGTGAACATCCATGTCGGAATTCGAGGGACTTGAACTAGTGGCGAGTTCTATTTCGTACGATTGAATAAAGAATTTTTCGATATGAAATGATTTCCGGCTATCGGATGATATTCTAATTACATAGGATATCTATATAGAGCAAAAGATTTCGTAGATTACGAAGGAACTTACGGCATATGTCAGGCAAGTTTACAGTAACAGATGCGCTAAGATATGAATTTTGTCTATACACTATTCATGCAATCAATGTAGTAAGATGTGTCTAGACTAAGAATGATAAGCAGGTAATTTTCTAAGGATGATAAGCAGATGATTTCCGAATAGAAATGATAAGCAAAAATTTTGACATGCAGACACGGTCGAAGTCTAGACTCATTAATGCATCCTAACAACTACTAGTTAGACACACTAATGCAAGACCTGGTTTGCTAAGATCACCGCTCTGATACCAATTGAAATGCCTCGTTCATATCGATTATAAACGTTACATAATAATTGATTTCATTGCGAGGTATTTGACCTCTAAATGATACATTTTACAAACATTGCATTCGTTTTTGAAAGACAAACTTTCATTACATCGAAAGTTGACAGGCATGCATACCATTTCATAATATCCAAACTATAAATGACTTAATAATAATCTTGATGAACTCAACGACTCGAATGCAACGTCTTTTTAAATATGTCATGAATGTCTCCAAGTAATATCTCTAAAATGAGCAAATACACAGGGGAAGATTTCTTTCATACCTGAGAATAAACATGCTTTCAAGTGTCAACCAAAAGATTGGTGAGTTCATTAGTTTATCATAAATAATCATTTCCATTTTAATAGACCATAAGATTTTCATTTCATTTCTCATAAATATCATGCATCTGCATAAAAATCATTCATATGGATTGAACACCTGATAATCGACCTTAACAAGATGCATATAGAATATCTCGATCATTCCGGGACAACTTCGGACATGATAAATTCGCCATCATTCCGGGACAACTTCGAACATGATAAATTCGCCATCATTCCGGGACAACTTCGGACATGATAAATTCGCCATCATTCCGGGACAACTTCAGACATGATAAATTCCCCATCATTCCGAGACAACTTCGGACATGATAAATTCGCCATCATTCCAGGACAACTTCGGACATGATAAAAAGGGCATATTCGATTTCGATAATTCAACCATAGAATGTAGTTTCGATTACTTGTGTCTATTTAGTAAAATAGTTATAAAAGCAGCGCATGTATACTCAGTCCCAAAAATATATATTGCAAAAGCATTTAAAAAGGGAGCAAATGAAACTCACCATACTGTATTTTGTAGTAAAAATATATAGGACGACATTTAACAATGCAAGATTGGCCTCGGATTCACGAACCTATATTAATTGCATTTCTATTAAAACATATAATAGAAATATCAAAATTTCACTTATTAATATATATTATTTATATATTTTATGGTTATATAAGATTTATTCTAGCTTTCATTTAAAAACATATAATTGATGTTATATCTTAATTTATATGTTTTATGTATTTATCTGGTATATGTGTTTAAAGTGATTAATATAGTTATATTAATATCTATATATATTTAGGATTATATTAAAAAAATATCTAATTTGTTGTATGTAAGTTTTTAAATAAGTAAGGTTAATATGATTTATATATATAGTTATATGGAATATTAATATATTTGTAGTATATGTATTAAGTATGTTTTATGTACAAAAATATTTATTTGTTTAAAAATGATAGTTTTGATATTAATGATTTACTAATAATAATAATAATAACTTTATTAAAAAATGATAATATTAATAATAATAATGATATTGTTATTAATGATACTTTTGTTTAATAATAATAATAATAATACTAGTAATTACAAAATTGATACTAATACTAATATTAATGAAAATAATGATAGTTCGTATTATTTTCATAATAACAATAATAATAATTCTAATCATAGTAATACTTATATTAATATTAGTAATACTAATAATAACGCTAATAACACTTAATAACTTTACTTAATAACAAAATGATAATAATATTAATCATAGTATTTATGTTAACGTAATAATAATAATGATAATACATCTAGCAGTAGTTAATAAATATGATAATAATAATAATAATAATAATAATAATAATAATAATAATAATAATAATAATAATAATAATAATAATAATAATAATAATAATAATAATAATAATAATAACAATATTCCTAGTTATAATCATAATTATAATAATAATAATGATGAATGATAATTAATACATATTAGTAATAATAATAATAATAATAACTATAATAATTAGTACTAGTAACAATATTTAACAATAACAATATTCATAATAACATTAATAATAATAATGATAATAATAATAATAATAATTTTTAAAAATAGAACTACCTTTAGATAAGCTTTACGAAAAAAAATGCCCGAAGCCGGGCTCGAACCCGAGACCTCTCATTCCCACTCAACCACGCCAACCAGTCGAGCTAATGTATCTTTCTGTTTTAATTCCTTACACCATAACTATATAACTCGTATTTAAACTGTTTTCCTTTTTCTTTATCATCATCTCATACACAAATCGACTAACCAGCTCTTTAATCATAACAATTGAATAAACAAATACGTTTTAGGATTTATTATCAATCAGGAATGATTTAGTTTAGTTTTTAAATCAATTGAAACAAACAAAAAATTGAAGAACAGACCATATATCACTCGTTTATAATTTTCAAGAACTCGAACAGCAATCTTGTTTTTAAGAGGGTTTTAGATCATGACTTCCAAATGAAAAAGATTCTAAATGGTCACTAAAAACTTTCTGAATTGTTAATTTAACTAGAAATATCAGTTTGATTACGAATTTCACCAAGAACAAAAAGGTTGACTTTTTAAATAAGAACTTTGACTCCAAAATTGAAATTCGATATATAAAATTAGGCTTTGAAACCTTGCAGATAGTTTAAACGAAGGTATTCTAACATATCTGCATTTATGGATTTTAAAATGAAACTAAAATTCGAGCTATTGACAAAATTTTCAAGAACAGAGCAGTTATACTGTGTTCTTTAAGTTTTAGTTTGATTTTTGCTGTTTTCACTCGAATTGAATTATTAGTGTAATATGTAGAGGTTAACAGATATTATTATAACTAAATTGCCTCAAATTACCTTTGTTTTGTAGCTTGATTTACTCGACAGATCAATATTCGCTTACAGAAAAGTTAAAAGTCAATTTATAACAAATTCCACAAATTGGTAAGACTGACATTGATGTGTAACATATTTGAGACAGGAACAAAAACTTAATACAGTTGATTGTGAGATGAAACAGATCGTGATTCCTTTATGTAAAAATTCGTATTAATAAATATGATAATATTGATAATTTTATTAATAATAATACAAATACTAATAATAATAATAATAAAAATAATATCACTAACTTTATTAATTTTATTAATAATAATAACAAAAAATAACAATGATACTAATAATCATATAAATGTTAATTAATAAGTTTAATAATAAGAATGATAACAATAATATTATTTATATTACTAATAATAATATTAATATTATTAATGATAATAACAATAATACTAATTATAATAATATTAATATTAATAATGATAATGATAATATTAGTAATAATATAACATTTTATATATATCCACTTTCATATCTATATATTTTATATTAAAAAATAATAATATTAATAATACTGATTTTGATATTAGTAGTAACATTAATAGTAATAATAATAATAATAATAGTAAATAGTAATAATAATAAATCACAATAATAAGATTTTAATGAAATTGCTAATACTAATATTATTAATGATATGATAATACTACTAATTATATTAGTATTGATATTAGTAATTATAATATCAAATTTTATATTTATATATTATAATAATTTTTTTTAAATAATGATATTAATGACACTAGTATTGATATTAACTTTAAAAGAAATAATAATATTATTATAACAACTATATTTAATATATTAATATTTACATATTATAGATCATGTAATATAACTATATAATATGTATTATGTCATATTTAGTATTAGATTTTTATATATTTTAATAATAACATCTAATAATCATAATAACTAAAATTAAAATTTTACTATTGGTTATAACAATAATGTTATTTACAATGATAATAATATTAATAATAATGTAATAAGGTAATAAATTAAATGTGTTAATTTCATGTATATATATATATATATATATATATATATATATATATATATATATACTTACATTTATATATATGTATATATATTTAATTACATATTTATTTACAGATAAATTGTTCGTGAATCGTCGGGAATGGCCAAAGCTTATTTGAATGTATAACAACAGTTCAAAATTTTGAGATTCGATTAAATAGACTTCACTTATCGTGTCAGAATCTTATAAAGATAAAGTTTAAATTTGGTCGGAAATTTCTGGGTCGTCACATATTCACAGTACTCTGCACCGGAGAGTTAAGCTCAATTGACCCTTAAATCCCGCTCTCTTTGATGTCAAGCATGGACCGAACCCGACCCATTTATTCTATGCTTGATCATTTGGCGCCATCCCTGGGACATACAAGTTAAAAGGTTTTGATTTGATCTTTTTTCTATATGTCTGCTAATAGCTTGCTTGTTTCTTTTTAATAAGTAACAGGTATCGAAATGACTAGCAAGCCAGAAGTACCTAAGCATGTGCAAGCGCGAGCTAACTCGCCTACAGGACCGAAGCCCGCAGCTAAAGGACCTGCGGGAACCTCTGAGAAAGTGCCACCAAGGGGCACTCTGATATCTCCCCTTGGCGTACCTACATCTCCTTTCAAGACCCCGAAAGCAATCAGGCCAATACCGTGGGCCTCGAAAACCACAAGCACGGGGTTCACCCCCGCCTACCCAGCGCCTGAAGCCACGCGCAGTAGCCCTAGTCATGCAAGCAGTCCTGTTGGCCCACAAAGCACGAGACCTTCACCCTCGCAGCGGAGTGACGCTTCCCCAATAACCCCAAGATCCAACGCTACACTGAGTCACCAGCTCGAACGCGCGAACAACACGCTCTCAACCAAGCCAATATGATCTTCGCATTAATGAATGATGCGCCATACGACATGGTGCACGAATTTGAATAGTCTAGGAAGGCTGAACTCATGATCAAAAACCTATACGCAGGAATGAAGGGGGTGCCTGTCAAACCCTCCTTTGAAACTGCTCCCACTGGGGAAAAATTTGCAGCACACATATTGAATCATATCTCAACGCCACTGCCCATGATACCACTCACCTTGGGATATTACGATGGGTTCTCGGACTCGGATGACTTTTTACAAAAATACGAGGGGATAACGCGAAATCAGCGCTAGGCGGATGAAACAAAATGTATGGAGTTCCCTCCGCTACTCGAAGGCGTAGCTCGGCAATGGTTTAATAACCTACCCGCGCCCACTATCAGCTGTTGATATCGCTCCATTATACATAATATTACTCACGATATCTTGTTCTTTTTGGGTATAAAATGATGAAGATTGAAGACTTTGGTTCGTGGGTATGGTAAAAATGATGGTTTCAGCTTAATGAGTCTTCGTGTGGTGTTTTGGATGTTTTCAGCGAGTTTTGGTATCAAAAGAACAAGTTTCATTGAAAAGTTAAAGCCAAAAGTCGAGCTGTTGTTCTGATGCATCTCGCGACCGCAATTCATTCTAATGCGGTCGCAATTCGTCCTAATGCAGTCGCATAAAAAATCTCGCAGTCGCATTATATTAACAGAAGTTCAGTATGTGGAAAAGACAAATCTCGCGGCCGCAATTCACTTTAATGCAGTTGAGATTCATGCCAATGCGATTGCAATAAATTTAATGCGGTCGCAATTTTTGGGTCGGTCAGCCAGCGAATTTTTTTCCTATAAATAGGATTTTAATCCCAAAACTCAAATCAGTTTATGTCTTACGAATATTTCAGCCAGGGTTACGAATTTTTGAGCTTTCTAAGGTATTTTGGAGCATCTAAACACTAGGATTTCAATTGTTAAGCAATGGTAAACTCTTGTCTTTTATTTTAATCTTTACAATGGTTGATTATTGTTTATCTCTTTGCTTGTGTGCTTTGATTATCATTATGAGTAGCTAAATTCCTAGTATTTTCTTAGATGATTGAACCTAAGTGAAGGATTGCTTGATCTTTTATATGTATTGATAATTACTTTTGATTGTGATTCTTAATTACTCCCATTAATTGATCCCATTAATTACTAGTTTGTTGGTTGATGTAACGAGAGTTACTAGATTAATTAATTTATCTAGGTTATTGAGAAATAAATAGATAAGTTGAATTACATACAGAAGAACGGTGTAATTAGATTAGTAATTAATCCCATTAATTGAGTAGGTAATTGTGAAGCCTAAATAGGGACACCGATTTACCCTTCAACTGAATCATAATCGCGAGTAGTTAATATTGATTGATTGTGTTCTTCAGAAGCTTATGGGATACCAACGTGAAAAATTGACACTTTCATAATAGAATTAGTGTCTAAGTAAGGGAGACCAACTTATCTTACTAATTGATTAATGAACTTAGTTAACGAGAGTTATACTTAGGGATTTAATTACACTGTTCTTAATAAAAGCAATCTCGTACCTAGAGAATTGAATCTAAGTGAATACCCCTTTATCTATTGGATTCGTATTTTCTTTCTTGTTTTAATTAGTTTTGAATCAAAACCCCATTTTACAAATCTTCAGAATTATTAATAGTTTTCAAATCCTAAACGTTGCTCCCTGTGGACGAATTCGTAAGTATACTATTATAATAAGATTAGGTGTGTTTTACGCATATCAAATTTTTGGCGCTACTGCCGGGGAGCGGTATGTCTTAGGATTTTACAAGCTTTTAGTTATTCTATCCTTTCGTGGAAACTTGTTTTTGCGAAAGTTACTTTTCTGTTATTTTTGTTTGATTTTACGCGTGGTTTTGTTGTGTTGTGATCGCAGGTTAGGTACTTATAACTCTGAATCGTCTAGAGTTTATCATACACGCAGCAAAGCTAAAGTTGAGCAAGAAATCGCCTACGGTTTCTTAGAATTACCTTTTTAAATTCCGGATTTTGAGTATATTAAGAAAGAGGTTAAAATGGGTGAACCAGCGAGAGGTCAATCCATGGAAGCGATGATGAAAGCCACGAGGGCTGGTAATGGACATACCATTACCCAACCGGTAGTTGATAAAGATTTTGAGGTTAAGGGGTAGATTCTAAATATGATAACTCAACAGTGCCAGTTCAAGGGTACACCAAAAGAGGATGCATTCGAGCATCTTCGAAACTTCAAAAGCATCTGTAATTTGTTCAAAATTGCCCAAGTTGCATATACAGTTATCTATTTGAGAGTTTTTCCTTGGTCCTTGAAAGACGATGCCAAGGACTGGTTAGAATCATTGCCCGAAGGTGAAATTGATAGGTCGCCTACAATGGAAGATAAGTTTCTGCAGCATTTCTTTCCAGCTTCTAAGGCTGCTAAACTACATAGTGACATTAATCACTTTTTTCAGAAGTCAAATGAGACACTCTAATTCTTGGACCTGATTCGGTAAAATGCTTCAAAATTGTCCTCAACACGTGTTGAACAACTTTAATAAGGTCCAGATTTTCTACAAGGGTGTTAATGTGTCGTGCCGACTAGGAAAGAAATTGACATTGCTGCAGGTGGTTCGCTAATGAAAAAGACTCCAGACGAAACTTACGACATCATCTTATAACTGCTTCACAATCTTATGATTGGCATCAAGAGATGGATGTTTCTCGATCATCTCATGTCGCTAGTACCGAAACTAGTGATGAAATCGCATCGGTTAGAGCACAACTTGCAACTGTTAAAAGATAAATGGAATCGATGACTAAAGAGATGCACGTTATGAAGTTTGGTTGTGAGTTATGTCAGGGACCACATCTCACAAAGGATTGTAATCAGTCGACAATGGAGGAGCAGGTGAACTACTTGGGTAATCAATACAATAATCAGTATCAAGGAGGTAGTTCGGGTTATCAAAAGAACGGACCACCGGGGTTTGTTAATCGAAATCAGAATCAGTCGTATATGGATAAGGGTTATTCACTAGAGGAGTTATTGCGGGGTTTTATTATAAATACAGATGAAAGCATCACGGTATTGAGGCAAGACAGTGAATCTACAAGACAGTAAATCTACAAAATAGCAAGTGAGAAGTCAACATGCCTCGATTCAGAATTTAGAACGGGATGTGGGGCGTATAGCTCAATCGCTTATAGAGAGACCACTGGGTGCTCTTCCTTCAAATACGCAAATTAATTCGAATGTCAATGGGCCGCCTCGAACAATCTTGACTAATAACAACCGAAGTGATGTGATGAACAAAGAGCCTCAAGTTTCTACTTATTCACAGGTGAATTCTATTTCTGGTATTGAGGGTTATGATTCTGATGAGGTTATTCTGACTTATACTCATAATGGTGAAGATGGTTGGATTCGAGTTTGTGATATAACTCCCGCATATAGTAATTACTTAATGAGTTTGATGACGGGGAGTTCTTCTAATTCTGGTAATCAAGAGTCGGAGGTGAAGAGTGTTGAGACTACCGAGTCTCCTGAGTTCAATTTTGATGAGATTAAAGTGGAAGAAGAGGTGAAACCTTCACCTAAATTAAAAGTTTACAAGCCGTCTATTCCATATTCGAGAGCTATTCAATCCAAGCTACCAAAGGACACTGTTTGTAAGTCTATTAATACTAATGATAATATTAGTGTGCATGTACCTTTGGTTGATGTTCTTGCAGGTATGCCTAATTTTGGTAAATTTTAGAAGGATTTAATGGCAAAGAAGGGTGAGCATGAGCAGACATCCTCCGCGTTTCTAAAAGCAGAATGTGCTGCTATTTAGAAAAAGTGTGATATGCCACCAAAGCTAGGTGATCCGGGACCGTTCATAGTGCCTTGTAGGATTGATGACTGTGAAATTTTTAAGTGTTTAACTGATTCAGGTGCGAGTATCAATATTATGCCTTTGTCTATTTATTCACGTTTCGGTTTGAGTGAACTTAAGTCAACTAGTACTGGAGTTAGATTGATTAACCAGTCACTTAATAAACCCATAGGGATTGCTGAAAATTTGGTGGTTAAGATAGGTGAATTAGAGTTCCTAGCTGACTTTATAATTGTTGATATGCCGGAGGATAAGGTTGTACCCATTGTTTTAGGTAGACCATTTTTAGAAACTGCAGGTGCATTAACTAACTGGAGGACTTGTAAGTTGATTTTGAGGGATAGAGGTAAAACTTTGAGTTTTCAAACCAAGTTTAGTGTTAGACCACCAGCCACACCCATTGATTCTGTGAATGTGTTGACTAGTGAAACTGATAATGATAAAACTGAGACTAGTAAAAAGCCTAAGTGTGGGGTGGAGTTGTTAAAGAAAAACCCGTGGTTAAACCGCCCGATGATAGTGTTGTTGATAGGTCTATGAGAAGGTTATTCGGGCGGGTTAATAAAACGATGAATGAGAAAGATGAACAGTTACGACTCCGGTTAGTTTCTAATTTATCTGAAAAAGAGAAAGAAAAGTTGAGGGAACTAACTAGGGAGTCAAGGGCTGCGGATGATTGGTTGATAAGTGCGATTGATAATGGTATTGAAAGTGGTGGTTCCCATGGTTTGAAGAAGGAGGGAACCCACCATCCGGGCATTAGTTGAGAGGAAAGTGGAGTCTAGTGCAAGACTCGTTAATAAACATGCACAATGTAAAACTTGTATAATGTGTGAGTTTTAAAACTAAAAATCCTTAAAAATGGAAAAATCCAAAATTCCAAAAATATTTTTCTTTTTGTGTTTTGTTCTTTTGTTTAATCATTGCAGGTACTTGATAAAGTGATGACAATCGAGGAATGGCCATCAGTACAGAGCCGTCTGTCACTCTATTTCACGATTATATTGCTCTACATCCGGTTATGTTTTTCCCCATTCACTCTATTATCCACTCGAATTTATATTTATTTTATCCGATTTCATGTAAATGAGGGCATTACATGATCTTAAGTGTGGGAAGAGAGATATAAATTCTCGCGGATGTAATACACTTGGCTTGAGTCTTATTTTTGACTTAACTTGTTGAAAAATTGGGGAAATTTTAAAATTTTTAACTCATTAAAAGACAAGTGTAGTTGTATAATTAAGCAAATGTTATCACTATTGTGAGTTAAATTGTGCAGATACCTAAATGGTTTTGGTGTTTTGCATATTCTTTTGCGTGAGTGTGTGTGTAATAAGGAAGCAATGTCTTCCAGCGTAAAAAAATCCAAAATTGTAGAATGATTCAGTCCATCCATAAAGGAAGTTAAGTGTTCCTAATGTCCATCTTACTTGGTGTAGGAGACTTCCTAATCTACATCATTTTATACTGACATTGGTTAATGCATCATTTCATGATGTGTTACATCGATGTATCGTACTGTGGGAAGAGGAGCCTTGATCTTCAACCTGTGCTGTCTTTTTGATGAAGAGCAATGGCTTCGTGCTAGTGTTGCTAGACAACACACGCCATGGTCAAAAGCCATGGTACCCCTTTAAAATACGGAAATGTAGTATCTACTTCCTACATTTTCTTAAAACTAGCATAAAAGTTAAATGCGAGGGAAGTGGGTTCCAAGGACCTTAAATAAATAAACTAAGTGTTTAAACACTTTCGGGAGAATCGATTCCTCCCATGTTGATTTTAGGAAGTAAAGTCTTCCTAAACTTGTAAGTAAAGTCTTACAAGTTAAGTTGAGCCTCAAAAGACCATTGCTTGAACGTAAAGTCTTTCAGGTTTTGTGCACTAGACCCCCCAAAAAATTTACACCCAAGGTAGTTGCTTTCTCATCTCATTCGAACCGGGAGGTAGTTCACTTTGGTGATATATCGGGTTGGCAACTACCCGTGCGGCTGTCCCACAACTGGGAAGGCTTGTATGCACACCGCCTTTTGAGCCCAAGATAATTGTTATCTCATCGCTTCCGAACCGGGAGTAGTTTATCCTAGATAATATACCGGGGTATCAATTGTCCGTGCGGCTATCTCAAAACGGAGATGGCTTTGAAAGCACATACCCTTAAAACCCAAAATTTCTGAAAAACTCGTTTTGTGTAAAAACTTAATTATTTTTCCCATTCTTAATATTCAAAAATGGTTTTCTAAAGGTCTTGTTTTCCCTAAGGCCAAATTTTTCTTGGTTCCGCACATGGTGTTCTTGATTTGGGGTAATGAAGCTTTTGGGTGATTATGATGTTTGATATTGGGAAGTTGAGTTTGATTACAGGCTTGAACCTTGCGTTTGTTTTGTTGAAGACTACACGATATAGATTTAATGCTTTTGAAGATGGTATCGGTATGTCTTGATTCTATAATTTTTGAAGACTTGTTCGTTTATGTTTATCTTTGCACTAGTTGATATTATTTGAAGATAGATTTGCTTGAGGACAAGCAAGGTTCAAGTGTGGGAGAATTTGATATCGCTCCATTTATACATAATATTACTCGCAATATCTTGTTCTTTTCGGGTATAAAACGATGAAGATTGAAGACTTTGATTCATGGATATGGTAAAAATGATGGTTTCACCTTAATGAGTCTTCGTGGGGGTGTTTTGGATGTTTTCAGCGAGTTTTGGTATCAAAAGAACAAGTTTGATTGAAAAGTTAAAGCCAAAAGTCGAGCTGCTGTTCTGATGCATCTCGCGGCCGCAATTCACTCTAATGCGGTCGCAATTCGTCCTAATGCAGTCGCATAAAAAATCTCGCGGTCGCATTATATTAAGAGAAGTTCAGTATGTGGAGAAGAGAAATCTCGCGGCCGCAATTCACTTTAATGCGGTCACGATTCACCCCAATGCGGTCGCAATAAATGTAATGCGGTCGCAATTTTTGGGTCGGTCAGCCAGCGAATTTTTTCATATAAATAGGATTTTAACCCCAAAACTCAAATCAATTTTTGTTTTACGAATATTTTAGCTAGGCTTACGAATTTTTGAGCTTTCTAAGGTATTTTGGAGCATCTAAACACTAGGATTTCAATCGTTAATCAATGGTAAACTCTTGTCTTTTATTTTAATCTTTATAATGGTTGATTATTTTTTATCTCTTTGCTTGTGTGCTTTGATTATCATTATGAGTAACTAAATTCCTAGTATTTGCTTAGATGATTGAACCTAGGAGAAAGATTGCTTGATCTTTTATATGTATTGATAATTACTTTTGATTGTGATTCTTAATTATTCCCATTAATTGATCCCATTAATTACTAGTTTGTTGGTTGATGTAACCAGAGTTACTAGATTGATTAATTTATCTAGGTTATTGAGAAATAAATAGATAAGTTAAATTACTTACAGGAGAACGGTGTAATTAAATTAGTAATTAATTCCATTAATTGAGCAGGTGATGTTCGTAGAGGTGTATACGAAATAGCTTATATTTTACTACGAAACACTATTAAATACGATACAATTTTACACAAGTTATTTTTTTTATTTATAGAGTGGATATACCTAAACCTTGCTACAACACTTATAGGCAGTGTACCTAATCGTACAGTAGTGTAGTTTTTAGTAAGTCCGGTTCGTTTCACAGGGAGCTAGCCAAGTTTAACGCTATATTTTTAAAACTATATTTATATAAATATAAATATAAATATAAGTAGTATTATTATTATAAAAGGGGATTTTTACCGTTTAATGACCGGTTTGTCTATTTAAAAACTTAAGTCGCAGTTAAAACCTAATGTAAAATATTAAATATATAAAAGACTTAATTTAAAGCGTAAAGTAAATGACAATAATTAAAGTGCGATAAATAAAAGTGCAATAAATAAAATGACAATAAATAAAATTGCGATAATTAAAAAGTACTATAATTAAAATGACAATAAATTAAAGTGCGATAATTAAAAGTGCAATTAAATATGAAATAAAGGAATTATGCTTATTTAAACTTCTGTAATCATGATGTTTGACGTGTTGATTTTAGTTTATTACCATGGGTTAATTGTCCTTTGACTTGGATTATTCAATATGTCCGTCTGGTTTTGTCTATAATAGTCCATCAGTCATAAATATAAAGTGCGAGAGTCTTCGTCAAATTATCCTTATACTCGAAGTCAAATATTTCAACTAATTGGGGATTCGAATTGTAACAAGGTCTTAATACTTTGTTTAATGAATACACCAGGTTATCGACTGCGTGTAATCCAAGGTTTTATTACTTTGTTAACAATTACACCAATTACCCATGTATGTAATTCACCCCTGTTTCAACAAGTCTATTGATTATTAATCCATCCCCGTATCCGGTCAAATGAATAATTATTGGTATTTATAGATATCCCGCCCACCGTACCTAGTCAAGCGTATGTGGTTATATATAAATACGTCAAATTATAAGTCTATATATTAAATTAATGAGGTATCATTTAGTTAATATAAAGCCCATTAGTAGCCCATAATCTAATTTCCACAAGTGTCGTTCTTTTGTCCAAACCCCAATTATGGTACAAAGCCCAATTACCCCGTCTTTAATATTTAGCCCAACATCACGATTACTTCGGCATTAAATAAGCATAATAATAACTTAGCTACGAGACATTAATTTAAAAAGGTTGAACATAACTTAAAATGATTAATAATAGCGTAGCGTTACACGGACAGAATTTCAACTTACACACTTACAACATTCGCTAACATACCCTTATTATTATTAAAATTAAAATTAAAATTAAAATTAAAATTATAATATATATATATATATATATATATATATATATATATATATATATATATATATATATATATATATATATATATATATATATATATATATATATATATATATATATATATATTACGTTGAGAGATAGAGAAGAGAAAAACATGTCTGATATTCGGCCGAAAACTGCGAAATTTATAGGATGTCACCAACTTTTTTACTCCATGCGATCGCATGGCATTTGGTCTTGCTGGCCATGCGATTGCATGGCCTGGGATTCCAGCTCACATTCGTTTGTTTGCTTCTTGCCGACGGTTTTATTAAATAATATAATATATATATAATTTTAAGAATTAATTATATATTATATTATATTCATGTGCATAGTTGACTTGTAATTTTTAGTCCGTTGCGTCGAGCGTTGAGAGTTGACTCTGGTCCCGGTTCCGGATTTTCGAACGTCCTTGCGTACAATTTAATATCTTGTACTTTGCGTTTTGCGTCTTGTACTCTTGTAATTTTGAGACGTTTCTCATCAATAATTTGAACCTCTTGGATTGTACTTTGTACTTTTGAGCTTTTTGGTCGTTTGCGTCTTCAATTCGTCGAATCTGTCTTTTGTCTTCACCTTTTATTATTTAAACGAATATCACTTGTAAATAGAACAATTGTAACTAAAAGCTTGTCTTTCTTGAGGGATAATGCTATGAAATATATGTTCGTTTTTAGCATTATCAAATATTCCCACACTTGAGCGTTGCTTTGAAGGTATTTCGTATGCCCGAGAGACATATTTAATTAATGTGGCTAATGTGTTATGATCCAAGTCGGGTCATACCCAATAACAAGCTTACCGACACCTTATAAGTATTTAATCATAACGAATGGATCGTTAAATAAATACGCGACACTTGGATTTCAGAAAATCGGTTTTCTGAAATTTTATTACTTGAAATAAATTATTTGGATAATTTATATATATTTTAAGGATTTAATTATTTATAGGTTTAAATAATTAAATTGTGTTGTATTTTATAAAAGGATTTATAAAAATGTGAAAGTGACATAAAAATGCATGGGTTTAATTCCTAGTTTTATAAAAAATTAATAAGGTTTTATAAACCTTATGGGAGGCCGTTTTTTTGGGGTTTCCAAGGACCTCACCCATGCTTGGTTGTTGCTTTTGAACTTCACAATTCCTTAAGAGCATGCTTGACAATTTTCAAGACACACATGCATTGCAACTTCAAGTAAAATAACAAAAACTCTCTCTCAATATTCTGCACCATTGCTGGCCGAATTTCACAGCAGAAACAAGAGTGTTCTTGAGCTTGTTTTGAAGCTTATATTCAAGTGTTATCAAATCCTAACCAAGCACTAGGTGTTGGTACATAGTTTGGGGTATTATCTCTTGAGGTCTCATTGTTTTGAGGCTCCATTTAGCATCATCTTTGAAGCTTACTGCTGCTGAATTTTCAGCAACATTCAAGAGGCTTTCAAGCTTGTGTTTGAAGTGTTTAAGGGTTCTAAACATTAGCAAACTTAAAGGTATTGTTGGTGCATCAAAGGGTCGAAGTTTAAGACACTTGAAGGTTCAAGTTGGAGCTCATTTCATCATCTTATTCACCAAACTTTCTGCCCATTTATAGCAGCCCTCAAACCTTAGTTTGAGGAGGTATAACATCTTTCCTTCTCTTGTTAATATGTAAGCTTAATGTTCACAACTTGATCCATGGGATTTAGCTTTAAATTGGTTTAAAGATGACAAGTAAAATTTGATAATTACACGCTTCCGTTTATAATGATTCTTAAAAGGTTTTAAGACTTATCAAACTTGTTAAATCCCAACAATGGTATCTAGAGCCGAAGTTGTTGAAATATGCTTCGAATTGTTGTTTAAAACCCACTATATTTGCAATCTACTAACATGCATGAATGTAGATTGCAAAAACAAATGGGTTTAGGTGGGTATTAGGAAATGGCCGAATTCAAGAGGGCTTCAAAAGTGGGTTTTGGACTCTCTAATTTGGTCATACTTGGTTGCATGTTGAAGTTCACAATCTATGCCTTAACCTTGTGTTTGGTTGAATGTTTGAATGAATTGTATGATTCATATGGTTTGTAATATTATTCATTCATATGGCTTGTAATATTATTCATTTGGCATGTAATAATTCATTCATAAGGCTATGTAATTTATTTTATATTTGGTATGTAAAATAGATTAGGTTGTATTTTCATTTTCTAGATAAAATGTATTAGGATACATATTTTGTAAAAATTAAGATACAAGATGATGAAGACTTGAAGAACACAAGGAGCATATGGATGCAAGGTTAAGTGGGAGATTGTAATCTCCTACTTTGTACTATTACCCCTTAACCCGGTGACATTTGTTTTCGGCTAAACAAATGTCCACCAAAATGGCTAGATTGTGAACATACTTATTTTGCATGTGTGGTTGTTTGTATGTTTATGGATTGTATGTTTAATTGCAACAAATTTATCACACAAGTTAACAACAAACAAAACGACAATTTAATTGGTTAAATTAGACGCATTAAGTGCATGCAAAACGGCAATTTAAATGGTTAAATTGAAAAGGCAACTAAAGAACTTAATAAATGGTTATTAAGAACAAGAAAAGGATAACACATATAAAATGGTTTATATCAAGTAATTGGCTCAATTACAAGGTATGAAATTGGTTTTTCATAAGTACCATACACTAAATGCATGTTGGTGTATGGCATACAAGTTTTCTCAAACTAGAATTAACGAAAACTTAAAATCCCTTTTTACAAACAAGGCAACAAGTTTAACGCCATCCTTTTGTGTGACACTTGAACATATTAGGGAACTCATGATGGGATAAAGGTCACCTAACCGTCATGAACAAACTAATGTGGTTAAGGTGAATTTGACATGCTTGTGGGATAAAGGTCACCTAACCATTTGTATGTTAAATTCACATGTTTACACAAGTAGGACGACTTGATTTGGGAATCATGAACTTAGGGTCACCGAAGCATGAGGAACAAATAGGCGTTGATGGGATAATATGCCATGCAAAAGGATTGCATGATCCCATACTCTAGAAGTTGCAAATGGATTGCAATTGTCATATAGGACTACCTAGCTAAATCAAATTACGGGATAAAGGTCACCTAACCGGAATTTGGTTTACCGTTGGATTCTAGAATTTAATATATCAATTGGATTTAAAGGGTATTGAATATTGAATTGAAATTGATACTTAAACGAACTTTGTTAAATTTTATAGATGGCCGCCAATAACAACAACAACATCGCAAACGCACCAATTAACCTAAACAACCTATCATTAAGGTCTCTCTTAGAGAAAGACAAACTCAACCATACCAACTTTATGGATTGGTTCCGCAATCTTCGGATTGTCCTCAAACAAGAGGATAAAGCGTATGTACTTGAGGACCCCATTCCCGATCAACCGGATGAGAATGATGTGGAAGCAATGGCCTCTTACGATAAGTATTGCCACGACTCCCTTCAAGTCTCATGCTTAATGCTTGGGACTATGATACCCGAACTCCAAAAGGATTTCGAGCATCATAGTGCATACGACATGATAACGCAATTGAAGGAGATGTTCCTCCAACAAGCGCGTGTCGAGCGTTTCGAGACCGTTCGGGCGCTACATGCTTGTCGTATGGACGATACCCAATCGGTTTCATCTTATGTGCTTAAGATGAAGAGCCTTATTGATCGTGCTAACCGCCTTAACCTAAACATATCAAATGAGTTAGCCACCGATCTTATCCTTAACTCCCTATCAAAAAGGTTTGATCAATTTGTAATTAATTACAATATGAATGGGATGGATAAGAGCATAGGTGAGCTTCACGGTATGCTTAGAACGGCGGAAACTAGCATGGGTAAAAGGGCTTTACCCGTGTTAGCAATCGATCAAGGTGGATCCAAAGGTAACACCTCTAAGCCAAAGGTGGCCAAGAGAAAAGGACCCGCCCATCAAGGCAAAGGGAAAGGGAAGATGGTTACCCCAACCATCAACAAGGCTAAGAAGCAAAAGGTAACCGAGAAGGCAAACCCCAAAGAAGACCCATGTTTCGGTTGCGGTGAGATGGGTCATTGGAAACGAAACTGTCCGGTCTATCTTAAGGAGTTGAAGGACAAGAGGGATGCAGGGTAAACCTCAGGTAATATATATATGGTATATATAGAGCTTAGTATTACTTCTTCTAATACATGGGTATTAGACACGGGATGTGGAACTCATATTTGCAATTCTTTGCAGGGGTTCAAAAGAAGTGATCATAAGGCGGGAACATCAAGTCTCTATATGGGCAATGGTGCAAAGGTGCATGTTAAAGCTCAAGGAGATTTTATTTTGAAGTTTCCAAGCGGATTGGAACTTATTTTAGAAAATGTTTTGTATACTCCAGATTTGTGTAGAAACATTATTTCTATTCCTCGCTTAAAACAATGTGGTTACGTTGTTAATTTTATTAATGATGATATTCATGTTTCTAAAGACAATGTATTCTATTTCAAGGCTTCGCCTTCAAATGGAATTTATGAATTGGTTCATGATGACGCATCATCGAGCTCTATATACCATACAAGCACCAAGAAACTCAAAAGGGATTTGAGTGATTCCTATTTATGGCATTGTCACCTTGGCCATATAAATAAGAACCGAATGCATACACTTCAAAAGAATGGACTTTTGAAATCAACTGAAATGGATTCGTTTGATGTATGTGAATCTTGTTTACAAGGAAAGATGACTAAAGCACCTTTCAAAGGGACCTATGAAAGGGCTAAAGACTTATTGGGATTAATACATTCGGATGTGTGTGGACCCTTTAAGCCCATGACTAGGAATGGTGAAAGATACTTTGTTACTTTCATTGATGACTTTAGTCGTTTTGGATATGTCTACTTATTAAGACACAAGGACGAAACGTTTGAAGCATTCAAAGAATATCAAAACGAAGTACAAAATCAACTCAATAAGACAATTAAGGTACTTCGTACCGATAGAGGAGGTGAATACCTAAGCGATGCTTTCCAAGATCATCTTAGGAGTTGTGGGATCATCTCACAACTTACTCCACCCGGAACACCCCAACTTAATGGAGTTTCCGAAAGGAGGAACCGAACCCTAATGGATATGGTTCGATCTATGATGGCAAGAAGCTCGTTACCTCTATCATTTTGGGGTTATTGTCTAAGCTCCGCGGTTCGTATTTTAAATATGTCCCCAACCAAGAAAGTGGAACGAACTCCTCATGAGATGTGGTTTGGAAAACCTCCTTCTCTTTCATACTTGAAAGTATGGGGATGTAAAGCTTATCCTAAGCAATATGTAGCTAATAAGCTACATGCTCGATCCACAAAGTGTATCTTCATAGGATATCCCAAAGATGACATGGGGTATTACTTCTATGATCCATCCGAGCAAACGGTATTTATTGCTCGGAAAGCGGAATTCCTTGAAACCAAGTTCCTTATGGAAGGTGATGGTGAAAGGAAGATAGATCTTGTAGAGGTACAAGATCAAACCGATCATACACAATTGGTTGGCACTAGTACTCAACATGAGGATGTTGAAAATGATCAAGTGGATGATCAAGGTACACAAGACGTTCGAAGATCTAGTAGGATTAGTAATCCTCCCGAGAGATATGGGTTTCTCGTGGATGGTTGCTATACGGTTGATTTGGATGAACCGACAAACTACGAAGATGCTTTATCAAGGATTGATAAAGATAAATGGCAGGAAGCCATGAACGCCGAGATGCAATCCATGTATGAAAATCAAGTTTGGGAACTTGTTTTGCAACCTCCTAGCTCCAAGCTAGTTGATTGCAAATGGCTTTTCAAAATGAAAACCGACATACATGGAAACTTGGATACATACAAAGCTAGACTTGTAGCAAAAGGTTTCACTTAAACTCAAGGGGTTGATTATGATGAAACTTTCTCGCCTGTGGCAATGCTAAAGTCTATTAGGATATTATTTGCCATTGCTGCTCACTATGACTATGAAATATGGCAAATGGATGTCAAAACCGCTTTCCTGAATGGATATCTTGAGGAAGATGTCTATATGGTACAGCCCGAAGGTTTTGTTGATCCGGAAAATCCTAAGAAGGTATGCAAGTTAAAGAAGTCAATCTACGGATTGAAACAAGCATCTAGAATGTGGAATCATCGTTTTAATGAAGAGGCAAAGAAATTTGGCTTCATTAAAAATGGTGATGAAGCTTGTGTATACAAGAAGGCTAGTGGGAGCTCCATAATGTTTCTTGTGCTATATGTGGATGATATATTATTATTTGGGAATGATATTACCACAATGCAAGAAGTCAAAACTTGGCTAAAGAGTTGCTTCTCCATTAAGGATCTTGGAGAAGCACAATACATATTGGGGATAGGGATCTATAGGAATAGATCCAAGAGATTGATAGGTTTGAGTCAAAGTACATACATTGATAAAATCTTGAAAAGGTTCAAGATGGAAAACTCTAAGAAAGGTTTGGTACCTATTCAAAGAGGAACCGTTCTCAGTTCATCTCAGTGTCCTACCACGAAAGATGAACAAGAGAGAATGAAGAAAGTCCCATACGCATCTGCTATTGGGTCTATCATGTATGCAATGATATGTACTAGACCGGATGTGTCATGCGCTCTAAGCTTGACAAGTAGATATCAGAACAACCCAGGAAACAGTCATTGGATTGCTGTTAAAAGTATATTGAAATACCTTAGGAGAACTAAGGATATGTTTCTAATATATGGGTCTGGTGAGGAGGAACTCGCTGTAAAAGGTTACGTGGACGCGAGTTTCCAAACTGATCGAGATGACTCTCGATCACAATCCGATTATGTCTTCATGTTAAATGGTGGTGCAGTCTCTTGGAAGAGCTCAAAACAGGAAGTTGTTGCGTTATCCACTACAGAGTCGGAGTACATTGCCGCCTCATTGGCAGCTCAGGAAGCTGCATGGATGAAGAAATTCATAGACGACTTAGGAGTGGTCCCTTCCATTCAGGACCCTCTTGAGATCTTTTGTGACAACGAGGGTGCGATTGCTCAAATCAAGGAACCTCGTGCTCATCAAAAGACTCGTCACATTGAGCGGAGATTCAACTACATCAGGGATGAGGTTGAAAAGGGAAAGATATGTATTCACAAAGTTCACACAGATCAAAATGTTGCGGATCCACTCACGAAGCTTTTACATGGGCCAAAACATGAGGGACATGTTTGTGCATTAGGGCTTCGATATTCTAGTGATTGGAATTGATCTATTTTATGTATTGTAATGGAATGAATTAGTTCAAACTCATTAATATAATTATGGTATTAATTTAATTATGAGTCATGTTCCAATTTTGCATATTTTATCCATGAATAAACTATTATTCTAAATTCCGTAGTTGATCACATTTGTGGGAACAAGTGTGAGGTCTAGACTATTATGAACTTGGATTGGTTAACATTCAAATGGTGAATGTGAGGCAAGGTTGCAACCAAGGTTCATAGATATTTGTGGGATACAAATATTGGAAGACCCGCGCTCAAGATTTACTGTATGGAGCCTTTGTGGTTGATCACATGTAATCTTGAGTAAAGGCGAATATCATCGTATCCTCTAACCTGAGATACATATTGGGTCCTGATATTCACCGAGTATTATGCCTTGACTCTTTCCTTCGCTATTCTGAAATATGGTAGTACATAAGGAAGAGCTCAGGTATAATACAAAGTGTGTATCTAGGACGTATGTAGTCAAGATGGAATTTGTCCCTCTTATTCGTTGAGAGTAAGATGTCTAAGGCCTGATAAAGTTGAGTCTATAAGAGAGTGGTCACTCTGTATCTCTTGGATTTGACATGACATCTAGGATGAAAGGATATAATGAAAGATTCACCTAATCATATTCGAGATGGGACTCGAAAGGGATGATGTTATTGAATGGCACAAAGTCATAACATATTGGGGGTGATGGACGGTCGTTAGGTGGTATCCGTCACTTGCATTAATTCTTATGTTTCTCATGCAAGTGGGAGATTGAAGGTATTTCGTATGCCCGAGAGACATATTTAATTAATGTGGCTAATGTGTTATGATCCAAGTCGGGTCATACCCAATAACAAGCTTACCGACACCTTATAAGTATTTAATCATAACGAATGGATCGTTAAATAAATACGCGACACTTGGATTTCAGAAAATCGGTTTTCTGAAATTTTATTACTTGAAATAAATTATTTGGATAATTTATATATATTTTAAGGATTTAATTATTTATAGGTTTAAATAATTAAATTGTGTTGTATTTTATAAAAGGATTTATAAAAATGTGAAAGTGACATAAAAATGCATGGGTTTAATTCCTAGTTTTATAAAAAATTAATAAGGTTTTATAAACCTTATGGGAGGCCCTTTTTTTGGGGTTTCCAAGGACCTCACCCATGCTTGGTTGTTGCTTTTGAACTTCACAATTCCTTAAGAGCATGCTTGACAATTTTCAAGACACACATGCATTGCAACTTCAAGTAAAATAACAAAAACTCTCTCTCAATATTCTGCACCATTGCTGGCCGAATTTCACAGCAGAAACAAGAGTGTTCTTGAGCTTGTTTTGAAGCTTATATTCAAGTGTTATCAAATCCTAACCAAGCACTAGGTGTTGGTACATAGTTTGGGGTATTATCTCTTGAGGTCTCATTGTTTTGAGGCTCCATTTAGCATCATCTTTGAAGCTTACTGCTGCTGAATTTTCAGCAACATTCAAGAGGCTTTCAAGCTTGTGTTTGAAGTGTTTAAGGGTTCTAAACATTAGCAAACTTAAAGGTATTGTTGGTGCATCAAAGGGTCGAAGTTTAAGACACTTGAAGGTTCAAGTTGGAGCTCATTTCATCATCTTAATCACCAAACTTTCTGCCCATTTATAGCAGCCCTCAAACCTTAGTTTGAGGAGGTATAACATCTTTCCTTCTCTTGTTAATATGTAAGCATAATGTTCACAACTTAATCCATGGGATTTAGCTTTAAATTGGTTTAAAGATGACAAGTAAAATTTGATAATTACACGCTTCCGTTTATAATGATTCTTAAAAGGTTTTAAGACTTATCAAACTTGTTAAATCCCAACATGCTTGTCCTCAAGCAATATAGTCTTGAAATAAAAATACTAGAATCATTTCTTTATTCTTCACACTTTGTACATCAGTGATTTTTATACGGCGGTATGAACAATGGTAGTAATGATGTGGTTTAAAGTCCCACATGACTATGAAAATTTAGATCCTTTAGGAAATTGGATCTTTATGAAAATATTTGATCTTTTGAAAATTCAATCTACTTTTACCCTAGATAAGTTTTCCGGAATAACCCTTTACCGGTGTTTGCAAAATCTTTTTGTGGGTTTTGTGGGTTTCAGATTTGAAAATTTTAGCTCAAAACTTGCGGTTTTGTGTCACCCACTTGCTAACCTTGTATTGGGAAAGTAACACGTCCAGTATACTTGCTCCGTATATTACCTTTCGGTAAACTACCATCCGGTTGTAAAGGAAAGCATTGAACAAGCAACTGTTAAGGCAATGTCCCGTGACATGCTTTTAATTATGGTCTATAACGTGTCGGATGAAATTACTATCCTTTGTAGGAGCAATAGTAAAGATCACCCTATAGTTTTTTAGGTCTGGCACAAGGTCATGTCTTCGACCATGCTATGCAACTACCGTTCTTACGGTTGACACCCGATTTAGTTTAGGTGACCTAATTAATTCCAGGTGAATTCCTAGGATTTTACGTTCAATGGTAATAAACGCATTGAAAATGAGTTTTCAGAAAACAAATCGGTTTGTAATTTGATCAAAATATTTTCTCGTTCAAGCTCGAGTTTAGATATCATCGAATTCCATGAGTTTGAATTCTCAATCTTAAAAGTCAATCTCAAGGATTGAGTAATATCAGTCTTAAAAGCTGATTTTTGATCTTTAAGGAGATTATCCTTTCTGGGGATCTGATTCATTAGTCTTATAAGCTAATTTGCACGGTGCCCCCCTATTGTACGAGACAGATCCTCTCATGGTTAGGATAAGTTTGACCACTTGGTGACCCTGTTTGATGCTGAGGTCCGTGGATTTCCAGCTGATTTTTGAGAAAACTTTTCAAGGTTTTTCGTAGACTCTACAACTGGTCTGGACGACAACTTCCTGACCTAAATCAAGAAGCGCGTGTCTTTTTTGGAAGACTTTACTTCCTTTTAATGATGGAATTGATTCATCGTGTAGATCCATCTTTCTTTCAAATATATTAAAATTTACGTGGTAAAACGGTTAATTTTGTCCAAAACAAAAGTATCTTCAATTATTTGTACAAAAATATGTGATATATATTTTAAATAACTTGGTAAATTTTTCCCACACTTGGCTTTTATTTTCCTTTCTTTGCCTTTTTATTGTCCTCTATTCCATTTTAAATGAATTCTAACATTTTGGGTTGTTTCTCAATTTATGTCCTTTCCGAGGTAACAATAATTTCGGTGTTTAATACCTAGTTTTATCGTTCATAAATATGTATAAACATGATTTTGAATTCATTTATTTCAAAATTTTAAAATTTTTTACTAGAATTGGGTAGTTAGTATATAAGACTAGGGCTGTTCTTTATTATCAGAGAGCACTAGATTCTAATACAACTACTACGTTACTGGTATTTTTAATGGTAACCAAGTGCTTAAGTTAAAAATTTTAAAAATCCGAAAGAATTTAACCACTTCCCACACTTAAGATCTTGCAATGCCCTCATTTGCAAGAAATCAGTACTATTTAAATTATTGAGGGTGATTAGCGTAGAAAAATGATTAAATTTTACCAAAGTTTCCAAACATATTGGCGTTTGTTTGTTGAATGATAAATGGTGCACATCATTTGTTCATTCCGTCTTGTTGTTACATCACATTTGTTTTTCATTTTGTCGTCAAAATTAGTAGCTTTTGCTGAACTTAATGCCAGTCTTTGAAAATGTGCTGTTTTACCCTGTTGTGTACATGAAATAAAATACATACAATACAAATATAAACATGCATGGTAATTTGAAATGGGGCTTAAAATCCCACTTTCAAATCAAATATGAAATATTAGTACAACATAATAAAAATATTAAAACTTACATAAAAGTATCACAATATAATATGTTTAAACATAAATAAATAAAAATGATAAAAAGATAAAAATCATAAAAATCACCAACGGAACTATATCAATCTGGATAGGGGTTCCAGTTCACGTCGTCGGGTGGGTTCCGTAGTTGGTTATAGGTGTACTGATAGGCCTGGTTAGGGTCGTAGAGAGTAAATGGTGGTCGCATATCGGGCTGGTGTGGAGGATAGTAAGCAGGTCGGGTCGGTACGTAGTTATTTGGTACCTGAGGTGATAGCTGGCTCATGATCTGATGCTGATGATAGTGCCATCTATCATGCTGTCGTTGCCTAGAATGCTCGTACACATCCTGGGCGTGCCACTGCTCGTACCGACTATGTCTATCCTCAATTGTCATTTCTACCTCATCTATACGCTGGTAGACGTCAGTCATAGCTTCCCTAATGACATCCCTAATGTCATCTGCTTCCTACATTTCCTCATCTGAACCTCTCTCTACCTGAGGATGATTACCATCATATGGTACTACCTGATTGGGTCTGCTCTTTAATACCTTAGCACCCTGATAGACCTTCAATCCTAAAGTATCATCCTGTTCCCTACATACCATAAGTGAACCTCCTTGATCCCTATCTACACCCAAATACTCTCCAATGAGAGTAACAAAAATACCTCCTCCTATTACTCCCCCGTCCTGTATTCCTGCCACTACTTTGGACAGATAAAAACCAACACAGTAGGGGATATTAACAAAGCTTCTAGGGTTTCGAATACACTTAAGGTAAAATAAATCGTGTAAGGTCATCTTCTCCTTGTTTTTACCTCTTTGTGTAATCGAATTAGCTAAAAATCTATGTATAATACGTAGCTCTGCTTAGTTAATATCTAAATAGGAGTGTCTTCCTCCCAGCGTAAAAACATTATAATCTGACATACGCCTCTAGACGGCGTCCGCGTCAAAATTCCTATCTACCCGTTCCCCATGATAAATCAAATTTGTACAATCGGGTAGTAGTAATTCACCAGGAGTGTAAATCTGTAAAGCCCTGGCCATGTCCAGTATGGACATTCTGTACATCCTACGGCCAAGTATAAATCTCAAAAAACTTCTATCATCTAACCTAACTACATCCGCATTTAACGCTATAGTACTCATAAGCTCAACATACCATTCCTTATATACAGGCCTACAAATGGTGAATAAACGTTCCCAATCGGGAAAAGAAGAGCTGCCATACCTTTGGATCAGCGTTCCCAAAGGCTCCCAATCAATTACCCTTGGTACTTCTACATTTTTTCATTATCAGTTTGAATTTGTTACTTTGATACGTCGGGTAATCTCTCCAGCTTCGATCAAATCTAAAATTAGGATGCAACTGTTCTTCATGAATCGTTGGGTGTGCTATTATCGGATGAATCAGAAAAATTACGTAGACATTAACATATTATTGTTGCGGATCATAATATGGAACGTGTTGATCAGGTTGTTGTTATTGTTCCTGTTGTTGCTCCTGTTCAGGTTCTGGTTCTGGTTCATATTGTGGCTCATATTGCATTTCTGGTTCAGGTTCTGGAGCAGGTTGCCTAGATGATGATGATGCACCATGAGTATCAGTATTTTTCTGCAAAACATATTAAACACAAAATTTGTGCATCTAAATATGCATTAGTGTTAGCAAAATAACAACTTGAAACAATCAAAATAACATGTTCAATCAAAATTAAACTTTATACACATTTTCACAATTTTAATAATTCTTACACTTTTTCAAATAAGCATATATGAAAATGTTTACAAAGTTCATAAGCATTCAACTCAAATAACATGTTAAAATAACCATTACTAGCAATTAAACAAGTTTCAAATGGCATTTACATCAATTTAATCAAGTTCATGAATTTTAGACCTAAAAAGTCTACTTCAATTCTCAAAAATCATGTTTAGGATCAAAGTTTGGATCATTTAGCTACCTAAACATGTTACACTACTTAATTTAGCAATAATTCATGACAAAAATTGGCCATAACCTGTTTATATTAAAAAGTCCCAAATTGCTCAAGAACACAAACCCTAGATTTCTAAAATTTTTGAAGTTTTTGGCTTCAAATCATGTTAAATATCATCAATCTAGGTTATACATGCATAAAATACTAACAATTTAACTCTAATTACATTATAAATTTACAAAATCAAATTAGGTAAAATATTGGTAATTATCACAAAAACTAAGAAATTTAAGAGTTTAGGGGTGTAATTTTTACCTTCTTCCTAAAAAATCCGAACCTAGGCATGATTAGAGCGGATTGTAGGACGAAATTTGGTTGAATTTGGTGAAAAATTGGCGAAATTAGGGGTGTTTTTGGAGTGTGTTCGTATGTATATGTGTGTGTTTTATGTTGAGACAGAACAGCTCGATGGATATTTGATTCTGACCAGTTTTTGATCTTCATGCGACCGCATGAAATTTGCAAAGGAACCCCATGCGATCGCATGGGGTCTGGTATTTTTTTTTTAATCCTTTTACTTAATAAAACAAAAATTAATAAATTAAAATTTTGTTTTCCTTGTTATTAAGGACGAGGTTGTTTCGGATCGATGTCCTAGTCCTTCCCTCGACAAAAATTTTAAAAATTTGTCATTTCAAAGCGTTGTTTTAAAAGCAAAGATTTTTGGATTTTTTAATATTTTTGGCATACTTTAATTCAATAAGATTAAAAATAATTATAATAAAATTTCTCGTCCCTCCCTTGGGTAAAGCAATTTCAGTTCAACGACCTAGTTTTCAACTCACGACGAATTTTTAGAAATCACATTTTTAACTTAATGAAATAAAGTACATTTTTGTTTTTAAATTTACACCAAACTTAAATTTAAAATGCATAAAATTAAAAATTCATATTATTAAAATTAAAAATTCACACCAAACTTAAATTTAAAATGCATAAAATTAAAAATTCATATCATTAATATTTTTATACATACGAATTTATATTAAAAATATTAATTTTTCAAATATTTACAAACTTAAATATATTGATTTTAAAAAGTTTACAATATTAATTTAATATTTATATATTAATTTTAAAAACATGGTAAAAATTAAAATTAAAAATCTTTTTGGTCTTTTATCCCACTTTATCAATCAAATATTATCAAAAATATACGCCCCTCTTTTCGGTAAAGTAATTTCGGTTCCATAACCTAGTTTTACTCCTGACGAATTTTTGAAATATTTTAGGTTGATTGATTAAAGATATTTATACCTTAAGAATAAACGGTAAATTTCGCAGTGATGTAATAAATTTTTGTATGATATCAATAATTTCGGTTACGCATACCTAATTTTATTGAATACCAATTTAATACTTTATAGCGAACGATTCAGCGTTTATTATCAAAAGGTTAAAAGCAATAAAAAAATAAAAACTGTACATACTTACTTATGAGATAGAATTCTCAGAGACCTGGTTTAGCCGACTCATAGGAGAGTCGTGTGATTTGGTTCTCCATAGCTACGTAAGCATAACCTCAATTCTTCAATATCTTTTCTTCTAAACATATGAACGGTCCTTCTCTGCATAGAGTAACAAATTCGGTATTTGAATATGTTTGATTGTTCGAACATTTACCTTCATGTGACCATTTTCCGCATTTATAACATCTTTCAAGGTGTCGTGCTCTTCTTTTTATTGCGGATTTTGATTTTCCTTTACCAAAATGTATCTTATGATGATCTTTCCTGAGTTCTTTTCTTACTCCGTCCATTTTGGCTCTTATGAATGATACCAATTCACTCGGAAGGGTGTCATTATTACGTTTAGTAATCATAGCATGTAGCATTAGACCATGGTTTAGATCAAAGGAATTCTTCATCTCGTAAAACCAAAAAAAAATAAAAATTCAAAATGGGGGGAGAAGACTAGTTCTTTAGGGTCTGCTAGAGAAAGACCATTCGGATTCCATTCTCGAAAACTACACGAAAACAGAATATCTAACTCTAACAGAAATATATTATCCTTAAAAGACTTGATTCTCCCCACACTTAGTTAGCTGTGGTGTTGAAATTGTGATTAACTTCGTTTTCAATTGGACTATCAACAACTTGTATATCTCTGACTTTTGCTTCAAGCCAATTGTTGATTTTCTATGTAACTTTCATAAATTCAACTAACATTGCCTTTTCTTTAGGCGACAAATTGGATACTAATCGGTTACATAACTTAAAGTTCCCCTTAATCCTAGCATCTTGAATCCGTTTATAAAGTTTCTTCGTTGAACTTTTAAAAACGGGTTCATCTAATTTTGTATCAACAACGGGGTTCTTTGTTATCAGGTCATCATTGGTTATTGCTTCATCTTCCTCACACTTAGGCATTTTTATTGGTTCAAAAATTTTGGTTGGTGGAGATCTAAACTTTCGATTCACAAAGGTGATCGATTTGTCACCATCCCTAAGTGTCATTCTACCTTCTCTTACATCAATGAACGCTTCAGTGGTTGCTAAAAATGGGCGACCTAAAATTAGAGGAATATCAAGGTCTTCTTCCATATTAATAACTATGAAGTTTGCAACAAAGGTCAAACTTCCCACTTTAACAAGTAAATTATTTGCTATTCCAACCGGGTGTTTAATGGTTTGATCAAATAATTAAACACCTATTCTGGTTGGTCTTAATTTACCCACACCTAATCTTTTATATAA
Source organism: Rutidosis leptorrhynchoides (assembly GCF_046630445.1). Lineage (NCBI taxonomy): Eukaryota > Viridiplantae > Streptophyta > Magnoliopsida > Asterales > Asteraceae > Rutidosis > Rutidosis leptorrhynchoides. Next base: position 292,010,515 of record NC_092343.1, on the reverse strand, counting down.
GGAAAGAGGCATAACATTTGCACTTGCTCCTAAATCTGCGAGTCCATTATACATAGCACCATCGTTAAGCAAGCAAGAAATGATAAATTGACCTGGGTCTCCTGCTTTAGTAAGTAGAGTTGGTTTGTTACCCTTTTCCAAGTGATCTTTTCTTGGTTCTTTCACTTCTACTTGAACTTCTTGTTCACATTTTTCTTCGTTTCTTGGAATGGGAGGTTTGTATAAGAATTCTTCTTCATCACTCCAATTTGAAGCTTCCCCTTCTTCTAATTTTGGTTTTTCATATGTTGTTGATAGCATATTTATGTTTTCATACTGAGGGTTTTCTTGGGTGGTGAAATTATGATTGACTTCATTGTCAACTTCCATCGGACCATGTATGTAATGTTTAACTCTGTGACCATTAACTTTAAATTCAATCCCATTTGAATTTATTAACTCTATTGTTCCGTATGGGAAAACTCTTTTAACTATGAATGGTCCAGACCATCTTGATTTCAATTTTCCAGGAAATAACTTGAATCGTGAATTGAAAAGAAGAACTCTGTCTCCTTCTTTAAATTCTCTTGAACTTCTGATTCTTTTATCATGACATTTCTTCGTTCTTTCCTTATAGATTAACGAATTTTCGTATGCTTCATGTCTTAATTCTTCTAATTCGTTTAATTGACTTAACCGTAGACGTCCGGCTTCATGCAAATCAAGATTACATGTCTTCAAAGCCCAAAATGCTTTGTGTTTAATTTCTACTGGAAGATGACATGCTTTTCCATAAACGAGTTTGAAAGGTGTGGTGCCAATTGGAGTTTTGTAGGCTGTTCTAAAAGCCCAGAGTGCATCCTCCAATTTCATGGACCATTCCTTCGGATTTGATCATACGGTTTTCTCTAGAATACGTTTTAATGCTCGGTTGGTATTTTCAACTTGTCCACTTGTTTGTGGATGATAAGCGGTTGAGATTTTATGAGTTACTCCATATCTTTTGAGAACTTTCTCAAGTTGATTATTACAAAAATGAGTACCCCGATCACTTATTAAAGCTTTCGGTGTTCCGAACCTTGCAAAAAGACGTTTTAAGAAGTTGACTACAACTCGTGCGTCGTTAGTTGGGAGAGCTTGTGCTTCCGCCCATTTAGATACATAATCAATGGCAACGAGAATGTAGAGATTATTATAAGATTTTGGAAATAGACCCATAAAGTCAATACCCCAAACGTCAAATACTTCACATACTTGAATGACATTTTATGGCATTTCATCACGTTGACTTATTTTTTTGGCCCTCTGACATGCATCACAGGATTTGCAAAGAAAGTGTGCGTCTTTGAAAATTGTAGGCCAATAGAATCCAGCATCGTAAACTTTTCTTGCTGTAAGTTGAGGTCCATAATGCCCTCCTGTTGGTCCTGTGTGACAATGGTTTAAGATTTGACTAGCTTCTTCTCCGAATACACATCGGCGTATTATTCCATCGGGACAACTTTTAAACAAATGTGGATCTTCCCAGAAATAGTGTTTTATATCACTAAAGAATTTCTTTCGTTTTTGGTACGACAACCCTTTTTTAAGGAATTCACATACTAAATAGTTTGCATAGTCTGCAAACCATGGAATTTTATTAAAATCTATCTTCAATAGATATTCATCAGGAAAGTTATCTTGTATGGCTGATTCATTTAGAACTTCTAATTCAGGATTTTCAAGACGAGAAAGATGATCAGCGGCGAGATTTTCTGCTCCCTTTTTGTCTCGGATTTCAATATTGAATTCTTGTAAGAGTAAGATCCAACGGATTAATCTTGGTTTGGCATCTTGTTTTGAAAATAGGTATCTAAGAGCAGAATGGTCGGTATAGACCACCGTTTTAGCTAGAACGAGATATGAACGAAATTTGTCAAAAGCAAAGACAATAGCAAGGAGTTCTTTTTCAGTAGTTGTATAATTTGTTTGTGCTCCTTGTAACGTCTTACTAGCATAATAAATAGGTTGAAATCGTTTTTCAATCCTTTGTCCTAAAACGGCTCCCATTGCAAAATCACTTGCATCGCACATAAGTTCAAATGGTAAATTCCAATTTGGAGTTATCATGATCGGCGCATTAGTGAGTTTTTCTTTAAGAATATTAAAAGATTTGTTGCATTCATCGGAAAAGATGAATGGAGCATCCTTTTCTAGGAGTTTATTCATAGGAGTGGCAATTTTAGAAAAATCTTTTATGAAACGTCGGTAAACACCGGCATGCCCTAGAAAACTCCTAATGAAATGTCCCGTTCTTATTGATTAAAAACGTTCCATATTAATTGATTTCGTTGCGAGGTTTTGACCTCTATATGAGACGTTTTTCAAAGACTGCATTCATTTTTAAAACAAACCATAACCTTTATTTCATAAATAAAGGTTTAAAAAGCTTTACGTAGATTATCAAATAATGATAATCTAAAATATCCTGTTTACACACGACCATTACATAATGGTTTACAATACAAATATGTTACATCGAAATCAGTTTCTTGAATGCTGTTTTTATACAGTATCATACAAACATGGACTCCAAATCTTGTCCTTATTTTAGTATGCAACAGCGGAAGCTCTTAGTATTCACCTGAGAATAAACATGCTTTAAACGTCAACAAAAATGTTGGTGAGTTATAGGTTTAACCTATATATATCCAATTGTAACAATAGACCACAAGATTTCATATTTCAATATACATCCCATACATAGAGATAAAAATCATTCATATGCTGAACACCTGGTAACCGACATTAACAAGATGCATATATAAGTATATCCCCATCATTCCGGGACACCCTTCGGATATGATATAAATTTCGAAGTACTAAAGCATCCGGTACTTTGGATGGGGTTTGTTAGACCCAATAGATCTATCTTTAGGATTCGCGTCAATTAGGGTGTCTGTTCCCTAATTCTTAGATTACCAGACTTAATAAAAAGGGGCATATTCGATTTCGATAATTCAACCATAGAATGTAGTTTCACGTACTTGTGTCTATTTTGTAAATCATTTATAAAACCTGCATGTATTCTCATCCCAAAAATATTAGATTTTAAAAGTGGGACTATAACTCACTTTTACAGATTTTTACTTCGTCGAGAAGTAAGACTTGGCCACTGTTGATTCACGAATCTATAACAATATATACATATATATTAAAGTATGTTCAAAATATATTTACAACACTTTTAATATATTTTGATGTTTTAAGTTTATTAAGTCAGCTGTCCTCGTTAGTAACCTACAACTAGTTGTCCACAGTTAGATGTACAGAAATAAATCAATAAATATTATCTTGAATCAATCCACGACCCAGTGTATACATATCTCAGTATTGATCACAACTCAAACTATATATATTTTGGAATCAACCTCAACCCTGTATAGCTAACTCCAACATTCACATATAGAGTGTCTATGGTTGTTCCGAAATATATATAGATGTGTCGACATGATAGGTCGAAACATTGTATACGTGTCTATGGTATCTCAAGATTACATAATATACAATACAAGTTGATTAAGTTATGGCTGGAATAGATTTGTTACCAATTTTCACGTAGCTAAAATGAGAAAAATTATCCAATCTTGTTTTACCCATAACTTCTTCATTTTAAATCCGTTTTGAGTGAATCAAATTGCTATGGTTTCATATTGAACTCTATTTTATGAATATAACAGAAAAAGTATAGGTTTATAGTCGGAAAAATAAGTTACAAGTCGTTTTTGTAAAGGTAGTCATTTCAGTCGAAAGAACGACGTCTAGATGACCATTTTAGAAAACATACTTCCACTTTGAGTTTAACCATAATTTTTGGATATAGTTTCATGTTCATAATAAAAATCATTTTCTCAGAATAACAACTTTTAAATCAAAGTTTATCATAGTTTTTAATTAACTAACCCAAAACAGCCCGCGGTGTTACTACGACGGCGTAAATCCGGTTTTACGGTGTTTTTCGTGTTTTCAGGTTTTAAATCATTAAGTTAGCATATCATATAGATATAGAACATGTGTTTAGTTAATTTTAAAAGTCAAGTTAGAAGGATTAACTTTTGTTTGCGAACAAGTTTAGAATTAACTAAACTATGTTCTAGTGATTACGAGTTTAAACCTTCGAATAAGATAGTTTTATATATATGAATCGAATGATGTTATGAACATCATTACTACCTCAAGTTTAGTAGGTAAACCTACTGGAAGTGACAACAAATGATCTAGCTTCAAAGGATCTTGGATGGCTTGAAAGTTCTTGAAGTAGGATCATGACACAAAAACAAGTTCAAGTAAGATTTTTACTCGAATTAAGATAGTTTATAGTTATAGAAATTGAATCAAAGTTTGAATATGAATATTACCTTGAATAAGAAAGATAACCTACTGTATATAACAAAGGTTTCTTGATCTTAGATGATTACTTGGAATGGATTAGAAAGCTTGGAAGTAAATTAGTAAACTTGAAGGGATTTTTGAAGTGTTCTTGAAGTGTTATTCCTATGATGATTATAGCTTGATTCTTGAAGTGATTTTTGATGAAGATGATGATTAACTACTGGAAAAATACGTTCATAATAGTGTGTGTGTTGAGAGAGAATTAGAAAGAGAATTGGAAGTGAAATGGAGTGAATGATGAGTGGTAATTGGTGAGTGGTGAGTGGGGTTAAAAGGAGTTCTAGTTAGTTGACTAGCTCATGGTAGAAGTTAAAATTGATTATTCATACATGACATAATCAAGAGTGGAATCCCATGCTAGTTCCTATTGGTATATACCCATAGTAAGTACGTTTTGAAGCTGTGTATAATACGGGTAAGAATACGACTAGAATTCTTGATGAAAGAAAAGAATGGGAAAGTAACTGTAACCATTTTCGTTAAGTATGAGTGTTTTGATATATGTCTTGAAGTCTTCCAAAAGTATTTTAATACATCTAAATACACTACATGTATATACATTTTAACTGAGTCGTTAAGTCATCGTTAGTCGTTACATGTAAGTGTTGTTTTGAAACCTTTAAGTTAACGATCTCAATTAATGTTGTTAACCCATTGTTTATTATATCTAATGAGATGTTAAATTATTATATTATCATGATATTATGATATATTAATATATCTTAATATGATATATATACATTTAAATGTCATTACAACGATAATCGTTACATATATGTCTCGTTTCGAAATCCTTAAGTTAGTAGTCTTGTTTATATGTATATAACTCATTGTTAATATACTTATGGAGATACTTACTTATCATAATCTCATGTTAACCATATGTATATCCATATATATATCGTCATGTCGTTTTTACAAGTTTTAACGTTCGTGAATCGCCGGTCAACTTGGGTGGTCAATTGTCTATATGAAACATATTTCAATTAATCAAGCCTTAACAAGTTTGATTGCTTAACATGTTAGAAACATTTAATCATGTAAATATCAATCTCAATTAATATATATAAACATGGAAAAGTTCAGGTCACTACAGTACCTACCCGTTAAATAAATTTCGTCCCGAAATTTTAAGCTGTTGAAGTTGTTGACGAATCTTCTGGAAATAGATGCGGGTATTTATTCTTCATCTGATCTTCACGCTCCCAGGTGAACTCGGGTCCTCTACGAGCATTCCATCGAACCTTAACAATTGGTATCTTGTTTTGCTTAAGTCTTTTAACCTCACGATCCATTATTTCGACGGGTTCTTCGATGAATTGGAGTTTTTCGTTGATTTGGATTTCATCTAACGGAATAGTGAGATCTTCTTTAGCAAAACATTTCTTCAAATTCGAGACGTGGAAAGTGTTATGTACAGCCGCGAGTTGTTGAGGTAACTCAAGTCGGTAAGCTACTGGTCCGACACGATCAATAATCTTGAATGGTCCAATATACCTTGGATTTAATTTCCCTCGTTTACCAAATCGAACAACGCCTTTCCAAGGTGCAACTTTAAGCATGACCATCTCTCCAATTTCAAATTATATATCTTTTCTTTTAATGTCAGCGTAGCTCTTTTGTCGACTTTGGGCGGTTTTCAACCGTTGTTGAATTTGGATGATCTTCTCGGTAGTTTCTTGTATAATCTCCGGACCCGTAATCTGTCTATCCCCCACTTCACTCCAACAAATCAGAGACCTGCACTTTCTACCATAAAGTGCTTCAAACGGCGCCATCTCAATGCTTGAATGGTAGCTGTTGTTGTAGGAAAATTCTGCTAACGGTAGATGTCGATCCCAACTATTTCCGAAATCAATAACACATGCTCGTAGCATGTCTTCAATCATTTGTATCATCCTTTCGCTCTGCCCATCAGTTTGTGGATGATAGGCAGTACTCATGTCTAGACGAGTTCCTAATGCTTGCTGTAATGTCTGCCAGAATCTTGAAATAAATCTGCCATCCCTATCAGAGATAATAGAGATTGGTATTCCATGTCTGGAGACGACTTCCTTCAAATACAGTCGTGCTAACTTCTCCATCTTGTCATCTTCTCTTATTGGCAGGAAGTGTGCTGATTTGGTGAGACGATCAACTATTACCCAAATAGTATCAAAACCACTTGCAGTCCTTGGCAATTTAGTGATGAAATCCATGGTAATGTTTTCCCATTTCCATTCTGGGATTTCGGGTTGTTGAAGTAGGCCTGATGGTTTCTGATACTCAGCTTTGACCTTAGAACACGTCAAACATTCTCCTACGTATTTAGCAACATCGGCTTTCATAACCGGCCACCAAAAATGTTTCTTGAGATCCTTGTACATCTTCCCCGTTCCAGGATGTATTGAGTATCTGGTTTTATGAGCTTCTCTAAGTACCATTTCTCTCATATCTCCAAATTTTGGTACCCAAATCCTTTCAGCCCTATACCGGGTTCCGTCTTCCCGAATATTAAGATGCTGCTCCGATCCTTTGGGTATTTTATCCTTTAAATTTCCTTCTTTTAAAACTCCTTGTTGCGCCTCCTTTATTTGAGTAGTAAGGTTATTATGAATCATTATATTCATAGATTTTACTCGAATGGGTTCTCTGTCCTTCCTGCTCAAGGCATCGGCTACCACATTTGCCTTCCCTGGGTGGTAACGAATCTCAAAGTCGTAATCATTCAACAATTCAATCCACCTACGCTGCCTCATATTCAGTTGTTTCTGATTAAATATGTGTTGAAGACTTTTGTGGTCGGTATATATAATACTTTTGACCCCATATAAGTAGTGCCTCCAAGTCTTTAATGCAAAAACAACCGCGCCTAATTCCAAATCATGCGTCGTATAATTTTGCTCGTGAATCTTCAATTGTCTAGACGCATAAGCAATCACCTTCGTTAGTTGCATTAATACACAATCGAGACCTTGCTTTGATGCATCACAATAAATCACAAAATCATCATTCCCTTCAGGCAATGACAATATAGGTGCCGTAGTTAGCTTTTTCTTCAATAACTGAAATGCTTTCTCTTGTTCATCCTTCCATTCAAATTTCTTCCCTTTATGCGTTAATGCAGTCAAGGGTTTTGCTATTCTGGAAAAGTCTTGGATGAACCTTCTGTAGTAACCAGCTAGTCCTAAAAACTGGCGTATGTGTTTCGGAGTTTTCGGGGTTTCCCACTTTTCAACAGTTTCTATCTTTGCCGGATCCACCTTAATACCTTTTTTGTTCACTATGTGACCGAGGAATTGAACTTCTTCCAACCAAAATGCACACTTTGAAAATTTAGCGTACAATTCTTCCTTCCTCAATACTTCTAACACCTTTCTCAAATGTTCACCGTGTTTTTGGTCATTATTTGAGTAAATAAGTATGTCATCAATGAAAACAATGACAAACTTGTCAAGGTATGGTCCACACACTCGGTTCATAAGGTCCATGAACACAGCTGGTGCATTAGTTAAACCAAATGGCATGACCATAAACTCGTAATGACCGTAACGTGTTCTGAAAGCAGTCTTTGGAATATCATCTTCTTTCACCCGCATTTGATGATACCCGGAACGTAAGTCAATCTTTGAATAAACAGACGAGCCTTGTAGTTGATCAAATAAGTCGTCGATTCTCGGTAGTGGGTAGCAGTTCTTGATGGTAAGTTTGTTCAACTCTCGGTAGTCGATACACAACCTGAATGTACCATCTTTCTTCTTGACAAACAAAACAGGAGCTCCCCACGGTGATGTGCTTGGTCGAATGAAACCATGCTCTAAAAGTTCTTGTAATTGGCTTTGCAGTTCTTTCATCTCGCTGGGTGCGAGTCTGTAAGGAGCACGAGCTATTGGTGCAGCTCCTGGTACAAGATCTATTTGAAATTCAACGGATCGATGTGGGGGTAATCCCGGTAATTCTTTCGGAAATACATCGGGAAATTCTTTTGCGACGGGAACATCATTGATGCTCTTTTCTTCAGTTTGTACTTTCTCGACGTGTGCTAGAACAGCATAGCAACCTTTACTTATTAGTTTTTGTGCCTTCAAATTACTAATAAGATGTAACTTCGTGTTGCCCTTTTCTCTGTACACCATTAAGGGTTTTCCTTTTTCTCGTATAATGCGAATTGCATTTTTGTAACCAACGATCTCTGCTTTCACTTCTTTCAACCAGTCCATACCGATTATCACATCAAAACTCCCTAACTCTACTGGTATCAAGTCAATCTTAAATGTTTCGCTAACCAGTTTAATTTCTCGATTCCGACATATATTATCTGCTGAAATTAATTTACCATTTGCTAATTCTAGTAAAAATTTACTATCCAAAGGCGTCAATGGACAACTTAATTTAGCACAAAAATCTCTACTCATATAGCTTCTATCCGCACACGAATCAAATAAAACGTAAGCAGATTTATTGTCAATAAGAAACGTACCCGTAACAAGCTCCGGGTCTTCCTGTGCCTCTGCCGCATTAATATTGAAAACTCTTCCGCGGCCTTGTCCATTCGTGTTCTCCTGGTTCGGGCAATTTCTAATAATGTGGCCCGGTTTTTCACATTTATAACAAACTACATTGGCATAACTTGCTCCGACACTACTTGCTCCGCCATTACTCATTCCGACACCATTTATTCCTTTCGCTCTATTAACCCCTGGTCCGTAGACCTCACACTTCGCCGCGCTATGACCATTTCTTTTACACTTGTTGCAAAATTTGGTGCAGAACCCCGAGTGATGCTTTTCACACCTTTGGCATAGCTGCTTCGGATTGTTGTTGTTGTTGCGGTTATTATTGTTGTTGGGATGATTGTTGTAGTTGATGTTGTTGTTGTTGTTGTTGTTGTTGTTGTTGTTGGGCCGTTTGTTGTAGTTGCGATTGATGTTGCGATTGTTGGGATAATTGTTGCGATTATTGTTGTAATTGCTGTTGTTGTTGTATTGGTGATTCTTATCACCGTTTTCCTCCCACTTTCTTTTGACTTGCTTCACATTGGCCTCTTCAGCAGTCTGTTCTTTAATTCTTTCTTCAATCTGGTTCACTAGTTTGTGAGCCATTCTACATGCCTGTTGTATGGAGGCGGGCTCGTGTGAACTTATATCTTCTTGGATTCTTTCCGGTAATCCTTTCACAAACGCGTCGATCTTCTCTTCCTCATCTTCGAATGCTCCCGGACACAATAGGCACAATTCTGTGAATCGTCTTTCGTACGTGGTAATATCAAATCCTTGGGTTCGTAACCCTCTAAGTTCTGTCTTGAGCTTATTGACCTCGGTTCTGGGACGGTACTTCTCGTTCATCAAGTGCTTGAATGCTGACCACGGTAGTGCGTACGCATCGTCTTGTCCCACTTGCTCTAGATAGGTATTCTACCATGTTAACGCAGAACCTGTGAAGGTATGCGTAGCGTACTTTACTTTGTCCTCTTCAGTACACTTACTTATGGCAAACACCGATTCGACCTTCTCGGTCCACCGTTTCAATCCGATCGGTCCTTCGGTTCCATCAAATTCCAAAGGTTTGTAGGCAGTGAATTCTTTGTAGGTGCATCCTACACGATTTCCTGTACTGCTAGATCCAAGATTATTGTTGGTATGTAGCGCAGCCTGTACTGCGGCTATGTTTGAAGCTAGAAAAGTACGGAATTCCTCTTCATTCATATTCACGGTGTGTCGAGTAGTCGGTGCCATTTCCTTCAAAATAGTCAATTGGAACAAGTTAATCATACAGAATATTAAGAGTAGTTAATAGTATTTCGTAGCATAATATGAACTCATTTATAAAAGCTTTTTCTTCATATTAGCGTTTTATAAGTTTAAATTCGGGTAGTACCTACCCGTTAAGTTCATACTTAGTAGCTAATATACAATTCAACTACTACAATTCTATATGAAAAACTGATTATAATAATATTTCGCGTTCAAACTTTTATACAATATTTTACAAACTTACAATACCGCTTATTTTACATAAAGCATGAAATATAGCACACAATAACTTTGATACAAGATAGTTGTGAAGATAATTCTAGCTAGTACACAAGTCGTTCAGCAAAGGCAATAAAGACACGTAATTCATACGTCCAGACACAAGTCATGCATTCTGGTTTTACTAGGACTACTTCCCATCCTTGGTCTTGTGGAACATAACCGTTATGGCCGTTGATAAGACAGCGTGTTGTAACGTCGTCAAAGGGATGAGGGTTACGTAATGTCCAACAGTCCCGTAACAATCTAAAAACCTCATTTCTTACCCCAATTACCGACCCTGTCACTTGTGGGAACGTTTTGTTTAATAGTTGTAGCCCGGTGTTCTTGTTCTCACTTTGGTGAGAAGCGAACATTACTAATCCGTAAGCATAAAATGCTTCTTTATGTTGCATGTTAGACGCTTTTTCTAAATCACGAAGTCCTATATTCGGATATATTGAGTCAAAATAATTTCTTAACCCGTTGCGTAAAATAGCATTTGGGTTCCCCGCAATATATGCGTCAAAGTAAACACATCGTAACTTATGGATTTCCCAATGTGATATCCCCCATCTTTCGAACGAAAGCCTTTTATAAACCAAGGCATTCTTGGAACGTTCTTCGAATGTCTTACAAACTGATCTCGCCTTAAATAGTTGTGCTGAAGAATTCTGACTGACTCTAGACAAGATTTCATCAATCATGTCTCCGGGTAGGTCTCTTAAAATATTGGGTTGTCTATCCATTTTGTGTTTTTATACTGTAAAATAGACAAGAGTTAGATTCATAAAAAAATACTTATTAATACAAGCAATTTTTACATATATCATAAAGCATAAGCACACTATATTACATATATTACACCACACGAATACAACTATCTTATTCCGACTCGCTTGTTTCTTCTTCTTCGGTTTCGGTTCGTTTTGCCAAGTTTCTAGGGATATATGATGTTCCCCTAATACGAGCCGTCGTTTTCCACATTGGTTTAGAAAAACCTGGTGGTTTAGAGGTTCCCGGGTCATTGTTACAACTTAAGGACTTCGGGGGTTGACGATACATATAAAGTTCATCGGGGTTGGAATTAGACTTCTCTATTTTTATGCCCTTTCCCTTATTAATTTCTTTTGCCTTTTTAAATTCAGTTGGGGTAATTTCTATAACATCATCGGAATTCTCGTCAGAATCCGATTCATCGGAGAATTGGTAATCCTCCCAATATTTTGCTTCCTTAGCGGAAACACCATTGACCATAATTAACCTTGGTCGGTTGGTTGAGGATTTTCTTTTACTCAACCGTTTTATTATTTCCCCCACCGGTTCTATTTCTTCATCCGGTTCCGATTCTTCTTCCGGTTCCGATTCTTCTTCTGGTTCCGACTCTTCTTCCGGTTCCTCTTCGGGAACTTGTGAATCAGTCCACGAATCATTCCAATTTATATTTGACTCTTCATTATTATTAGGTGAGTCAATGGGACTTGTTCTAGAGGTAGACATCTATCACATAATATCAAACGCGTTAAGAGATTAATATATCACATAATATTCATATGTTAAAAATATATAGTTTCCAACAAAATTTGTTAAGCAATCATTTTTCAAGTAAACACGGTCGAAGTCCAGACTCACTAATACATCCTAACAAACTCGATAAGACACACTAATGCAAAATTCTGGTTCTCTAAGACCAACGCTCGGATACCAACTGAAATGTCCCGTTCTTATTGATTAAAACGTTCTATATTAATTGATTTCGTTGCGAGGTTTTGACCTCTATATGAGACGTTTTTCAAAGACTGCATTCATTTTTAAAACAAACCATAACCTTTATTTCATAAATAAAGGTTTAAAAAGCTTTACGTAGATTATCAAATAATGATAATCTAAAATATCCTGTTTACACACGACCATTACATAATGGTTTACAATACACATATATTACATCGAAATCAGTTTCTTGAATGCAGTTTTTACACAGTATCATACAAACATGGACTCCAAATCTTGTCCTTATTTTAGTATGCAACAGCGGAAGCTCTTAGTATTCACCTGAGAATAAACATGCTTTAAACATCAACAAAAATGTTGGTGAGTTATAGGTTTAGCCTATATATATCAAATTGTAACAATAGACCACAAGATTTCATATTTCAATATACATCCTATACATAGAGATAAAAATCATTCATATGGTGAACACCTGGTAACCGACATTAATAAGATGCATATATAAGAATATCCCCATCATTCCGGGACACCCTTCGGATATGATATAAATTTCGAAGTACTAAAGCATCCGGTACTTTGGATGGGGTTTGTTAAGCCCAATAGATCTATCTTTAGGATTCGCGTCAATTAGGGTGTCTGTTCCCTAATTCTTAGATTACCAGACTTAATAAAAAGGGGCATATTCGATTTCGATAATTCAACCATAGAATGTAGTTTCACGTACTTGTGTCTATTTTGTAAATCATTTATAAAACCTGCATGTATTCTCATCCCAAAAATATTAGATTTTAAAAGTGGGACTATAACTCACTTTTACAGATTTTTACTTCGTCGAGAAGTAAGACTTGGCCACTGTTGATTCACGAACCTATAACAATATATACATATATATTAAAGTATGTTCAAAATATATTTACAACACTTTTAATATATTTTGATGTTTTAAGTTTATTAAGTCAGCTGTCCTCGTTAGTAACCTACAACTAGTTGTCCACAGTTAGATGTACAGAAATAAATCGATAAATATTATCTTGAATCAATTCACGACCCAGTGTATACGTATCTCAGTATTGATCACAACTCAAACTATATATATTTTGGAATCAACCTCAACCCTGTATAGCTAACTCCAACATTCACATATAGAGTGTCTATGGTTGTTCCGAAATATATATAGATGTGTCGACATGATAGGTTGAAACATTGTATACGTGTCTATGGTATCTCAAGATTACATAATATACAATACAAGTAGATTAAGTTATGGTTGGAATAGATTTGTTACCAATTTTCACATAGCTAAAATGAGAAAAATTATCCAATCTTGTTTTACCCATAACTTCTTCATTTTAAATCCGTTTTGAGTGAATCAAATTGCTATGGTTTCATATTGAACTCTATTTTATGAATCTAAATAGAAAAATTATAGGTTTATAGTCGGAAAAATAAGTTACAAGTCGTTTTTGCAAAGGTAGTCATTTCAGTCGAAAGAACGACGTCTAGATGACCATTTTAGAAAACATACTTCCACTTTGAGTTTAACCATAATTTTTGGATATAGTTTCATGTTCATAATAAAAATCATTTTCTCAGAATAACAACTTTTAAATCAAAGTTTATCATAGTTTTTAATTAACTAACCCAAAACAGCCCGTGGTGTTACTACGACGGCGTAAATCCGGTTTTACGGTGTTTTTCGTGTTTCCAGGTTTTAAATCATTAAGTTAGCATATCATATAGATATAGAACATGTGTTTAGTTAATTTTAAAAGTCAATTTAGAAGGATTAACTTTTGTTTGCGAACAAGTTTAGAATTAACTAAACTATGTTCTAGTGATTACGAGTTTAAACCTTCGAATAAGATAGTTTTATATATATGAATCGAATGATGTTATGAACATAATTACTACCTAAAGTTTAGTAGGTAAACCTACTGGAAGTGACAACAAATGATCTAGCTTCAAAGGATCTTGGATGGCTTGAAAGTTCTTGAAGTAGGATCATGACACAAAAACAAGTTCAAGTAAGATTTTTACTCGAATTAAGATAGTTTATAGTTATAGAAATTGAATCAAAGTTTGAATATGAATATTACCTTGAATAAGAAAGATAACCTACTGTATATAACAAAGGTTTCTTGATCTTAGATGATTACTTGGAATGGATTAGAAAGCTTGGAAGTAAATTAGTAAACTTGAAGGGATTTTTGAAGTGTTCTTGAAGTGTTATTCCTATGATGATTATAGCTTGATTCTTGAAGTGATTTTTGATGAAGATGATGATTAACTACTGGAAAAATACGTTCATAATAGTGTGTGTGTGTTGAGAGAGAATTAGAAAGAGAATTGGAAGTGAAATGGAGTGAATGATGAGTGGTAATTGGTGAGTGGTGAGTGGGGTTAAAAGGAGTTCTAGTTAGTTGACTAGCTCATGGTAGAAGTTAAAATTGATTAGTCATACATGACATAATCAAGAGTGGAATCCCATGCTAGTTCCTATTGGTATATACCCATAGTAAGTACGTTTTGAAGCTGTGTATAATACGGGTAAGAATACGACTAGAATTCTTGATGAAAGAAAAGAATGGGAAAGTAACTGTAACCATTTTCGTTAAGTATGAGTGTTTTGATATATGTCTTGAAGTCTTCCAAAAGTATTTTAATACATCTAAATACACTACATGTATATACATTTTAACTGAGTCATTAAGTCATCGTTAGTCGTTACATGTAAGTGTTGTTTTGAAACCTTTAAGTTAACGATCTCAATTAATGTTGTTAACCCATTGTTTATTATATCTAATGAGATGTTAAATTATTATATTATCATGATATTATGATATATTAATATATCTTAATATGATATATATACATTTAAATGTCATTACAACGATAATCGTTACATATATGTCTCGTTTCGAAATCCTTAAGTTAGTAGTCTTGTTTATATGTATATTGTAAGACCCTAACCAGTTTGTACAGTAGTGTAAATATGTTACTTAGAGTGTGGGTGATGTTGTGCTGTTAAACAGAAGTCACTGAGTGAGCTGAGCCTAGTGCGCGCCGCGCACACTAAAGGGAGCGCGCCGCGCACCCCTTACTGTAGCCGGGTTCCAGCTTTTTAAATCAGATATTTTGATGGGCATTTTGGTAAATTCACTTATGGACAGGTTAGAGACAGATAGGTCAGTTTGTGGAGCACCATTACTCCATAATCAACAACCTTATCACTTTAACTTTGATTCTAGAGAGAGATTGTGATTTTTGAGAGAGAAAGCTTAAATCCAAGAGGAAGGAGCTTGTTTTGGGTTAAAGTTCAAGCATTAAAGTCGTTCATCTTATCTCTAGCTTCGTTGTGGTGGTTGTGGTATGTTCTAATTTTATTTTCCTTACTTTGATTTAGTGTAAGGGTTAGGGTTTGAGTAAATGATGAACACAAAACCCATTATTGGTGATTTTGGGTGTTCTTGGGTAAAATTGAGTCTTGAATACTAATTGGTGACTAGTCTAGGGTTTCAAAGTATTAAATGATGTTTATGAACTCTAATTGGTGAGTTAATTGCTAACACACCTAGTTATTTAGTAAATGGGTGTTGGTTAGTTAGTGGATGACCCGAAATGGGTGTGTTGTCTTAAAATGGTTATTTGGGTAATAAATTGACCTAGTTTGGAAAGATGGGTATGAATTACCTTAATTATGTATTAGTTGATGTTGTTGGACCTTAATCACTAGCTTTAAAGTGATTAGTGGTGGTCTTGACTTTAATTGGGCGGTTTTGGTATAAATGGGCGATTTAATACATTAAGTCATTAAATGCTCATGTGTAAGTGTTAGTATTGAGTCCACTTAGCTTGTGTGTTGATCAAGTACTTATTATATTAGGTATTTTGCTTTGAAGCTTGTGGAGGTTGAAATCGTCATCTAATTGTTAAGGTGAGTGGAATAATTATATGCGTATGTATATAATGTATCTATTTGTTGTAGCGTGAAAGGTGTAGTGTCGAGGTGTTAAGACACCACGTTTCACGTGAAGAGTGTAGCATCGAGGTGTTAAGATGCCACTCGGGTGTAGCATCGAGGTGTTAAGATGTCACCTAGGAGTGTAGTGTCGAGGTGTTAAGACACCACTCCGTAAAATAATGAGTGTTGCATCGAGGTGTTAAGATGCCACTCGGGGTGATGTGCCGAGGTGTTAAGGTGCCACCCTAGGGGTTAGTGGTGCGAGATGTTAAGTGCCCTAATGGATGTTATGAACACCGATGGCGTTTTCGCGAGCGCCGTTACCTTGTACTATTGGTCGACCATGGTTACTTGTGTTGTAAGCATATTATATCATTTCGAGTTATATTATTATGCGGTTGTTGCTAGCTTGTGGTATTGGAGATTATAGCTTGTTAATGTGACGATAAGCTAATTGTGTTGCTAGCATGTTTGCGGTTTGTGTAAGTGCATGCAAGTAGGTATAATTATATATGTATTCGTATAATTATTGCATTCACTAAGCTTTGCTTACCCTCTCGTTGTTTACCATTTTTATAGGTTCGGTTTTGGACAAGGGTAAGGGCATCGTATTGGACTAGAGATCCCGCTTGATGCTAGGGGACGCTTTTGGCTTTAGTAGCTCTTGGAGTTTGACCGGTAGTTGGGTAGTTTAATCCCAAACGCCATGCTCATTGTGTAATTTGGAACTTAAACTTTTTGGTGGTCGAAACTCTAAACTTGTATTAAACTTGTATTTTGGGTCGTGTGGGCCCCGCTTGTAAAACATCATTTTTATGTTTGATTCGTGTGAGTTTTACATATATGAGTTTGTTGTGAAAAGCGTTCGGTCTAAAAGTGTCGGGAAGTCGAAGATCTTTTCGCGAAAAATGGACATTTTGGTCAGAACTGTCTCAGGCCTTGTGCGCGCCGCGCATAGGCAGTGGTGCGCGCCGCGCACCCTCCAGATCAGTTTTAAATTTTTTTTATTCCGCGTTTTTGGTTGGTTAACGGGTTGGGTCGTTACAAGTGGTATCAGAGCATGGTCTAAGGGATTTAGGTGACTTGAGATAGGCGCCTAGACTTAGACTTTTTGTGTGCGCGTTTATGCGGGACTTGTAGGACTTTGGGTCGGATCGGGATTGGTTTGTGCATAGGTTTATGTAAACTAATCATGTGCTATTTGTTATGTATGTTTAGCGAGCATCGAGCGAGATGGACGTTGTACTAGCAAGTTAATGCGACGTGCTCGCGTAACAATGATTAGCTACCATTGTTACGGGCGCAAATCGTGTCGAACGAGCAATGTACGACGATTGTTGAGCAAGATGGGGTAGTGTGGTGTATATGTATATACTTATGTGTTAAATCCTTTTCGTCTCATTGTTTAATCTATTCCGTCTTATAGAATGAAGATGAGAAACGGGCATGATATCAACGGCGGAGGTACTAGTGAAGAAGTCGAGTTTACAGCCAAGGTTGAGGCCATTTTGAAAAGGCATCATGAAGCTTTTCTCGAGGACGTTAAGAAGATGTTCCTAGATACGATTGACGAGCAATTAGTCAATGTGGTAAAGGAGCAAGTTAAGGCCGTTCTTCGCGAAGATAATGTGGGAAGACGGGACTTTTTCTATAAGAATTTCAAGGACTCTCAACCTCCCTCTTTTGATGGTGAAAGAGATCCTCTTAAGAGCGCCCGTTCGATCTCCGATATGGAGGGGGCCTTCCGTACTTGTGAATGTCCTCTCGATAAGAGGACAAGGTACGGGTGTAGTATGTTGAGGGGCGATGCCAAGTTGTGGTGGGACGCAAAGCTCCAAGTTTATGGTGAAGAGCAATGCATGGAATTCACTTGGGATGAATTCAAGTCCGAATTTTTCAAGGAATACCGAACTTCGGCCGATCTTACTAGGCTTAAGGACGAGTTACGTTCCTTGAGGTAAGGGTCGATGGATTTGAACACTCTCAAATCCGTGTTTTTGTCCAAGACCCAATTTTGCCCGGAGTACGTCGGGAATGATAAAATGTTGAAGGAAGATTTCTATCGAACCTTGAACGACAACTATCAAGATAAGATTAGTGTGAACGTAGTGAAAAGCTTTGATGAGTTGTTTGACATGGCCAAAGGTTTCGAGTCGCTCATCTTAAGAAAGAGTGGTTTTACTTTTGGCAAGAGAAAATTGAAGGTTCGAGCTATTCAAACTTTTCGAACAAAAAGAACAAGAAAAGTTCCGAAAGTGTCAATAGCGTGAAGAAGGGCGCTTCCGGTGGTTTTACTTTTACGTGCTATAATTGTGGGCAAGCGGGTCATATGGCTCGTGATTGTCCAAAACCATCTTCCGGAAACAAGCTCACTTGTTTTAATTGCGGTAAAGAAGGGCATAAGAAGCCGGAGTGTCCCGATTTGCGCAACGATAATGTTAAGCGTTTAGAGAAGGCGGCGGGTACGGCTAGGGGTCGCAACTATTTGATGACCAATGATGAGGCCAAGCAATCCAATGAAGTCGTCTCAGGTACTTTCATAGTTAACTCTAATCCGGCACGGATACTTTTTGATAGTGGGGCTAATTTGTCCTTTGTGTCGCCTCGATTTGTGCCTAAGTTAAATAAACCGCTAGTTAAGTTAAGTCATCCGGTAGAAGTTGAAATAGCGGATGGCAAGACGGCTCTAGTGGTTGATGTGTGTAAGAATTGTAATGTTGTATTTGGTTCCGAAACGTTTAAGATCGATCTTATTCCGATGACTTTGGGTGATTTTGATATTGTTATTGGTATGGATTGGCTCGATCTTAATAGAGCCGATATTGCATGCCATGATAAATTCATTTGGGTGAAGACCCCAAGTGGGGGAGAAGTAATTATTCATGGCGATAAGCGAAGGAGACTTGTACCGATATGCACTTTTGCACGGGCACGTCGTTTCCTTGTTAGTGGTGGCATGGCTTTTCTTGCCCATGTTGTTGATACTCGTGATGAGCCACCAACCATTCGTGAAATCCCTGTGGTTAATGAATTTGAAGACGTTTTTCCGGATGAGTTACCGGGTGTTCCGGCGAAAAAACAAGTTGAGTTTCGTATTGAGTTGGTTCCGGGAGCTACTCCCATTGCTAAAACTCCTTATCGTTTAGCACCAACGGAAATGCAAGAGTTGTTAAATCAAACCCAAGAGTTGCTCGAGAAGGATTTTATTCGACCGAGTGCTTCGCCATGGGGCGCTCCGGTGTTATTTGTGAAGAAGAAAGATGGTAGTATGCGTATGTGCATTGATTACCGTGAGTTGAATAAAGTGACGATCAAGAATCGTTATCCATTACCTAGGATTGACGATTTATTTGATCAACTTCAAGGTGCAACGTATTTCTCTAAGATCGACCTACGGTCCGGCTATCACCAAATGCTGGTCCGTGAGGAAGACATAGAGAAAACGGCTTTTCGAACGCGTTACGGGCATTATGAGTTTGTAGTTATGCCCTTTGGTCTTACGAATGCACAAGTGGCATTCATGGATCTTATGAACCGAGTGTGCCAACCTATGTTGGACAAGTCGGTAATAGTGTTCATTGACGACATACTAGTCTACTCGAAAAGAATGAACGAGCATGAACGTCATTTGCGTGAAGTATTGAAGACGCTACGAAAGGAGAAGTTGTATGCAAAGTTCTCCAAATGTGAATTTTGGCTAAGGGAAGTTCAATTCCTTGGTCATATCGTGAACGAAAACGGTATTCAAGTAGATCCGGGGAAGATCGAAACGGTGAAGAGTTGGGGACGACCGACTACGCCTACGGAAATCCGAAGTTTTCTCGGATTGGCCGGTTATTATCGTCGGTTTATCCAAGACTTTTCTAAGATTGCTTCTCCATTGACGAAATTGACAAGGAAGAATGCGAGGTTTGGTTGGGAGAACGAGCAAGAAATTGCTTTTCAATTGTTAAAAGAGAAGTTGTGTCAAGCTCCGGTGTTAGTGTTACCGGAAGGTGTTGAAGACATGGTGGTTTATTGTGATGCTTCCTTAAATGGTCTCGGGTGTGTTCTAATGCAAAGAGGTAAAGTCATCGCTTATGCCTCTCGACAATTAAAGGAATATGAAACGAGGTATCCGACTCATGATCTTGAGTTGGCGGCGGTTGTGCATGCGTTGAAAATTTGGCACCATTACTTGTATGGTGTCAAGTGTACGATTTATTCGGATCATAAGAGTTTGAAACATCTCTTTAATCAACGAGATTTGAATTATCGCCAACGTAGGTGGATGGATGTGGTGAAAGACTACGATTGTGAAATACTTTATCATCCGGGTAAGGCGAATGTGGTCGCGGATGCGTTGAGTCGAAAGAGTCAACATCCGGCGATACGAGTTGGATCGTTACGTTTGATTATTACCAACGATTTTCTTGAAAAGCTTGGTGAGATTCAAATAGAGGCTTATGTTCACAACAAGCATACGGAGCGAATCGTGGGCCATTCGGAGTTTATTACTATGGGTCCGCGTGGTTTGTTGTCTTTTCAAGGAAGGGTGTGGGTGCCTAAGATGGGTGATTACCGACGAGTGCTACTTGATGAAGCACATAAGTCAAAATATTCCATTCATCCGGGCGCGACGAAAATGTATCTTGACTTGAAGAAAGATTATTGGTGGCCGGGCATGAAGCGCGATGTTGTGAAGTATGTTGAGCAATGCGTCACTTGTTTGCAAGTAAAAGCCGAACACCAAAAGCCGTATGGTAAATTGCAACCGTTAGAAATCCTGAAATGGAAATGGGAGCACATTACCATGGATTTCATTACAAAGTTACCTAAAACGGCGAGAACCCAATTCGATTCGATTTGGGTTATAGTTGACCGATTGACAAAGAGCGCTTTGTTTCTTCCCATTAAAGAAGCGATATCGTTGGAGACCTTGGCAAAGTTGTTTATCAAGGAAGTGGTCTCGCGACATGGGGTTCCTATATCTATTATTTCGGATCGAGATACCCGTTTTACATCTCGGTTTTGGGAAAAGTTTCATGAAGATATGGGTACGCAATTGAAGTTGAGCACGGCGTATCATCCTCAAACGGACGGTCAAACCGAACGTACGAATCAAACTTTGGAAGATATGCTACGAGCGTGCATCATTGACTTCGGTGGTAGTTGGGATGAGCATTTGCCTTTGGTGGAATTCTCGTACAATAATAGTTATCATACTAGTATCGGGATGCCACCTTACGAAATGCTTTATGGGCGTAGGTGTCGAACTCCCATTTGTTGGGGAGAGGTGGGTCAAAGAGAGATCGGGAGTACCGATTTGGTTTTAGAGACCAATAGCAAGATCGATTTGATTCGGGAACATTTGAAGAAGGCTCAAGATAGGCAAAAGTCGTATGCCGATAGACGTAGGCGATTGATTGAGTTCCAAGAAGGCGATATGGTGATGCTTAAGGTTTCGCCATGGAAGGGTATTATTCGATTTCGAAAACGGGGAAAGTTAGCTCCTCGGTTTATTGGTCCCTTTAAAGTTTTAGCTCGTGTTGGTGAAGTCGCGTATCGTTTGGAATTACCCGAAGAGCTTGCGGGGATTCATAATACATTTCATGTTTCCCATCTCCGTAAGTGTCTTGCGGATGATTCATCATGGGTGCCGTTAGACGAAATTGAGCTAAACAATAAGTTAGAGTATATTGAGAAGCCAATTGCCATACTCGATGAGAAGGTCAAAAGGTTGAGGCATAAAGAGGTTAGTACTTTTAAAGTTCAATGGCGTCGTAGTAAGGGTTCCGAGTTTACTTGGGAGCCCGAAGAATTCGTGTTGGTTTATCTTCCCTCTTGTCATGCGGCTTGGATTGCGAGGACGCAATCCGAATAAGTGGGGGAGAGTTGTAAGACCCTAACCAGTTTGTACAGCAGTGTAAATATGTTACTTAGAGTGTGGGTGATGTTGTGCTGTTAAACAGAAGTCACTGAGTGAGCTGAGCCTAGTGCGCGCCGCGCACACTAAAGGAAGCGCGCCGCGCACCCCTTACTGTAGCCGGGTTCCAGCTTTTTAAATCAGATATTTTGATGGGCATTTTGGTAAATTCACTTATGGACGGGTTAGAGACAGATAGGTCAGTTTGTGGAGCACCATTACTCCATAATCAACAACCTTATCACTTTAACTTTGATTCTAGAGAGAGATTGTGATTTTTGAGAGAGAAAGCTTAAATCCAAGAGGAAGGAGCTTGTTTTGAGTTAAAGTTCAAGCATTAAAGTCGTTCATCTTATCTCTAGCTTCGTTGTGGTGGTTGTGGTATGTTCTAATTTTATTTTCCTTACTTTGATTTAGTGTAAGGGTTAGGGTTTGAGTAAATGATGAACACAAAACCCATTATTGGTGATTTTGGGTGTTCTTGGGTAAAATTGAGTCTTGAATACTAATTGGTGACTAGTCTAGGGTTTCAAAGTATTAAATGATGTTTATGAACTCTAATTGGTGAGTTAATTGCTAACACACCTAGTTATTTAGTAAATGGGTGTTGGTTAGTTAGTGGATGACCTGAAATGGGTGTGTTGTCTTAAAATGGTTATTTGGGTAATAAATTGACCTAGTTTGGAAAGATGTGTATGAATTACCTTAATTATGTATTAGTTGGTGTTGTTGGACCTTAATCACTAGCTTTAAAGTGATTAGTGGTGGTCTTGACTTTAATTGGGCGGTTTTGGTATAAATGGGCGATTTAATACATTAAGTCATTAAATGCTCATGTGTAAGTGTTAGTATTGAGTCCACTTAGCTTGTGTGTTGATCAAGTACTTATTATATTAGGTATTTTGCTTTGAAGCTTGTGGAGGTTGAAATCGTCATCTAATTGTTAAGGTGAGTGGAATAATTATATGCGTATGAATATAATGTATCTATTTGTTGTAGCGTGAAAGGTGTAGTGTCGAGGTGTTAAGACACCACGTTTCACGTGAAGAGTGTAGCATCGAGGTGTTAAGATGCCACTCGGGTGTAGCATCGAGGTGTTAAGATGTCACTTAGGAGTGTAGTGTCGAGGTGTTAAGACACCACTCCGTAAAATAATGAGTGTTGCATCGAGGTGTTAAGATACCACTCGGGGTGATGTGCCGAGGTGTTAAGGTGCCACCCTAGGGGTTAGTGGTGCGAGGCGTTAAGTGCCCTAATGGATGTTATGAACACCGATGGCGTTTTCGCGAGCGCCGTTCCCTTGTTCTATTGGTCGACCATGGTTACTTGTGTTGTAAGCATATTATATCATTTCGAGTTATATTATTATGCGGTTGTTGCTAGCTTGTGGTATTGGAGATTATAGCTTGTTAATGTGACGATAAGCTAATTGTGTTGCTAGCATGTTTGCGGTTTGTGTAAGTGCATGCAAGTAGGTATAATTATATATGTATTCGTATAATTATTGCATTCACTAAGCTTTGCTTACCCTCTCGTTGTTTACCATTTTTATAGGTTCGGTTTTGGACAAGGGTAAGGGCATCGTATTGGACTAGAGATCCCGCTTGATGCTAGGGGACGCTTTTGGCTTTAGTAGCTCTTGGAGTTTGACCGGTAGTTGGGTAGTTTAATCCCAAACGCCATGCTCATTGTGTAATTTGGAACTTAAACTTTTTGGTGGTCGAAACTCTAAACTTGTATTAAACTTGTATTTTGGGTCGTGTGGGCCCTGCTTGTAAAACATCATTTTTATGTTTAATTCGTGTGAGTTTTACATATATGAGTTTGTTGTGAAAAGCGTTCGGTCTAAAAGTGTCGGGAAGTCGAAGATCTTTTCGCGAAAAATGGACATTTTGGTCAGAACTGTCTCAGGCCTTGTGCGCACCGCGCATAGGCAGTGGTGCGCGCCGCGCACCCTCCAGATCAGTTTTAAATTTTTTTTATTCCGCATTTTTGGTTGGTTAACGGGTTGGTTCGTTACAAGTAACTCATTGTTAATATACTTATGGAGATACTTACTTATCATAATCTCATGTTAACCATATGTATATCCATATATATATCGTCATGTCGTTTTTACAAGTTTTAACGTTCGTGAATCGCCGGTCAACTTGGGTGGTCAATTGTCTATATGAAACATATTTCAATTAATCAAGCCTTAACAAGTTTGATTGCTTAACATGTTGGAAACATTTAATCATGTAAATATCAATCTCAATTAATATATATAAACATGGAAAAGTTCGGGTCACTACACCTAACTCCTCTAATATTAGTGGGATGTGGAAGTTTAGCAATTACATCTACTTTAGCTCTATCCACTTCAATTCCTTCCTTTGAAATTTTATGACCAAGAACGATGCCTTCTTTAACCATGAAATGGCATTTCTCCCAATTAAGAACTAGATTTGATTGTTCGCATCTAATAAGCATTCGTTAAAGATTAACTAGACATGATTCAAATGTATCACCGAAGACTAAAAAGTCATCCATGAAAACTTCCATGCATTCTTCTATCATGTTGTGAAAAATTGCCATCATGCACCTTTGAAAGGTTGCAGGGGCGTTGCAAAGTCCAAATGGCATGCGTTTGTAAGCAAAAATACCATAAGGGCACGTGAACGTGGTTTTCTCTTGGTCCTCGGGTGCTATTAGAATTTGAAAATATCCGGAGAAATCGTCAAGAAAACAATAGTAACTATTTTCGACTAATCTTTCCAACATTTGATCAATGAAAGGTAAGGGAAAGTGATCTTTTCCGGTGGCGTCATTTAATTTTCTATAATCAATACAGACACGCATCCTGTTATAGTCCTAGTAGGAATAAGCTCATTTTTCTCATTTGTGATTACAGTCATGCCACCCTTCTTAGGTACGCATTGAACTGGGCTTACCCATGGACTATCAGAGATTGGATAAATTAAACCTGCATCTAGCAGTTTAATAATTTCTTTCTTAACAACATCTTGCATACTAGGATTTAGTCTTCGTTGGCGTTGCACATAAGTTTTATGACCTTCTTCCATTAGGATTTTATGTGTGCAATACGAAGGACTTATTCCTTTAATATCATGAATCTTCCATGCAATAGCTGGTTTAGGAGCTTTTAGCACAGAAATGAGTTGAGATTTTTCATTTTCAGTAAGAGAAGATGATATTATTACAGGTAATTCAGATTCACCATGTAAATAAGCATATTTTAAATGGTTTGGAAGTGGCTTTAACTCTAATGTCGGCGGTTCTTCTATCGATAATTTATATCGATATCTGTCTTCTTCTTTTAGCATTTGAATTTCTTCTGTTGTTGGTTCATATCCATTAGCCATAAGTGCAGCTAACATTTCAGCTTCATTAATTGGTTCAGTTTCTTCTCCTAAAGAACATTCTCCTGTTCCTTGTAATTCTGGAAATTCTTCTAACAATTCTACATGTGAATCTATAGTTTAAATATAATAATATGTATCATCTGTAGATTGCGGTTGTTACATGGCTCTATTAACAAAAAAGGTAACACTCTCGTCCTCTATACTTAGGGTCAGTTTCTTACCGAACACGTCTATTATTGCTTTAGCCGTATTTAAGAATGGTCTTCCTAATATGAGAGGAACTCGAGAATCTTCTTCCATGTCCAGAATAACAAAATCTACTGGAAATACAAAAGTACCAACTTTAACTAGCATATTCTCCATTATCCCTCTAGGATATTTTACTGATTGATCGGCTAGTTGTATGCTTATTCTTGTTGGTTTCAATTCTCCAAGGTCTAGTTTAGCGTATAGTGAATACGGCATTAAATTTATACTAGCACCTAAGTCTGCCAATGCTTCTATTGAACTAAGACTACCCAGAAAACATGGAATCGTGAAACTTCCTGGATCAGATAATTTTTCTGGTATCTTATTCAACAGCACTGCAGAACAATTAGCATTCATAGTAACAGCTGAGAGTTCTTCCATTTTCTTTTTATTTGTGATTAGATCTTTCAAGAATTTAGAATATCTAGGCATTCCTGAAATCACATTAATGAAAGGAAGATTTACATTTATCTGTTTAAACATATCCAAGAATTTGGATTGCTCGGCTTCAAGTCTTTCTTTTCTTATTTTACTTGGTTAAGGAAGTGGTGGTTGGTATGGTTTAACATAAGGTTTTTCCTTAACTGTGTTATCTTCATTAACCTTTTCAACTACCGGTTCTGATTCCTTCTCTTGCTCAGGTTGTGGTTCTTATGGAATAGGAATAGAGTCATCAGAAATTACAGGTATTTCAGGTGGTTTAAGTGTAATACCACTTCTTATGGTAATGACTTTAGCTGTTTCATTCCGGGGGTTAGCATTTGTATCACTAGGTAGACTTCCCGGTTTTCTTTCACCTATCAACCTTGCTAAGTTGCTTACTTCTTGTTCCAGATTTTGAATAGAAGCTTGTTGATTTCTAAATGCTTGAGCATTTTGTTCATTAGTTTGTTTCTGAGATGTGAAAAATTGAGTTTGAGATTCAACTAGTTTTGACATCATATCTTCTAAATTTGGCTTTTTATCATCGGTTTGTGGTGGTTTATTTTGAAAAATAGGTCTTTGCTAATTATAAGTATTATTAGATACTTGTTGATTACTAGGACCTTGTTGGTTGTTGTATGGAACATTTCCGTTATAATTCTGATTTTGATTGTAGATTGGTCTTGGCGGTTGATAATTATTTTGATAATTATTTCCAGGCCTTTGGTTTATGTATGAAACATTCTCTCTTTGTTCCATTGTTTGTTCAATACTGAGACAATCTTTTGTCAAATGTGATCCTCCACACTGCTCACAACTAATTCTTATTGAGTGAATATCTTTAGTCATCATTTCCATTCGTCTCTCGACAGCATCTATTTTTGCGGAAATGGAATCAAAGTCATGGCTAGAAACGGCTCTAGCCGCTTTAGATGATCTAACGATATCTTTTTTTTGGTGCCACTCATGTGAGTGGAAAGCAGTGTTATCAATAATTTTGTAAGCTTCAGTTGCGGTTTTCCTCATAATGGAACCACCAGCTGCTATATCGATATCTTTTTTTGTAGTGATGTCGCATCCTTGGTAGAATATTTGTACTATTTGATAAGTGTCTAAACCATATTGCGGACATCCTCTCAATAACATTCCAAATCTTGTCCACGCCTCATATAAAGTTTCATTTGGCTTTTGTGTGAACGTAACAATTTCTTCTTGAAGTCTCACGGCTTTAGATGCCGGAAAGAATTGTTTAAGAAATTTTTCAACTAAGACATCCCATGTATCAATCGCCCCTTCAGGTAACGATTCTAACCAATCTTTGGCTTCTCCCTTTAAAGTCCAGGGAAATAACATGAGATAGATCTGTTCATCCTCCACTTCTCTTATTTTGAATAAAGTACAAATCCTATTAAAGGTACGAAGATGTTCGTTTGGATCTTCCTTCGGCGCACCACTAAATTGGCATTGATTAGTTACCATGTGTAGAATTTGTCCTTTAATTTCATAATCTGGCGCATTAATGTCTGGTTGAGTAATTGCGTGACCTTGGCCAGTGCGTTTAACTCTCATTCGGTCTTCCATACTTAGAGGTTCCAGATTTTCCATGATTGAATTTGTTGAATCTGAATCACTAGAGGATTCTGATTTAATGGTTTGTTCCTCGTCAATCTCTGGATGAGTGATTGGTGGTTCCGGAGAAAACATTAATGGTTCAGGATCTCTGAATTGTCCCTGAATATCCTCCGGATTCTCAATTGTGAGGTCGGGTTCAAAAAATGGATTATCGGAAATTTGAATTGGAGTACTTGGTCGACTGGATGACGATTCTAAAGAAAAATCAACGGCGACAATATTGGCTAGATGTCTTGATCGAGTTACAGGTGGTGAACGTATAAAAGGTGGTGAACGTTTTGCTCGGTGCATTCACTGAATATCCTATTAGTTATAAAAGATAAAAATTATATAAGTTATCAAATTAATAGACTTTTCTGATTTTGCCCACGTTTCGAATAGCCAATAGATGCAGCAGGTAGCCAGGACCCTTTAAATCGGAAGCCCATAACTCGCCACTAACAAATCCAGCTATTACTACGAACCAGAAAATTTTGGATGTCTATCAATTTAATCACTTAAAATTATTTTTCGTCGAAATTTTAAAGAAATTTTAGAGAAGAAATAGAAAATTCTATGTCCTAAAAACTAGAGCGTCGAAAAATAAGAAAGAAAAAGAGCGCATCGGAAAACGTCGAAAAATGTAAGGTCGAAAAAAATAAAAAGAACGTAGCGTGTTGAAACTTAAAAGTCTAAAAACTAAAAACTAAAAGTTACGTCTAAAAGTATTAAAGCTTAAAAGAAAAACTATATCCAAAAAGGCAATAACTTAAAAAGTCTAAAATCTTAAAAAGGCTTCGCAAAATTCTAAAGCACCTAAATCTTAGTCTAAAGAAAAAGCACTTAAGGGATTTTACGGCAAAGCCTAAAAATCTAGAAATAAAAATTACTACGGCAAATACTATAACTTAAAACTAATTACGAGCGATAAAAATACAAATTACGTACTAAATAATAAAAATATACAATTTATAAAAAGAGACAAAAAATGATAAAATTACTAATTTTTATAAAAATATTATTTTTATATTATTTATTTTATAAAAGTATTAATTTATTAATTATTAAAACTAATTATAACTTAAAAATACAAATGAAACTAAATTTAATTAATTAAATAAATAACCCTAATTATAATTAATAATAATAATTATTATTAAAATCTAACCCTAATTCGATCAGACTATGTACCAGGCCTGTCAAATCACTCCATGCGATCGCATGAAGTGCTAGTTAGATATTCATGCGATCGCATGAATTAGGAAATTAGGCCAGAAGTTGGGCTGCTACAGTGTAGTGGCACGTATACTTTTTTTCTGTTTTTTTATATAGCGTTTCGCTTCCGGCGTTTAAGCAGTCCCCGGCAGCGGCGCTAAAAATACTTGATGTGCGTAGAGGTGTATACGAAATAGCTTATATTTTACTATGAAATACTATTAAATATGATACAATTTTACACAAGTTATTTTTTTTATTTATAGAGTGGATATACCTAAACCTTGCTACAACACTTATAGGCAGTGTACCTAATCGTACAGTAGTGTAGTTTTTAGTAAGTCCGGTTCGTTCCTCAGGGAGCTAGCCAAGTTTAACGCTATATTTTTAAAACTATATTTATATAAATATAAATATAAATATAAGTAGTATTATTATTATAAAAGTGGGTTTTTACCGTTTAATGACCGGTTTGTCGATTTAAAAACTTAAGTCGCAGTTAAAACCTAATGTAAAATATTAAATATATAAAAGACTTAATTTAAAGCGTAAAGTAAATGAAAATAATTAAAGTGCGATAAATAAAAGTGCAATAAATAAAATGACAATAAATAAAATTGTGATAATTAAAAAGTACAATAATTAAAATGACAATAAATTAAAGTGCGATAATTAAAAGTGCAATTAAATATGAAATAAAGGGATTATGCTTATTTAAACTTCCACAATCATGATGTTTGACGTGTTGATTTTAGTTTATTACCATGGGTTAATTGTTCTTTGTCCTGGATTATTCAATATGTCCGTCTGGTTTTGTCCATGATAGTCCATCAGTCATAAATATAAAGTACAAGAGTCTTCGTCAAATTATCCTTATACCCGAGGTCAAATATTCCAACTAATTGGGGATTCGAATTGTAACAAGGTCTTAATACTGTGTTTAATGAATACACCAGGTTATCGACTGCGTGTAATCCAAGGTTTTATTACTTTGTTAACAATTACACCAATTACCCTTGTATGTAATTCACCCCTATTTCAACAAGTTTATTGATTATTAATCCATCCCCGTGTCCGGTCAAATGAATAATTATTGGTATTTATAGATATCCCGCCCACCGTACCCAGTCAAGCGTATGTGGTTATATATAAATACGTCAAATTATAAGTCTATATATTAAATTAATGAGGTATCATTTAGTTAATATAAAGCCCATTAATAGCCCATAGTCTAATTTCCACAAGTGTCATTCTTTTGTCCAAACCCCAATTATGGTACAAAGCCCAATTACCCCATCTTTAATATTTATCCCAACATCACGATTACTTCGGCATTAAATAAGCATAATAATAACTTAGCTACGAGACATTAATTTAAAAAGGTTGAACATAACTTACAATGATTAATAATAACGTAGCGTTACACGGACAGAATTTCAACTTACACACTTACAACATTCGCTAACATACCATTATTATTATTAAAATTAAAATTAAAATTATAATATTAGAGAAAAAGATGTCTGATATTCGGCCGAAAACTGCGAAATTTATAGGATGTCACCAACTTTTTTGCTTCATGCGATCGCATGGCATTTGGTCTTGCTGGCCATGCGATCGCATGGCCTGGGATTCCAGCTCACATTCGTTTGTTTGCTTCTTGCTGACGGTTTTATTAAATAATATAATATATATATAATTTTAAGAATTAATTATATATTATATTATATTCATGTGCATAGTTGACTTGTAATTTTTAGTCCGTTGCGTCGAGCGTTGAGAGTTGACTCTGGTCCCGGTTCCGGATTTTCGAACGTCATTGCGTACAATTTAATATCTTGTACTTTGTGTTTTGCGTCTTGTACTCTTGTAATTTTGAGATGTTTCTCATCAATAATTTGAACCTCTTGGATTGTACTTTGTAATTTTGAGCTTTTTGGTCGTTTGCGTCTTCAATTCGTCGAATCTGTCTTTTGTCTTCACCTTTTATTATTTAAACGAATATCACTTGTAAATAGAACAATTGTAACTAAAAGCTTGTCTTTCTTGAGGGATAATGCTATGAAATATATGTTCGTTTTTAGCATTATCAGTAGGCAATTGTGAAGCCTAAATAGGGACACCGATTTACCCTTCAACTGAATCATAATCGCGAGTAGTTAATATTGATTGATTATGTTCTTCAGAAGCGTATGGGATACCAACGTGAAAAACCGACACTTTCATAATAGAGTTAGTATCTAAGTAACGGAGACCAACTTATCTTACTAATTGATTGATGAACTTAGTTAACGAGAGTTATACTTAGGGATTTAAATACATTGTTCTTAATAAAAGCAATCTGGAACCTAGGGAATTGAATCTAAGTGAATACCCCTTTATCTATTGAATTCGTATTTTCTTTCTTTGTTTTAATTAGTTTTAAATCAAAAGCCCATTTTACAACTAAAATCTTCAGAATACTTAATAGTTTTCAAATCCTAAACTTTGCTCCACATGGATGAATTCGTAAGTATACTATAATAAGATTAGGTGTGTTTTACGCATATCAGCTATTATGATGATCTTCGAACGCGCTTTCTGCTTAACTTTCATAATATGCGTGCAACTCGGAGGACACACGTAGAGTGTCATGACATCAAACACGAACGTGGAGAGTCGCTGGGACAGTTCATTGACAGATACTGCCAGGAAGTAGTTAAAATCCCTAAGTGTGCTGAATCACTAATGGTACCCGGTTTCATACACGGGATTTGCCGAGAACGTCTCCTGACGATGTGGCAAAGACTTCAAAAGCGCCCTCCTGAAAAGCTAGCGGAGAAAATTAGAGAAGCGCACGATAACATGCCCGCTGAAGAAGACACCATCAAGTACTCGGGTTACCGTGGTTTGGGGAATGCCCGGCGTGACGGCTACGATTCACCAAGAGGCAGTCACCAGTCGGGCGGCTTCAGAAGAAGTCAACACGACTCTAGCCCGTACAGCCATCACGGTAGCAACAATCACATCAATAAGAAACATCAACGAGGTTATCAAGGGAACAACAACAACAACCAGCAACATCATAAGAACAGGGACAATGACACATGAGAAAACAAACAAGCATTAATCAGGAGTCTTACCAAAAGCTTAAAGGAGATATACGTGACAGAGCCTATCTCCAAAACATTTGAGAGACTAGCACGCATGTCTAAGTACGCGCGGTGAGATAAATCCAAGTTCTGTGACTTCCACGATGATTTCGGACATGAGACCAATTGTTGCAAAGCATTAGTTGACAAACTGGTCGTTTGCCTCAAACATGGGGAATTGAAGCATATGAAGCCAGTGAAGGACCAGTCCGGCGCGTACAAGAAAGAGAATGAAGGTGATGAAAAAGACAAAGTTATCTATGTCTTTTCGTGGTAGAAATGGAAAGAGATCGAGAATGAACCACTGCTGCCGTATGAATCCCTCAAAGCGCATCTTCCGCGCGAACCCATCTATGAAAGAAAATGTGCCCCGTTGGTTGTGGAATGTTACTTGCCAGAGTGCGGCCAATACATCAACAACATCCTCATCGGCACTGGTAGCTGCGTTAATGTTATGTTCTTCCACTGCTTCAATAACCCGTCGTACAAAATGAAGGGTCACATAAGGGAAGTAAAGCAACAATTCAGGGGAATAAGTGGGGACCCCGCCTGGTCGAAAGGGATACTCGGAGCAGCGTTGACCTTGTGGGATGATCATGACCGGGAGAGGGAGCACACGTTAGTCGTTGACTTCAAGGTGATACATGCTGAATCAGAATATGATGTTATCCTTGGGCAACCGATGTTATCGCACTTTGATATCACAACTAACATATCTCAAGTCATCATAGTGTTACCCACTCTGATGGGAAAAGCTACTCTCAAGTCCAAAGTAACAGCGGAGGACTATCGACTTCAGCAACTATGTAAATACGCGTATAACTAATTACTTTTGAATTGCAAATATAGGTTGCGCATGATTGCCCAAAAATTAGCGCCCGCTTAAATACTTGACTAGAAGATACGCTAAAAACACGCAACCAGTCCGTGCGATTACCGCATTAAAATTAGCACAACCTTACATAATCCGAAACATAAGACGCATATTAAAGTGTGCTTAGCACACATACTCGCGCATTCGTTAATTTTGTAACACAATTTGGCTGGTGTTCACAGATCCGAAGTATGCAAGCTGCGACAAAGGAGAAGAAACATGGGGGCAGCTCTTCAGGAGCTGCAAATAATGAGGGATGAAAGGACCCGTTCATATACATTATAAACGATTCACAATAGTTGATTACATCGCGAGGTATTTGACCTCTATATGATACGTTTTACAAACATTGCATTCGTTTTTAAAAGACAAACTTTCTTTACATCTAAAATTGACGGCATGCATACCATTTCATATTACATCCAACTATAATTGACTTAATATTAATCTTGATGAACTCAACGACTCGAATGCAACGTCTTTCAAAGTATGTCATGAATGACTCCAAGTAATATCCTTAAAATGAGCTAATGCACATCGGAAGATTTCTTTAATACCTGAGAATAAACATGCTTTAAAGTATCAACCAAAAGGTTGGTGAGTTCATTAGTTTATCATAATCAACCATTTCTGTAATAGTAATAGACCACAAGATTTCATATACATAAAAGTTTTAATAAAAATATTCTAAGTGGTTGAGCACTTGGTAACCATACTTAAAATTTAATCAACGTCACATATTCCCTTTATTATGAAATCTCACTACACTGTACCAAGTGTAGTCACTGAAATGAAGTACTGTGCAACCATTGAATACTGGTCGTCCAGTCCGGTTGGGGTTGTCAGGCCCGATAGATCTATCAACTGGATTCGCGTTTACAATACCGCATGTAAATGGTAGTTACCAAGCTATTAGGGAAAAATATGCAAAGTGGTACAACTCAACGTAGAATATGTTTTTAGTACTTGTGTCCATTTCGTAAAACAGTTATAAAACAGTGCATGTATTCTCAGCCCAAAAATATATATATAAAAAGGGAGTAATGAAACTCACAATACTGTATTTTGTAGCAATTATGTATATGACGGTACTGAACAAGTGCATGGTTTGTCTCGGATTCATGAACCTATATTAAGTATATATATTTATATGTTGGTCAATATCTGTCTAACAATTTAGGTCAAGTCGTTGTGTATCACAATCCTAATGCTCGAGACCGACATGCAAAAGTCAACAAAAGTCAACTTGACCCAAAATGACTTCCAAAATCTATACATGTTTATTATATAACTTATATATAGTCATTTTATATATTTAAATATATTTATCAGATCTTATTATACTAAATAATACAAGTCATTTATTAATAAATAAAAATTTATATTTAAATTCATATATGATAAAAATATACTTTATATATCTCAAGTAATAAAATTTATAAAATTCACTTAATATCATAAAAATATAGTGGTATGTATTATTAATGTAATTATATTACGTGTGGTAAAAATATCTTTGTACGCATATTTATTTGATAAAATAATATTGATAATAATAATAATGATAAAAATAATAAAATGATAGTTTCAATAAAAATATTAATTTTTAGTAATAAAGATAATTTTAGTAATAACATCAACTGATAACAATTATAATAATCGTTTTAATAATAATATTAAAATTAATAATAATTCAGTTGACCATATCTTTTAATCCGTTCATCGAACCCACACGATTTCTAAATGAAAAGTTATTAATTTTTCTTTAGCTTTTCAACGACATGCATATGATATACCTTATCTTAGTAGCATATGTATCAAATTCGTGATTTATCATAAACTATTTAACGACGAAACTAAGCATACAAACATGCATAATCATATATACTCGAGCACTAGTCAGGGATACACTATTAATATATAAAAGATAAGATATGAATGCTCACGTATCAATATTGTGATTCAATATTGCAGGAAAGTACGTAGACGCAACGAAAATGATAAACGTTAGGTTGACCTCACGAGCAATACCCTCGAACAATACCTATAACCTCCATAGCTATAACCCATAATTTCCTTAGCTCTATCCCGTTTGAAAATTTATTTTGAAATCGTCTGAATATAACTCCGTCGTAGTATTTTATGTATACTAATAATATCTTGAAATAATACTAAGTAAATATATATATGTAATTCGATTGAGAGAGTTTAGAGAAATATATTTTCAAGTTTATATAAAATAATGAAACCTATTAAATTCTATTTATAATAGATTTTTGAATTATCAAAGTGAATTATTAAAGTATGAATTATTAAAGTGAATTATCAAAGTATGAATTATTAAGGTGAATTATTAAAGTATGAATTATTAAAGTGAATTATTAAAGTATGAATTATTAAAGTGAATTATTAAAGTGAATTATTAAAGTTAAAGTAAAGTAAAAGTAAAGTAAAAGTAAAGTAAAGGTAAAGTTAAAGTATAGTAAAAGTATAAAACTATGTACGTATAATACGCGTATAAATATATTTAATATTAATTTAAATCGTTATATCATAAAACATTTTAGAAAAGTAGAATTATATATATTCATAATAGGTTTCAAGTTTTTAAATTACAGTCTGTTGGTGAAACATGGGATAAAGTCCAAAGGTTTAATAAACGTATGAAATCATCTTAATGAAAAATGTCGAGTTACTTAACTTGTCGATATCCAACATCTAAGTTATTTACACTCCACGTTCTTACTTATAGATCATTTACCATTTTCCGAATATTGTCAAAAAGAATAGATTTCTTAAATCATAGTGGACCTCATAACATTGGCCCGTAATCATATCATAATGTATCTGATAATTCAATCATTTGATATTATCTCTTAATTCTGTCGATAAATATATCGAAACAAATACGTTCATGTAAAGTATCATATATCTAATACTTTGTTAATGTTTTTAGTTAATATTATATATTATATATACATATCTATATACACATAATTATTCGTGAATCGTCGAACACGGTCAAAGGGTAATTGATTACATGAATGTAGTTCCAAACTTTTTGAGATTCAACATTACAAATTCTGCTTATTGTGTCGGAAACATATAAAGGTTAGGTTTAAATGTGGTCGGAAATTTCCGGGTCGTCACAAGGGAGACGAGATTGCCGGCATAGACTATGAGTTTGAAGAATATAAGGATAAGAAGCTGAAGGAGAGAGCATGCGGTTTCAGTTATGATCATGATGGTTACTCTTATTATTGGTGAAACATTTGGATGTTTATTCTTTGAGCGCGCCTTGTCTAGCGCATATTTAAAGTTTGTACTAAACAATGTTCGTAAGCGCTTTCCGCGCAGAATCTATCTATCTATGTTTACATGTCTCCAAGTTATTGTCTACTAAAATCTTTGTGCCATTATATGTAAAGTAGTTCTATAACTTGAAAACGGTGTGCATAATCTTTTAGGCAGCGCACTTCTGCCTTTGAAGGGTTGCTTTCTCCGGCACCCGTGCGGCAGAAGCTTGTTTGGCGACAAGCTAGTTTATTATAACCGAAAGGTTAAGCTTCAATGGGTTGACCTAACATACCCACGTAGAACCTGAGATCTACAAGTCATGACTATAAACGACGACATTGGTCATTCCTGACCTCAATCCAAAGTGTTGACGCACTTAGAAGACTCCCGATGCGCACACACGGATACATAAATTAAGTATATATTGTGTGCACAACAATATATATGATAAGTTAAGTATTGACATGCCTTGAGTATAATTACGATTAAAATCAACAAATAACTTAGCCGAGCAAAATAACATGATTAATGAATGATCTTACACGCTTGATCATACGATAATTACAAATGACACCCATATACCTGGTTATGTAAATACTTAGCAACCGCCACTCGGGCGAAGCAAGAAAATCGCAAAGGGTAATGATATACCCAGCGTAAATACATCTTCTATGCTTAACAATGAAGAAATTTGTTCAAACAAAAACTGTACATACGTGTTTATAAATGTAAGTACATTATGACATATACGGTATTCACAACAAGGTAAGCGCAAAAAATTAACATTCCATTCCCAAAAAAGTTGTTACAATACAGAAAAATAAGACTTACAACTGTTCGGTTAACAAACGCCGAGCATTAGTGGTGGGATCACTAGACAGAGCTACCAGCGAGGGAACCATAATGTTCGCCAAGGTAAGCGCAATCTCTTCGCTCTTTTGAGTGCGAGGGGTTCTACCTCTTTAGCGATAATAGAATCTAAAGCTTCAGAAGGTTGAACGTGGGGTTGGATCCTCTTCCAAAACTCTAGCCTCTCCTTCGCCTTAAAGACAACTACAGCGTTAACAAACAAGTCGCTCACATACTTAGAATTGCATACGTGAGCAACCAGCGAAGGGAGTCCTTTCTTCAAAACCTTAAATTGATGCACCGCTGCATCGCACTCACCCTCACGGTAGACAACCAACCAGACAGATCCTCGTGCTCTTTGAACAGAGCGCTCTTCTCAGACTCCAAAGAGTTCACCTTTTCGGTCAACTCCTCGACCCTAGAAGCAACTGACACCTTCTCAGCTGCTATGATAGATGAGCCGATAGCCTCCTCCTGATGCGCATTTTGCACCTCCTCGAGCTTTAAATTCAGAAACATGATGCGGTCGTGGGCCTGATCGGCACACAGTGTACCTGGAACGGAAGAGCCAGCGCCATGAAGACGAGCCTTCACCTCCTGGAGGCAAAACTGAGAATGCATCAAGTTCAACATGGTCAGCTGAACATCAAAGCGCTACGATGCCTCAGGAGATAGATGCGTAAAGTAGTCGGGGTGATTAACACTCCCCCAGAAAGTTGTATTGAGAGATCGTCGTCTTCTCCGGCACTGACAGTAGATCATTCATACCATGGAACACCAAGTGGGTCTCTACAAACAATGAATAATAGTTAGTAGCATAGTTAATGATAACTCCTAAATTGAACATGTTTTTTAATACATTTTGAGGAGTTATTTTGGTATTTTAAAGTCATTTTGATAGTAAAACACACAAAAATGGGTAAAAACGGGAAAAATGTATTTTTATTTTTATTTGAGAAAATGTGTTAAAACAGGACTAAAAACAGGAAAAAGGAAGTAAGTGTTGAAGAAATGCTAAAAATATGCGTGCTGTTACCGTTTTGGCCATATCTTGAGCATCCGAACTCCGTTTTGGACGAGCCACCTGTCAAAATGACTAAGACAAAAATCTACAACATAGTAAAAGAAGCCTCCGGCTTGGTCAAAGGGAGCCACCGGCTTGGCAAAAGGAAGCTGCCGGCTTTGGTAATAAATTCAACATTTTTGTCGGGCACGTTTTTCTTGGCCTCCAAGCTCAGATCTGAAGTGAAGCAGCCTGCTTGACATCTGAAGCCACCGGCTTGGACCTAAAATGCGTTTTCTTGAGCATAATGATCAAGTATTGAGTAGAGAAAAAGTCACTGCCTAAGGAAGCCGGGGGGCTTCGTACGAAGCTGCCGGCTTGGCACGGTTTTCGAGGTCTATAAATATTGGCCGAATACTACAGTTTTCAATGTACCTTTTCAATATATCTCTCTCTAGTTACGAATTTATTTAGTTTAGGGTTTAGTTAGGGTTTATTTTCAATGTAAAATTGCTATTTAGCATTGGATTCAAGTTTTATGCAAGTTAATTCAAGTTTTCTTCTTCTTTAATCACTTTATTAAGGTACTTGTTCTTTTAATTTATTGCATCTACTTTTATTATGTCTTTAACTATGAACTAAACATTTATAGTATTTACTTGGACGAAAACTGTGAAAGCCTGGGAAAACAGATGAAGCCACCGGCTTCCTCAGTCCAAGCTGCCGGCTTGACTGAGCTAAGCCGCCGGCTTCATGCTTCAGACCGTACGGTTTCTGGTTCATTTCCAGATCCGTATGTTTATGTTTCCGTGATGATTATTTAAATTGTTTATGTCAGCCATGATTCAATAACTTGTTTGCCATGCTTAATGATTAAATATTATGAATCTAGGATTAACTAGTCATTGATTCTATGATCTTATATTCGATTCATATCACTTGTTTATATCTAGTAGATCAAATATAGTGTTTGGATTGCATGCAAATTAAGGTAAACATCATTGGTAGTTATACAACTAGTTGAACTTGAATCACGCTTATATAATAAAATTCATTATTGTTAGGCTTAATCGAAGAACCTTTGTTTATGTGTGTTTAATTGTCAATTGTATGAGAACTTGATTAAGATTAATTTTCAGCTAGTAACTTGAATTAATCTGATTAATTTTATTAGCTTATATAATTTGTCAGTCTAATTAAATGTTGCCTTGGATCCACATCAGGTTTAGGTAATATTTATGATGTGATTATTTGAATGCCATGAATGAAGACATTAGCTATGAACATCACTTAGTTAATGTATGCTTTAGGTCCTACCTTATGAATGATATGTGACATTTAGCTTAACCTTTTAGGGATAATGATTCTTCTATGATTGTTATCTTGCTTTTTGTTAATATAAGTTATGAAATAATTAATACAATTCCCTTATGATTCACACGTCCTTGTAATCACTTCTCTTTTATAATTGTTTATTTTAAATCTTCATTTATTGTTTTATACTTTGTTATTTTGTTTATATTAAATCATCTCTTTCCTAAGAGATAAGAATCAACAACTTAAAAACACATAAAAATCTATCTTTAGTTCTTTAATAAGAGCTAAGCTATATAATAGAACAACTCTTATCCGCATCCATGCTCTCTTGGGACGATAACCTAAAATACTACATCTGACCGGGTTTTGTTGCTCGTTAGGGCGTTAAAAGTGTATTAAATAAAGGTTATATAAATTTAAAAGTTTGAAAGGCAAATTAAGCACTGCACACTTTTGCACATCAACTTTTTGGCGCCACTTCCGGGGAGCGCGGTAAATACGGAAATTGAATATACTTTGGTTATAGATATTTCTTGAAAACAAGTGATGACTGTCTTCCTTTAGGGAAAGGTTGGTGGGCTTCCGATTTAAAGGGCTCTGGCGGAACCTAGACGCTGACAGGTCACTTAAGTATTGAAAGATTCAATAGGCCGTGTATATTTGATTATTCGTTGTTATGCAATAAAAGTTGTTATTTAATTTATTTATACATAATTTATATTTTATTACTTAAAGTTTAATATATTTAGTTATTATTTAATTACTTAAATTATTTTCTCATTCAAATCTTAATTCCTCCTATAATTAAAATCTCCATTCTAAAATCTAAATCTCAAATCTTATTTAAAAATATGGAACAACCAATAAAGAGAAAAGAAGATAGAACTTTTATGGAAATGTTCAGTAAAGAAAATAAGGATGAATATACAGCTGATCCATATACACCAAAACAAATACAATCGATGTTAGAATGGAATGAATACATGAGACAAATAAAGGAAAAGGAAGAAAATGCTCAAACTCAACATACGATAACTATCGTATAATATTTTTCCAATGCGTATTATTGGACTAATGATGAGGAAGAGTTGGTTAATGAGGAGTTCGAACCAATCAAAGAAGAGCTAGAGGAGATTGGGGTTAGTGTTAGAAACATGTCTATAGAAGAGATGATGATAGCCGAGGGATTTTGCCTGTGTTTTTATGGACCTTTTCAATGTTGCAAAAATCCAGACGTAAAACATTCATGTACCCCATCTAATACACAATTATCTACCGATTCATACCTAGAACAGTTATGTGTGACAGAGTCTATACCAATTCTACAACCCATAACTCCACAATCTACCACTCCACCACCTATGCTAGTAGCCTCACCATTTAAGGATGAAATTATATATGAGGAACCAAAGGGTATAGATTGGGATCCTTGAAATACAGAGGACGATGATGAGTTTCATCCGATCAAATGGGATTCTTCTGATGATGAAGATGATTCTTATCTTAATTTTGAGGTGGAAATGTTGCTAGAAAACACTAGATTAGTGGAAATTGCTCCAATTTTAAGGTTATATGACATTGATTCTTCTCTTGAGGAATACTTTCAGTAATTAATGAATGTGAACACGGGGGATTTCACACCTTAAGTATTAAGGATGAAGATCTAGACGCCGAGTTTGACAAGTTTATGAAGGACAACTTAAATGATGAATCCGAGAATGAACTGTTTGAAATATTTACTAAGAAAGAATTTATACAGGAAACACCACTTGAAATATGTATAACTCCGATGGACTTCGTGTATCCTCAAGATATTAT
Organism: Rutidosis leptorrhynchoides; assembly: GCF_046630445.1. Classification (NCBI taxonomy): domain Eukaryota; kingdom Viridiplantae; phylum Streptophyta; class Magnoliopsida; order Asterales; family Asteraceae; genus Rutidosis; species Rutidosis leptorrhynchoides. Next base: position 291,969,366 of record NC_092343.1, on the reverse strand, counting down.
CAGATGTGAAATGGTATTTAAAGACCCATTTTGGCAAGAACCCGCTACGAAAACAACCCTATTGCTACAAGACTTACACAATGGAACACTATTTAGAGACACTCAGGTTAATTTCAAAATGTTGAACAAACAGCAAATTAAATATATCTTTACAACCCGAGGTGTTAATGACTGGTTAACGTTACTAATTTGTGGAATGTTTTCCACCGATTTTATATGTCGCCCGATAAGTGTGAGGGAAGTTAAACCCCACTAAGGAAAAATTTAAATGGGGATGATTCAAGCTTATGACTCATTAATTAATAAACATGTTTTGTGTTATGTTTCGTATGTTGGCCATCTATGAGTAGTGTTCAAAGCTGACTGGCACATGCTGATCTTCACGCTCATCCCTTCACCTGCAGCTCATAAAACCCTGTGATGTTTTCTCTCCCTTTTACTTTTATATTTTTGTCTTCCTTTATTTTATCGTTGTAGTATAAATTCATGCAAGTGAGGACATTGCATGAAATAAGTGTGGGGGAGGAAAGTGAATTCTTCACTTAATTAGAAACCTAAGATAAAATTTTGAAAATTGTTAAGAAAATACTAAAAAAATGAGGTTTTTATGATTTAAAAAAAAAATCACACTTAATTTTGTTTGTCCTACATTATAAAAAAAATTGTTGCTTCATACTCTTATAAGTAACTAGTTTTTGACTCCTTATATGGTGAAATTTTTAAATTTTGAGATGAGTAAAGAAATATAAAACACCTAGAATCAAGGTAATGTAAATGATAAAGAAATATCTAGGATTTTATTTTTTGTTAGCCTTTTGTTGTGAAACCAATTTAAGCCAGTACCCAAGTCGTTAGCACTTGAATACATATCCAAATATATAGAGTGCTAACAAAATTCCAATTAGTTACTATTAGAAACCTTAACCTTTTTAGGAATAACCAATTTAAACCAAATTCCCATGCCTAACCCTATATTTTTGGAAGTATAAATTCTTAGTCAAACTTATATCTTTTCATTAATCTAATCTTAAAGCTAATAGAACTACTCTCAACTTCGAGATCGGATTACTTGTTTAAGATAAGAAGTAAACGCCAAAAATTGTGAAACGATTGCAAACTTATAGCCACTACCATATGGCATAATAATCATGGACAACTGAGGCAACAAAAGAGTCCCAGTGAGGGCCAACTTAGAAAAAAATTTCAAATGTAAAAGCTAAATGCTAAGCATGAAATCAAAAGAAATGAAAAGTAAAAGAGCCCAATGAAGGCCAAAAGGAGTGATGTGAGCGAGAGAAAAGAGTTCCAATGATAACCACACACTTATAAAAGCTCTATTTAGAAAATAAAAGAGTCAAATGATGACCAACTATTGTATAAATCTGGATTAACGAACATTAGGACCACTTGTACTCCTTGGTCTGGTTCAGACTAGTTCTTATAATAATAACTAAACTTTAATGATTAGACATCTTTTTGACTTTGCATTTTGCTTCCGCTTTTAAACCAATTTTATCTGTGTCATGACCAACTCGATAAACCAAATTCCGATATAAAGTACACATTTAATATTTCTTTTGATACATTACCTAGGTGAAAATCATAAATAAGTGTCAATCTTTCAAAAGGTTTTTGAAGATAATTTCTGGTTGAAAACACAAGATTAACCAAAGTATTGTCAAAACATCTCATTAAATACTATGTTTGATAAAAATGCCTAAGGGAGTATACTTTTAAATGTTTTATCTTTATTTTCTTGAGGACAAGCAAAAGCTTAAGTGTGGGGGATTTGATAACTCCTAAATTAAACATGTTTTTGAATACATTTTGAGGAGTTATTTTGGCATTTTAAAGTCATTTTGAATACATTGGATTCAAGTTTTATGTAAGTTAATTCAAGTTTTCTTCTTTTTTAATCACTTTATTAAGGTACTTGTTCTTTTAATTTATTGCATCTACTTTTATTATGTCTTCATTTATTGTTAACTACTTTAAGTACGTCTCCAACTATGAACTAAACTTTCATAGTGGTTACTTGGACGAAAACTGTGAAAGTCTGGGAAAACAGATGAAGCCGCCGGCTTGACTGAGCTAAGACGCCAGCTTCGTGCTTCAGTTCGTACGGTTTCTGGTTCATTTTCAGATCTATATGTTCATGTTTTTGTGATGATTATTTAAACTGTTTATGTCAGCCATGATTAAATAACTTGTTTGTCATGCTTAATGATTAAATATTATGAATCTAAGATTAACTAGTCATTGATTCTATGATCTTATATTCGATTCATATCACTTGTTTAGATCTAGTCCATCAAATATAGTGTTTGGATTGCATGTAAATTAACGTAAACATCATTGGTAGTTATACAACTAGTTGAACTTGGATCACACTTATATAATAAAATTCATTATTGTTAGGCTTAATCGAAGAACCTTTGTTTATGTATGTTTAATTGTCAATTGCATGAGAACTTGATTAAGATTAATTTTCAGATAGTAACTTGAATTGATCTGATTAAGTTTATTAGCTTATATAATTTGTCAGTCTAATTAAATGTTGCCTTGGATCCATATCAAGTTTAGGTAATATTTATCATGTGATTATTTGAATGCCATGAATGAAGACATTAGCTATGAACATCACTTATTTAATGTATGCTTTAGGTCCTACCTTATGAATGATATACGACATTTAGCTTAACCTTTTAGGGATAATGATTCTTCTATGATTATTATCTTGCTATTTGTTAATATAAATTATGAAATAATTTATACAATTCCCTTATGATTCACACGTCCTTGTAATCACTTCTCTTTTATAATTGTTTATTTTAAATCTTTATTTATTGTTTTATACTTTGTTATTTTGTTTATGTTAAATCATCTCTTTCCTAAGAGATAAGAATCAACAACCTAAAAACACATAAAAATCTATCTTTAGTTCTTTAATAAGAGCTAAGCTATATAATAGAACAACTCTTATCCGCATCCATGCTCTCTTGGGACGATAACCTAAAATACTACATCTGACAGGGTTTTGTTGCTCGTTAGGGTGTTAAAAGTGTATTAAATAAAGGTTATAAATTTAAAAGTTTGAAAGGAAAATTAAGCACTGCACACTTTTGCACATCAGTTAACAGTGCAAAAAAACATGAGACAAACAAAGTACAGACTACCTTTCGCCTTCTTGGCACGCTTCCGCATGTGCCCGCTATCAGTTGGGGCTTCGGTCACCTTAGGCCCCTCAGCATCAGCTCCTTGAGAGTCGCCACCTGCATGACTCTCATGTTTATTGGCGACACCAGAACCACTGGCGCCACCAGAACCGTCACCCTGAACCAAAGGGTCAGTATCTGAGCGTTGCTCATTCTCAGCTTCTGGAGTTTCAGTATAAACACCCTTGATGTTGCAGGATCCAAGAAGTCTGACTAGATGCATGACTGCAATAAAAAGACACAAGTTAGAACGAAGCAATGGAAAGAAAACAAGTATAAAGTTAGCGCCCAACTGCCTCCTACCATTATCGCGGGCATCTTTAATAATTGGCAGGGCAGGCGGATAAGGACACAAGTTAGCAATCCACAAGACATCACTATTATAATGGCGAATTGGAAGTTCGCAGTTATAAAAGTACTTAAGCCTTCGCGCATCATCTAGAGAGAGTGGGGGTTTAACGTTCAACCATGAGTCTGTAGCTTCCGTGTGCCATGCGCAGATATTTCTATAAGCAAGCGAGATAAAAGAATCATTAATGTAGAAGAATGAGCTTTTCCATTTCTTGCGCACCCCGGCTTTCAGGTGCTTCACAAAGTTAACTCTGTCATTAAAAGCATACCAACTTTGTTGGCTTTTGCGGTAAGAAAACATGTTCTTAAATAAAGCTAGTGAGGGAGGAAACTGATAATGGAGATAAATCATCTCGAAAAGAGTAACGACCAAGACCAATGTTGAAGTGATTAAGAACCTCCATGAAAAAAGGAGTTGAAGGAGAGCGCACGTTCCCTTCCACCATAACTTGCCGATACAAAGTAACCTTGTTGGCAACAACGGTGTCTGCGCGCTGATTCGAAAGCGGCGCTATGGGATTCAAGTCGGCCAAAGGGGGATACCAATATATCAATTGCGCGATCCGGTGCTCTGTCATAATAGACCTAATAACCCCGCAATTTGGAGGCTCGCCAGTAGAGGAAGGTGCCATCTATAAACAATATAATCAAAATACTTTAAGCAAAAGAAACTAAAACACGCGCTAACCTGAAAAACTTAAAGTCAAAATCAAAGAGCATTGAGAAATAGGCCGAGAAGATTTGCGCAGGATCGAAGAAAACGAGGAGAGTAAAAAATGGGAGAAGAAGTTATGAGGTATTTATAGGAAAGTAAAAACATGAGGAGCATCCAAAGGGAAGTTGAAAAAGGGCGGTTAAAAAGGAAACGGTGGAGATGGAGCCACGTGTTGAAAGGCAGAGAAGAGAACAAAGCAAGGTAATCGAAGGTGGCTGAAGTGACAGCATGGTCACTGTAGCAGACTGACAGACACCGACTGAATCTACTTGCATTTAATGCAGCAGGACAAAATGTAATTTAAACGAAAATAAAAAGCAAAGATACTTGGCGCAGCGTAAGCACACGGTGGTCATATGCTGAGTTCAACGCCATGTGCAATTCTCGTGCATACCATTGAATTGGGGGGACATAATGATATGCATACCCAATCAGCTCGTGCAGCGCATCAAACAGCATCACCGTATGAACCATGCATGTTTCGCGCAGAAGTAAACAGCGCTCAAGTCAAGGACCTGGCGCAAGTCCATACTAGCACCAAGGTTTCATATGCATGAGAGACGATGTTGTAGCTGGCAGAAGACATCTGGCAGACAAGAGTCAGGTCCAAAAGAACACTTTTTACTTTTGTCGGGTCAGCTCATACAAGGACGTACAATTGGCAGGCCACGATATTTTTAGCTCTATTATGTGGTGATAGAAGACAAAAAGGATTGCCCTATAAATAATGGATTCCGTCCACAGCAGAGAAGGCTGAACACTCACTCTACAATGACACCTATACTATTTTTGGTATTAAGGTAAAAACTAGATGCGCTATCTATATAGCACGATTATACCCGCGCTACTGGACATATAGCACTCCACTAGACATACTCTTGATCTACAGGTAACGTTCTATGAACATAAATCCTTTACACCAGCGCGAGCCATCACCAACCGGGTGACCCGTCGATAGTGGGTACATGTTTAACCACCCCTATTGAGATCCTCATCTTGTAAGGGGTTATTCACGGTACTCCAGACCGGAGAGTTAAACTCAATTGACCCTTAAATCCCCCTCTCTTTGATGTCAATCATGTTACAGGAAAACATGTTCCTAAAATATATTTAGACATATTTAGGATGGTCACCAAGTCCCATTAGGAGATGCTCCTCCCTAATACATGTGTTGGAATATTGAGTGTACGTTATGCTCAATTCATTTAAATGTCTTGTGTGACAAAGTGTGCTTTATAATATCTATAAAAGGTCATTAATTATCTAGCATGATTTGTGAACTTTAATATGATGAGTGATTGCTTTCTTGAGATGAACTTAATGTTTACATATGCTTATTTATTTATTGATGGCATTATGCTTCAATGGTTAATTAATGCATCATATTTAATCTCAAAGGCATGACATGTTAATATTGATACTTGGATTATTTAAGCTTAATTAAATATGTTTTCTTGAGTCAAATAATCACATGCATGCTTCCAAGATTAAATGTTGACACATGCATGTAAGTCTTGCAAAAAGAATTTTGTAAGGTTTCTATTTGTCAAAGAAGAATGACATCTACTTACCTCTTTAGTATTGTGTTGAAAACTTAAAAGTCATTTGTGTTCAAAATTGTGCCGTTACTTTGGCTCATTTGGTGACAAAGTTATGCACTTAATTTTTTTGGTAAATAAGATGGAAAGTCAATAATGGAAGACTTACTCCTTTGGTTGGTGTTAAGTCACTTTCATGGAATAAATCTAGCAAGTCACTTTCATGGAATAAATCCAACAAGTCACTTCCATGGAATAAATCCAAAAGACTTCAAGTATGTAGTACATGGCTAGTAAAATGGTGTCATCAAAAGTAAGAGAAAATATTTTTTTGTTTCTCTTTGGTTTCTTGAAATCTTGTCAATGACAAATGGAGAAAACTCGTCAACGGATATATTCAAGACCTAAGAAGCAAGTCAAAAAATGTCATACTTCTTACATACTTTTGTAAGATCCATATCAAGCATTGAAGCTAAGTATCCATTCAAACACTAACGGATATAATTCAAATGGAGTCTTGATCTATAAAAGAAAAGGCTTGAAGACATATAAATATAACCCTCTCACACTCCATTCAAGTACATAAAAGATTACATAGCACTCCGTATTCTTATATTTAGATATGTGATTAGCTAGAGGGATATTCTATCTTGTACCAAGATAGAATTAGTGTAAACTTTAATCTTACTTCATTATCATTAGTGAGTTTACATTGTAAGCTACTTTCTTTGAAGTAATCAAAGAAGTAGTAGCATCTACTTTCACTTAAAATTAAACTTAGGTGATTGTTTTTTTTTTTTTTTGAAAAGCAAACTTAGGTGATTGTAAGCTACTAGCTTGGGGTGATCAAGTTAGTGGCATTGTTCTTGTGATAAGAACACCATTTGACTTAGCTAACCAATTTCTTTAAAGGGACTTAGGAAATTGATTGTTCTTGTGATAAGAATAACACTTATCTCATCGGAGATATGGGTGATTGAAGTAGTCTTTAATCTTTCGACGGGATAGAAAGATTATTGGTTTGGCTTATTGAGGAACAATTTTTGTAATCGAATATCCACCGGGTTTGGAGAAAAGCTAGTGAAGCTAACTAATGTGAAAAAGTGTGCAGTGTTTGATTTGCTTTTTCAAACTTTTAAATTTATATAATCTTTTAATTCACTTTTTACACCCTAACGAGCAACAAGACCGGATCAGGTGTAGTATTTTAGGTTATCGTCCCAAGAGAGCATAGATGCGTTTTTAAGTTAGTTTATTATATACCTTAGTTCTTATTAAAGAACTACATATAGATTTTTATGTGTTTTTAGGTTTAGGGTTATTGATTCTTATCTCTTAGGAAAGAGATGATTTAAAATACGTTTTTAATGAATAACAAATCACAAATGCTTAATCAAAGATAAAGAAACAAATAAATAATAAAATTAACTATATGAACGAGTAACTTCTAAGGGAATCATATTAGGCAAGTTTCATGACTTATATTAACACTAATCAAGATAATAATCATAGACCAACTATTATACTTAAAGCAGATTAAGACAAGTGTTTCATATCATTCAATATGTAGGACTTAAAGCATATGCTCGACACGTGATGTTCATGGCTAACATCTCAATTCTTAGTGTTCAATTCAATTACATGTTACATATCAATCTTATGATGATGATGATTAATATGCAAATAGATTGACAAATTATATAAACTATTAAACATCAAGTATATCAACTAAAGTTACTAGCTGAAAGCTAATCATTACCCAGTTCTCATGCAATCATTAATTAAACACATCCAAACAGAGGATCTTTGACTAAGCCTAACAATATTAAACTCTGTTATATACATGTAATTAAAATTTAACAGATTTATCACTGACCATGTTGTTTAACTTAATTGCAAGCAATCTAATTTAACAAGTTTGATTGACTAGATCTAAACAAGCAGCATGAATCGAATAATAGATTGTTGGATTAAGTCCTAATCAATCCTAAAATCAGGTTATTTAATCATTAATCATGGCAAACAAGCATATTAAAATATAGCAGATTCAAAATAGTTTAAATAATAATCACATAAACTAAATTTATACAGATCTGGAAAAAACCAGAAACCGCACAGAATGAAGCACGAAGCCAGCGACTTTGTTCCAGTCAACCCGCCGGCTTAGATTGGTGAAGTCGGCGGCTTGGATTGGTGAAGCCGTCAGCTTCATCTGATTCCCAGACAAAATTAGTTTTCGTCCACGTAACCACTATGAACGTCTAGTTCATAATGGTAGATGAACGGATAGTAAAAACAGTAAATAAAACGCGATAATAAAGATAAATTGATAAAGACATGTGAAATGTCCCGTTCATATTGATTATAAACGTTCCATATTAATTGATTTCGTTGCGAGGTTTTGACCTCTATATGAGACGTTTTTCAAAGACTGCATTCGTTTTTAAAACAAACCATAACCTTTATTTTATCGACAAGGTTAACAAGACACCACTTAGATTATCCAGAAATGATAACCTAACAAATATCACACTTACACACTAGCAATACATATTGGTTTACAAATATTAATATGTTACAACAAAATAAATCTCGAATGCAGTTTTAAACAATATTATACAAGCATGCTGACACCAAATCTTGTCCATATAATACCATGCAATAGCGGAAGCTCTTAATAATCACCTGAGAATAAACATGCTTTAAACGTCAACAAAAATATTGGTAAGTTATAGGTTTAACCTATATTTATCAAATCGTAATAATAGACCACAAGATTTCATATTTCAATATACATCCCATACATAGAGATAAAAATTATTCATATGGTGAACACCTGGTAACCGACCTTAAGAAGATGCATATAGAATATCCCCTATCATTCCGGGACTCCCTTCGAACATGATGAATTCGAAGTACTAAAGCATCTGATACTTTAGATGGGGCTCGTTGGGCCCAATAGATCTATCTTTAGGATTCGCGTCAATTAGGGTGTCTGTTCCATAATTCTTAGGTTACCAGACTAAAAAGGGGCATATTCAGTTTAATAATCCAGCCATAGAATGTAGTTATATTTACTTGTGTCTATTTTGTAAAACATTTATAAAACTGCATGTATTCTCATCCCAAAATATTAGATTTTAAAAGTGGGACTATAACTCACTTTCACAGATTTTTACTTCGTCGGAAAGTAAGACTTGGCCACTGCTCGATTCACGAACCTATAACAAATATGTACATATATATCAAAGTATGTTCAAAATATATTTACAACATTTTTAATACGTTTTGCTGTTTTAAGTTTATTAAGTCAGCTGTCCTCGTTAGCAACCTACAACTAGTTGTCCACAGTTAGATGTACAGAAAATAAAGCAATATATATTATCTTGAATCAATCCACGACCTCGTGTATACATGCCTCAAGCTAGATCACAACTCAAAGTATATATAATATTTTGGAATCAATCTCAACCCTGTATAGCTAACTCCAACATTACTGCATATAGAGTATCTATGGTTGTTCCGAAATATATATATATATATATATATATATATATATATATATATATATATATATATATATATATATATATATATATATATATATATATATATATATGGGTCGATATGATATGTCAAAACATTGTATTCGTGTCTATGGTATCCCAAGATTACATAATATATTAGAATACATGTATAATACAATATGAGTTAGCTAGGATATGATTAATATAGATTTGTTACCAATTTTCACGTAGCTACAACAAGAAAAATTATCCAATCTTGTTTTACCCATAACTTCTTCGTTTTAAATCCGTTTTGAGTGTTTCAAGTTGCTATGGTTTCATATTGAACTTAAGTTTATGAATCTAAACAGAAAAGTATAAGTTTATAGTCAGAAATACAGGTTACAAGTCATTTTTGTAAAGGTGGTCATTTCAGTCGAAAGAACGACGTCTAGATGACCATTTTGGAAAACATACTTCCACTTTGAGCTTAACCATGATTTTTGGATATAGTTTTATGTTCATAAGAAAAATCATTTTCCCAGAAGAACAACTTTTAAATCAAAGTTTATCATAGTTTTTAATTAACTAACCCAAAATAGCCCGCGGTGTTACTACGACGGTGTATATCCGGTTTTACGGTGTTTTTCGTGTTTCCAGGCTTTAAATCATTAAGTTAGCATATAATATAGATATAGAACATGTGTTTAGTTGATTTTAAAAGTCAAGTTAGAAGGATTAACTTTATTTGCGAACAAGTTTAGAATTAACTAAACTATGTTCTAGTGAATACAAGTTTAAATCTTCGAATAAGATAGTTTTATATGTATGAATTGAATGATGTTATGAACATCATTACTACCTTAATTTTAGTAGGTAACCCTACTGGAAATGATAAAAATAGATCTAGCTTCAAAGGATCCTTGGATGGCTTGAAAGTTCTTGAAGCAGAATCATGACACGAAAACAAGTTCAAGTAAGATTTCCACTCGAAATAAGATTGTTATAGTTATAGAAATTGAATCAAAGTTTGAATATGAGTATTACCTTGTATTAGAAATATATCTTACTGTAAATAAGAAATATTTCTTGAGGTTGAATGATCACTTTACAAGATTGGAAGTAAGCTAGCAAACTTGGAAGTATTCTTGATTTTATGAAACTAGAACTTATAGAATTTCTGAAGAACACTTAGAACTTGAAGATAGAACTTGAGAGAGATCAATTAGATGAATAAAATTGAAGAATTAAAGTGTTTGTAGGTGTTTTTGGTTGTTGGTATATGGATTGGATATAAAGGATGTGTAATTTTGTTTACTTGTAAATAAGTCATGAATGATTACTAATATTTTTGTAATTTTATGAGATATTTCATGCTAGTTGCCAAATGATGGTTCCCACATGTGTTAGGTGACTCACAAGGGATGTTAAGAGCTGATCATTGGAGTGTATATACCAATAGTAAATACATTTAGAAGCTGGGTATTGTACGAGTACGAATACGAGTGCATACGAGTAGAATTGTTGATGAAAATGAATGAGGATGTACTTGTAAGCATTTTTGTTAAGTAGAAGTACTTTGATAAGTGTATTGAAGTCTTTCAAAAGTGTATGAATACATATTAAAACACTACATGTATATACATTTTAACTGAGTCGTTAAGTCATCGTTAGTCGTTACATGTAAGTGTTTTTTTGAAACCTTTAGGATAACGATCTTGTTAAATGTTGTTAACCCATTGTTTATTATATCTAAATAGATGTTAAATTATTACATTATCATGATATTATGATGTATTAATATATCTTAATATGATATATATACAATTAAATGTCATTACAACGATAATCGTTACATATATGCCTCATTTCGAAATCCTTAAGTTAGTAGTCTTGTTTTTACATATATAGTTCATTGTTAATATACTTAATGATATGTTTACTTATCATAATACCATGTTAACTATATATATATATATATATATATATATATATATATATATATATATATATATATATATATATATATATATATATATATATATATATATATCCATATATATGACTTCATATAGTTTTTACAAGTTTTAACATTCGTGAATCACCGGTCAACTTGGGTGGTCAATTGTCTATATGAAACCTATTTCAATTAATCAAGTCTTAACAAGTTTGATTGTTTAACATGTTAGAAACACTTAATCATGTAAATAACAATTTCATTTAATATATATAAACATGGAAAAGTTCGGGTCACTACAACATGTACCTTAAAAGGTAAATTTAAAGATAACTTTTATTGATAACTTGAGTACAACTTGAATTGAAACCCTAAAGCTAAGGGTTTTAATTTTTTAGTGAAAACCCTAAGAGAAAACAAAAAGTACCTCTAAAACTGAAACAAAAGGCCTCTATTTATAGTTTTCAAAAGGGTGGCTGAAGCCGGCGGCTTCAATGTAAAGTCGGTTGTTTCACTTGGTCGGTTACTCCTTTCTCAAGTTTAACGTAGTCAGCAAGTTGGAAAATGCGTATCTGCCTTAGGCTTTATGTACATGAAACTGACTTTAGTCGGTTACTTCAATTGTAAGCCGGAGGCTTCATTGCTATTTCTCGAATTCTGGTGCTTTCTACAATGTTCTAGAAATTTCTGAGCTTTAATCACCAAGCCGACGGCTTCATATCAATTTCTGCAGTTTTTTAACTGTTTTGATCCTGTTTAATTCATAACTTAAACAAAAACATTAGAAATACATTTTTTCCTATTTTACCCATTTTAGTGTGTTTTAGTATCAAAATGACTTTAAAATAATAAGATAACTACTTTAAATGTTATCAAAATTCTATATGATTTAGGAGTTATCAAATTCCCCACACTTAAGCTTTTACTTATCCTCAAGTAAAATGTTTTTATATCATATTTTAGAATCCTTTTCTTAAAGAATAATAACTATGTATCATAACATGGAGCTGAAGTAAAATGCAAAGTCAAAAAGACGTCTAATCATTTATAAGCACTACAACAAAAGTGTACATATAGGACACCCAAATTGGTCCTATAATATCACTTTATAGGACCTTTTGGCCTGATAGGACCAACAGGAGATGTGTACCAACTAAGGCGGTCGTATAAAGTATAGACGCAAAAAAGTGTTCTAAAAGGTAATAAGATTATGAAACCAATTATCGGGTCCTATAATATAATTAACGACCACATAGAAAAGTCCTTACAAGTACATATCGAGTGACTCTTTTTTATTTGAGACATACAAAAGGGTCCCAAAAGTAAAAAAAGATTACATTAGTACCAACAAAAGGGTCCTATTTAAGTTTTATATTTCTTAAGGATTAACAAAAATGGTCTCATTATTATGTTAGTACTCAAATAAGAGTCCTATCATAAAAAAAAATACTACATTAGTACTAATAAAAAAGATCCTAATGTATCGATATCTGTGTTTAGTACAAAGAAAAAAGTCCTAATATGCACAAATTTTACTTTAGTACCATATAAAAAGGTCCTAATATAATAATTTTTAAGGTTAGCACCAGTAAAAAAAAAAAGTCCTAATATAAATATCTTAAACCTTAAACCCACAAAATAGGTCCTAATATATAATGATATGTTACTTTAGTACAACATACCGAGTCCTAATACAATTATTTTCAAGGTTGGTACCATTAAAAAAGGTCCTAATACAAATATTTTATTAAACATTAAAATCACAAAATAAGTCCTAATATATAGTGATACGTTACTTGTATGACGTCCTATCAAGTCATAGTATTAAAACCACAAAATGGGTCCTATCAAGTCAGAGTAATTCCGAATAGGTTTCGAATCGATATTCGGATCCGTTTCAGATATTCAGGTCCGGTTCGGTTTCTTTTACTATTCAAGTATTCGGATCGGTTTGATTATTTGGCCTCGTATCGGATTATTGGATCCATATATTCGGTCCTCGTTTTTATTTAATTCAAATTTTGAGTAGTTTTATCGGATTCGGTTTTTATTTAATATGATTATGGACATCCAATTAATAATTTTTACTAAAAATTAATATAAATTAAAAAATAATTATATTTTAATAAATTGTTCTCATAAATTAAAAAACATTAAATATTTATAGATAATTCAACATATCAACATATCAAGACTAAAATAACATTGGAGACAAAGAAAGCGCAAAAACACACTGCTACAACAGCTTTGCTTGCACTAAGGAGCATTAATGAAGGCCTGCAATATCAACACGCAAAACATAAAAACATATAGGAGTACCAACTGTTGACCATAACCAATTGTTTTAAGTCAAAGCAACCCGATTCTAAAAAGATGTACACAATATTGAAACAAAAGCTTTTTGAGCCATTACCAAACCCACCCAAAAGCATACCCTTAACTGTGTGACGCATACACTACCATATTCTACAATAATGCATTAGCAGTTTGCCACAATATCTTTGATTTATTCATAAGATAAAAGAACACCTTTTGTTCCAAAACGACAGTGGTTACTCAAAAAAAAAAAAATATTACATGTCGTATAAGTATATCATATATGATCTCTCCACCTATCAATCTATTATTGAGACTGAGAAAATGTAACAATGAAATTGGGACAAAACAATTCACTCTTATGTCAAGACCTTTTAATCCGAATGTTGCCTCTCTATCACAAACGAAAAAAAAAATTTGACCCATGACCCAGCACAACCCAACCTGAACCATTTGGACCTATTCAAAAATCTGACCTGTTTGACCCAAGACCTATTTCAACCCAAAATCGTTTTTACCCGTTAGCCAACCTGACCGGTTTGCCAAGTATAGGTTTATATTATAAATAAACTAGTGAAGTGAATGATAGTGAGATAATGACGTACATGTCTATTATAAGTTTTATTATAATGCTCACAGCCACATCCTAGGATGGCTTTCCACAGCTGTTACAAACTTATGTTTATATCAGACTGTCATTACATTAGCAATTGATGATGACCTTTCTAAACAAATTGCGCTTATAACTTCACCTACTTCAACAAGATTTAAACACGAACTAAAAGTTAAGTTCATAAAATACCCAAAAATTTACCCTAAAGAAAAGTAAAGAAAAAAGAAAGCTTGTAAGGGAGTTATACTTGTAGTGCCGATATTGGAAAAGTGGTCGTGAACGAGGACTGAAGGTTGTCAATCGGAGAATCTTCCCTGCAAAACAAGAATAATTACAGCACTATTTTATTTACAATGAAGTTGATAATATTGATGACTATTAATTAAAAGTATCATGCAGCAGTACAAACAAGTATCAATATACAAGCATACCAAATCTAATTGGGGTCTATTTTGGAGTGTTTAGAAGATGTTATGGTTCTCAAGTGGGCCCAAGCAGAGTCAGAATTGGTAACAGTTGTGAGTAATGAAGGCTGTAGTAGTAGTAGATCATGGTAAGGCATGTCTATGCTGACTGCCAAACAACTGTGGTTTTGGAACCACTGTGTCAGTTTGAATACAAAAAAAACTAATAAATAAATATACTAAATCCATATCAATTTAGACTTTTAAGAAAGCAATGGTGACAAATAATGATGGCGACAAATTATGCTTACCTTATTCATGTAGCGCTTTGGTTTGACATCTACGAAAAGGGAGCCTGCAAGAGGTTTTCGGCTATAAAGAACCTCAGAAAAACTAAAGTTCAACATTTCCCCAGTCTTGTTAACTCCTAAAACAATTGTTTCCCCTATAATATTACAACATATTGTTTAATCAGAAACATTTACAAAACCAAGTCCTGGACAAATTGTGTCATCCTGAAGTTTTTACCTAATTGGTATTCCCACGTTACCAACAATAAATAATTTGTTCAAAGATCTTCAACCCAAATAGATATGTTGACCAACTTTGACTATTACCCAACCCATATGAACAGCTACCAATGCCACAGACACAATTTAACACCTAATTTTAATAATACATTGTCAAAGAACATGCCACCTTACCCTATTACCTAGTCTAAAACAGGATCATCAACATCAATCATATGATATACTTTTGGCAAAATGGTCTTTTTAAAACATGGATTTGCATCAAATAAATGCTAAAACTTGAAACCAAAATCTTCGATAACACCACTTGATATCCTTTAATCACTTGAGAACTTCTTGATCTCGTTCACATGATCTGGTTGAAAACCACAAATAAATCAATGCACTTTAATGGCAAAAATGCATACAAAAGCATAACATATTAACAGGTTACGTACGTCTTCTGCTAAAATTCTGTTTGTGTTCATTTTAGTCTTTTCTTCAAGTATTTTTCATAGCAAGTTAATTTTACTTCTAATCAGATGAACAGTTCACAAGTATTATAGTCATAAAACAGATATATCATGACATTCGGATGGTATAAATATAAGAAACAAAACCAAGATAAATTGTTAAGCATTAAAACGAAGACCGTGCCCTTGGATCGGTTTCAAGGTTTCCTCCCGGGCAGCGATGGGGGCGGGGTTTATCGCTGCATCGGCATAGTCGAAACAGGAGATGATCGCAACGGGTGGTTAAAGTCCCCCACAGGTGATCCCAATCGCTGTTAAAAAAAACGAAGATGTGAATAAAAATAATGTAATGAATAGAATCGAAATCAATACTCAACTTATCAATATGATCGCCACATATACCCCAATTCAAATATTGGGTATCGCATATCGAATAGTTAACATAGAAAGTGAGATTGGTGCCTTTTGCATATCTTTAATTTAATCGAATCGCTATATGTATCAAATGTTGTGTCAGCTGATCGTTTAACCTTAAATCCTCAAAATATGTACAAATATATTATCTAAAAAAATCGTCAATTAATTATAAACCCTAACATTAACTTTAACAAAAAGAAAAAATTACCATGCCGAATTGAGATCATTTAATTGGAATACGGAGGTAGAGATAGGGTTTTACGAAATATAGAATACAGAGGCTGAAGTGAACCGACGAAGGTGGTGGAGGTAGGTGGTGCGATTCAAAGATGATGCCTCTGCTGAACGAGTGAGTGTTGGAGGCAGAAGTGTGGATTTTGGTGAATCTGTGAGGAGGTAGTGAGCCCGCTCAAAAAAGTAAAAGGATTTTTCATTTCCAGCTAGGTTATTATCAAAAAATTTAAAATGGATGTACGCACTTTTGAAAAATTTTGAATCTGATTTAACTAGAAAGAGGTTTTTAAAATTCACATATTGAAATTTTTTTTTAATAAAAAGAGACTCCACGAAGATGCTTCATAAGTTAAAAGCGGTTTTGTTAAAATTTGTTAAAAAGTTTACAAATTCACGAATTCTTAAAAAAAAATTGTAATATCCACATTTTAAATTATTTGTACTTAACGAAATTTCTTCAAAAAAATATATTAGACTTTAATACAAAAATACAAAACTCTAGCAATAACAAAAAATGATATCAAAATCGATGACCCGTGTTTAAACGCCGGTGTTTGCTAGTTTTACAAATAATATAAGATAAAATCATAATCATAATCAAAATTATAACATCAAAATTATACTTATAAACTTATTTTGATTATTATTTACTCAATTGTTCCTAAACTTTGATATTTTAATAAACCACAATGATTACTACTACTATTATATCTATTGAAAATTAACTAGATCTGGATCGGACTCGCGCGATGCGGCGGGACCTTTTGGGTTGCATACTCATATTTAACATAGCGTTATGTATTTACATAATTAAAAACACGTTGATGCGGGTGTGTTTGGATACACGTGAGTCGTACATAGTATACCTAATACCCTGCGCGATTTTAACGCTGGGAAAATCGCGTAAAAAAGGGGGACGGAACCATCGATATGATGTAGTTAGTTAGAGTTGTTTATTATACGTGTATATATATGTATGAAAGATAGCCCGAAATATTTAGCTTTTTTTTAAAAAGCGTCCTCGTTTTACGTGTAGTTAGTTGCGTTGTGATCGTGAAATTATTTCGAGTTGAACGGTGGTGTCAGATAAATTTAACTCGCGACGAGCAGCAAGATACGGCCCGTTAAAAATTTGGGTGATGTTTGTTTAAGTTTTTTATGTGAAATAAGAAATTTACATTATTTACCCCTCAAAAGGTGAAATGTAACATTTTTTTTTGGGGTGTTTTGTAACTTTGTTGGAGTGTTGTTTGAGAAACATGAGATTGTCAGAATGACCAAAATTCCAAAGTGTTTTAGTATATAAGGATAATAATAAGCTTGATATATCTGTGTCAGTAATACAAGGGTCGTCGGTTGTAAGCAGTTATTGCTAAAAAGTTCATACTAACAAATAATCCTACAACCGCTAAATATAAACATGATTTGGCGCAGGCATTGCTAAGTTCCTTTAATAAGTAAAGGTTTGACCAAAGAGCTACGGAATGGTATGTGATCTAATACCCTTTAAATGAATTTTTGTCATCGGGAAGAATAACATGATTTGGCAGGGACACCCTGACCCTACTCATCTTTAGAAACCATCAATCTCTAGACCCTAAACCCAGGACCCTAAACCCCATACTATAAGCTCTAAACCTTATACCCTAAACCCTAGACAATAGACCTTAAACCCTTAACCATAAACTCTATACCTTAAACCTTATACCTCAAACCCTAAACCCTAGATGCTAAACCCTATACCCTAAATCCTATACCCTAAACCATAAACCTAAACCCTAGACCCTGAATCCTAAACCCTAAATCCTAAACCCTATACCCTAAACCATAAACCATAAACCCTATACCCTAAACCCTAAACCCCAATCCCGAATGAATCCGAGAAAACCCCCCATATGGGTCAATATGGAGCGTTATATTTTAGGCAGGTTAATTAAGAGGGTGAGTTAAGCGAGACTCGAACTCACGACCTCAACCCAAATTCCAAACTGCATAATAGTTTAAGGTAACGAGTAAAGTGACCATTAGACGATAAAAGAATATTATCGATCTTCAATCTACCGTCTTTAACTTGATATATATCATTTTTTGATATACTGCATATCCATGAATTTGGATGATCATTCAGTTTTAACAAGTATAATAACAACTTTAAATCTTCCAAATTAGTAAGGTGACGACAAGATGTTTAATGATTAATATAGTGTTTTAAATCTGAATTGTTGAATACTTAATGCTAGAGTGGATAATCTTTGCACCAGGAGCACTAACATGTCTAGACCCATGAGTCCCAAATCTACCCTTAATCAACAAATCCACGATATTGGACCAAAACCATCACAAACCACCAACCATGCCCACCACCACCACCACCCACCTCACATCATTACCACCCCACCCGCAACCACTACCAACCACCACCCGCCACCACCACCAACCATCACCACCAACTAGCAACCACCAGCCATCACCACCACTCGCCACCACCACCAACCACCACTAACCACCACCACCCATCACCACTAACCACAACCACGACAACCCACCACCCATCACCACCAACCGCCAACCACCACCACCACTACTACCAACCACCACCACCCAAACCACTTAAATTAAACAATTATTGTGGGACGGAGCAGTGTTGTAAAAAACGACAGGTGAGTGTTTATTACGGAGTATTATTATTTATTATTTACTACCGAGTAGTATTTTGCCATTGAAAATAAGGAAGGTAATGGAAAAAATGACGGGCTGGAGTATTTTGGTTTCCCTCTCAACTTTCGCTAACTAATCAAAATGTAAAGATTTTCCCTCCTCTCTTTACTGATCTCCTAAATTATTTATTCTAAACCTAATTGCAAAAGTGATGAACACCCAAATAAACTCTGTAGAGTGCCTCTGAATTATAATCATGAAGAAAGTCTTATACGATTCTTTATACAAAGGTTAATCTCTCAAATATGCAGGTTATTCAAATTATATTTCTTAATTTAGGTTAATTTTGTTCACTTCATTTTGTACTTTGTTGAAATTCAGATTTAGGGTTCTTATCGTTTGTATGACCCTATGTGTGCGGTTAGAATGTTACTAAGCTTTACCAGCTTTATGTTTATGTCTGGATTCAATTCAAAACCTAATTTTAGTTAAGAAACTAATAAAGTGTTTAAAATGATGATTAGCTATTATAATATGTGATTATGTTAAATGATTTAAATCATGATATAGTTGACTAGTGTCGATATATTTAAGAGGAAAAGAATACTGGATATATGTTTAATACAACACATATTTTTGTTGTCTATATATCTGGAAAAAATTGATAAATTCCGAGACATCGTCTTAATTTATAAGTAGCTAGTGATGTTATCAAGCTTGGGAAGAGACTGGAGAACATATGCAAACTTATTTCGGTAGGCATTAGTCTTTGTTATGCTGTTATATGTAAGTGATTTAAGGGTGTGAATATTTATACTTTGTTGGTGATTGTGATTTATAGTTGTAAGCTTTAATTGTATAATAATTTAGGGTTCATATTGTTTGTCGATTCACTCTTATATCATTACTGTGAATTGACCATTTCCTTCAATTCAATCTACAAATCACAAACTCAAAAGCTCTTATAACACTTAATACACTCCTCTCTTGGGACGAATCCATACTATCTAATAAAAAGGAGTTGGTGATTATTTTGTTATATGTAAGTGTTAATCATGAATAAAATGATGTTGAGATAAAGATTTCATGAATATTTATATTATGCACATCAACCGTATGTTTAAATGCATGTGTGAGATGTGGCATTTTACTTTTGTGTGGGATATGTTATGCAACACTCTATATAACATATCTTGTGGTTAGCTCAACATCATTAATAGTTGTTATCTATATTTATAGGTTTTATGAAGATTGTTGTAAGTGAAGAAGGGTTAGCTCAGCATCATTAATAGTTGTTATCTAATTCATAATGTGAAATTCTTTATTCAGATTGTCAACATCAGTTAACGCACTTCGCATTTACAAGGTTAGTGACGTAATATTCAAGATCTTTGCCATTTCTATTTTTTCATTTTTTTTAAATATATATTATAAACTTGAAGCTTAATTATATCTGGGTATGTTTATATTTTGATTTATTCGAATAGGTGTTTGTTGAATTCTTCAATTGATTTTTTGTATGAACTCCGAGATTGTGACATTAATGTTGTAAATTCATACATGAAGCTTAATTTACCTATGTTTTTAGTGTGTTTAATTTGTATGTAATCTATGAATCACTATTATATAATCTACCTATTTGTAGTTGTAATTCTTCACTAAACAAGCGATATATATATATTTCTGACTGCAGATCTCTCGTTGCTTGCTTCCGAATTTTTTCCGTATTTCGTTGACTTTCAGTCTTCTCATGAATCTCTTGTATGCAAAACCCTAGTCGAGTGAGTATTTTCTAGATATTGCAATTATTATTATATATGTTCAATTAATTTGTAGATAGATTCTATCTTTTAATTTGTACAAATTTTTGATTATTTTGAATGTGTGGATCTTACAAGACATGTACTAACCGAATGTTTGTAATGTGAAGTTGTCACCGAACCTTGGTATATGCCCGTGTTACTACTACAGCCTGTTTCATATGAGCCTTTTCATTTTGATATAAGCTTTTTAGTGTCACATACTGCATGCGCACATCTTTTAGGTAGATGTGCTAAAATGGGTAAATTTACAGCTCATGTCAAAGTAGTCAGGTCAGGTTGACCACTACTGCTTTATCACCTACATACCATCTTTTAGATTGAAAGACCTTATATCTGTTTACCCGTTAACCCATTTACCCTCTAGCCTCGACCCTTGGGAGATGTTATATCTTTGGGTCTGAGATAAATGGACACTAGATGCAACTTTTGTATGGGTAATCACATCACCATCTGCATCTGGTATAAGGACATGTAACATGATAGGAAACAAAAAAATAATGTCTCACAAAAGAGCTCTTGAGGACCCCACTCTAAAAGTGTATATCATAATGGGACCCTAAATATTGTCTGGTCCTATCTAATTAGCTTTTACGACCCTATTTTACTAGGTCCCAGGAAAAAAGGTCCTATAAGTGCACTTTTGTTGTAGAGGGTTATGTTGTTGGTCAATCTGCCCGTAAATTCATAACATCAACTGCTGCTCGTTTTTAACTTAAGGTACTTCCATTGGGTCGTCTTCAGGTAATTCCAATGTCTTGTAATCAACTGGTGTTCATTTTGGTTTCTGTTCTTTTGTTGCAGATCAAACTAATGTTAAATTTGGGTTATGTACTTTGTGATGTTAAATTCAGTACTGTTTTATAACTAGTAGAATACTTTGGAATTACTGTGTGTTTTGGATATTTTGTTTACAATCAGTATTATATGTTGGCTGATCTTGAAAAAATTTCAGTTGTAGTTGTATATGATGTATTATGATGTACTTTTATTTGTAATAAACATTTCGTGATCATTTGTACACAATCTGTACCATGAGAACTGTGGTTTGAAGGCTGCAATGTTGCATGTCATCCACTTTGCTGTATATACTCATATATTTATATATAAAAATCTAGTGGAACGGATGAAATGACAACGAACATGTAGAAGGAAGGGAAAGAATCACCGGAGGGTTCAAGATTAAATTGGTGATGGAATGTACGGGGTGAATGATCGGGTTTGGTAGACTCGGGCGATAAATATCTCCTAACAAGTTGCTAATGGATAATACCAATGCTAGATATCCGGATTTTTCGGAAACCTCTATAACAAAGTTGATTAAAATTTAAACGGGAATTGTCCCAATCTTAACATGAATTATCAATGTAATGTATTTTATATCCATAATTTTATTATTTTAAAAATGTGTAAACAGATAGATCACTGAATTCGATTCTTATAACTCCTTTTTATAATATTAAGACACAAAAAAATTCATCCGTGTTATTAAACAATTAGCTTTCCTAATTGCTTACACTGATATGATTTACATATCAAATGTCTTACTATGTTTTGATCTAATACGACATTCACCAACAAATGTCCTATGATCGTATATTTAATATGACTTTTAAATAAGGGGTCCTCTTAAAATAACACTTAATGTGACATCAAACCGTTAAATGTCTTATAAAGTCTCATTTAATGAGTCACTATTAAAGTGTCATGTGAAATCATATGATAATTAAGACCCAAAAAAACTAAAAGTGTACTAATATTTACAATGATACGACATAAGTATGACATGTCCTATTAGCTTAAGAAATGATACGACTAGGACAAATAAATGTCCTATGATACTATATTTAATATTTAATATATCTTTTATATAAGGTGTTATATTAAAATAACACATAATGCAACAATACACTGTTAAATGTCTTATAAAGTACCATTTTATGATTCACAATTAAAGTGTCCTATGAAATCATATGATAATTATGACCTCATAAACTATAAGTGTCCTAAAAATTGACAATGATACGACATAAGTATTACATGTCTTATTAGCTAAATATATAATAAGACTAGGACAAATAAATGTCCTATTATACTTTATTTCATATGTCTTTAATATAAAGTGTCCTATTAAATTAACACATAATACATCACTAAATCGTTAAATATCTTATAAAGTATCATTTTATGATTCACAATTAAAGTGTCCTATTAAATCATATGATAATTATGACCCCAAAAACTAAAAGTGTCCTAAAAATTGACAATGATACGACATAAGTATTACATGTCCTATTAGCTAAATATATAATACGACTAGGACAAATAAATGTACTATGATAGTTTATTTCATATGACTTTTATATAAAGTGTCCTATTGAATCAACACATAATACGACACTAAATCGTTAAATGTCTTATAACGAAACATTTGATGATTAACAATTAAAGTGTCCTAGCAAATCATATGATAATTATGACCTCAAAAACTAAAAATGTCCTATTAAAGAATTTAAGTGTCCTATTATATCTACTATAATATGACTCATACAAATAAATGTCTTATAAAGAGTATCTTTGATATGACCAATTGACCGTCATATCATGTGTCCTATTAATCTACCAAATAATAAGACGCACACAGTTAAATGTCTTATAAAGCCCTTTTATATGGTACACAATTTAAATGTCCTATTATATCATATTAATTATTATGATAATTAGGACTCTAATAACTAATTCGTCCTAATAACATACATTTATAGGACATATGTACAAAATGTCCTATTATACTACAATATAATAAGACTCTCGAAAATAAATGACCTCTAAACGTATATTTTATATGACTTTCATAAAAAGTGTCCTATTACATAAACACATAATGAGACACTAACGAATAAAGGCCTTATAAGCCCCTCTATTAGGATCCACTTTCTAAGTGTCCTATGAAAATATTTGATAATAGGACACAAAAAAATAATGTGCCCCAGAAAAGAGCACTTTAGGACCCAACTCTAAAAGAGTATATCATAATGGGACCCTAAATATCGTCTGGTCCTATCTAAGTAGCTTTTATGACCGTATTTTACTAGGTCCCAGAAAAAAAGGTCCTATATTCCCAATTTTGTTGTAGTGAAGTTAACTTTTATTATTATAAGAACTAGTCTGATCTAGACCAAGGAGTTCCAAAAATCCTGATAGGTCAAATCATGGTGAGATTAGAAGATGTGATGAGTTAGAGTGAGACTCGGTAAGTGAAGAACAGATTCGGTATTAGAGAGAATCGGTAAAATTACATTCCACAGCTTCTAGAACTCAGTTACAATACTATGGCTATCTAATTATGACTACTTAGGTTCCTTATATAGCCATCTTCTAAGAACCCACATTTAGGCTTATTTCACATTAACACTATACATACTTCAGGGTCCTAACAATATCCCCCTTAGTGTTAAATGTGAAAATTACAATGTAATCCTATTGAGATATCTTGAGAGGTCCAAAAGTAGCTTTCCATCTCTTGCCAGTGGGGTCAGAAAATTCAACTTGATTATCTGAAATCTTCTTTGAAGGCTTCCAGACACCCCATACTTTTCTTGGATCTCCCTCATGTAATGGATATTCATCCATTTCATTGAAATAACGTCTTTTTCTTTGACCACGAAGAATCTCAAATTTTCTGGTTCGGATTTGGATTTTGAGATGATCTCTGATATGTTTAATAAACTCTCAAAGACCTATTTTCATGTCAATGTCATCAAACTTACTTTGACGAAACTTGAGATACTTCAGTGCAGCCTTTAGTGTACCATCTGAATATTTGGGTAGCTCGTTCGTTCAGATGAACACCTTTTCTTTTTGTGAATTTACAAATACAAACCCTTCGGGTTCGAATTGCATTTGAAACATTTCCATATCCTCCAGTCCCTTTGTGAATTGATTCAAACACATGATTCGAATCTTTTTCCTTTTAGCTTCAAGACCAATCCGAAAGTCCTCACGTCTCATTAGTTCTATTGTCTCCATCATGTATCTCTTCACAGCTTCCAAAGCTTGAGACTTAGCATACGGTCGAATTGCGAGAATACTGAGGTAGTTGTAGATGTGAATGATGTCAAGCATGTCTAGATTCTGAAAATCAGCCTCTGTGAACTTGTACTCCTTCTCATCTTCTCTGATAACATGGAACTGACTGATGACGTCTTTCTTTACACTAATTTCAACTACAACTTGAGTAATATCCAGTACTTTGGTCAATCGATACTTTCTCTGAAGCCATAAATCATCTTCATTTCGATTGATATGTTTCCTCCACATAAACTCATACCAGTTTCGTTCATTAGCTGGAAGTAATCGTGAACTAATATAGGTAAATCTTTTACTTCTTGGTGTCTCATTTATGCGGAAGATCTTATAAAGCATTTTCTTCGATGAATGTGTTCCTTAGCGTCATGAAATCATGTTCAACTCCCAGTTGCAGTGGATATTCCCAATTTTTGAAAAATAAACCGTTGTTGTATTTAAACCAGGAATTCACAGTAGAACTTGATGTAGTTGCACCTGAAGTCGAACTCTCATTTTCATTTGTTGGATTTGTTGTTTCATCTGTTGGAGCATTGTCATCTTCAATATAATCAAAGATATCATCTATGTTTGGAGTTTCATATTGACCACCACCATCTTCATCAGTAGAATTCTCTTCGTCATCACTATGTGTTTCTGGTTTAGGATTCCCATCATCAACTATTTCTACGTCATCAGGAATACCAGATAAAGAAGATAGTGTACTTAAGATAACAAATCCATCATCATTAGTTTCCTGAAGATAAAAATCATTTAAATCTAAATCCTCTTCTACTTGTCCACCTTCAACCTCAGCTTGTGTTGATTGTAAGATTGGAATGATTACTTGCTCAGGTTCCACATTTTCAACATCATCATCTTGAGAATTAACCATTTCGGATTCAGTATGAACCTGTTGAGCTTGTGAAGTTGAAGCAGACCTTGCACCACCTCCCCTTGTTGAGATATCCACCGTTAGAAATTCTCCATCTACTCATATCTCCCCCTCATGACTATTCTGAGGATCAGAATCATCATGTTCATCATCACGGTGATGACTTAGTAGAGAAGAGCAGGAAGTAAGTGGATGTCGTACTCTGGCACGAAACACTGCTTGGAGCGAAGTACGTCAAAGAATATCAAGATTAACACGTGAAAACATACGACTAAAATATTCTTGCTCCAAAGTATCATAATAATTTATTGAACGTTGGGGTGATGGTGGAAAAGTAACAATAGGAATAGCATCCGCATCAGTAGAAACTGTTGAAGGTGATGTCAGTGAAAGTGTTTGAGTTGTCGTGAGGGCTGGTAAGGATAAGTGTGCGGTATTATTCTTATATGTAGGGCGATACATACTACTAGTCAGATTTGTGATATCCCTCTCTGATGGAGGTTGGGCAACAATCGGAGTTGTCACCGGCGAAGATTCTTTCGAATCACCCACCTCCATGACTTTAGTCTCATGGGACTCGGACAGAGTAACAGAACTACCCGTCAGTTTAGCTCTCGCAGAGATATTACTATCTCTGACTCCTGAAGTTACTGACATACCATGAGGTGGCACATCTCTTTCAGTTAAAGACTCATCCTCCAGACTCTGAGATTCATAATACGGAAGAGAAGTGGTTTGAACCAATGGATCAATTTCTTGAACCAAAGGAACAGTCTGCTGGAAGTCTGATAAATATCCTGAAGGATTGTCAGGTTGATTCATTTCCATGGGATGCGGCAGATCTCACTCATCAAGATAAGTCGGACCTCCAGACCCTGTTGTACATTGAGGCGCAAGAGGATTTCTAGCCGATACGCATGGTGCCTTTTCAAGATTTTTCGGCTCCCCTTCGGCCGTTCTGGACTTCAATGATTGAGTTTCCTCAATCGATTGAGTCAACGCAGACTTTACTGTAGAGGAAGACTTTACTTCCTTAGATGTCGAAGCATCTTGCTTGGTAGGATTTATTATTAAGTCCTGATTATGTTGGATGGGCTGACTGGTATTTTTACCATCCATGTTTTCAGCTCTCTTGCCTACCGAAGCTTGCGCTTCATTTAGCGTAGGGCTTACTGTTATTATTGGATGTGATACGGAGATGGGTGATGGTGACCTAGCAGGCTCTAGGTCTTGGTCCGTATCACCAATGGTTGGAGTAACTGTTTGGCGGATGATCGGTGTCGAAGTCCTAGATCTAGTTATGCGTTGGGTTGGCGGAGTCTGAATTATCTCATTCGAGAAATATCGTGTCCTCTTCTTCAGTAATTCGGGAGATGATTCATTTGCTGATGAATCGGTGTCACTGCTCTCCTCAGGTGTTGTGGAAAGGGTTGGTTCAATCATAGGTGAACAAGGTTCCCTGATCCTCACAGGTTGAGCTTGTTGAGCTACCCTAGGACGTTTAAGGTTTATCCTGAGTGGAGGATTAGCTGGCCCAGGTGGTTTAACTATAGGTTCCTCTACAACCTCTGGGGCTGGAACCACGGCTGGTTAAACTTGTACTTGTTGTACCGGGTTTGGACGAGGTATACCTACTGCCTCAAAATAAGAATACATTTGAGCGTCTTGGGGTTCAGCTAGTCTCGCTAACCAATTTGGAATTGGTGCAGTGATTCTATTGTCGAAAATCACCGAGGTATTCATCTTTAACTCTCCAAATCTCTTCATCTGTAATCCATGTGTACTTGGTACAAAAATATTTGCATCTCTGCAAGCATTAATAGCATCATGGATAAAGATACTGAAAAACCTTTCACTGGGAATGTAGGAACTCCTTGGTTTATCCACTTGTACTTGAACCAGATCCCACAAGAGTTCTGCATAGTCTGGAGTTTCCACTCTTGTGAATGAGTAGAAAAGCTTGAGCATCGGCACAGTCAGGCTATCAGATCCACTCCTTGTCATCAGCAAACATTTGTTGATGATCGAGAAGATCACATACCACCGGGAGTGCAAGTACTTCTTTTGAAACTTAGCTGGTGGAACATTGTTAGCTCTACTATAACCAAGCTGAAATACTGAGGTCATCATTTGCTGAGTAGCTGGAAGAGTAGGAGCATTCTGTACAAGAGGAAGCTGAAAGATCCTTCTGAAATCAGCTTTAGTGATTCTCCTCAATCCCTGTACCTCTCTCAGCTCAAATTCACAGACTTAATGATACGCATACCCGATTAGCTTGTGTAGCACATCAAACTGCATCACCAGATGAGCCATGCATGACTGAAAGGATGAGCGCTCAAAGTCCCTAATCCGCGTGGATACTTCGTAAGCGCCAAGGTGACGTATACATGTCAGGCGATGCTGTAGCTGGCAGAGGGCATCTGGTAGACAAGGATCAGATCCGACAAACCACTTTTTACTTTTGTCGGTCCAGCTCACTTAAGGATGTACTATTTGTAGGCCACGATCCTTTTAGCCTTATTACATGGCGATAGAAGACAAAAAGGATCACCCTATAAATAACGGACTTAATCCACAAGGTAAAGGGATTCTCCTTTTGGGATTTAGACACATACTATTTTAAGTATTAAAGTATGAACTAGTTGCGCTATCTATATAGCGTGGTTATACCCGCGCCACCGGACTTATAACATTTCACTAGACACTCTTGATATACAGGTAACGTTCTATGAACGTAAACCCTACAACCCAGCACGAACCATCGTTAATCGGATGACCCGTCGATGGTGGGTCTATATTTCACCACGCCCGCTGAGATCCTCATCTCGCAAGGGTTATTCACGGTACTCCAGACCGGAGAGCTAAACTCAGTTGACACTTAAATCACCCTTCATTTATGTCAAGCATGGACCGAACCCAACCCGAATATTCTATGCTTGATCAGCGCTCCTAACTTTGTCTTTCAACCAGAAAATTTGCTTTTATGTTCTTTAGCCAACCATTTTGCATTCCAATGAAGGTTTTCTCATTTCAACAACTACTCGTGCTCCTGTATGTACGGATCAATAGATGTAGTGTGTTGTAACACAGTAAAATGTGCGTAATGTAAATCGGTAACATTATTTGGATACCCCACATCGCGCCTAAGTGTCCCTTGGCCGAAAAGTCTACCTTCATGGCGACTTAATGGAATCCTGACACTTCTAATCCCATCCATATAGTCTATACAGAAGTCGATCACCTCTTCGGAAGCAGATCCTTCAACAATACTACCTTATGGTCGATTGTGGTTCCTTACATACCTTTTAAGATACTCATATATCTTTCGAATGGATACATGTAGCGTAAGAAAACTGGACTGCATTCCTTGCTTTCTCTGACAATGTGAGAAACCAAGTGAACCATGACATTAAAGAAATAAGGTGGAAAATACATCTTAAGTTCAAAAAGATTGAGTATAATATCTCTTTGATATTCATTCAAAACCTCAGGATCAATCACCTTCGAATGAATCATGTTGAAAAATAAGCATAGTTTTGTTATTGTCGTATTAAAATTCCACAAATTGCAATAGGAATCCTCTGAGTCATTAGTACATGGCAGTCATGTTACTTCATACCAAGTAACTTCAAATCTTTCATCGAAACCAACTTCCTAATGTTAGACGAATAACCTGATGGAACCTTAACACCATATAAACATTCGCAAAATTTAGTTTTCTCGACCTTCGACATGGTATAACAAGCTGGCTGAAGAAACTTGGTGGACCTTCCAGGTATTGATTTAGGTGTTAACTCAGGTTTGATATTCATTAGTTCCATGTCCTTTCGAACCTTAATTCCATCTTTTGTTTTTCCAGGAATGTTCAACAGTAACCCCACCAAACTTTCACAAACATTTTTCTAGATATGCATAACATCGAGACAATGCCGGACGCGCAAGTTCTTCCAATACGGTAATTCCCAAAAGATATATTTTTTTCCACATCCCTTTCGGCGGTCCATTACCGGTTTTTCCCGACACAACTTTTATCTTTGCAACTTTGGAGAATGTAGTTTTTCCATCCGATGGTGGAAGTAGCACGCTTTTCTCTACAGTACCATCAAACGAGTCATATTTGGAGTGATACGGGTGATTCACAGCAAGCTCTCTTCTATGTCCCATAAATGCCGGTTTCCTACAATTTGTCAACCATATCGAGTGAGTATTTTTCTCACAAGCAGGACATGCCTTTTTCCCTTTCGTTGAATATCCAGACAAATTACCATAAGCTGGAAAATCGTTAATGGTGCAAAAAAGCATTGCATGTAGTCGAAAGTACTCTTTATTGTATGCATCATAGACTTATACACCGGTATTCCATAGTAACTTCATGTCATCAATCAACGGTGTCAAATAAAAATCAATGATGTTTCCAGATTGTTTTGGGCCTTGAATTAAAAGAGGCAACATTATGTGTTTTTATTTCATACATAGCTAAGATGGAAGGTTGTAAATGCATAACAGAACAGGCCATGTGCTATGACTGCTACTCAAATCTCTGAAAGGATTAATTCCATCTGAACTGAGTCCCAACCTTATATTTCGTATCTCATTTCTAAAGTCTTCAAAATCGTTATCAATAGTTCTCCATTGAACTGAATCGGCCACATGTCTTATTTTTCCATCCCTTTTACACTCTCCGCATGCCAACGTAATAATTTTGCATCTTTGGCATTTGCAAATAATTTCTTTAATCTTGGTGTGATAGGAAAATACCACAATACTTTTGTAGGAAGTCCATTTTCCGTCATATCAGTATCATCTTCAGTTGGTTTTCCAGGTTTATACCTAGATGTACCACATACCTTACATTGATGAAGGTTTTCATTTTCATTCCTGTATAGCATATAATCATTTGGACATGCATGTATTCTTTGTATTTCCAATCACATCGGGTACATCATTTTCTCGGCATGGTATGTTGAAACCGACAACTCATTATGTACGGGAGCATTTTCTGCAACAACTCTAACAAGCTAGTGAAACTTGTGTCGCTCCAACCATTGTTCGATTTTAAGTTTAACAGTTTTATCACGGCAGAAAGTTTTCAAAATTTCGTACAACCGTTATATAACAGTTTTTCAAAGTCAACAATTAGTTGTTGAAATTTCTCAAGATACTTTTCGTTAACATTATCCTCCATATCCTCAAATATGGCCATAAAATTATCGTGATCACTAATGTATGAATCTTCTTCGTTTACTTGATTGGAATCTGAAGCACCCGGGTTATGATCAGTTAACGATTCACCATGATAAGACCAACACGTGTACCCTCTCATAAATCCATTTATTATAAGATGATTTCTGATTTTGGTAGAATCCTTGAAGGACTTCCCATTCATACATTTCTTACACGGACAAGTGATTTTGGTGCTTCCTTTATTTAATTGATCAGTCTCTGCAATGGTTATAAATTCTTGAAGACTTTTCATATAGTCGGAGCTAGTGCGTCCTATGTCATACATCCATTTACTCTGATCCATCTGATCCATCTGTAACAAAATCAAAAACTTAAAAGATTAATACAAATTAATAAACAAGTATGATCATTTTAATTATTATAATCTATAATTAAATATAAAAACATATAATAAAACATAATACACAAATACAGTTACTTTCATACAGTACAATCATTTTATATCTTTATCTATTTTATTTTATCATCTCCCAATTCCTCATCTACCAATTCCCAATTACTCTCGATCACCATCAAAATTGTGTAAACCCTAATGTATATAACAAAAATTTTAATAACAATATTCAACATAATAAAACCCCCAAACCTAGATCATTTAAATTTGTAAACCTAATTGTTCGTCAACAAAAACCCAAGTCAAAACATGTTGCAAACCTAATTCAATTCATGTTCGATTACCCTATTCAATTCTTGTTGCAAATCTAATTCAATTCCTGTTCGAGTAATTCAATTCAATTCCTGATCGATTTTACTTTCGGTCTCTGCAAGCGTTAAAGATGATGAAAAAAGGTTGGTCGAAGAAATCAGTAGCACGGTTACCGCCACCAATACGGTTACCGCCACTAACATATAGTGCTAATGTTCAGGTTTGTTCATAGTATGAATTTATTACTCTTTTTAGTTCATAAAATAAAAATGAAAACTTGTTCAATTAGAGTTTTAATTAGTTTGATTATGTGCTATGCCAGTATAGTTGTTATTACATGTTGTGTATGTGTGCTTTGTTTAATGTATTACTCATAAAACATAAATAATATGATAAAAGTTTGATGTATTATTCATAACACATAAAAAATATGATAAAAGTTCGATGATAATTGTAAAGTAACAAGAATGTGTTTACGATCTTAAGGTGTATATGAATGTATTTGTTGTATTTAGATCTTATGGTGTATATGAATGTGTTTAGATGTGTAGTGATAATTAACAAAGCAAAACAATTCGTCAACACAGATTTAAGATCAAAACATATAATGTATGAATATATGTTTGTTATTTACTATGTATCAAACAGAGTTACATATGTGTTCATATTGTTATGTGTATAAAACAATTACATATTGTTACATATTGTGGTATAAAATAGTTACATATTGTTGACTATTGTATTTTGTGTACATGACCAAAACAATATCAATGATACCTGATATGGGTGTGCCCTAACAAACACCATAGAAAAACAAGAAGAGAAGTGTTAACAAACTCAGAGACAATGATGTGGTTCCAATCAGGGTTGAGTTTGACAATTTCAGGCAAGCCACAGGAAAAAACCAAGCGGTGTTTTCTACTTATATAGGTATTTTAACAAGGCTTCATTGTGGTTTTGTTGCAAAAGATTGAAAACATGTATCTACTGAAGATAAAAAACCATTATGGTTGAAATTAAAGGTATAAAAATATAAGAATTATGTTTTACTACTTTTAATTTACTTATATAACAACATTCACCAGTTACATTTAACTTTTACAGCAACATCATTTTATCAAAGATGATATTGCAAAGAAAATAACACTTCAAAAATGCAACACAGCATTTACGAGATTTAGGTGTAAATTACGAACGTTTATGGATGAAGGCAAGTTGCCTTATGTTGAAGTAAAAGAGTACGACTTCATATGTCCAAAAAATGGACACAGTTTTGTGAAATTAAAAGAACACCCGAAAAAATGGTTAGTGTTATTCACTTGCTTAATTTTGAAACTAATATGGAGTAACATTGTAATATTGTAAATAATGTTATCTTTAATCTCATGTACATTGTATAGTCACTAAGATTTCAAGGAAGGTTAAACTCCATGAAAAAACAGAAAGAAAGGTATGCCCGTGTAGGTCGTTTAGGATATTGTGGGAAAACAGCCCAATGGGAGAAGGAAAAGAATGATCCTGATAAGCATACCATTTACCACGATATCGTTGATCCTGATACGTGGAATTATGTGCTGGGAAGGATGAAGCTAGATAAAGATGGGAAAAGGATCGTATGTCCAGAAACAAATGTGTCACTAATACAGAACACTGTAATATAATTTAATTTTAATGTGTATTTATAGCCTTAACATTTCATAATTGTTCTATAACTTATTACCTTTGTTGTTTTGTTCCAGGTTAAGACGGATAAAGAGGGCGGGGATGCCTTGTTACTCCATGTAGGGAAAGAACATGGTGGTAGAAAAAGGGGTGTCAGTAGCACAGTAGGGTACAACAAAAGTGGAAAGAAACAAAAGGGATAAAAAAAATGGGTGAAGAAGTAGAGAGTAGAGGAAGAAGGCACAAAAAAGCCTGATGAGAATTATGTTGATAATGATAAGCCTGATGATGACAATTACAATCTTGAGGATGTTGATGATAACAATGAGAATCATGCTTACACTGATCATGATTCTGATCAGTCTGATGATGCTGATGACACCGAGCATGATAATGAGTACACTGATAATGATGATGATAATGATGATGATGACAATGATGATGATGATAATGATGATTATGGTAATGATGATGATGATGATGATAGTAATGATGATGATGATAATAATGATGATGAGCATGTTGCTAATGATGATGATGAGCATGTTGCTAATGATGATGATTACGATAATGATGAGCATGTTGATGATGATGATGATGATGAGCATGTTGATAATGATGATGATGTGCATGTTGATAATGATGATGATGAGCATGTTGATAATGATCAAGATACCGAGTCTGTTGATGAGTACAATGAGAATCATGATGAAAATGAGTATGTAAATAAGTACAAGAAGAATGTTGATGTGAATGAGAATGTTGTTGCTTAGAACATGGTTGAGATTGAAGAAGGCAACCAGAGAGGACAAACAAACAAGGTTGACATTCCAATGGTCAACCAACTTGGTCAGACTAACATGGTTAAAGAAGATGTTGAAGAAGATGATGATCCATTGGTTGCAGAAATTGATTCAGAACTTAGGAATCCAAGAGTACTTATGGAACCAATTGTGAAACCCATTATTCCAATAAAAAGAAGGAAGTTCGAACACATCATATTGAATAAGCTGTCCAAAACAGTTTACGAAAAACATGGAAGAGGCATGAGTGAAGATAATCCTATTATCATGTAATGAAGATCAGTCGCTATGATGCTACTTTAAATTGTAAGTGTACTTTTGTAATTAAATTAGCATATTATATTCTGTTGTTATGTAATTAAGCAGTAGTGTTTTAAACATTTTTTGTTCTGTGCATATATTCTTTAATTTGGTATGTATGATTATTGTGGATATCTTTTGGGTCTATTTTACCCCTCCTTATGTATTTTGGGTCATTATTACTATTGTTGCTATCTACTGGGTCCACTGTGCTTTTACATTAGGTTTATGGGTCTAAATTTGTTCAATGCTAGTGATCTCGGTAGAAGTTATTGTTTCCTTAGGGTTTTGGGTCAAATCTACCATTGAACATGGATGATGGGTCATATACATTGCTACTTTTATGGTATGGGTCGAAAATATCATTGGATTTTTATCTTGGGTCAAATTTGCCAATGAAAATGTAATTTGGGCTATGATTGCCATTGTAGGTAGTTTCAAGGTCAACATGAATCCATGGGATTTATTTTTAATTGGGTCTGAATTGCCATGGAAATTAAATCATGGGATTTGTTTTTAATTTGAGCGAGCGTTGTGTTGTTATTACTTCACCATACATTAGCATTGAGAATGAGATTGCTGATGATAGCAATGATCAGAATTTTGATGAGAGTGATGCTTTTGTTGATGACTGATAATGCTAAAAACGAACATATATTTCATAGCATTATTCCCCAAGAAAGACAAGCTTTTAGTTGCAAATGTTCTATTTACAAGTGATATTCGTTTAAATATTAAAAGGTGAAGACAAAAGACAGATTCGATGAATTGAAGACGCAAACGACCAAAAAGCTCAAAAGTACAAAATACAATCAAAGAGGTTCCAATTATTGATAAGAAACGTCTCGAAATTACAAGAGTACAAGATTCAAAATGCAAAGTACAAGATATTAAATTGTACGCAAGGACGTTCGAAAATCCGAAACCGGGACCAGAGTCAACTCTCAACGCTCGACGCAACGGACTAAAAATTACAAGTTAACTATGTATATAAATATAATATAATATATAATTAATTCTTAAAATTAATATATATTATAATATATTTATAAAATGTCGGCAAATTAAAATACAAACCTTTGTGAGCTGGAATTACGAACTCCACGAGTTGCGGAGTATGGAGGCCAAAAATGCCGCGACTCGCGGAGCAGCCAAATACGAAAATCCCTATAAAACCCAACGAATTCTGATCATTTTTATCATCCAATATATCCATCCATCTATCTATACGTAAACATATATATATATAATTTATATTTTAATTTTAATTTTAAATCCTAATAATAAGGGTATGTTAGCGAATGTTGTAAGGGTGTAAGTCGAAATTCTGTCCGTGTAACGCTACGCTATTTTTAATCATTGTAAGTTATGTTCAACCTTTTTAATTTAATGTCTCGTAGCTAAGTTATTATTATGCTTAGTTAATCCGAAGTAATCATGATGTTGGGCTAATTACTAAAATTGGGTAATTGGGCTTTGTACCAAAATTGAGGTTTGGACAAAAGAACGACACTTGTGGAAATTAGACTATGGGCTATTAATGGGCTTTATATTTGTTTAACTAAATGATAGTTTGTTAATGTTAATATAAAGATTTACAATTGGGCGTCCCTATAAATAACCATTTACACTCGATCGGACACGATGGGCGGGGTATTTATATGTACGAATAATCGGTCATTTAACCGGACACGGGAATGGATTAATAGCCACTAGAATTATTAAAACAGGGGTGAAATTATGTACAAGTACACTTGGCATAATTGATAACAGAGTATTAAAACCTTGGGTTACACGCAGTCGATAACCTGGTGTAATTATTAAACAAAGTATTAAAATTTTGTTACAGTTTAAGTCCCCAATTAGTTGGAATATTTGACTTCGGGTATAAGGATAATTTGACGAGGACACTCGCACTTTATATTTATGACTGATGGACTGTTATGGACAAAAACCAGACGGACATATTAAATAATCCAGGACAAAGGACAATTAATCCATGGGCATAAAACTAAAATCAACACGTCAAACATCATGATTACAGAAGTTTAAATAAGCATAATTCTTTTATTTCATATTTAATTTCCTTTATTTCATATTTAATTGCACTTCTAATTATAGCACTTTTATTTATTGTTATTGTATTTAATTGCACTTTTAATTATCGTACTTTTTAATTATCGCAAGTTTATTTTATCGCTCTTTTATTATTCGTAATTTCATTATCGTTATTTACTTTACGCTTTAAATTATGTCTTTTATTTAATATTTTACATTTGGTTTTAACTGCGACTGAAGAATTAAAATCGACAAACCGGTCATTAAACGGTAAAAACCTCCCTTTATAATAATAATATTACTTATATATATATTTGTATTTTTATAAAAGTAAACTAATATAGCGTTAAGCTTTGTTTAAAGATTTTCCCTGTGGAACGAACCGGACTTACTAAAAACTACACTACTGTACGATAAGGTACACTGCCTATAAGTGTTGTAGCAAGGTTTAAGTATATCCATTCTCTAAATAAATAAATATCTTGTGTAAAATTGTATCGTATTTAATAGTATTTTATACCCCTTAGCTTTAACTATCAAGTATTTTTGGCGCCGCTGCCGGGGAACAATCTAGCTTAAACGCCGGAAGCGCAACGCTAAATAAAGAAAAAAAAAGATTTTTATTTTTAGTTTACTTTTATTAAAATTCACTTTTGTAAAAATACGTTTTTAATTATTCGAAAATATAAAAAGAAAACAAAAATTTACATATTTTTTTAAGATTTTGTTAAATATTTAAGTTTTATAAAGTTTCTTTATTTTTATTTTATAAAAATATAAGTTTTATTTAAATATTTTTATTTAAAACATAAAAAAAACCGAAAAAAAATTAATATATATAAATCTATTTTTAAGATATTTTTAAAATTATTAAGTAGTTCTATTTTTATTTTAGTTTTTAAATATAAGTTTTTATTATATAAATATTTTTATTTAAACAGAAAATATAAAACAGAATATAAAAAAAAAAAACACGTCGAATTTAAATCAACCTGTCATCTGAAAATTGGAACCCCGCGACTCGCGGAGTTTGCAACTTCGAATACCGCGACTCGCGGAGACACTCTGACACGCCGACAGAAACCCTAATCAGGCATTAAATACGGGGTAATTATTAATTATTATTAATATTAACCCTAATTACTTATTATTATTATAATTAGTTTTAAGTTTCTTTTTATTTAATTTATATATTTAGTTAAATTAGTTTAATTAAAATACAAAATTAATAGTGTAATAAAATAAATAATATAAAAATAATATTTTTATAAAAATTGTAATTTTTACAACTTTTTGTATATTTTTATATTTTGTCCCTTTTTAATTGTTTTAGCGTAATATTTGTATTTTTCGCTCGTATTTAGTTTTAAGATATAGTTTTTGCCATAGTTATTTTTTTTACTTCTAGATTTTTAGGCTTTGCCGTAAAATCCCTTAAGTGCCTTTTCTTTAGACTAAGATTTAGGTACTTTAGAATTTTGCGACGCCTTTTTAAGTTTTAGTTTCTTTTTAAGTTATTTCCATTTGCGATATAGTTTTACTTGTAAGCTTTAAGACGCAACTTTTAGTTTTAAATTTTTAGTTCCTTTTTAAGTTTAGACGCGCTATTTTCTTATTTCTCGACGCCTTTTACCTATGCATCAATTATCATTCGAATTAGTAATCTCAATTTGCGATTATAATTTTAAGTTAGTGGTAGTAATAAGGTTGGTTAGGCGAATGTTTTAAAGTTTTATAAGTCACTCTTTTTATTTCTTATTTTTCAACGCCTTTTTCAATTTTTCTTTTCTTTTTCGACCTTTTTTGACGCGCTCTTTTTCTTTCTTATTTCTCGCTATTCTAGTTTTTAGGACATAGATTTTTATTCTACTTCTTATCTAAATTTCTTAAAATTATGAAAATTTATTTTAAGTGGTTAAATTGATAGACATCAAAATTTTCTGGTTCGTAGTAATAGTTGGATTTGTACGTGGACCGGGTTATTGGAGCCAAACAGTCCTCAATTATATTGAGACCAAACGAATCCTGCCCCTCTGCTGCATCTTTTGGCTATTCGAAACGTGGGCAAAATCAGAAAAGTCTATTAATTGGATAACTTATATAATTTTTCTTTCCTTTTTAAAAACTAATAAGATATTCAGTGAATGCACCGAGCAAGACGTTCACCACCTTTTGTATGTTCACCACCTGTAACTAGATCAAGACATTTAGCAAATATTACCGCCGTTGATTTTTCTTTAGAATCGTCATCCAGTCGACCAAGTACTCCAGTTCAAATTTCCGATAATCCATTTTTTGAACCCGACCTCACAATTGAGAATCCGGAGAATATTCAGGGACGATTCATAGATCCTGAACCACTAAACTTTCCTCCGGAATCACCAATCATTCAAACAGAGATTATTGAGGAATGAACCATTAAATCAGAATCCTCTAGTGATTCGGATTCAACAAATTCAATTATGAAGAATCTGGAACCTTTAAGTATGGAAGACCGAATGAGAGCTAAACGCACTGGCCAAGGTCACGCAATTACTCATCCAGACATTAATGCGCCAGATTATGAAATCAAAGGACAAATTCTACACATGGTGACTAATCAATGCCAATTTAGTGGTGCGCCAAAGGAAGATCCAAATGAACATCTTCGTACCTTTAATAGGATCTGCACACTATTTAAAATCTGAGAAGTGGAGGATTAACAGATATATCTCATGTTATTTCCCTGGACTTTAAAGGGAGAAGCCAAAGATTGGTTGGAATCGTTACCTGAAGGGGCGATTGATACATGGGACGTTTTAGTTGAAAAATTTCTTAAACAATTCTTTCCGGCATCTAAAGCCGTAAGACTTCAAGGAGAAATTGTTACGTTCACACAGAAGCCAAATGAAACTCTATATGAGGTGTGGACAAGATTTGGAAAGTTATTAAGAGGATGTCCGCAACATGGTTTAGACACCTGTCAAATAGTACAAATATTCTACCAAGGATGCGACATCACTACAAGAAAAGACATCGATATAGCAGCTGGTGGTTCCATTATGAAGAAAACCGAAACTGATGCTTATAAAATTATTGATAACACTGCTTCCCACTCACATGAGTGGCACCAAGAAAAAGATATCGTTAGATCATCTAAAGCAGCTAGAGCCGATTCTAGCCATGACTTAGATTCCATTTCTGTAAAGATAGATGCTGTCGAGAGACGAATGAAAAAGATGACTAAAGATATACACTCAATACGAATTAGTTGTGAGCAGTGTGGAGGACCACATTTGACAAAAGATTGTCTCAGTATTGAATTAACAATGGAACAAAGAGAGAATATTTCATACATAAACCAAAGGCCTGGAAATAATTATCAGAATAATTATCAACCGCCAAGACCGATTTACAATCAAAACCAGAACTATAACCGAAATGTTCCATACAACAACCAACAAGGTCCTAGCAATCAACAAGTGTCCAACAATAATTACAATCAGCAAAGACCTAATTTTCAAAACAAACCACCACAACCCGATGATAAAAAGCCGAATTTAGAAGATATGATGATGAAGCTAGTTGAAACTCAAACGCAGTTTTTCACATCTCAGAAACAAACTAATGAACAAAATGCTCAAGCATTTAGAAATCAACAAGCTTCTATTCAAAACTTGGAACAAGAAGTAAGTAACCTAGCAAGGTTAATAGGTGAAAGAAAACCGGGAAGTTTACCTAGTGATACAAATGCAAACTCCCGGAATGAAACAGCTAAAGCCATTACCACAAGAAGTGGTACAATACTTAAACCACCTGAAATACCTGTAACTTCTGATGAAGCTATTCCTACTCCACAAGAACCACAACCTGATCAAGATAAGGAAAAAGAACGGTAGTTGAAAAGGTTAATGAAGATAACACAGCTAAGGATAAACCTTATGTTAAACCATACCAACCACCACTTCCTTACCCGAGTAAAATGAAAAAAGAAAGACTTGAAGCCGAGCAATCCAAATTCTTGGATATGTTTAAACAGATAAATGTAAATCTTCCTTTCATTGATGTGATTTCAGGAATGCCTAGATATGCTAAATTCTTGAAAGATCTGATCACAAATAGAAAGAAAATGGAAGAACTCTCGGCTGTTACTATGAATGCTAATTGTTCAGCAGTGCTGTTAAATAAGATACCAAAAAAATTATCTGATCCAGGAAGTTTCACAATTCCATGTTTTCTGGGTTGTCTTAGTTCAATAGAAGCATTGGCAGACTTAGGTGCTAGTATAAATTTAATGCCGTATTCACTATACGCTAAACTAGACCTTGGAGAATTGAAACCAACCAGAATAAGTATACAACTAGCCGATAGATCAATAAAATATCCTAGAGGGATAATGGAGAACATGCTAGTTAAAGTTGGTACTTTAGTATTTCCAGTAGATTTTGTTGTTCTGGACATGGAAGAAGATTCTCAAGTTCCTCTCATATTAGGAAGACCATTCTTAAACACGGCTAAAGCAATGATAGACGTGTTCGGTAAGAAACTGACCCTAAGTATAGAGGACGAGAGTGTTACCTTTTCAGTTGATAGAGCAATGCAACAACCTCAATCTGCAGATGATACATGTTATTATATTCAAACTATAGATTCACATGCAGAATTGTTAGAAGAATTTCCAGAATTACAAGGAACAGGAGAATGTTCTTTAGGAGAAGGTAATGAACCAATTGATGAAGCTGAAATATTAGCTACACTAATGGCTAATGGATATGAACCAACAACAGAAGAAATTCAAATGCTAAAAGAAGAAGACAGATATCGATATAAATCATCAATAGAAGAACCACCGAAATTAGAGTTAAAGCCACTTCCAAACCATTTGGAATACGCTTATTTACATGGTGAATCTGAATTACCTGTAATAATATCGTCTTCTCTTACTGAAAATGAGAAATCACAACTCATTTCTGTGTTGAAAGCTCATAAACCAGCCATTGCATGGAAGATTCGTGATATTAAAGGAATAAGTCCTTCGTATTGCACACATAAAATCCTTATGGAAGAAGGTCATAAAACGTATGTGCAACGCCAACGAAGACTAAATCCTAATATGCAAGATGTAGTTAAAAAAGAAATTATTAAACTACTAGATGCAGGTTTAATATATCCAATTTCTGATAGTCCATGGGTAAGCTCAGTTCAATGCGTGCCTAAGAAGGGTGGCATGACTGTCATTACAAATGAGAAAAATGAGCTTATTCCTACTAGGACTGTAACAGGATGGCGTGTGTGTATTGATTATAGAAAATTAAATGACGCCACCAGAAAAGATCACTTTCCCTTACCTTTCATTGATCAAATGTTGGAAAGATTAGCCGGAAATAGTTACTATTATTTTCTAGATGGATTTTCCGGATATTTTCAAATTCCAATAGCACCCGAGGACCAAGAGAAAACCACGTTCACATGCCCTTATGGTACTTTTGCTTACAAACGCATGCCATTTGGACTTTGCAACGCCCCTGCAACCTTTCAAAGGTGTATGATGGCGATTTTTCATGACATGATAGAAGAATGCATGGAAGTTTTCATGGATGACTTTTCAGTCTTCGGTGATACATTTGAATCATGTCTAGTTAATCTGGAACGAATGCTTATTAGATGCGAACAAGCAAATCTAGTACTTAATTGGGAGAAATGCCATTTCATGGTTAAAGAAGGCATCGTTCTTGGACATAAAATTTCAAAAGAAGGAATTGAAGTGGATAGA
The DNA here is from genome assembly GCF_046630445.1 of Rutidosis leptorrhynchoides. Lineage (NCBI taxonomy): Eukaryota > Viridiplantae > Streptophyta > Magnoliopsida > Asterales > Asteraceae > Rutidosis > Rutidosis leptorrhynchoides. The sequence goes on along the minus strand of NC_092343.1, from coordinate 291,927,215 downwards.
GCTAAAGTAGATGTAATTGCTAAACTTCCACATCCCACCAATGTTAGAGGAGTTAGGAGTTTTCTAGGGCATGCCGGTTTTTACCGACGTTTCATAAAAGATTTTTCTAAAATTACCACTCCTATGAATAAACTCCTAGAAAAGGATGCTCCATTCATCTTTTCAGATGAATGTAGCAAATCTTTTAATATTCTTAAAGAAAAACTCACTAATGCGCCGATCATGATAACTCCAAATTGGAATCTACCGTTTGAACTAATGTGCGATGCAAGTGATTTTGCAATGGGAGCCGTTTTAGGACAAAGGATTGAAAAAAGATTTCAACCTATATATTATGCTAGTAAGACGTTACAAGGAGCACAAACAAATTACACAACTACTGAAAAAGAACTCCTTGCTATTGTCTTTGCTTTTGACAAATTTCGATCATATCTCGTTCTAGCAAAAACTGTGGTCTATACCGACCATTCTGCTCTTAGATACCTATTTTCGAAACAAGATGCTAAACCAAGATTAATCCGCTGGATCTTACTCTTACAAGAATTCGATATTGAAATCCGAGATAAAAGAGGAGCAGAAAATCTCGCCGCTGATCATCTTTCTCGTCTTGAAAATCCTGAGTTAGAAGTTCTAAATGAATCGGCCATACAAGACAACTTTCCTGATGAATATCTATTGAAGATAGATTATAATGAAATACCATGGTTTGCAGACTATGCAAACTACTTAGTATGTGGATTCCTTGAAAAAGGATTATCGTACCAAAAACGAAAGAAATTCTTCAGTGATATAAAACACTATTTCTGGGAAGATCCACATCTATTTAAAAGTTGTCCAGATGGAATAATACGCCGATGTGTATTCGGAGATTAAGCTAGTAAAATTTTAAACCATTGTTACACAGGACCAACAGGAGGGCATTATGGGCCTCAACTAACAGCAAGAAAAGTTTATGATGCTGGATTCTATTGGCCTACAATTTACAAAGACGCACACCTTCTTTGCAAATCCTGTGATGCTTGTCAAAGGGCCGAAAAAATAAGTCAACGTGATGAAATGCCACAAAATGTCATCCAAATATGTGAAGTATTTGACATTTGGGGTATTGACTTTATGGGTCCATTTCCAAAATCTCATAATAATCTCTACATTCTCGTTGCCATTGATTATGTATCTAAATGGGCGGAAGCACAAGCTCTCCCAACTAATGATGCACGAGTTGTAATCAACTTTTTAAAACGTCTTTTTGCAAGGTTTGGAACACCGAAAGCTTTAATAAGTGATCGAGGAACTCATTTCTGTAATAATCAACTTGAGAAAGTTCTTAAAAGATATGGAGTAACTCATAAAATCTCCACCGCATATCATCCACAAACAAGTGGACAAGTTGAAAATACCAACCGAGCTTTAAAACGTATTCTAGAGAAAACCGTAGGATCAAATCCGAAGGAATGGTCCATTAAATTGGAGGATGCACTCTGGGATTTCAGAACAGCCTACAAAACTCCAATTGGAACCACACCTTTTAGACTTGTTTATGGAAAAGCATGTCATCTTCCAGTAGAAATTGAACACAAAACATTTTGGGATTTGAAGACATGTAATCTTGATTTACATGAAGCTGTACGTCTACGATTAAGTCAACTAAACGAATTAGAAGAATTAAGACATGAAGCATACGAAAATTCGTTAATCTATAAAGAAAGAACGAAGAAATGGCATGATAAAAGAATCAGAAGTTTAAAAGAATTTAAAGAAGGAGACAGAGTTCTTCTTTTCAATTCACGATTCAAGCTATTTCCTGGAAAATTGAAATCAAGATGGTCTGGACCATTCATAGTCAAAAGAGTTTTCCCATACGGAACGATAAAATTAATAAATTCAAATGGGATTGAATTTAAAGTTAATGGTCACAGAGTTAAACACTACATAGATAGTCCAATGGAAGTTGACAATGAAGTTAATCACAATTTCGATACCACAGCTAACTAAGTGTGGGGAGAATCAAGTCTTTAAAGGATAATATGTATTTCTGTTAGAGTTAGATTGTCTGTTTTCGTGTATTTCTCGAAAATGGAACCCGAATGGTCTTTCCCTAGCAGACCCTAAAGAACTAGTCTTCTCCCCCCATTCTGAATTTTTATTTTTTAGGAAATGAAGACTGCCTGTGAACTAAACCATGGTCTAATGCTACATGCTTTGATCACTAAACGTAATAATGACACACTTCCGAGTGAAATAGTATCAGTAATCAGAGAAAGATTGGACGGAGTAAGAAAAGAATCCAAATGAAAAGATAATAAGTTACAATTTGGTAAAGGAAAATCAAAATCCACAGCGAAAAGAAGAGTACGACACCTAGAAAGATGTCACAAATGCGGAAAATGGTCACATGGAGGTAAATGTTTAAATAATCAAACCTATTCAAATACCGAATTTGTTACTTTATGCAGAGACGGACCGTTCATATGTTTAGAAGAAAAAACACTGAATGCTCGAGGTTACGCCTATGTAGCTATGGAAAACCAATTAAACCGACTATCTTATGAATGGGATAGATCATATAACTAAGAATACTATCTCACAGGTAAGTCTGTACAGTTTTTATTTTTTTATTTTTAACCTTTTGATAATAAACGCTAATTTGTTCGCTAAAAAGTATTAAATTGGTATTGAATAAAATTAGGTTTGGCGACCGAAATTATTGATATCATACAAAAATTTATTACATCACTGCGAAATTTAACGTTTATTCTTAAGGTATAAATATCTTTAATCAATCAACCCAAAATAGTTCAAAAATTCGTCATGAGTTAAATTAGGTCTTGGAACCGAAATTACTTTACCGAAAAGAGGGGCGCATATTTTTGATAATATTTGATTGATTAAAGTGGGATAAAAAGCCAAAAAGATTTTTAATTTTATTTTTACCATGTTTTTAAAATTAATATATATATCTAAAATTAATATTGTAAACTTTGTAAATCAATATATTTAAAATTGTAAATATTTGAAAAATTAATATAAGTTTGGTGTGAATTTATAATATGAATTTTTAAATTAAGTTTGGTGTGAATTTTTAATTTTTAAAATATGAATTTTATTTTTATGCATTTTAAATTTTAAGTTAGGTGTGAATTTTTAATATTAATTTTGAATTTTATATTTAAGTTGTGTGAATTTAAAAACAAAAATTTACTTTATGTCGCTAAGTTAAAAATATGATTTTTAAAATTATTCGTAAGTTGAAGACTAGGTCTTTGAACCGAAATTGCTTTACCCGAGGGAGGGACGAGAACTTTTATTATCATTATTTTTAATCTTATTGAATTAAAATATGCCAAAAACATTAAAAAAAAAAACTTAAAAATCTTAGCTTTTAAAACAATCGCTACAAAAAGACAAATTTTAAAATTTTGTCGAAGGACGGACTAGGACATCGATCCGAAACGACCTCATCCTAAATAACAAGGGAAACAAAATTTTAAAATTAATTACTTAATTGTTTTAATTAGTATAAGATGTTTAAAAAAAAAAAATACAAACTCCGCGACTCGCGGAGTTTGAAGGGTCAAACACCGCGACTCGCGGAGCGACCAAAACCCAGAAAAAAATAAAAACGTAATCAGCTCAGTCCACACACCACAAAAACAAAAATACTGCGAAAATAACCCAAAAAAACCCGAAAAACACACAACAAATTCGCAATTTTTGACCGTTAATCATCAAATCTTTTACTAAAATCATGTTGAGAAGGATGCTATCAAGGAATTACTCAAGAAAAACGGTAAATTTCTACACCTAAACACCATTTAATCCGAAAATTAGTGTTCTTGAGCAATTTTATACCCAATTTGATTTTGATGCTTTTTAGTGTAATTATGTTTAAATTGCTTATATATTATGCTTGTATAACCTAGATTGATGCTATTTAACATGATTAGATGCCTTAAACTTCAAATTTTGAGTAATCTAGGGTTTGTGTTCTTGAGCAAATTTGGGGCTTTTTGATATAAACAGGTTATGACCGATTTTTGTCATGAATTGTTGCTAAATTAAGTAGTGTAACATGTTTAGGCAGTTAAATGATCCAAACTTTGAGCCTAAGCATGATTTTAAGAATTAAAGTGAACTTTTTCAAGTCTAAAATTCATGAACTTGATTTTTAAGAGATAATGCCATTTGAAACTTGTTTAATTGCTAGTAATGATTATTTTGACATGTTATTTGAATTGAATGCTTATGAACTTGGTGAACATTTTCGTATATGCTTATTTGAAAAAGTGTATATTTGATAAAAATGTAAAAATGAGCTATGTTTGATATAAATTGAACATGTCATTGTAATTATTTTGATTGATGATTTTGCTGACAATAATGCATATTTGGATGCACAAAAATTGTGTTTGATGTGTTTTGCAGACTGAAAGGGGTGAATCTTCATCCCAAGCTCGCAATGCTCCTACTGAGAATACGGAACAACAGGAGGTGGATAACTACTACAAACAAGATATACCTCATCCAGTCATGACATTTTCTGATATGCACTTAGAAGATTTGCACCCAAACCTGAGATTTGACAGACTTTGGATAGATTATCCAAAATACTAAAGGGGTTTGCATACTCTTCATTCTAAAGCTATTGAAGTACCTAGGGTCATAGAATGGGGACCATTAGAAGCTGTAGAATTGGCCGGGCCAATTAGGGAATTACTTACACAGAGGTATGGTAATTCTACTTTTAACAATTAGGTACGGTTATTCAACATGCGTAGACCTGTATATAAAGTATGGTGTGAAGAATTGTTGTGTAGTATAGAATTAAATGATCGGGTAGCTAGTTTAACCGATCGATCTTTTATTAGATTTTTGTTAGGAGGTTCGATGTGCCACATGTCTTTACTAGACATGGCTCAGGCTTTACGTATATATACGCCTGAGGAGCTCGCATCTGCCGATTGTAGAGGGTTGATACTAAATGGTAGAAAGATAGACGAAAATTTTGATACGCATGGTGTATGGAGTCAAATGACTAGCCATCACCGATTTAAAGGGGGAAATTACTTTTATTTAGATATAGATAGAGCTGAATTAAGAGTAATTCATAGGTTTTTAGCCAATTCGATTACACAACGAGGTAAGAACAAGGAAAAGGTAAATGAACAGGATTTGTTTTACCACATGTGTATTCGAGACCCACAAAGCGCTGTAAGTATACCTTATTGTGTGGGTTATTATTTATCAGCTATGGTTAGGGGGATGAGACCGCATAGCATAATAGGAGGTGGTATATTTATTACTTTGATTACTGAATATCTCGGTGTGGATATAAGTCGGGGGGGATTACTAATCAAAGAACCAGAACCCCGAGATACAATAGGTTTAAATGTATACCATGGTGCGAAAGTTTTGAAGAGGCGAAATAACGCCGCAGTACGATATAATGGTAGACATCCACAGGTTGAGAGAAACCAACAGCAAGGTAATGTAGGAGGGGGAAATGAAATGGCAGAAATGCAAAGGTTTATAGCTTCACAAGAGTATAAAAATGCTAGACATAGAGCATTTGAAGATTGGCAAGTTCATCAAAACCAAATCATAGCTTATTGCCAACATATAGGTAGAAACTATATTCCTACTCGATCGCCCATATTCCCTACCTGGTCTATAGAAATCCAACCACCGTATCCTACGTATAACCCAGCCGAAGCATTTTATAGCACCTATGGTTATGCATGGAACCCCTACTGGTATCAATATCATCCCTAGTCTACTTAGTTTTATTTATTTTGTAATTTGTAATGTTGATACGTTTAATACTTATGTTAATATTGTAATAGTTTTTATAATTTTCTAACTTTTATTCTTAGATTTCAATAATTTTTGAATGTGGGGTAATATACCAAACTTCAAAAATATGTATATATGTTTGCAGTTTATCTTATGTACACAACAGGGTAAAACAACGCATTTTCAAAGACTGACATTAAGTTCAGCAAAAACAACTAATTTTGATGACAAGATGCAAAATAAATGAGATATAACAACAAGACGGAATGAACAAATGATGTGCACCATTTATCATTCAACACAAACACAAATATGTTTGGAAACTTTGGTAAAATTTAATCATTTTCACACAAATCACCCTCAATAATTTAAATTGTTACTGATCTCTTGTAAATGAGGGCATTGCAAGATCTTAAGTGTGGGAAGGGGTTAAATTCTTTCGGATTTTAAAATTTTTATCTTAAATACTTGGTTACCATTAAAAATACTAGTAAAGCAGTAGTTGTATTAGAATCTAGTGCTCTCTGATAATAAAGAACAGCCCTAGTCTTATATACTGACTACCCAATTCTAGTAAAATTTTTAAAAAATTTTCAACTAAATGAACTCAAAATCATGTTTATACATATTTATGAACGATAAAACTAGGTGTTAACAACGAAATTATTGTTACCTCGGAAAGGACATAAATTGAGAAACAAACTAAAATGTTAAAATTCATTTAAAATGGAATAGAGGACAATAAAAAGGAAAATAAAAGCCAAGTATGGGAAAATTCTCCAAGTTATTCAAAACATATGTCACATATTTTTGTACAAATAACTGAAAATACTTTTGCTTTGGACTAAACTAAAAAGTTTTACCTGATTTACTGTAAGAAAGATGGATCTATACGATGAATCAATTCCATCATTAAAAGGAAGTAAAGTCTTCCGAAAAAGAAACGCGCTTCTTGATTTAGGTCAGGAAGTTGTCATCCAGACCAGCTGTAGGTTGACGAAAAATCTAGAAAAGTCATCACTAAAATCAGCAGGAAATCCACGGACCTCAGCATAAAACAGGGTCGCCAAGTGGTCAGATTTATCCTAACCATGAGAAGGATTTATCTCGTATAATGGGGGGCACCGTGCAAATTAGCTTGATAAGACTAATGAATCAGATCCCCAGAAAGGATAATCTCCTTAAAGATTAAAAATCAGCTTTTAAGACTGATATTACTCAATCCTTGAGATTGACCTTAAAGATTGAGAATTACAAACTCATGAAATTCGATAATATCTAAACTTGAGCTTGAACGAGAAAATATTTTGATCAAAATTATAAACCGATTTGTTTTTTGAAAAACCATTTTCAATGCGTTCATTACCATTGAACGTAAAATCCTAGGAATTTACCTGGAATTCATTAGGTCACCTGAACCAAATCGGGTGTCAACCGTAAGAACGGTGGTTGCATAGCATGGTCGGAGACAGGACCTTGTGCCAGACCGAAAAATCATAAGGGTGAGCTTTACTATTGCTCCTACCAAGGATAGTAATTGCGTCCGACACGTTATAGACCATAATTAAAAGCATGTCAGGGGACATTGCCTTAACAGTTGCTTGTTCAACGCTTTCCTTTACAACCGGACGGTAGTTTACCGAAAGGTAATATACGGGACAAGTAAACTGGACGTGTTGCTTTCCAAATACAAGGTTAGCAAGTGGGTGACACAAAACTGCAAGTTTTGAGCTAAAATTTTCAAATCTGAAACCCACCAAACCCACAAAAATAATTTGCAAACACCGGTGAAGGGTTATTCCGGAAAACTTATCTAGGGTAAAAACTAGATTTAATTTTCAAAAGATCAAATGTTTTTATAAAGATCCAATTTCCTTAATGGATCTAAATTTTTATAGTCATGTGGGACTGTAAACCATATCGTTACTACCATTGTTTATACCGCCGTATAGAAATCACAGATGTACAAAGTGTGAAGAATAAAGAAGTGATTCTAGTATTTGAAGACGATATTGCTTGAGGACAAGCAACGCTCAAGTGTGGGAATATTTGATAATGCTAAAAACGAACATATATTTCATAGCATTATTCCCCAAGAAAGAGAAGCTTTTAGTTGCAAATGTTCTATTTACAAGTGATATTCGTTTAAATATTAAAAGGTGAAGACAAAAGACAGATTCGACGAATTGAAGACGCAAACGACCAAAAAGCTCAAAAGTACAAAATACAATCAAAGAGGTTCCAATTATTGATAAGAAACGTCTCGAAATTACAAGAGTACAAGATTCAAAACGCAAAGTACAAGATATTAAATTGTACTCAAGGACGTTCGAAAATCCGGAACCGGGACCAGAGTCAACTCTCAACGCTCGACGCAACGGACTAAAAATTACAAGTTAACTATGTATATAAATATAATATAATATATAATTAATTCTTAAAATTAATATATATATTATAATATATTTATAAAACGTCGACAAATTAAAAGACAAACCTTTGTGAGCTGGAATTACGAACTCCGCGAGTTGCGGAGTATGGAGGCCAAAAATGCCGCGACTCGCGGAGCAGCCAAATACGAAAATCCCTATAAAACCCAACGAATTCTGATCATTTTTATCATCCAATATATCCATCCATCTATCTATACGTAAATATATATATATATATATAATTTATATTTTAATTTTAATTTTAATTTTAAATCCTAATAATAAGGGTATGTTAGCGAATGTTGTAAGGGTGTAAGTTGAAATTCTGTCCGTGTAACGCTACGCTTTATGTTCAACCTTTTTAATTTAATGTCTCGTAGCTAAGTTATTATTATGCTTATTTAATCCGAAGTAATCATGATGTTGGGCTAATTACTAAAATTGGGTAATTGGGCTTTGTACCATAATTGGGGTTTGGACAAAAGAACGACACTTGTGGAAATTAGACTATGGGCTATTAATGGGCTTTATATTTGTTTAACTAAATGATAGTTTGTTAATGTTAATATAAAGATTTACAATTGAGCATCCCTATAAATAACCATTTACACTCGATCGGACACGATGGGCGGGGTATTTATATGTACGAATAATCGTTCATTTAACCGGAAACGGGAATGGATTAATAGCCACTAGAATTATTAAAACAGGGGTGAAATTATGTACAAGGACACTTGGCATAATTGATAACAGAGTATTAAAACCTTGGGTTACACGCAGTCGATAACCTGGTGTAATTATTAAACAAAGTATTAAAATCTTGTTACAGTTTAAGTCCCCAATTAGTTGAAATATTTGACTTCGGGTATAAGGATAATTTGACGAGGACACTCGCACTTTATATTTATGACTGATGGACTGTTATGGACAAAAACCATACGGACATATTAAATAATCCAGGACAAAGGACAATTAACCCATGGGCATAAAACTAAAATCAACACGTCAAACATCATGATTACGGAAGTTTAAATAAGCATAATTCTTTTATTTCATATTTAATTTCCTTTATTTCATATTTAATTGCACTTTTAATTATAGCACTTTTATTTATTGTTATTGTATTTAATTGCACTTTTAATTATCGTACCTTTTAATTATCGCAAGTTTATTTTATCGCACTTTTATTATTCGTAATTTCATTATCGTTATTTACTTTACACTTTAAATTAAGTCTTTTATTTAATATTTTACATTTAGTTTTAACTGCGACTGAAGAATTAAAATCGACAAACCGGTCATTAAACGGTAAAAATCCTCCTTTATAATAATAATATTACTTATATATATATTTGTATTTTTATAAAAGTAAACTAATATAGCGTTAAGCTTTGTTTAAAGATTTTCCCTGTGGAACGAACCGGACTTACTAAAAACTACACTACTGTACGATTAGGTACACTGCCTATAAGTGTTGTAGCAAGGTTTAAGTATATCCATTCTCTAAATAAATAAATATCTTGTGTAAAATTGTATCGTATTTAATAGTATTTTATACCCCTTAGCTTTAACTATCAATGACAATGGGAACATGGTTGAGAATTGTGAATCAAGAAGGCAATCATATAGGTTAACGTATCTTTACTGATCAATTCTGATGTTTTTATTATTAGCAGTGTGGGATATTATGCATCTTATTGTGATCTGTGCAATTTGTGTTATTGCACTTTTGTGTATTATGCATCTTGTATGTGCTGACCATCTGTTGTATGTGTATTTATGCATCTTGTATGTGCTGCTGCACTTTTGTACAGGCAAAAGCATATTACACAACACCATTATCAACATGTTTTTTTTTGTATGTCCAATTCTATATTTTAAATGTTGTTTACATACGGTTTACCAGTATAAGCATATCCCCTTTTTTTATGATGTTCACAATGGTGTTGTGTAATCGTGTGAACCGTTTTGTTATTTTGTAGAGTTGAATGGTTGTGTTATAGAATCAATCAAAGCAAGTGTGTCGTGTTATAGTGTTATTATATGATGAGTTGTTACAGCAAAACAATTGAAAACAATTGCTTAGAAGCTACACGTACAGGGACTATCCCACAAACAACCCAGCAAACATCAAAAGTTCCAATGTAGTTCATAGATTCAATTATATATTCATTTAGTTCTATATAGTTAAAACAAGATTTTCACAGATGCTCTGATATAATACGATTACAAACAACAACAACAACAACAACAACAACAACAACAACAACAACAACAACAACAACAACAACAACAACAACAACAACAACAACAACAACAACAACCACCACATGTATTAAATTAACAACAACAACAACAACAACAAAGAAAAAGAACCTTAGATTGATTACGATTACTACAGCTGAATGAATATTGACGTGAAGATGATGATGAATGAATAGATAAAACTTAAAAGCTATGAATGAATGAATAGATAAATCTAAAAAGCTTGTACGTTCATATTATTTTTTAAAGATTTTTTGGTGATTTATATAAGTTAATAGTTAGAGATATTTATAGTATAGTTAATTTTATATTATAATTATAAGTATAGTTATCTCTGAGAAAAATACTCCTTCCTAATTCAAATTGAATTTATTCCTAACAAGCTCCCTATTAATTTGCTAAGGGCTGTTAGATTTATCATTAAATCAGACGTCCTTCATTACTAATTAGATGTGTTCGACTAATTAGACGTGTCTCCTGTTATCTTATTTAGATGTGTGACAATTAGACGTGTTCTTTATGTTTAATTAGACGTGTTCTTGGTAACTTATTAGACTTGTTCTCAATTAGGCGTGTTCCTATTAGACGTGTTCTCAATTAGAAGTGTTCGTGGTAAAGCTAATTAGACGTGTTCTCAAATGGACGTGTTATATTTAGTTAGACGTGTTACATATTTCTAATTAGACGTGTCACATCTATTAGTTAGATGTGTTCTGTTTTTTTAAATTGTAAAGTTAATTAGACGTGTCCCCTTTGTTTAATTAGATGTGTTCCTTCTATTATTTAGACGTGTTCCATTTATTTATTTATTTTAAAGTTAATTAGACGTGTTCCATATGTTTAATTAGACGTGTTATTTGGTGAACACATCTAAATGATGGGCACCAAATGAGCCGAAATGTAGTTGTGTTTGCTGCCTCAGTGGTCCATGCTTATTATACCATATGGTAGTGGCTATAACTTTGCAATCGTTTCACCATTTTTGGCTTTTTATTCTTATCTTAAACAAGTAGTCTGATCTCGAAGTTGAGATCTCGAAGTTGAGAGTAGTTTTATTATTATTTTAGAATTATGTTAATGAAAAGACATAAGTTTGACTAAAAAGTTATACTTCTAAAAAAAATTAATTTGTACCCATTTTTGGATTTGTTTTAAAATGTTGGTAAAATTTTTAAGTGATTAATCACTTCCCTCCCCACACTTAGATTATGCGATGTCCTCATTTGCATGTATAATTTAAAATAGGTATAAATGAAAGACATAATTGTAAATAAGAGAAACAGTGATGTTACTTGATTGTAGGATCGTAGGATAATTGCAGAATTGATATCTTTGGAATCGAGATAGAAACTTAACAGAAATCGTTAAACAATAAAATAACACAAACATCACTTTTATTAATAACTTTAACACTTTAATACTTATGAGCTATATTGCTCTTACATTCATAATTAACAATTAAATTTAAGCAAAACATATAAAAACAAAACAAAATCCTAATAAGACATATAGGGATAGGTAGTTTTGATTATAGAGTCGGTTGCGCGACTCGTTCTTGTAACGGGATTACTCCTTAGGCTTATTCTCCCCACTCTTGTTTCTTTCTATTTCATTTAACTTCTTAATTTTCTCTAAGAAACTCAATATGGTATCAAGACCTTTACGAAAAGAAATTTCAAATTTAACATTTAAATCATGGATTTGCCTCCTCACTTCTTCACTAATCTTATATTGTTCTTTCAAAAATTTCATCATTACTTTTTCAATAGTAAACTCATCATCATCCTCTTTATCAACTTTAATCATTTTCACATTTGTTCTCTGAACTCTAGCTCTAGGCACTAATGGAATGGACTCAACAAGCGCACCGTAAAAAATAACCAGAGTATTGTTTTCATAGTAAATAGTTGCTCGAGCGGTAGCTAGAAACGGAGATCCCATAAGTAACGGAGTGATAGGATCTTCTTCCATGTCCATGACCACAAAATTAACTTTGTAAAAAGCATAACCAACAACGACTTCATCTTCATTAACGATTCCCACCGGTTTTTGCAAACGGTTATCGGAAAAGCAAACAATCCCTTGGATATGATCTAGAAATGGCAATCCTAAGCGATTGTAGACAGAAAACGGCATAACGTTAATGCTAGAACCAGTATCGGCTAATCCTACGATAGGAATGGGAACACAAATTAAGCAAGGAATATGAAACTCTCCTGGATCGGAACAAACAATGGGAAACTGAGGGTTTTCAGGTAGAGCTACTGCATTAACTTCAAAAGAATAAAAAGGGCGAAAAACCTTCTTTTTCTCGTTCCTTCAATTTTTTCATGAGTTCAGGTAACCAATCCTCATCGAAAATACACTCGGTTTTTTCACTAGACACGTCATCATTTTCACGTGCTTTGTCATCTACTTTTTCCTCATCAAACAACTCACGCATAAAAATAACCTCATCACGATCAAGACTTTTAACCCTAGCATCTTTGGACTTATCTTCATCACTAACAGTTAATTTCTTAATTCTTGATCATATTCTTCTTCTACCATTTCAAATTCCCACAGATATCTGAAACCAAGTTCATAAACATCAACCCTATTCACCTCTCTCACCACGTTAACTTTCTCAAAACGAACCTCCTTCGATTTTTCAGATCCAGCTGGAACTTTTCTGTCGACAAGTTGAAACAACTTAGTAACATTTCTTTTTAAGTTTTGAATGGATGCTTAATGATTATTTTGCACTTGGGAAAGTTGAGCTTTTATGTTATCATTAGCTTCATTTTGATTCTTGATGAAAGTTAGGATGCTTTCTTCAAGATTGGATTTCTTTTTGGATTGAACATTAGGAGACGAATTTGGAATGAAGGGCGCTCTAACGGGATAGAAACCAGGTAGATTTCATAAAAGAGTTTATGGACTTATCCAGAAAAAAAGAAATAAAGATCTTCATCATGACGGGAGAAAGGGGGGCTTCCTTGTGCTATGACCTTCGTTACGGTCAAGTAATCTTTGTCTACTATTTGGGGAGTTAGAAAGGCTCCTAAGAGGTTGATAATGCCTGAGTGATGGTCTTTATTCAAGTCTGTTGACCCCTAAGAAAGATGGAGGCCTTTATTAGGAAATGGTGCATTATAGTTAATACGATAGTTTGGATTTCCTCCTTGAAATTGATTCACATATGAAACGTTCTCGACCCGCTCCATAATAAGACTAGCAACACAATCTTTCGTAGCATGAGGACCTTGGCATTTTTCACACCCTACCTTGATTACATGCATCTCTTTAGTTAGCTTTTCTATTTGTCTTCCTAAATTACCCAACCGCGCATTCATAGCCTTACTCATATCCTTAGAATCATAACTAGCAGATTTGATAGAACGGGAGATATCTAAGTCTTGATGCCATTCATGGGAATGAGCAGCTAACTTATTAATCAATGATTCAGCTTCTTCGGCAGTTTTACTCATGATATTACCTCCGGGAAAAGTATCAATCTCTCTTCTTGTAGCTATGTCACAACATTTATAGAAAGTAGTTACCTTTTTAAATGTAGTCAAACCATGTTGTGGACATCCCCTAAGCAATTGACCAAATCTAACCCAAGCTGAGTAAAGTCTCTCATTAGATTTCTGACAAAAATTAGCAATTTCAGTTTGAAGGGTGACAGTTTTGGATGCGGGAAAGAAACGAGTTAAAAACTTTTCAACCATAGTATCCCAACTAGTGATATCTCCTTTGGGCGACGAATTTAACCACTCTTTAGCTTCATCTTTTAACGACCATGGAAATAAATGAAGATAAATTTTATTACTTTCAACATTAGAGATATTAATTAACAGATTGCAAATATCCTTGAAATTTCGAATGTGCGCATTAGCATCTTCTTTTACAGTACCCCTAAATTGGTTATCTTTAAGCAAGAGAAAGATAGGACCCTTAATATCAAAATTTTCAGTTATAGTCGATTGAGTAATGGTGTGACCTAATCCTTCCCGACATGCTTTCATTAACGCTTCCATTGAATTTTCGGTAGTCATTTGAATGTCTGAATCAAAAAGAGATCCCAAATTATTAGAATCAGGATTAGTAGGTGGACTAGATAATGGACTATCTTTAGTTTAAGAAGTGTTTCCTTTATCGAAGTTTAATTTCCTAACAATATTCGGTTCTTTAGAATGTTTAAATAACATATGGGGATCGTGTAACATATCCTCTAGAATGAGATTCTTGGATCGGGTATTCATGTGATCTAACATCTTTAAAAGAAAAGTTTTAGGAGAAAACTCTTTAGACCATAGGTTATGAAGACAATTTGATTTTAATCTTAATATAATCCTTGTACTTGTTATTGATCTTATATTTATGAGAATATATGGAACATATATTAGTATATAATTTAAATTAATAAATATAATAATACATATTAATGACATAACTATAAATATTAAATACCAACTTTTATCGCATAACAACGAACAATCAAACATAAATTAGCCTATTGAATCTTTCAATACTTAAGTGACCATCAACGTCTAGGTTCGAGCAGGAGCCTCTAAATCGGAACCCCGACAACCCTCCCCTAAAGTGAAGACCGTCATCACCCGTTTTCAAGAAATATCAATAACCAAAATATATTCAATTTCCGTATATACCGCGCTCCCGGGCAGCTGCGCCAAAAAGTTGATGTGCAAAAGTGTGCAGTGCTTAAATTGATTTTTCAAACTTTTAAATTTATATAACCTTTTAATTCACTTTTAACACCCTAACGAGCAACAAGACCCGATCAGGTGTAGTATTTTAGGTTATCGTCCTAAGAGAGTGTAGATGCGTTTTTAAGTTGGTTTATTATATAGCTTAGTTCTTAATAAAGAACTAAAGATTGATTTTTATGTGTTTTTAGGTTTAGGGTTGTTGATTCTTATATCTTAGGAAAGAGGATTTAAAATACGTTTTTAATGAATAACAAATAACAAATGCTTAATCAAAGATAAAGAATCAAATAAAGAATAAAAGTTGCTACAAGAACGAGTAACTTCTAAGGGAATCATATTAGGCAAGTTTCATGACTTATATTAACACTAATCAAGATAATAATCATAGAACAACTATTATCCCTAAAGCAGGTTAAGACAAGTGTTGCATATCATTCAATATGTAGGACTTAAAGCAAATGCTAGACACGTGATGTTCATGACTAACATCTCAATTCTTAGTGTTCAATTCAATTACATGATACATATCATTCTTATGATGAGGATTAATATGCAAATAGATTGACAACTTATATAAACTATTAAACATCAAGTAGATCAACTCAAGTTACTAGCTGAAAGCTAATCACTGCATAGTTCTCATGTAATCATTAATTAAACACATCCAAACAGAGGATCTTCGACTAAGCCTAAAAATATTAAACTCTATTATATAAGTGTAATTTAAATTTAACAGATTTATCACTAACCATGTTGTTTAACTTAATTGCATACAATCCAATTTAACAAGTTTGATTGACTAGATCTAAACAAGTAGCATGAATTGAATAATAGATTGTTGGATTAAGTCCTAATCAATCCTAAAATCAGGTTATTTAATCATTAAGCATGGTAAACAAGCATATAAAAACATATCAGATTCAAAACAATTTAAATAATAATCACAGAAACTCAATTTATACAAATCTGGAAAAACCAGAAACTGCACAGAATGAAGCACGAAGCCGGCGGCTTTGTTCCAATCAAGCCGGCGGCTTGAACAGGTGAAGCCGAGGGCTTCATCTGATTCTCAGACAAAGTTAGTTTTCGTCCACGTAACTACTATGAACGTCTAGTTCATAATGGTAGACGAACAGATAGTAAAAACAGTAAATAAAACGCGATAATAAAGATAAATTGATAAAGACATGTACCTTAAAAGGTAAATTGAAAAATAACTTTTATTGATAACTTGAGTACAACTTGAATTGAAACCCTAAAGCTAAGGGTTTTTGTTTTTTAGTGAAAACCCTAAGAGAAAACGAAAGGTACCTCTAAAACTGAAACAAAAGGCCTATATTTATAGTTTTCAAAATTGCGGCCGAAGCCGGCGGCTTCAATGTGAAGCCGGCTGCTTCACTTGGTCGGTTACTTCTTTCTCAAGTTTAATGTAGTCATCAAGTTGGAAAATGCGTATCTGCCTTAGGCCAAGCCGGCGGCTTCAGTGTCAAGCCGGCTGCTTCACTAATCTGCAATTTTTTTTAGTTCCCTTTTAAATTTTCTTGGGCTTTAACTACATGAAACTGACTTAAGCCGGCTGCTTCAATTGTAAGCCGGCAGCTTTATTGCTATTTCTCGAATTCTGGTGCTTTCTGCAATGTTCTAGAACTTTCTGAGCTTTAATCACCAAGTCGACGGCTTCAAGCCTTCATGTCGGCGGCTTCATATATTTATTTGTAGTTTTTTTAACTGTTTTGATCATGTTTAATTCATAACTTAAATGTAACAACCCGACTTTGAAATGTCCCGTTCATATTGATTATAAACATTTTATATTAATTGGTTTCTTTGCGAGGTTTTGACCTCTATATGAGACGTTTTTCAAAGACTGCATTCGTTTTTAAAACAAACCATAACCTTTATTTTATCAATAAAGGTTTAAAAGTATTAAGTAGATCATCAAATAATGATAATCTAAAATATACCGGTTACACACGACCATTATATAATGGTTTACAATAATAATATGTTACATCAAAATAAGTTCTTGAATGCAGTTTTTAAACAATATCATACAAGCATGGACTCCAAATCTTGTCCTTAATTTAGTATGGAACAGCGGAAGCTCTTAATAATCACCTGAGAATAAACATGCTTAAAACGTCAACAAAAATGTTGGTGAGTTATAGGTTTAACCTATATATTTATCAATCGTATTAATAGACCACACGATTTCATTTTTCATACACATCTCATATCAGGCATTTCGCAAACTGCATAGAGATAAAAATCATTCATATGGTGAACACCTGATAACCAACATTAACAAGATGCATATAGAATATCCCCATCATTCCGGGACATCCATCGGACATGATAAATTCGACGTACTAAAGCATCCGCAACATGGATGGGGTTTGTTGAGCCCAATAGATCTACCTTTAGGATTTACGTCAATTAGGGTATCTGTTCCCTAATTCTTAGATTACCAGATTAAAAAGGGCATATTCGGTTTAATAATTCAACCATAGAATGTAATTTTACGCACTTGTGTCTATTTTGTAAAACATTTATAAAACTGCATGTATTCTCATCCCAAAAATATTAGATTTTAAAAGTGGGACTATATCTCACTTTCACAGATTTTTACTTCGTCGGAATATAAGACTTGGCCACGGATCGATTCACGAACCTATAACAAATATATACATATATATCAAAGTATGATCGAAATATATTCACAACAATTTTTATTACGTTTTAATGATTTAAGTTTATTAAGTTAGCGGTCCAACGTTAGTAATCTACAACTAGTTGTCCACAGTTAGATGTACAGAAATAAATCAATATATAATATCTCGAATCAATCCACAACCCAGTGTATACAAGTCTAAGGCTAGATCACAACTCAAAGTATATATATTATTTTGGAATCAACCTCAACCCTGTATAGCTAACTCAAGCATTACTACATATAGAGTATCTATGGTTGTTCCAAATAATATATATAGATGGGTCGATATGATATGTCAAAACATTGTATACGTGTCTAAGGTCTATCAAGGTTACATAATACGTTAGAGTACATGTATAATACAATATAAGTTAGTTAAGTTATGGTTAGTCTAGATTTGATACAAAATTTTCGTAGCTAAAACTAGTAAATTTATCCAATTTTGTTCTACCCATAACTTCTTCGTTTTAAATCCGTTTTGAGTGATTCAAGTTGCTATGGTTTCATAATGAACTGAAATTTATGAAAATAAACAGAGAAAGTATAAGTTTATAGTCGGAAATATAGGTTACAATTCATTTTTGTAAGAGGTAGTCATTTCAGTTGAAAGAACGACGTCTTGATGACCATTTTGAAAAGCATACTTCAACTTTGAGTTTAACCTTGATTTTTGGATATAGTTTCATGTTCATAAGAAAAACTATTTTCCCAGAAGGACAACTTTTAAATCAAAGTTTATCATAGTTTTTAATTATCTAACCCAAAACAACCCGCGGTGTTACTACGACGGCGTATTTCCAGTTTTACGGTGTTCTTCGTGTTTCCAGGTTTTAAATCATTAAGTTAGCATATCATATAGATATAGAACATGTTTTTAGTTGATTTTAAAAGTTAATTTAGAAGGATTAACTTTGTTTGAGAACAAGTTTAGAATTAACTAAACTATGTTCTAGTGATTACAATTTTAAATCTTCGAATAAGATAGTTATATATATATATATATATATATATATATATATATATATATATATATATATATATATATATATGAATCGAATGATGTTATGAACATCGTTACTACCTTATGTTTAGTAGGTAAACCTACTGGAAGTGACAAAAATTGATCTAGCTTCAAAGGATCTTAGATGGCTTGAAAGTTCTTGAAGTAGAATCATGACATAAAAACAAGTTCAAGTAAGATTTTTACTCGAATTAAGATAGTTTATAGTTATAGAAATCGAATCAAAGTTTGAATATGAATATTACCTTGAATTAGAATGATAACCTACTGTAAATAACAGAGGTTTCTTGATATTAGATGATTACTTGGAATGGATTAGAAAGCTTGGAAGTAAACTTGTAAACTTGAAAGTATTCTTGATTTTATGAAACTAGAACTTATAGAATTTATGAAGAACACTTAGAACTTGAAGATAAAACTTGAGAGAGATCAATTAGATGAATAAAATTGAAGAATGAAAGTGTTTGTAGGTGTTTTTGGTCATTGGTATATGGATTAGATATAAAGGATGTGTAAGTTTGTTTTCATGTAAATAATTCATGAATGATTTATAATATTTTTGTAATTTTGTGAGATATTTCATGCTAGTTTCCAAATGATGGTTCCTACATGTTTAGGTGACTCACAAGGGCTGCTAAAAGCTGATCATTGAAGAGTATATACCAATAGTAAATACATCTAGAAGCTGTGTATTGTATTAGTACGAATACGGGTGCATACGAGTAGAATTGTTGATGAAAATGAATGAGGATGTAATTGTAAGCATGTTAAGTAGAAGTACTTTGATATGTGTCTTGAAGTCTTTCAAAAGTGTACAAATACATCTTAATACACTACATGTATATACATTTTAACTGAGTCGTTAAGTCATCGTTAGTCGTTACATGTAAGTGTTGTTTTGAAACCTTTAAGTTAACGATCTCATTTAATGTTGTTAACCCATTATTTATTATATCTAATGAGATGTTAAATTATTACATTATCATGATATTATGATGTATGAATATATCTTAATATGATATATATACATTAAAACGTCGTTACAACGATAATCGTTACATATATGTCTCGTTTCAAAATCCTTAAGTTAGTAGTCTTGTTTTTACATATGTAGTTCATTTTTAACACACTTAATGATATACTTAATTATCATTTTATCATGTTAAACATAGTGTATCAATATCTTAATATGATTCATATGTATTTAGTAAGACGTTGTTATAACGATAATTGTTATATATATCGTTTCGAGTTTCTTAATTCAATAATCTCATTTTTATGTATATCACTCATTGTTAATACACTTAGTAAGATACTTACTTATCATAATCTCATGTTAACCATATATATATATCCATATATATATATCATCTTGTAGTTTTTACAAGTTTTTAACTTTCGTGAATCGCCGGTCAACTTGGGTGGTCAATTGTCTACATGAAACTCATTTCAAAGAATCAAGTCTTAACAAGTTTGATTGCTTAACATATTGGAAACATTTAATCATGAAAATAAAGTTTTCAATTAATATATAAACATGGAAAAGTTCGGGTCACTACAGTATCTACCCGTTAAATAAATTTCGTCCTGAAATTTTAAGCTGTTGAGGGTGTTGACGCATCTTCTGGAAATAGGTGATGGTATTTCAGCTTCATCTGATCTTCATGCTCCCAGGTGAACTCAGGTCCTCTATGAGCATTCCATCGAACCTTAACAATTGGTATCTTGTTTTGCTTGAGTCTTTTAATCTCACGATCCATTATTTCGACGGGTTCTTCAATGACTTCTAGTTTTTCGTTAATTGTAATCTCGTCTAATGGAATGGTGAGATCTTCTTTAGCAAAACATTTCTGCAAATTCGAGACGTGAAAGGTGTTATGTACTGCCGCGAGTTGTTGTGGTAACTCAAGTCGGTAAGCTACTGGTCCGACACGATTAATAATTTTGAATGGTCCAATGTACCTTGGATTTAGTTTCCCTCATTTACCAAATCGAACAACGCCTTTCCAAGGTGAAACCTTAAGCATGAGCATCTCTTCAATTTCAAATTCTATGTCTTTTCTTTTAATGTCCGCGTAGCTCTTTTGTCGACTTTGGGCGGTTTTCAACCGTTGTTGAATTTGGATGATCTTCTCGGTAGTTTCTTGAATTATCTCTGGACCCGTAATCTGTCTATCCCCCACTTCGTTCCAAAAAATCGGAGACCTGCACTTTCTACCATAAAGTGCTTGAAACGGCACCATCTCAATACTCGAATAGTAACTGTTGTTGTAGGAAAATTCTGCTAGTGGTAGATGTCGATCCCAACTATTTCCAAAATCAATAACACATGCTCGTAGCATGTCTTCAAGGGTTTGTATCGTCCTTTCGCTCTGCCCATCGGTTTGTGGATGATAGGCAGTACTCATGTCTAGACGAGTTCCCAATGCTTACTGTAATGTCTGCTAAAACCTTGAAACAAATCTGCCATCCCTATCAGTGATAATAGAGATTGGTATTCCATGTCCGGAGACAACTTCCTTCAAGTATAGTCGCGCCAACTTTTCCATTTTATCATTTTCTCTCTTTGGCAAAAAGTGTGCTGACTTGGTGAGACGATCGACTATTACCCAAATAGTATCATAACCACTTGCAGTTCTTGGCAATTTAGTAATGAAATCCATGGTAATGTTTTTCCAATTCCATTCCGAGATTTCAGGTTGTTGAAGTAGACCTGATGGTTTCTAATGTTCAGCTTTGACCTTAGAACACGTCAAACATTCTCCTACGTATTTAGCAATATCGGCTTTCATACCCGACCACCAAAAGTGTTTCTTGAGATCTTTGTACATCTTTTCCGCTCCAGGATGTATTAAATATCTGGTTTTATGTGCTTCCTTAAGTACCATTTCTCTCACATCTCTAAACTTTGGTACCTAAATTCTTTCAGCCCTATATCGGGTTCCATCGTCCCGAATATTTTGATGTTTCTCCGATCCTTTGGGTATTTCATTCTTCAACTTTCCTTCTTTTACAACTCCCTGTTGTGCCTCCTTTATTTGAGTAGTAAGGTTAGTACGAATAATTATATTCATAGCTTTTACTCGAATAGGTTCCCTATCCTTTCTGCTCAAAGCGTCGGCTACCACATTTGCCTTCCTCGGGAGGTAACGAATCTCAAAGTCGTAATCATTTAACAATTCAATCCACCTACGCTGCCTCATGTTCAGTTGTTTCTGATTAAGTATATGTCGGAGACTTTTGTGGTCGGTATATATAATACTTCTAACCCCATATATGTAGTGCCTCCAAGTCTTTAATGCAAAAACAACATCACCCAATTCCAAATCATGAGTCGTATAATTTTGCTCGTGAATCTTCAATTATCTAGATGCATAAGCAATTACCTTCATTCGTTGCATTAATACACAACCGAGACCTTGCTTTGAAGCGTCACAATATATCACAAAATCATCATTCCCTTCAGGCAATGACAATATAGGTGATGTAGTTAACTTTTTCTTCAACAATTGAAACGCTTTCTCTTGTTCATCCATCCATTCAAACTTTTTCCTTTATGCGTTAATGCAGTCAAGGGTTTTGCTATTTTGGAAAAATCTTGGATGAATCTTCTGTAGTAACCAGCCAATCCTAAAAATTGACGTATATGCTTCAGAGTTTTTGGGGTTTCCCAGTTTTCAATGGTTTCAATCTTTGCCGGATCAACCTGAATACCTTCTTTGTTCACTATGTGACCGAGGAATTGAACTTATTTCAACCAAAATGCACACTTTGAAAACCTAGCGTACAATTTTTCCTTCCTCAATAGTTCTAACACCTTTCTCAAATGTTCATCGTGCTCTTGATCATTCTTTGAGTAAATAAGTATGTCATTGATGAAAACAATGATAAACTTGTCAAGATATGGTCCACACACTCGGTTCATGAGGTCCATGAACACAGCTGGTGCATTAGTTAATCCAAACGGCATAACCATAAACTCATAATGACCGTAACATGTCCTAAAAGCAGTCTTCGGAATATCATCTTCCTTCACCCGCATTTGATGATATCCAGAATGTAAATCGATCTTCGAATAAACCGACGAGCCTTGTAGTTAATCAAATAAGTCATTGATTCTTGGTAATGGATAACGGTTCTTGATGGTAATTTTGTTCAACACACTGTAGTCGATACACAACCTAAATGTACCATCCTTCCTTTTGACAAACAGAACAGGAGCTCCCCATGGTTATGTGTTTGGTCGAATAAAACCACGCTCTAAAAGTTCTTGTAATTGGCTTTGGAGTTCCTTCATTTTGCTGGGTGTGAGTCTGTATGGAGCACTAGCTATTGGTGCAGCTCCTGGTACAAGGTCTATTTGAAATTCAACGGATCGGTGTGGAGGTAGTCCCGGTAATTCTTTCAAAAATACATCGGGAAATTCTTTTGCGATGGGAACATCATTGATGTTCTTTTCTTCGGAATTGACTTTCTCGACGTGTGCTAGCACAGTATAACAACCTTTTCTTATTAGTTTTTACGCCTTCAGGTTACTAATAAGATTTAACTTCGCGTTGCTCTTTTCTCCGTACACCATTAAGGGTTTTCCTTCTTCTCGTACAATGCGAATTACATTTTTGTAACATACGATCTCTGCCCTCTCCTTTTTCAACCAGTCCATGCCAATTATCACATCAAAACTCCCTAACTCTACTGGTATCAAGTCAATCTTAAATGTTTCGCTAACCAGTTTAATTTCTCGATTCTTTCATATTTTATCTGCTGAAATTAATTTACCGTTTGCTAATTCGAGTAAAAATTTGTTATCCATAGGTGTCAATGGATCACTTAATTTAGCACAAAAATCTTTACTCATATAGCTTCTATCCACACTCGAATCAAATAAAACATAAGCAGGTTTATTGTCAATAAGAAATGTACCCGTAACAAGCTCTGGGTCTTCCTGCGCTTCTGCCGTATTAATATTAAAAACTCTTCTGCGGCCCTGCCCATTAGTATTCCCCTGATTCAGGCAATTTCTTTTAATGTGGCCCGGTTTTTCCACATCCAAAACAAACTACGGCGGCATTATTTGTTCCGACATTATTTGTTCTTTTAATTCTATCATTCTTTGGTCCGTAGACCTCACACTTCGCCGCACCATGGACTTTTCTATTACACTTGGTGCAAAGTGTTGTGTAGAACACATTCAGATGGTACTCTTCACACCTTTGACATGGCTGTTTCTGCTATTTGTTGTTATTGAAATGGTTGTTGTTGCGATTGTTATTATTGTTGGGATGGTTGTTGTTGCATCTGTTGTTGCGAAAATTGGTGCGATTGTAGTTGTGATTGTTGTGTTGATTGTTGAAATTGTGACCCTTGTCACTGGTTTCTTCCCACTTTCTCTTGACTTGCTTTGTTTTGGCCTCTTCGGCCGCCTGCTCCTTAATTCTTTCCTCAATCTGGTTTATGAGTTTGTGAGCCATTCGACTTGCCTTTTGTATGGAGGCGGGCTCGTGTGAACTCACATCTTCTTGAATCCTTTCTGGTAACCCTTTTACAAATGCGTCAATTTTCTCTTCTTCATCTTCAAACGCTCTTGGACACAATAAGCACAACTCTGTGAATCGTCGTTCGTATGTGGTAATATCGAATCCTTGTGTTTGTAACCCTTTTAGCTCTACACTGAGCTTATTGACCTCGTTTCTGGGACGGTACTGCTCAGTCATCAGGTGTTTGAATGCTGACCACAGTAATGCGTAAGCAGCATCTTGTCCTACCTGCTCAAGATAGGTGTTCCACCACGTTAATGCAGTACATGTGAAGGTATACGTAGCATACTATACTTTATCTTCTTCAGTACATTTACTTATGGAAAACACCGATTCAACCTTCTCGGTCCACCGTTTCAATCTGATTGGTCCCTCGGTTCCATCGAATTCTAGAGTTTTGCAAGTAGTGAATTCTTTGTAGGAGCATCATACATAATTTCTTGTGGCGTTATTTGCATTGCTAGATTCAGAGTTATTGTTGTTGTTTTGCATTGTAGCCTGTACTGCGGCTATGTTTGCTGCAAGGAAAACACGGAAGTCTTCCTCACTCATATTCATGGTGTGTCGAGTCGTCGGTGCCATTTCCTTCAAAAATAGCCAAAAGAATTATGTTAATCATATAGAATTTAAGAGTAGTCAATAGTATTTCGTAGCATAATATAAACTTATTTATAAAAGCTTTTTCTTCATATTAGCGTTTTTTGGGTACTACCTACCCGTTAAGTTCATACTTAGTAGCTAATATACAATTAAACTACTACAATTCTATATGAAAAACTGATCATAATATTTCGCGTTCAAACTTTTATACAATATTTTACAAACTTACAATACCGCTATTTTACATATAGCATGAAATATAGCACACAATAACTTTGATACTAGGCAGTTGTGAAGATAGTTCTAGTTAATACGCAAGTCGTTCAGTAAAGGGCAATAAAGACACGTAATTCATAGGTCCAGAAACAAGTCATGCATTCTGATTTTATTAATACTATCTCCCATCCTTGGTCTTGTGGAACATAACCATTGTGGCCGTTGATAAGACATCATGTAGTAACGTTTTCAAAAGGATGGGGGTTACGTAATGAAAGGACCCATCCTAATCCATCTGGACGAATACATTACATTTGGTTACATCGCGAGGTACTTGACCTCTATATGATACATTTTACAAACATTACATCGAAAGTTGACGGCATGCATACCATTTCATAATATATCCAACTATAATTGACTTAGTAATAATCTTGATGAACTCAACGACTCGAATGCAACGTCTTTTGAAATATGTCATGAATGACTCCAAGTAATATCTCTAATATGAGCAAATGCACAGTGGAAGATTTCTTTCATACCTGAGAATAAACATGCTTTAAAGTGTCAACCAAAAGGTTGGTGAGTTCATTAGTTTATCACAAACAATCATTTCCATTATTTTAATAGACCACAAGATTTCATTTTCATTTTCATAAACATACATCTCATATCAGGCATTTCGCAAACTGCATAGAGATAAAAATCATTCATATGGTGAACACCTGGTAACCGACCTTAACAAGATGCATATAGAATATCCCTATCATTCCGGGACTCCCTTCGGACATGATAAATTCAAAGTACTAAAGCATCCGGTACTTTGGATGGGGCTTGTTGGGCCCAATAGATCTATCTTTAGGATTCATGTCAATTAGGGTGTCTATTCCCAAATTCTTAGATTACCAGACTAAAAAGGGGCATATTGTAACATCCCACATTTTTTCGTTAAATTTATTTTTAACACCGACTTTTTTAATAGATAATGTCTTTCGTTATCTAAATTCGTATCTTTCGTTAACTAATGTTCTTGATAATTCCGTTATTCGATTATAACATTTCCAGTTTACTCTCGAGTATTTAAAATATTCGTTCGGTTAATTTCCGCACCCGACTACAAAATTGAGGGACTAATCTTGTCATTTGGCCAATTTGGGTCAACTAGTCACCACCTCCCACCATCTCATCCATTCATTTCACTTCTTCTTCTACCTCCTTTTTCTCTCTTCCATATTTTGAACTCAAACACCCATTTCACTAAATCATCATCCATTTTGAATCTAACAAGCATCAACTAAAACAAATTACATATTCGTGATCCTCTCTTCATCCTCTACATTTTGATACCAATTTCATCTCGTTTGGGTAACATTTCTAAAACACTAGATTTCTCTAAATTCGTTTTATATACTTGAAATTGAAATGTCCCGTTCTTATTGATTAAAAACGTTCCATATTAATTGATTTCGTTGCGAGGTTTTGACCTCTATATGAGACGTTTTTCAAAGACTGCATTCATTTTAAAACAAACTATAACCTTTATTTCATAAATAAAGGTTTAAAAAGCTTTACGTAGATTATCAAATAATGATAATATAAAATATCCTGTTTACACACGACCATTACATAATGGTTTACAATACAAATATGTTACATCGAAATCAGTTTCTTGAATGCAGTTTTTACACAATATCATACAAACATAGACTCCAAATCTTGTCCTTATTTTAGTATACAACAGCGGAAGCTCTTAGTATTCACCTGAGAATAAACATGCTTTAAACGTCAACAAAAATGTTGGTGAGTTATAGGTTTAACCTATATATATCAAATCGTAACAATAGACCACAAGATTTCATATTTCAATACACATCCCATACATAGAGATAAAAATCATTCATATGGTGAACACCTGGTAATTGCATATATAAGAATATCCCCATCATTCCGGGACACCCTTCGGATATGATATAAATTTCGAAGTACTAAAGCATCCGGTACTTTGGATGGAGTTTGTTAGGCCCAATAGATCTATCTTTAGGATTCACGTCAATTAGGGTGTCTGTTTCCTAATTCTTAGATTACCAGACTTAATAAAAAGGGGCATATTCGATTTCGATAATTCAACCATAGAATGTAGTTTCACGTACTTGTGTCTATTTTGTAAATCATTTATAAAACCTGCATGTATTCTCATCCCAAAAATATTAGATTTTAAAAGTGGGACTATAACTCACTTTCACAGATTTTTTACTTCGTCGGGAAGTAAGACTTGGCCACTGGTTGATTCACGAACCTATAACAATATATACATATATATCAAAGTATGTTCAAAATATATTTACAATACTTTTAATACATTTTGATGTTTTAAGTTTATTAAGTCAGCTGTCCTCGTTAGTAACCTACAACTAGTTGTCCACAGTTAGATGTACAGAAATAAATCGATAAATATTATCTTGAATCAATCCACGACCCAGTGCATACGTATCTCAGTATTGATCACAACTCAAACTATATATATATTTTGGAATCAACCTCAACCCTGTATAGCTAACTCCAACATTCACATATAGAGTGTCTATGGTTGTTCCGCAATATATATATATAGATGGGTCGACATGATAGGGCGAAACATTGTATACGTGTCTATTGTATCTCAAGATTACATAATATACAATATAAGTTGATTAGGTTATGGTTGGAATAGATTTATTACTAACTTTCACGTAGGTAAAATGAGTAGTTTTTATCAATCTTGTTTTACTCGCCATTTCTTCGTTTCTAATCCGTTTTGAGTGATTTTAGTGGCCACGGTTTCGTATTGAACTTAAATTTATGAATCTAAATAGAAAAAGTATAAGTTTATAGTCGGAAATACAAGTTACAAGTCATTTTTGAAAGAGGTAGTCATTTCCGTCGAAAGAACGACATCTTGATGACCATTTTGAAAAACATACTTTCACTTTGAGTTTAACCATGATTTTTGGATATAGTTTCATGTTCATAAGAAAAATCATTTTTCCAGAAGTATAGCTTTTAAATCAAAGTTCTTCTTAGCTTTTAATTATCCCAACCAAAACAGCCCCCGGTTTTACTACGACGGCGTATATTCAGTTTTATGGTGTTTATCGTGTTTCTGGGTTTTAAATCATTAAGTTAGCATATCATATAGATATAGAACATGTCTTTAGTTGATTTTAAAAGTCTAGTTAGAAGGATTAACTTTATTTGCGAACAAGTTTAGAATTAACTAAACTATGTTCTAGTGATTACAAGTTTATAACGTTGAATAAGACAGCTTTTTATGTATGAATCGAATGATGTTATGAACATCATTACTACCTCAAGTTCCTTGGATAAACCTACTAGAAATGAGAAAAATGGATCTAGCTTCAAAGGATCCTTGGATGGCTTGAAAGTTCTTGAAGCAGAATCATTACACGAAAACAATTTCAAGTAAGATTTCCACTCGAAATAAGATTGTTATAGTTATAGAAATTGAATTAAAGTTTGAATATGATTATTACCTTGTATTAGAAAGATAACCTACTGTAAGTAACAAAGGTTTCTTGATCTTGGATGATTACATGGAATGGATTTAGAAAACTTGGAAGTAAACTTGCAATCTTGGAAGTATTCTTGATTTTATGAAACTAGAACTTTTGAAATTTATGAAGAACACTTAGAACTTGAAGATAGAACTTGAGAGAGATCAATTAGATGAAGAAAATTGAAGAATGAAAGTGTTTGTAGGTGTTTTTGGTCGTTGGTGTATGGATTAGATATAAAGGATATGTAATTTTGTTTTCATGTAAATAAGTCATGAATGATTACTCATATTTTTGTAATTTTATGAGATATTTCATGCTAGTTGCCAAATGATGGTTCCTACATGTGTTAGGTGACTCACATGGGCTGCTAAGAGCTGATCATTGGAGTGTATATACTAATAGTACATACATCTAAAAGCTGTGTATTGTACGAGTACGAATACGGGTGCATACGAGTAGAACTGTTGATGAAACTGAACTAGGATGTAATTGTAAGCATTTTTGTTAAGCATAAGTATTTTGATAAGTGTCTTGAAGTCTTTCAAAAGTGTATGAATACATATTAAAACACTACATGTATATACATTTTAACTGAGTCGTTAAGTCATTGTTAGTCGTTACATGTAAGTGTTGTTTTGAAACCTTTAGGTTAACGATCTTGTTAAGTGTTGTTAACCCAATGTTTATAATATCAAATGAGATTTTAAATTATTATATTATCATGATATTATGATGTATAAATATCTCTTAATATGATATATATACATTAAATGTCGTTACAACGATAATCGTTACATATATGTCTCTTTTCAAAATCATTAAGTTAGTAGTCTTGTTTTTACATATGTAGTTCATTGTTAATATACTTAATGATATGTTTACTTATCATAATATCATGTTAACTATATATATATATATATATATATATATATATATATATATATATATATATATATATATATATATATATATATATATATGTCATCATATAGTTTTTACAAGTTTTAACGTTCGTGAATCACCGGTCAACTTGGGTGGTCAATTGTCTATATGAAACCTATTTCAATTAATCAAGTCTTAACAAGTTTGATTGCTTAACATGTTGGAAACACTTAATCATGTAAATAACAATTTCATTTAATATATATATATATATATATATATATATATATATATATATATATATATATATATATATATATATATATATATATATAAACATGGAAAAGTTTGGGTCACTACAGAAATGGTGTTAATTAGTGTCTATGGCTCAAGTCTAACATGAATAAGTGTTTAGTTTGCTCGATTTGTTGTTTTGAGTAACTAGCTTGAATATGAAAAATGGGTGTGCTTAATCTTGAATTTTGGATGATTAAATGTTGTTAGATGTTAAAAGTTCATGTATTAAATGTGTTACTAGCATCATTAGCTTCAATTTGATGTGTAGGTTGATTGAGAAAACTTCATAAACATGATTATTGATTTTGTGATTTTGGGTTAGGCTTTGATGAACTTTAAAATGAACTTTTGATGTGTTGGATGCCATGAAATATTATTAGTAAGTGTTTAGTTGTAATGTATGTTTCATTACCTTCAAAACGGCATATCGTATGTGTAAATTGGATTCCCGAGTCAAGAAATGCATTTTATGAACTTGAAACTTGGATTTTGAACATTTAATGATCATTTGATGAGGTTTTCATTGTGTTTAATGATAGAATTGATTCATGAAATGTGTTTAGTTGAATTCCTTGTCGAAATACCTTTCCAACGATATAAGATACCTGTTTTGAATGTTTACGGTTCATGAGTTATGCTTGTTTGAAGTTTGGTTCGTGCACTTGATAAAACTCAGAAACAACATTTCCCAGGTACAGGAGCGATGCTCCTGAACTAAGAGCGCCGCTCCTGGTAGGCCTTTTTGTGGAGTTTTCCACCAGATGTCAGGAGCGCCACTCCTGAAAAACAAGAGCGCCGCTTCTGGTCCTAAAGAGCGACGCTCCTTGTTTTGGTGCGCCGCTCCGGTGCTGAAAAAGTAGGCCAACTTATTTTGTGTTTTCACAAATTCATCCCCGCTTACTCGCAACTCCAATTAACATGAAACTTGGCCAACATGTTTATATATGATTACTAATTGAAGAAAAATTGTCGGATACCCGACCCGACCCCGTGGACTTCGACTTTGATCAAGTTTGACTTTTATTCAAACTTATCCAAATACTTGTTTAAACCATTCTAATCTTCTTGTATACTTGATTCTTTCATGGAACTTGCCAATTTGATTCACATGGTATATAATCGAGTCGTAACGAGCCATAGGACTAATTGAACACATTTCGCCCGACCTTGTGTCGTAACCGGTTAATTGATACAACTTACTTGTTTAGGTCAAGGCTAAACAACTTTCATGCATACGTTTACTTTGTGAAGTACTTTTATACTCGTGCACCCGAGGTGAGATAATAGTCCCACCTTTTCAACAACTTTTATACTTTTAAATCGTGGGCAGAGAAACATATACTGTAAGACCCTAATATTTATTATACGGAAGTGTAATTATGCTACATAAAGTGCAGGAAGCATTGTGTAATTAAACAAAGCTCAGATTCTGCCCAGACATGGGTGCGCGCCGCGCACGAGCCCAGCAACATAATTCTGTTTTTTCTATTTTGGGTTTAATGAGGGGCTTTTTGGTCTTTTCACTTAAGGCCGGATGTGAAGCCATATCAGCTGGTTAGATTCAATTTTGGATCACATTTCACATCCATTAACACTCTCAAATCATTCTAGAGAGAGAGAGGGAGATTTCTAGAGAGATATTTAGGGTTTTGGAGAAGAAGGAGCTTGAATTGATCAAAGTCTCGGGTTTTAAAGCTGTTCACCTCGTTCCTAGCTACGTTTTGGTGGTTGTGGTAAGTTCTAACTCCGAATTTCATTGTTTGATTTTGATAATCAAGTTAGGGTTTGAACTTAAATTGATGAGAAACCCATTTAAACTCTTGGAGTGAGTTTAGTGATGCTAGTAATCGGGTTTATTGCTATTGTTGGTGGATTATGGGTTGGTGAACAAATTGACCATGATTAGGACTTGAAATTGGGTTTAATCACTTAAGTTAGTGATTATGGAAGTATTGAAACCCATTTAGGGTTATTTGGTTGACTAGTTTTGACTTTGGGTCAAAATGAGGGTTTATGGGCAATTTGGAGATTTGTAAGTGTTTAACACTTGTGTTCGGGTTTAATTGGCGTGTTAGGACCATTCTCACTTGTGTTAGTGATTATTGGTTAATTTTGGGCGCGGTTTGTACTTGGAAGTGCATTTGGGTCGAATTTGCACTAAGTGTCAAATTGGGTTGGTTTGTGAATCCAATCTAAGTGTGTTGTTGAATTTGTGATAATGGAATAGGTACTTTCCATTGGCGAGTTGCGGTTTACTTGGAAGTATTCATCAAGGCGACAAGGTGAGTGTTAATATCCTATGTGCATATGTATGTGTAGGATGGGTGCGGGTCGGGTGAAGTGGTTCTCGGTTATAGAGCTCACTTCACATATAGGTGGATTTGATAGACTTGCGTTTAAATCCAATTGGCACGGTTGTGCATTTTGGTTGACCACCTTTGGCGAGGTACACGTTTTGTGTGTACACTATCCCACGTGGTTGTGATGTGGATGATATAACCCCAATGGCGAAGGGTTTTGAGTTGGAGAAGTGAATCGCGTGTAGTTCGGATTCACGATGACGCGTGTAGTTCGGTCATCTTATCAAAATGAATCTCGTGTAGTTCGGATTCATGGTGACTCGTGTAGTTCGGTCATCTTATTGAGGTAGTAATCTCGTGTGGTTTCGGATTACTAAGGCTCGTGTAGTTCGGCCAACCTCGATGTTGTGAAGATAGTAATCTCGTGTGGTTTCGGATTACTAAGGCTCGTGTAGTTCAGCCAATCTTCATTGTGGTATTTGGTTCTCGGTATTGGGTTAAGGTGTTAACCTTGTTCCTTTATATTGTTATATATTAATGTATTGTTGTAGTGTAGCTAACCCTCTGGGTGTAGCTTCTTGGCGTTGTTCACATCGTCGTTGGTGAACTTATAATTGTTGTTGTATCTTTAGCTCGTTGCTTAGAGATCGTACGGTATGCTTAATGTAGTGCCTTATATATGGATGCTTCGGTATGCGGTATTTGTTATTTCGTGGCGTGTCCATTTTATGCATATATATGTATGTAGTATATTATCATTCACTAAGCATTAGCTTACCCTCTTGTTGTTGACATTTTTATAGATTGCACGGATGCGGTGGCTCGGGTAAACGGGGACTAGTGGACTCGCATAGTTGCTTTAGAAGATCTTGCTTTTGGATTGATTAGGATTGGGTAGCGTATCCCCAATCGCCATGCTTGTAACGACCCGCACTTTTTCGATCGTTCTATACTTATAAGATTAATATTTACATAAATGAAACCTTACCAACATGATAAGCAATCCAAATTGTTGAGATTTATATTTTCGAAAAGAGTTTTACACAACGTTTGACCGTCTAGTTTGACCGATGATATCACGAAGTATACAATATATGATAATTATACGTCTGTGTATATATATGTATATATACATATTTAACATGATTAATGAATGTTTTAATATCTCATTTTGTATTAATAACAATAAGTTATATGTATATTTTGAAACTACTTACTTAAGTTTTCAAAACGATAACCATACGTAACGTTACTTGACTTAAATACTTATGACCTATAAT
Organism: Rutidosis leptorrhynchoides; assembly: GCF_046630445.1. NCBI lineage: Eukaryota > Viridiplantae > Streptophyta > Magnoliopsida > Asterales > Asteraceae > Rutidosis > Rutidosis leptorrhynchoides. Next base: position 291,893,613 of record NC_092343.1, on the reverse strand, counting down.
GTTTATACATATATCGTATAAGTAATGAATTTAATCACTTTTAAGAACTTAAATACATAAAACCATATAAGTGTATTCACAAAAGATAGGTATGTTTGAATCCTCATTCCATTTTTCACAAAATTTCTATACGTATATCTAGAGTATATGTACTCGTATCATATGCAGCTTCTAGATGTATTTACTATTGGTATATACCAATAAAAATCTGCTCCTTAGCAGCCTTAAATGATTAAGAAACATGTGGAACCAACCATTTGTCAAGTAGCATGAATTATTTAGCAAGAAAACAAAGTTAGGTATCTTTTTTTTCCTTTATAACCTAAAAACGTTTTTATGCATGCACACCATTTCTTCACCCCATTTTCTCATACTTACACTTCCATTTCTCTCTTAAAATACTCTTAACTTCATACTTGATCATCTCCAAGCATTTTCTCCATCATTTAGCTTCAAAAACAACACTTAAATCTCATAAGAAAACCTTACAAAAACACTTCAAGAAATCCTTCCAAGAACACAAACTTACTTCCAATCTTTCATCCAATTCCATCACCCTTTTGGTTCTAGGTTCTTACTCCTATTTTACAGAAACCTTGTCCAAGGAACTTGAGGTAGTATCTATGTTCATAACCTTATTCGATTCATATATATATAGCTATCATATTTTGTGGTATACAATTTTAACAACAAGAACATAGTTTGAATGTTTTCAAACTTGTTTGCAAACTAAATAGATCCTTCTAACTTAACTTTTAAAATACTTCAAGACCTGTAATATAACTTAAATATATGCTAATTTAACAAGGTATAACTTGGTTTTTCAAAGAACACCTTAAAAACTGTTTTTATGACGTCGGAGTGTAACCGGGGGCTGTTTTGGGTTGGATAATTAAAAACCATCTTAAACTTTGAATTGAAGGTTTATGTTCTGGAAAAATGATTTTTACTATGAATATGGTAACACATAAAAATTTCATGATTTAATTCAAAGTATAAGTATTTTTAGAAAAATAATCATTTAAGGTTGCCTACATAAAGGAAAAGGTTTAACTTCATAAGTTTCACTAAAGTTTCACCTATGCCGTGTGATTTTGAATACAAACTAAGATATTTACAGTTCATAGTCTTAAAGAGGAACTCGATCCAAGGAGATGGCAAGTTGAATCAACGAAAACGGAGTTGTAACGAAGAAACTATGACCGAAACAAAATTTGCTATCCAAGACTAGTTTAACTTCGGGATTAATTGGAGAAAATTAAAATAAATCACATCTTTTTAAGATAACATGATATTTTATATATATGTACTCATAATTCAATTTTATATGGTTCAGGATCACCCGTAAACAACACGAGAAGATTAATCATAAGATCTCATGTTTGTACGCAACACGTCATTTGACAACACCGGTACTTTATGTACGCAACACGTCATTTGACAACACCGGTACAGTGGGTCAAGATTAATCTCGACCAATACATATACGTTGGGGGTTTTATTTATTTCGTTGGGGGTTTATTAAACATCTAAATATGAACCATTAAAATTGAATTACTAACAACGAACTGCTAACTACGGACTAAGGAATTATAAAAAGTATTAAAAGTATAACAAGTATATATATGTGACGTTGTTTAAAAAGAAAAGGTATTGATATATTATATATGGATAGGTTCGTGATATCAACCGGGAGACCAAGTCAAAATATATATATCTTCAAGACGAAAGTGAGTATATAGTCCCACTTTTAAACTCTAAATATTTCGGGATGAGAATACATGTATTTTATGTTTTACGTTATGGACACAAGTAACTGAAAAATATATTCTACGTTGAGTTGTACCACTGGCATACTTCCCTGTAGCTTGGTAACTAATATTTACAGCGGTATTGTAAACGCGAATCCTGTTGATAGATCTATCGGGCTTGACAACCCCAACCGGACTGGACGACCAGTATTCAACGGTTGCACAGTACTTCGTTTCGTGACTACACTTGGTACAGTGTAGTAAGATTTCATATTAAAGGGAATATGCGACGTGATTAATTGTTAAGTATGGTTACCAAGTGCTCAACCACTTAGAATATTTTTATTAAACTATTTATATACGAAATCTTGTGGTCTATATATATATTGCTGCCGGCACTAAACCTATATCTCACCAACTTTATGTTAACGTTTTAAACATGTTTATTCTCAGGTGATAATTAGAAGCTTCCGCTGCATTATGTTGAATTTGAGCAAGATCTTGCGTACGCATATATGTGTCAAAAACAAAACTGCATATCCAAGAACTTGTGTTGTAAAATATGCTAGAAACCGGGTTGTTATTATCATTTGTAAAGTTTGTAAGTCGAAGATTATCGCTAAACGATAATCATCTTTATTTTGTCCAAAGCTTGTATCAAAAATAAGAATCATGGTTTGTAATGTATAATATATGCAGTTTTTCTTTTAAAAATGTCGCATATAGAGGTCAATACCTCGCAATGAAATCATACGTTATCTAACACGTTCTTATGGTTAAGGACGGGTTATGACATGTGGTATCAGAGCGGTGGTCTTAGCGAACCAGGTTTGCATTAGTGTGTCTAACTGATAAGTCGTTAGGATACATTAGTAAGTCTGGACTTTGACCGGGTCTGATTTAAAAACCATTGCTTATCATTGTTGGTTAAAATTTATATGTAAATATTATGTAGTACTAATGGGTTAGTTGTTGTGTAATAGATGTCGGGCTCAAAACTTGTTATCACATTCAGCGACTCCGAACCAGAATCTTCAGATGGTGTTCCAGTCATTAACCTATCCGATGACGAAAATAATATCTTTGGGGAAGACTCACAAATTCCAGATGAACCAACTGTAAAGAACCCGGAAAGTGAACCCGAGGAGGAAGTGAACCCGAGGAGGAAAGTGAACCCGAGGAGGAAAGTGAACCCGAGGAAGAAATACAGGAAATTACGAAAGACAAGTTCGAACTAGGAAAGAAACGAAAGGCTAATGAATTAGAAAATTCAAATCTTGAGTTTAATAAGGATGATGTGGCACCAACTCCACTAGACACTACCACCCCTATTCCCGCTATTCCTATTCGTTCTATCCCGGCATCCAGTTCTTCAGTCCCACAGCCAAAATATAGGCAGACAGCTAGGATGAGCATTAGGCGATTCATTGAACCTAAACGTCTTAGAAAATAGACCAAACGATGCGCTGCCTTATTAAACCATGGGATCATATAATGTTTTGTATAATATTATTAGTGTGGTTTGCTTAATGTTTGATGTAAGATAAGCATATGTAAAATAGTGAAGTGTGAAATGCAATAATTTTCCATGGTTAAGTATTATTTAGATGGTAGTAATTGATTCTGTACTAAGCTATTAAGTATGGACATTAACGGGTAGGTACTACCCTAGATATAATTATAAAACGCTAATAAGAAGAAAAGGCTTTTATAATAATACCTGGTTCATATAATTAATAAGCTATAATGTACTGTAAATATACACTACATCTATAATATTCCATGTGAATAATTATTTTCTTTTCATTCTTATAGAAGAATATGGCGCGATTGAACCGAATGACGGAACAAGAAATCCAGGAACTCATCAATCAGCGAGTGAACGACAGAATGTTATGGGTCGAGGCTGCAAGAGGTGCTGCAGTTAACCCAAATCCTCGTGTGGGGTGCACTTACAAAACTTTTCAAGCTTGCAAGCCCTCATCATTCAGTGGAATAGAAGGACCGATCGGTTTAACCCGGTGGATAGAAAAGATGGAGACTGTGTTTAAAATAAGTGGTTGTGTTGAAAAGGACATGACCAAGTATGCATCGTGCACTTTACAAGATAGTGCACTCACGTGGTGAAAAAATTATGTGAAGGCTGTAGGAGGAGATGTAGCTTATGATACTCCTTGGGAAGAATTCAAAACAATGTTAATCAACGAGTATTGTCCAAGGAACGAGGTTAGGAAGTTGGAAGATGAATTACGAAGCCTGAAGGTTGTTGGTACTGAAATCACCAACTACAATCAGCGATTCATGGAATTAGTTTTGCTATGTCCTGAATTGGTCCCAACCGAAGAACGGAAGATTGAAATGTACAAAGATGGTTTGCCCAAAAAGGTCAAGGCAAATGTTACAGCATCGAAACCTAAGACAATTCATGAAGCTATAACCATGGCAAACGAGCTAATGGATCAGGTCATCATGGATAAGAAAGTATCCAATACTGATGTGAAGGTATCAGGTAACAAAAGAAAGTGGAATGGAAATTATGATCGAGGTAACCAACAACAATCTTTTAAGAAACAAGAAATCACGCAAGGTGCGGGTAGTGGTTTAAGCTTTGGTTACAAAGGACAAAATCCTTTATGTAACCGATGCCACAAACATCACTCTGGCTACTGTAATGTGGTATGCAACAAATGTAATCGAAAGGGTCATCTTGCTGAAGATTGTAGGGCCCTCGTTACAAATACAAATGGTACCAAGACTCCTACCACCAATGCAAATAGAACTACTTTGGCTACCATTACTTGTTATGGGTGTGGAAAACAAGGTCACTATAAGAGCCAGTGTCCGAATCCAGAGAAGAATAATGGATCTGCACGTGGAAGAGCATTTGTTATTAATGCTAGAGAGGCGTGTGAAGACCCGGAGCTTGTTACGGGTACGTTTACCATTAATAACTTATCCGCATCTATTATATTTGATACTGGTGCCGATAGAAGTTACGTGAGTAGAGGTTTTTACGCTAAATTGAATTGTTCATCATTACCTCTAGATGCTAAGTACATGATTGAGTTAGCTAATGGTAAACTAATTAAAGCCGATAAAATTTGCCGTGATTGTAAAATAAATTTAGCCGGAGAAACATTTAAAATTGACTTAATACCCGTAGAATTAGGAAGTTTTGATGTAATAGTCGGCATGGACTGGATGTCCAAAGTAGGAGCTGAAGTTGTGTGTGCCAAGAAGGCAATTCGCATTCCTTGTAAGGATAAAATGCCGGTGATGATTTATGGAGAGAAGGGTAACTCAAAGCTAAAACTCATTAGCTGTTTGAAAGCCAAGAAGTGTTTAGAAAAGGGATGTTATGCTATTCTAGCACATGTTAATAAAGTCGAAAAGAAAGAAAAAGAGAAGTGCATCAACGACGTGCCTGTGGCAAGAGATTTTCCTGAAGTTTTTCTGGAAGAGTTGCCGGGACTACCTCCATTTAGATCTGTAGAATTTCAAATAGATTTAGTACCAGGAGCTGCACCAGTTGCCCGTGCTCCATATAGACTTGCACCGTCCGAGTTAAAAGAACTTCAGAGTCAGTTAAAAGAATTACTGGATCATGGATTCATACGACCAAGTACTTCACCGTGGGGAGCTCCAATTCTATTTGTTAAAAAGAAAGATGGATCTTTTAGGATGTGTATAGATTATCGTGAATTAAATAAGTTAACTATCAAGAATCGGTATCCACTACCGAGAATTGACGACTTATTTGATCAACTCCAAGGATCATGTGTGTACTCAAAAATTGACTTAAGGTCGGGCTATCATCAATTACGTGTCAAAGAAGAGGACATTCCGAAAACTGCTTTTCGGACACGTTATGGTCATTACGAATTTTTGGTCATGCCGTTTGGGTTGACAAATGCGCCAGCTGTATTCATGGACCTCATGAATCGAGTTTGTAGTCCATATTTAGATAAGTTTGTTATCGTTTTCATTGATGATATTCTTATCTATTCCAAGAGTGAGCAAGAGCATGAGCAGCATTTAAGGTTGATATTAGAGTTGTTGAGAAAAGAACAGCTATATGCTAAATTTTCTAAATGTGCTTTCTGGTTGAAAGAAGTGCAATTTCTTGGCCACGTTGTTAGTAGCAAAGGAATTCAGGTTGATCCAGCAAAAATTGAAGCCATTGAAAAATGGGAGACTCCTAAGACACCAACGCAGATACGCCAATTTTTGGGTTTAGCCGGTTATTATAGAAGGTTTATTCAAGATTTTTCCTGAATAGCTAAGCCGTTGACAGCGTTAACGCAAAAAGGGAAGAAATATGAATGGACTTCTGAGCAGGAGAGTGCATTTCAATTACTAAAGAAGAAGTTAACTACGGCGCCTATTTTATCGTTACCAGAAGGGAACGATGATTTTGAAATATATTGTGACGCTTCGCGACAAGGTTTTGGTTGCGTTCTTATGCAACGGAAGAAAGTTATTGCATACGCATCCCGACAATTGAAGATTCACGAGCGGAATTATACGACGCATGATCTAGAATTGGGAGCAGTCGTGTTTGCACTGAAGATGTGGAGACACTATTTGTATGGGGTTAAATTCACTGTGTTTACTGATCATAAAAGCCTTCAACATATTTTTGATCAGAAACAGCTGAACATGAGGCAACGTAGGTGGGTCGAGTTAATAAACGACTATGATTGTGAAATTCGTTATCATCCCGGGAAAGCGAATGTGGTGGCTGACGCACTAAGCAGAAAGGAACGAGAACCAATTCGAGTTCGAGCGATGAACATAAAAATTCGCATGAATCTCAACTCACAAATCAAAGAGGTTCAACAAGAAGCACTTAATAAAGAAAACATAAGAAAGGAAATAATGAAGAAGTATGAGAAGCAACTCGTTATACGGGAAGACGGAATTCGATATTTTGCAAATCGTATTTGGGTACCGAAGTTGGGTGGATTAAGGAAGTTGATATTGAACGAGGCACATAAGACAAGATACTCGATACATCCTGGAGTTGGAAAGATGTATCAAGATCTTAAGACACGTTATTGGTGGCCTAATTTAAAGACAGACGTTGCAACATATGTTGGGGAGTGTTTAACTTGTTCCAAGGTCAAAGCAGAACACCAGAAGCCTTCAGGGTTACTTCAACAACCAGAAATCCCAGAATGGAAATGGGATGGTATTACCATGGATTTCATCACGAAGTTACCAAGGACTGCCTGGGGATACGACACCATTTGGGTGATTGTTGATCGTCTCACCAAGTCTGCACATTTCTTGCCTATAAAGGAAACGGATAGAATGGAGAAACTATTACGATTGTATATAAAGGAAGTTGTTTCAAGGCATGGAATACCTATTTCCATTATATCCGATCGTGATAGTAGATTTACCTCAAAGTTCTGGCAATCACTGCAGGAGGCACTAGGAACTCGTTTGGATATGAGTACCGCATATCATTCGCAAACGGACGGGCAGAGTGAAAGAACAATTCAAACTCTTGAAGACATGCTCAGGGCATGTGTGATCGATTTTGGAAACGGATGGGATAAGTATTTACCGTTAGCAGAATTCTCGTATAATAATAGTTATCATGCGAGCATTGGAGCTGCGCCATTCGAAGCATTGTACGGAAGGAAGTGTAGATCTCCTATTTGTTGGAATGAAGTAGGAGATCGACAATTAACTGGTCCTGATATCATACACGAAACGACTGAGAAGATAGTACAAATTAAGGAGAGATTGAAAACAGCCCGTAGTCGCCAAAAGAGCTACGCCGATGTCCGAAGGAAACCATTAGAGTTTCAGATCGGTGGCATGGTTATGCTAAAGGTATCACCTTGGAAAGGTGTGATACGTTTTGGAAAAAGGGGTAAACTAAACCCAAGATATGTAGGTCCGTTCAAGATCATCGAACGCATTGGACCGGTAGCTTATCGACTTGAGTTACCGCAACAACTCGCCGGAGTACATAATACCTTTCACGTCTCGAACCTTAAGAAGTGTCTTGCAAAGGAAGACCTTACCATTCCTCTTGAAGAAATCCATGTCGACGAGAAACTACAATTCATCGAAGAACCAATCGAAATCATGGATCGTGAAGTTAAACAGCTCAAACAGAGCAACATACCGATCGTTAAGGTTCGTTGGAGTGCTAGAAGAGGTCCCGAGTTTACTTGGAAACGAGAGGATCAGATGAAACAAAAGTATCCACACTTGTTTCTCGACGACGCAAAATAGGTACAATTTTAAAATTTCGGGACGAAATTTATTTAACGGGGAGGTAATGTAACGACCCGCACTTTTTCGATCGTTCTATACTTATAAGATTAATATTTACATAAATGAAACCTTACCAACATGATAAGCAATCCAAATTGTTGAGATTTATATTTTCGAAAAGAGTTTTACACAACGTTTGACCGTCTAGTTTGACCGATGATATCACGAAGTATACAATATATGATAATTATACGTCTGTGTATATATATGTATATATACATATTTAACATGATTAATGAATGTTTTAATATCTCATTTTGTATTAATAACAATAAGTTATATGTATATTTTGAAACTACTAACTTAAGTTTTCAAAACGATAACCATACGTAACGTTACTTGACTTAAATACTTATGACCTATAATGTTTATACATATATCGTATAAGTAATGAATTTAATCACTTTTAAGAACTTAAATACATAAAACCATATAAGTGTATTCACAAAAGATAGGTATGTTTGAATCCTCATTCCATTTTTCACAAAATTTCTATACGTATATCTAGAGTATATGTACTCGTATCATACGCAGCTTCTAGATGTATTTACTATTGGTATATACCAATAAAAATCTGCTCCTTAGCAGCCTTAAATGATTAAGAAACATGTAGAACCAACCATTTGTCAAGTAGCATGAATTATTTAGCAAGAAAACAAAGTTAGGTATCTTTTTTTTCCTTTATAACCTAAAAACGTTTTTATGCATGCACACCATTTCTTCACCCCATTTTCTCATACTTACACTTCCATTTCTCTCTTAAAATACTCTTAACTTCATACTTGATCATCTCCAAGCATTTTCTCCATCATTTAGCTTCAAAAACAACACTTAAATCTCATAAGAAAACCTTACAAAAACACTTCAAGAAATCCTTCCAAGAACACAAACTTACTTCCAATCTTTCATCCAATTCCATCACCCTTTTGGTTCTAGGTTCTTACTCCTATTTTACAGAAACCTTGTCCAAGGAACTTGAGGTAGTATCTATGTTCATAACCTTATTCGATTCATATATATATAGCTATCATATTTTGTGGTATACAATTTTAACAACAAGAACATAGTTTGAATGTTTTCAAACTTGTTTGCAAACTAAATAGATCCTTCTAACTTAACTTTTAAAATACTTCAAGACCTGTAATATAACTTAAATATATGCTAATTTAACAAGGTATAACTTGGTTTTTCAAAGAACACCTTAAAAACTGTTTTTATGACGTCGGAGTGTAACCGGGGGCTGTTTTGGGTTGGATAATTAAAAACCATCTTAAACTTTGAATTGAAGGTTTATGTTCTGGAAAAATGATTTTTACTATGAATATGGTAACACATAAAAATTTCATGATTTAATTCAAAGTATAAGTATTTTGAGAAAAATAATCATTTAAGGTTGCCTACATAAAGGAAAAGGTTTTACTTCATAAGTTTCACTAAAGTTTCACCTATGCCGTGTGATTTTGAATACAAACTAAGATATTTACAGTTCATAGTCTTAAAGAGGAACTCGATCCAAGGAGATGGCAAGTTGAATCAACGAAAACGGAGTTGTAACGAAGAAACTATGACCGAAACAAAATTGGCTATCCAAGACTAGTTTAACTTCGGGATTAATTGGAGAAAATTAAAATAAATCACATCTTTTTAAGATAACATGATATTTTATATATATGTACTCATAATTCAATTTTATATGGTTCAGGATCACCCGTAAACAACACGAGAAGATTAATCATAAGATCTCATGTTTGTACGCAACACGTCATTTGACAACACCGGTACTTTATGTACGCAACACGTCATTTGACAACACCGGTACAGTGGGTCAAGATTAATCTCGACCAATACATATACGTTGGGGGTTTTATTTATTTCGTTGGGGGTTTATTAAACATCTAAATATGAACCATTAAAATTGAATTATTAACAACGAACTGCTAACTACGGACTAAGGAATTATAAAAAGTATTAAAAGTATAACAAGTATATATATGTGACGTTGTTTAAAAAGAAAAGGTATTGATATATTATATATGGATAGGTTCGTGATATCAACCGGGAGACCAAGTCAAAATATATATATCTTCAAGACGAAAGTGAGTATATAGTCCCACTTTTAAACTCTAAATATTTCGGGATGAGAATACATGTATTTTATGTTTTACGTTATGGACACAAGTAACTGAAAAATATATTCTACGTTGAGTTGTACCACTGGCATACTTCCCTGTAGCTTGGTAACTAATATTTACAGCGGTATTGTAAACGCGAATCCTGTTGATAGATCTATCGGGCTTGACAACCCCAACCGGACTGGACGACCAGTATTCAACGGTTGCACAGTACTTCGTTTCGTGACTACACTTGGTACAGTGTAGTAAGATTTCATATTAAAGGGAATATGCGACGTGATTAATTGTTAAGTATGGTTACCAAGTGCTCAACCACTTAGAATATTTTTATTAAACTGTTTATATACGAAATCTTGTGGTCTATATATATATTGCTGCCGGCACTAAACCTATATCTCACCAACTTTATGTTGACGTTTTAAACATGTTTATTCTCAGGTGATAATTAGAAGCTTCCGCTGCATTATGTTGAATTTGAGCAAGATCTTGCGTACGCATATATGTGTCAAAAACAAAACTGCATATCCAAGAACTTGTGTTGTAAAATATGCTAGAAACCGGGTTGTTATTATCATTTGTAAAGTTTGTAAGTCGAAGATTATCGCTAAACGATAATCATCTTTATTTTGTCCAAAGCTTGTATCAAAAATAAGAATCATGGTTTGTAATGTATAATATATGCAGTTTTTCTTTTAAAAATGTCGCATATAGAGGTCAATACCTCGCAATGAAATCATACGTTATCTAACACGTTCTTATGGTTAAGGACGGGTTATGACAATGCTCGGTCTTTATTTTGTGTTAAAAATCATGTGGTCGAAACTTGTATTTTGTATGAAAGTCGTAAAACGGCCGATGTGGGCTCGGTCTCGTAAAACTCATTTTATTATTGGAACGTGTTAGTTTTAACTAATATAAATTTTTGTGAAAAGCGTTTGGTCTAAAAGTGTCGGGAAGTCGAAGATCTTTTCGTGAAAATAGACATTTTGATCAGAACTGTCACAGGCCTTGTGCGCGCCGTGCACAGGCAGTGGTGCGCGCCGCGCACCCTTCTGTCCAGTTTTAATTTTTTTTTATTCCGCATTTTTGGTTGGTTAACGGGTTGGGTTGTTACAAGTGGTATCAGAGCATGGTCTAAGGGATTTAGGTGACTTGAGATAGGTGCCTAGACTTAGACTTTTGTGTGTGCTTAATTTGTTGCGGGACTTGTAGGATTACGGGTCGGAATGGGTTATAGTTAGTGCCATGTTTGTAGGTGAACTAACGTTTATATTAGTAATGCAGATATTATTAATATATTATTTGTGTTGTGGTAATAATTCTCGCGTGTGTTTGTACCGCGTAGAATTTTGGTTGTGTTGGTTATATCATCGAGCGAGGCGGTCATTGTACTAACGAGTTGAGACGACGTGTGTGCGTAATAAGGACTTGCAAACCTTATTACGGGTGCAGATCGTGTCTAACAAGTGATGTACGACGAGTGTTTAGCAAGATGGGGCAGTGTGGTGCGTATGGTTTTATACGTTCATGGACTAATCGTTTTGCATTCTTTAGAATGGCGACGCAAAACGAGATCGAGACGAATGACGAGGAGTTTAATACTAGAGTTGCGGCCGCCGTTGCGGAGCAAATGGGTGCGTTGGAAGAAAGAATGGATAGGAAATGGAGCGTTATCTTAAGAGCTTCATGAGGACTAAACCCCCGATGTATGAAGGGAAACCGGATCCTTTGATAAGCACAACTTGGATTTCGAACGTCGAAGGGTGTTTCCGTACTATTGATTGCCCTCCTGAGAGAAAGACGAGACTCGCTACGAGTTTGTTGCGGGGTAGGGCAAGGCATTGGTTGGATGGTAAGATTGTTCTTGTCGGTGGCGAGACGTTTACGGCTTTATCGTGGGACGACTTTAAGGAGGAATTCTTCGAGGAGTTCCGGACTTCGGCCGATTTGTAGGAATTGCGTAATGAGTTGCGAAATTTGCGACAAGAATCTATGGATTTGAGTACTCTCAAGACGACCTTTATGGCGAAGGCTCGTTTTTGTCCGGAGTATTTGGGGAATGATCGTTTGTTGATGGGGGATTTCTATCGGACCTTGAACGATGACTTGAAAAGTAAAATTAGTCGGGGTCAAGCGAAATCGTTTTCGGAATTATTCGACTTGGCTAGAGGTTTCGAGTCGTATTCACGATCGAAAAAGGGTGAACCTTCAAGTGAGCGAAGGGTCGTTTCTTATGGTGCTCCGAGTAAGAGGGCTAAGGGTCCGAGTGTGAGCACGGGTGGTACGCGAACAGGTATGTCGGATTCTAGTGCGGCTAGATGTTACAATTGTGGCGTGAGGGGTCACAAGTCTTGGGAATGTTCGGTACCAAAGGGTGATGGTATGATGTGCTTCAATTGCCAAAAAGAAGGACATCGTAAGTCGGAATGTCCCAAGTTAGCGGGGACGGGTGCGGCAAGGAGACGTTAAGGTACGTTTCAATTTAATAAATATGTCTTTTGATTATTTATTAAGTGCCATTTGAGTTTGTGTAGTATGCCTTTTGTTATGCATGTTATTGTTGTGGGTGACGTTCCTAAAGGAAGTACCATATGTTGATGTTTGATTGTCGGGCGAAAGGCGTAAGACTTGGTGCAACCAAGCATTCCTTAGTATTGGGAATTGTTTCTACCAAGCCACGGAAATGGTTTTGGTGTTTGGTTGTTAAGCGCGGGTTCGCTTTTATGTTGAAGTGATGAATCATGAGGTTCGTCGGTTGGTTGGAACCCTTGAGATCGAGTGTTTTAAATCTCGATGTGTGTTGGTAATGGAGTCTTTATGACGCGACATTAGGTGCCTCTTTTATACCTACTAGCGTGGTGTTCGACTCCGATTGGGTTGTGGTTACATTGTACTTAGGGTACCTGGAGAAACCCTTAGGTACATGAGTGACTAGGTGAAATTTGACAAACTAAAGCAATTGGATGATTGCAAGGGTATGGTTTGTGAAATCGTAGTACACTTTTCGTTCGAAGTGTTTAAGGATGGTTTGAAATCCATCGTGTGCTCAAGGTTGGAGCAAGATGTGGTGATGGGTCGTGTGTACCCAATTGTTGGTAAAGTCTACCTTGGTAGCATTGTACGGGTGTACAAGTTATGATATTGGAACGTGGTTCCAAGTGGGGGAGTTACACTACCGCACGAAGAAGTTTTAGTGTGAGATTTCGGATGATGTTTTTGGTAGATCCGGAAATTTGGTCGAGACCTAGTTTGGATCGATTTGTAGTAGAGTGCAATTTCGGTTAACTTGTACTTATGATATTGGATTTGTAACTTATCACCGAGGTGGTAAGTTGGTGAATCTCGTTGGGAGATAATGGACGTGTTTGGCGAGCAAGGTGAAATCCTTCGGTTAAGGGAGGTGTGTGTCGGGTTCTCTTTTGGAGAATTATTGTTTGGTACCTATGTTTGGTATAGGTGGTTATTGCTTGATTATGGATGGTTAGTGGTCCGCTAGGGTTCACTATAGTGTAGCAGAGCGCGATGTTCCACTACTCGTTGTTTGAGGCCGAAGGTGCGTATGTGATTGATGAAGCATGACCTTCGGGTCCGCTGACTTCATCGTGGTATTGTTGATTGATGAAGCATGACTTTCGGAGTCCGCTGACTTCATCATGGTATTGTGATTAATGAAGCATGACCTTCGGGGTCTGCTGACTTCATTATGGTATGGTTGATTGGTGGAGCATGACCTTTGGGGTCCGCTGACTTCATCATGGGAGTACGTGATTGGTGGAGCATGACTTTCGGAGTCCGCTGACTTCATCATGAGCGTGGTGTTATATCGGTGAAGCATGATCTTCGGGTCCGCTGACTTCATCCGGTGTTGAGATTGGTGAAGCATGATCTTCGGGTCCGCTGACTTCATCATGGTTGTGGATCGCGTGTGTTTTCGGATTCACGATGACGCGTGTAGTTCGGTCATCTTATCGGAATGAATATCGTGTAGTTCGGATTCATGGTGACTCGTGTAGTTCGGTCATCTTATTGAGGTAGTAATCTCGTGTGGTTTCGGATTACTAAGGCTCGTGTAGTTCGGCCAACCTCGATGTTGTGGAAGTGAATCTCTTGTAGTTCGGATTCACAAATGACTCGTGTGGTTTCGGTCATTGTATTGAGGAGTGAGTCTCGTGTAGTTCGGATTCACAAATGACTCGCGTAGTTCGGTCATTCCTCTGGGATAGTGACTCTCGTGTAGTTCGGATTCACTATGGCGCGTGTAGTTCGGCCATTCTTGATTGTGTTGTGGTGAAGGTAGTGAGTCGCGTGTAGTTCGGATTCACTAAGGCGCGTGTAGTTTTCGGCCGGCCTTCGTGTGGTGTGATCTATCGGTTGTTTTATACACCAATGGTGGGGTCGTAAGGACTGTGTGGTTTGATCTATTGGTGTTTTATGCACCAATGGTGGGGTCGTAAGGACCGTGTTGTGAGAACTATCGGTTGTTTTATACACCGATGGTGGGGTCGTGAGGACCATGTTGTGAGATTAGTGAGGCGATAGCCGTGTTTCGCTCACATGTTGCTACGGGTGTGACGATAGTTGATTTGGTACACCTTGGGATTTGCGTTTCCATAGTCGTTTTGGGCGCTATCGGTTTTAGCCATTTGCTTTATGATGTTACGGTAGTTGCGTTTTGGTCGTATTGCGCACTACCAGGGATGTCTAATGATTGGTGTTATCCGTAAGGATTCGTTTGGTTCGGTCTTCATCGTTCGGGTTGTTGACCTTAGGTTGAGACTTGGTTGCTTTTAGTGTTGTACTCGGTAAGGGTACGCTAAGGGATTGATATCTCGGTACGAGATTGGTTGATTTTTCCCGATGTTAGGGAATGAGCATGGTTTTAGTGCTCGGATTGGTGGATTTGATAAATCGAGGGTGACGATTTAGTTTTTAAAGGCGATTCATTGGGAAGAATTACCTAGGAAGGTCGGTTGGGACTTATGTTTGAGGACCGTGGAGTGTGGTCCGTTTGGTTAAGTGACGAGGATCACGAGGACGTGATCGATTCTAAGTGGGGGAGAGTTATAAGACCCTAATATTTATTATACGAAAGTGTAATTATGCTACATAAAGTGCAGGAAGCATTGTGTAATTAAACAAAGCTCAGATTCTGCCCAGACATGGGTGCGCGCCGCGCACACCCATGGGTGCGCGCCGCGCACGAGCCCATCGACAGAATTCTGTTTTTTCTATTTTGGGTTTAATGAGGGGCTTTTTGGTCTTTTCACTTAAGGCCGGATGTGAAGCCATAGCAGCTGGTTAGATTCAATTTTGGATGACATTTCACATCCATTAACACTCTCAAATCATTCTAGAGAGAGAGGGAGATTTCTAGAGAGAGATTTGGGGTTTTGGAGAAGAATGAGCTTGAATTGATCAAAGTTTCGGGTTTTAAATCTGTTCACCTCGTTCCTAGCTACGTTTTGGTGGTTGTGGTAAGTTCTAACTCCGAATTTCATTGTTTGATTTTGATAATCAAGTTAGGGTTTGAACTTAAATTGATGAGAAACCTATTTAAACTCTTGGAGTGAGTTTAGTGATGCTAGTAATCGGGTTTATTTCTATTGTTGGTGGATTATGGGTTGGTGAACAAATTGACCATGATTAGGACTTGAAATTGGGTTTAATCACTTAGGTTAGTGATTATGGAAGTATTGAAACCCATTTAGGGTTATTTGGTTTACTAGTTTTGACTTTGGGTCAAAATTAGGGTTTATGGGCAATTTGGAGATTTGTAAGTGTTTAACACTTGTGTTCGGGTTTAATTGGCGTGTTAGGACCATTCTCACTTGTGTTAGTGATTATTGGTTAATTTTGGGCGCGGTTTGTACTTGGAAGTGCATTTGGGTCGAATTTGCACTAAGTGTCAAATTGGGTTGGTTTGTGAATCCAATCTAAGTGTGTTGTTGAATTTGTGATAATGGAATAGGTACTTTCCATTGGCGAGTTGCGGTTTACTTAGAAGCATTCATCAAGGTGACAAGGTGAGTGTTAATATCCTATGTGCATATGTATGTGTAGGATGGGTGCGGGTCGGGTGAAGTGGTTCTCGGTTATAGAGCTCACTTCACATATAGGTGGATTTGATAGACTTGCGTTTAAATCCAATTGGCACGGTTGTGCATTTTAGTTGACCACCTTTGGCGAGGTACACGTTTTGTGTGTACACTATCACACGTGGTTGTGATGTGGATGATATAACCCCAATGGCGAAGGGTTTTGATTTGGAGAAGTGAATTGCGTGTAGTTCGGATTCACGATGACGCGTGTAGTTCGGTCATCTTATCAAACTGAATCTCGTGTAGTTCGGATTCATGGTGACTCGTGTAGTTCGGTCATCTTATTGAGGTAGTAATCTCGTGTGGTTTCGGATTACTAAGGCTCGTGTAGTTCGGCCAACCTCGATGTTGTGAAGATAGTAATCTCGTGTGGTTTCGGATTACTAAGGCTCGTGTAGTTCGGCCAATCTTCATTGTGGTATTTGGTTCTCGGTATTGGGTTAAGGTGTTAACCTTGTTCCTTTATATTGTTATATATTAATGTATTGTTGTAGTGTAGCTAACCCTCCGGGTGTAGCTTCTTGGCGTTGTTCACATCGTCGTTGGTGAACTTATAATTGTTGTTGTATCTTTAGCTCGTTGCTTAGAGATCGTACGGTATGCTTAATGTAGTGCCTTATATATGGATGCTTCGGTATGCGGTATTTGTTATTTCGTGGCGTGTCCATTTTATGCATATATATGTATGTAGTATATTATCATTCACTAAGCATTAGCTTACCCTCTCGTTGTTGACATTTTTATAGATTGCACGGATGCGGTGGCTCGGGTAAACGGGGACTAGTGGACTCGCATAGTTGCTTTAGAAGATCTTGCTTTTGGATTGATTAGGATTGGGTAGCGTATCCCCAATCGCCATGCTCGGTCTATATTTTGTGTTAAAAATCATGTGGTCGAAACTTGTATTTTGTACGAAAGTCGTAAAACGGCCGATGTGGGCCC
Organism: Rutidosis leptorrhynchoides; assembly: GCF_046630445.1. Classification (NCBI taxonomy): domain Eukaryota; kingdom Viridiplantae; phylum Streptophyta; class Magnoliopsida; order Asterales; family Asteraceae; genus Rutidosis; species Rutidosis leptorrhynchoides. Next base: position 291,876,396 of record NC_092343.1, on the reverse strand, counting down.
TGTCTGGTAAAACTCATTTTATTATTGGAACGTGTTAGTTTTGACTAATATAAATTGTTGTGAAAAGCGTTTGGTCTAAAAGTGTCGGGACGTCGAAGATCTTTTCGCGAAAAATGGACATTTTGATCAGAACTGTCACAGGCCTTGTGCCCGCCGCGCACAGGCAGTGGTGCGTGCCGCGCACCCTTCTGTCCAGTTTAAAAAAAAAAAATTATTCCGCGTTTTTGGTTGGTTAACGGGTTGGGTTGTTACATATACTTTGTTACATTCTGTTTTGAACACAAGTTCAATGAAACAAACATTCCACAGTGAGTTAGAACAAAATCCTCAATTCGATTATCATTAGTTACACTTGCCGGGTGTAAGCGTGAATTTATGTTGTGTGGATCTATACGGGTTTGACAAACCCTCATTCGGACGGTTCGCTACCGTCATTTCGGATGGAATGTATTTTCTAGAAACAGTGTATGTTCTAACACTATTGTGATGGGGTTCTATGGAAGGAAAGTTAAGCCTTGATAATTGGGTGCTCGCGAACCTATTTTGGAATGCAACTATTTGGATGATCAATTTTATGGGAATACTAAATCTTGTGGTTCAAAAATAACTTTTATTACTACACCTATGATTTCTCCAACGTTTTTCGTTGACAGTTTTCTATATGTTTCTCAGGTCCATACTTGGCTACTTGATACATGTTTCCGCACACTTTGATTACTTGCATGGGGTCAAGCATACCTTCATACGCTAGCGATAGGACTTTTGGATTCATACTTAAAGCAAACATACTTACGCTATTTATAGCAACTGTGATTTTCAACTAATTATGTCGCAAGTTATATTCATTTATACATTACTACTTTTGTAAACTTAAACTTGTTGTCGATCCGTTTGGTAAACGAAACTTTGTAAGTCTTATACGTTTCAAATGAATGCGACATAATTTTGGTCAAACGTGTCTCATTTAGGGACTATGACCACGCAACGGGACCTAAGTTAACGGTGCCGTCAAATGACGATTTTGCCGGGTCGTTACACATATCCGATTTAATAATCCAGCCATAGAATGTAGTTTCATTTACTTGTGTCTATTTCGTAAAACAGTTATAAAAGCAGCGCATGTATTCTCAGTCCCAAAAATATATATTACAAAAGCATTTAAAAGGGAGTAATGAAACTCACAATATTTTATTTTGTAGTAAAAATACATATGACGACATTGAACAATGCAGGGTTGGCCTTTGATTTACGAACCTATATCATTTATATATATATTAACACATATAATTGTATTCGAACAAATTTTAATATATTATTATTAGTAATATAATTGTTATATTTAATAATTTATAGGTTTTATTAATTAATTAAGTATATTTATTTTATAAATATATGTATATATATATAAATAAAATATATTATTTTTATAATAATAATAATAATAATACTAATAATAATAATAATAATAATAATAATAATAATAATAATAATAATAATAATAATAATAATAATAATAATAATAATAATAATAATAATAATAGAATACAACCTTTGAAGAAACAAACATTTAAAAAGAAACGCTACTGCCCAGGCTCGAACTCGCGACCTCTGGCTAACCCGAAACACCCTTAACCATTACTTTGCCCTTTCTTTTCTGTTCTAATACACAACTTAAACCTATTTAATCCATTTTTTTTTAGTTTCTTCTTCTTCATCATCTACCCCTCATCATATTTTATGGTTACCACTATCAACTTCTCGGCCCAATAAAAATGAATCTCGGCCCAACAACAAAGCAAGTTCATGGCCCAATCAACAAAACAAGTCTCTGGTTCAATTAGTTAATTGATGAGCCCAACGAAAACTATTTCGTAAGCCTACTTAAACAAAGCAAGCCCATGGCCTAATAACTTAATATGAGTTCCCTCATCATTCTAACCATCGGAATCTATCAAGAAAAAAATATCACGCATGTTAACTGAATCAACTTATATGACTAGTAATCTTTCCATTTTTTGTTAGCTTTATTGAATTAAAAATTCCCATGTCACCACTATAGAAAGTGTATTGATAAGTGGGGTATCTCTAGTTGAGATTTTCGGCAAAAAAAAAACAAAACAATACCCATCATACTTGAACACATTTCGCCTGACCTTGTGTCATAACCGATTAATTGATATAACTTACTTGTTTAGGTCAAGGCTAAACAACTTTCATGCATACGTTTACTTTGTGAAGTACTTTTATACTCATGCACCCGAGGTGAGATCATAGTCCCACCTTTTCAACAACTTTTATACTTTTAAATCGTGGGCTGAGAAACATATACTTTGTTACATTCTATATTACTTACTTTTATGTTTTAAACACAAGTTCGATGAAACAAACAATCCACAGTGAGTTAGAACAAAATCCTCAATTCTATTATCATTAGTTACACTTGCCGGGTGTAAGCGTGAATTTATGTTGCGTGGATCCATACAACCCTCATTCGGACGGTTCGCTACCATCATTTTGGATGGAATGTATTTTTGAGAAACAGTGTATGTTCTAACACTATTGTGATGGGGTTCTATGGAAGGAAAGTTAAGCCTTGATAATTGTGATGACCCGAAAATTTCCAACCAAATTTAAACTTAATCTTTACTTGATTCTGACACGATAAGCAAAGTCTGTATTGTTGAGTCTCAAAATTCTTAGAACTGTTTACATAAATTCATTTACCCTTTGACTAATCCCGACGATTCACGAACAATTGTTGCAAATAACAAAATATATATATATATATATATATATATATATATATATATATATATATATATATATATATATATATATATATATATATATATATATATATATATATATATATATAAAATAAGTGTATATATATATATATTAACTTGGATTAACAAAATATGAATTAATCATTAGAAATCAATATGTAAAATAAAATAGAAGATAAGAAAGTTGTTATTAAAATAAATCTATGTATAGATATATATGAATTTTATACAAAATTATTAAATGTATATTGAGATATACAAAAGTTATAGATATTATGTAATTATTAAATATTATAAATAATATGAAATATTAATATATTAGATATAATCACAAATTAAGGATATAGTATCATAATATTATTATTACTTTCATTATTATTAATAATACTAATATCAATACTAGTATTAATTATATTATTATTATTGTTATAGTTGTGATTAATAAATTCTAATAGTTTTAAGGTTATCATAATAAAGATTTTTACTATAAATATTTTTATGAGAAAGATTGAAATTACAAATTAGTTATGATTTAAATAAATTGTTGGTTATTATTATCTTTAAAATTATAATTCTTATTATTATGCTTATCATTATTATTATTAAATATTATTAATATTAGTATTCTTATTCTTATTAAAAATAAATGATATTCTTAAAATTAATAATGGATTTATGTTGTTAAGTAATATTACAAAAGTTAATATGATATATACACACACACACACATACACACACATATATATATATATATATATATATATATATATATATATATATATATATATATATATATATATATATATATATATATATATATATATATATATATATATATATATATATATAAAAGATATATATCAGATCAGATATATAATAAAATACAAATACTGTTATATAGATAAATACAAATATACATATATATAAATACATATACGATTTAATAGATATATAAATACTCTATATACATATATAAATACAAATAAAGGAAGTATTCAGTTCCCAATCGTTGTCAAGCTATTGAAATTTGTTTTGCTGTCAATGAGGTCGTACAATCAGTGTTGGATTATAGGAACGTATCCAAAATCTTTTAACACTCATTTTCTACTTTTTTTTGTATTCTTTCTCCTGGATAATTATTCTATCGACATATCCAATCATGTTAAAGTATCACTCAATTCAGTTGATAAAGGATTCATTAAACCTTCTTTCTTCATTACCAATTACAATTAATTTTAACAACAATTACATTGTCAATTTTTTTTTATAAATAAAGGGGAAGAACACAGTTCAGTGTTCTGTTCGTGTCTCCAAATTTCAAAAGGATCGATTTCGATATAAATTTCAAATTGTGTAAATGTAGTTTTGTTAGAAATTCAATACTCAATCTTTCTGTAAAGTATCAAGCTCCAATTCATCCTTTTGATTTCGAATTTTAAAGTCAAAGTTTTTGAACTAAAAAGTCAAACATTGTTCTTAAATCAAATTCAAACTTTCTATTACGAATTAAGTTAAATTGAAGGTCCCTATAGTTTCCAGGAATAATTTTAAACATAATTCATGTTGAAAACTTAGTCTAAAACTGTCTAGATTTCAAAAATGCGATTTAAGTTCTTCATAGTGTTCATCCGTTTGTTTCAACTCTGTTCCTCATTTGATTCATGTTTTAATTAATCTAAACAATTTCTAAATGTTTCTATACTACTATTAAGTCCTAAATTAAGTTATAAATCACGGTTATAATCCGAGTTAAGTTGATTTGATCACGTCTGATTGAAGAAGAAGAAGGAAACTTTGGTTAAGGGTTATAATAAATTCGGAAGGTTATAAGACAGATAAATGGGCAACAGCCCAATGGTTAGGAGTGGTTCGGGTTTTCGAGAGGTTGGGGGTTCGAGCCTCGCTTGAGGCATTATGTTTATAAAAAGCTTATTTGAAGGTAGATTTTTTTTATTATGTTATATTTATTATTATTATTAATTATTATTATTATGGTTATTATTATTATAGTTATAATTATTATCAATTGTATTATCATTAATTTGATTGTATTTATTATTAGTAGTATTATAATTATTAGTATTATTATTAATTAACACTTATTATTATTAGTATGATTATTACTACTAAATATTATTATTATTGTTACTAGTATTGTTATTATTAGCTATTATTACTACTACTAGTATTATTAAGGAATAACATTATTTTTATTATCATCATTGATATTATTAACATTATTAATATTATCATTATTATCAACATTTTTAGAAGTATCGTTATTATTAATCAAACTAAGAGCATTATCATTATCGTTATCTCTAATATAAGTATCATAATCACAATTAGGATTATTATTATTATTATTATTATTATTATTATTATTATTATTATTATTATTATTATTATTATTATTATTATTATTATTATTATTATATTATTATATTATTATTATTATTATTATTATTATTATTATGAAAGTAATATAAATTATTATCATTTTCGTAAATATTAGTATTAATATCTTTTTATAAATAATAGAAGTGTTAATATTGACATAAGTAATATTATTATCACGAGTATTATTATGTAAGTACTAAAATCATTATTATGACTATCACTCTTATTTTTTTTAGTATTATTACAAGTAAATATTTTATATAGAGATACACTGCAATAATATTAATATTACATATCACTATATTTTTATTATTAAAATGATATTAACTAAACTAAATATATATATATATATATATATATATATATATACATAAAATGTACCAATTAATACATAAATATATATTGATATCCTATATAATCCCTAATATAGATTTTTTTTAATATATAAAAGAATGCTAAATAATAGGCTATATAAGATATATAAATTAAATATATTAAACTATCTATATCTATATAACATATAATATAACAAGTATATTATTAATAATAATATATATAAACTTGCTCGATTACGATTACATGTATTAATAAATATACAATTGATATAGGTTCGTGAATCCGAGGCCAACCCTGCATTGTTCAATGTCGTCATATGTATTTTTACTACAAAATACAGTACTCTGAGTTTCATTTGCCTTTTTACCCTTTACATTTTTGGGCTGAGAATACATGCGCAATTTTTTATAACTATTTTACGAAATAGATACAAGTAATCGAAACTACATTCTATGGTTGAATTATTAAACCGAATATGCCCCTTTTTAGTCTGGTAATCTAAGAATTAGGGAACAGACACCCTAATTGACGTGAATCCTAAAGATAGATCTATTGGGCCCAACAAGCCCCATCCAAAGTACCGGATGCTTTAGTACTTCGAATTCATCATGTCCGAAGGGAGTCCCGGAATGATAGGGTATATTCTATATGCATCTTCTTAAGGTCGGTTACCAGGTGTTCACCATATGAATGATTTTTGTCTCTATGTATGGGACGTATATTTATGAGAAATGAAAATGAAAATCTTGTGGTCTATTAAAATTATGAAATGATCGATTATGATGAACTAATGAACTCACCAACCTTTTTGTTGACACTTGAAAGCATGTTTATTCTCAGGTATGAAAGAAATCTTCCGCTGTGCATTTGCTCATTTTAGAGATATTACTTGGAGTCGTTCATGACATATTTCAAAAGACGTTGCATTCGAGTCATCGAGTTCATCAAGAATATTAATAAGTCATTTATAGTTTAGATATATTATGAAATGGTATGCATGTCGGTCAACTTTCGATGTAATGAAAGTTTATCTTTTAAAAACGAATGCAATGTATCATATAGAGGTTAAGAATCTCGCGATATAATCATATGTTATTGTATTCGTCCTTATGGATTAGGACGGGTCGTATCATGTGGTATCAGAGCGGTGGTCTTAGCGAACCAGGTCTTGCATTAGTGTGTCTAACTGATAGTTATTTAGATGCATTAGTGGGTCTGGACTTCGATCGTGTCTGCATGTCAAAAGTTTTGCTTATCATTTAGTGTCGAAAATTATTTGCTTATCATGCTTAAAGTCTAGACACGTCTTACTGCCTCTATTACATAGAAAGTGTATAGATAAATTCATATCTTAGCGTATCTGTTATTGTTACCTTTGCCTGAAAATTCCGTAGATTCCTCCGTAACTTATGGGATTTTAGTATTATATATGCATATATAAATTATGTATTGCAGGGTACTAATCTACATCCTATAATCTATTTCTTATCGAAAATCCTTCATCTGATTGTACGAGATGAATCTCTCAACCAGTTCGAATTCCTCGGATTCCGACAGCTATTTCGATATGGAGTTTCACCTAAGCTCCGGAAGCAGCGTCACCAGAATGAATTAGCCAATCATCCATCCCCAATTCATCTGATGGGTTCGTAGTCTACTTAATCATTGGAGACAAGAAGAAGGTGATCCTTTTCGTCAACCGAATTCACCTCTTGGTGAAGAACCTGAAGCACTTACCGGCGCACCTATCCGCAACACCATTTTCACCCTCATTTCCTGAATATCTAGCCACAATTATATACTATCTCAAATTCTAAACCTTATTCATCCTGGAATAATAGAAGAAGTCAACGAACTTCGCGCTCGAGTAATTAATTTGGAGAATATGGTGCAAAACTTACCAGCTTCAGTAACATCACCGGGACCAACAGTGAAATGTCCCGTTCTTATTGATTAAAAACGTTCCATATTAATTGATTTCGTTGCGAGGTTTTGACCTCTATATGAGACGTTTTTCAAAGATTGCATTCATTTTAAAATAAACCATAACCTTTATTTCATCAATAAAGGTTTAAAAAGCTTTACGTAGATTATCAAATAATGATAATCTAAAATATCTTGTTTACACACGACCATTACATAATGGTTTACAATACAAATATGTTACAACAAAATAAGTTTCTTGAATGCAGTTTTTACATAATATCATACAAGCATGGACTCCAAATCTCGTCCTTATTTAAGTATGCGACAGCGGAAGCTCTTAATAATCACCTGAGAATAAACATGCTTAAAACGTCAACAAAAATGTTGGTGAGTTATAGGTTTAACCTATATATATCAAATCATAATAATAGACCACAAGATTTCATATTTCAATACACATCCCATACATAGAGATAAAAATCATTCATATGGTGAACACCTGGTAACCGACATTAACAAGATGCATATATAAGAATATCCCCATCATTCCGGGACACCCTTCGGATATGATATAAATTTCGAAGTACTAAAGCATCCGGTACTTTGGATGGGGTTTGTTAGGCCCAATAGATCTATCTTTAGTATTCGCGTCAATTAGGGTATCTGTTCCCTAATTCTTAGATTACCAGACTTAATAAAAAGGGGCATATTCGATTTCGATAATTCAACCATAGAATATAGTTTCACGTACTTGTGTCTATTTTTTAAATCATTTATAAAACCTGCATGTATTCTCATCCCAAAAATGTTAGATTTTAAAAGTGGGACTATAACTCAGTTTCACAGATTTTTACTTCGTCGGAAAGTAAGACTTGGCCACTGGTTGATTCACGAACCTATAACAATATATACATATATATCAAAGTATGTTCAAAATATATGTACAACACTTTTAATATATTTTGATGTTTTAAGTTTATTAAGTCAGCTGTCCTCGTTAGTAACCTACAACTAGTTGTCCACAGTTAGATGTACAGAAATAAATCGATAAATATTATCTTGAATCAATCCACGACCCAGTGTATACGTATCTCAGTATTGATCACAACTCAAACTATATATATTTTGGAATCAACCTCAAACCTGTATAGCTAACTCCAACATTCACATATAGAGTGTCTATGGTTGTTCCGAAATATATATAGATGTGTCGACATGATAGGTCGAAACATTGTATACGTGTCTATGGTATCTCAAGATTACATAATATACAATACAAGTTGATTAAGTTATGGTTGGAATAGATTTGTTACCAATTTTCACGTAGCTAAAATGAGAAAAATTATCCAATCTTGTTTTACCCATAACTTCTTCATTTTAAATCCGTTTTGAGTGAATCAAATTGCTATGGTTTCATATTGAACTCTATTTTATGAATCTAAATAGAAAAAGTATAGGTTTATAGTCGGAAAAATAAGTTACAAGTCATTTTTGTAAAGGTAGTCATTTCAGTCGAAAGAACGACGTCTAGATGACCATTTTAGAAAACATACTTCCACTTTGAGTTTAACCATAATTTTTGGATATAGTTTCATGTTCATAATAAAAATCATTTTCCCAGAATAACAACTTTTAAATCAAAGTTTATCATAGTTTTTAATTAACTAACCCAAAACAGCCCGCGGTGTTACTACGACGGCGTAAATCCGGTTTTACGGTGTTTTTCGTGTTTCCAGGTTTTAAATCATTAAGTTAGCATATAATATAGATATAGACCATGTGTTTAGTTGATTTTAAAAGTCAAGTTAGAAGGATTAACTTTTGTTTGCGAACAAGTTTAGAATTAACTAAACTATGTTCTAGTGATTACAAGTTTAAACCTTCGAATAAGATAGCTTTATATATATGAATCGAATGATGTTATGAACATCATTACTACCTTAAGTTCCTTGGATAAACCTACTGGAAAATAGAAAAATGGATCTAGCTTCAACGGATCCTTGGATGGCTCGAAGTTCTTGAAGCAGAATCATGACACGAAAACAAGTTCAAGTAAGATCATCACTTGAAATAAGATTGTTATAGTTATAGAAATTGAACAAAAGTTTGAATATGATTATTACCTTGTATTAGAATGATAACCTACTGTAAGAAACAAAGATTTCTTGAGGTTGGATGATCACCTTACAAGATTGGAAGTGAGCTAGCAAACTTGAAAGTATTCTTGATTTTATGTAACTAGAACTTGTAGAATATATGAAGAACACTTAGAACTTGAAGATAGAACTTGAGAGAGATTAATTAGATGAAGAAAATTGAAGAATGAAAGTGTTTTTAGGTGTTTTTGGTCGTTGGTGTATGGATTAGATATAAAGGATATGTAATTTTGTTTTCATGTAAATAAGTCATGAATGATTACTCATATTTTTGTAATTTTATGAGATATTTCATGCTAGTTGCCAAATGATGGTTCCCACATGTGTTAGGTGACTCACATGGGCTGCTAAGAGCTGATCATTAGAGTGTATATACCAATAGTACATACATCTAAAAGCTGTGTATTGTACGAGTACGAATACGGGTGCATACGAGTAGAATTGTTGATGAAACTGAACGAGGATGTAATTGTAAGCATTTTTGTTAAGTAGAAGTATTTTGATAAGTGTATTGAAGTCTTTAAAAAGTGTATAAATACATATTAAAACACTACATGTATATACATTTTAACTGAGTCGTTAAGTCATCGTAAGTCGTTACATGTAAGTGTTGTTTTGAAACCTATAGGTTAACGATCTTGTTAAATATTGTTAACCCAATGTTTATAATATCAAATGAGATTTTAAATTATTATATTATCATGATATTATCATGTATGAATATCTCTTAATATGATATATATATACATTAAATGTCTTTACAACGATAATCGTTACATATATGTCTCGTTTAAAAATCATTAAGTTAGTAGTCTTGTTTTTACACATGTAGTTCATTATTAATATACTTAATGATATGTTTACTTATCATAGTATCATGTTAACTATATATATATCCATATATATGTCATCATATAGTTTTTACAAGTTTTAACGTTCGTGAATCACCAGTCAACTTGGGTGGTCAATTGTCTATATGAAACATATTTCAATTAATCAAGTCTTAACAAGTTTGATTGCTTAACATGTTGGAAACATTTAATCATGTAAATATCAATCTCAATTAATATATATAAACATGGAAAAGTTCGGGTCACTACAGTACCTACCCGTTAAATAAATTTCGTCCCGAAATTTTAAGCTGTTGAAGGTGTTGACGAATCTTCTAGAAATAGATGCGGGTATTTCTTCTTCATCTGATCTTCACGCTCCCAGGTGAACTCGGGTCCTCTATGAGCATTCCATCGAACCTTAACAATTGGTATCTTGTTTTGTTTAAGTCTTTTAACCTCACGATCCATTATTTCGACGGGTTCTTCGATGAATTGAAGTTTTTCGTTGATTTGGATTTCATCTAACGGAATAGTGAGATCTTCTTTAGCAAAACATTTCTTCAAATTCGAGACGTGGAAAGTGTTATGTACAGCCGCGAGTTGTTGAGGTAACTCAAGTCGGTAAGCTACTGGTCCGACACGATCAATAATCTTGAATGGTCCAATATACCTTGGATTTAATTTCCCTCATTTACCAAATCGAACAACACCTTTCCAAGGTTTAACTTTAAGCATGACCATCTCTCCAATTTCGAATTCGATATCTTTTCTTTTAATGTCAGCGTAGCTCTTTTGTCGACTTTGGGCGGTTTTCAACCGTTGTTGAATTTGGATGATCTTCTCGGTAGTTTCTTGTATAATCTCCGGACCCGTAATCTGTCTATCCCCCACTTCACTCCAACAAATCGGAGACCTGCACTTTCTACCATAAAGTGCTTCAAACGGCGCCATCTCAATGCTTGAATGGTAGCTGTTGTTGTAGGAAAATTCTGCTAACGGTAGATGTCGATCCCAACTGTTTCCGAAATCAATAACACAAGCTCGTAGCATGTCTTCAAGCGTTTGTATCGTCCTTTCACTCTGCCCATCAGTTTGTGGATGATAGGCAATACTCATGTCTAGACGAGTTCCCAATGCTTGCTGTAATGTCTGCCAAAATCTTGAAATAAATCTGCCATCCCTATCAGAGATAATAGAGATTGGTATTCCATGTCTGGAGACGACTTCCTTCAAATACAGTCGTGCTAACTTCTCCATCTTGTCATCTTCTCTTATTGGCAGGAAGTGTGCTGACTTGGTGAGACGATCAACTATTACCCAAATAGTATCAAAACCACTTGCAGTCCTTGGCAATTTAGTGATGAAATCCATGGTAATGTTTTCCCATTTCCATTCCGGTATTTCGGGTTGTTGAAGTAGACCTGATGGTTTCTGATGCTCAGCTTTGACCTTAGAACACGTCAAACATTCTCCTACGTATTTAGCAACATCGGCTTTCATACCCGGCCACCAAAAATGTTTCTTGAGATCCTTGTACATCTTCCCCGTTCCAGGATGTATTGAGTATCTAGTTTTATGAGCTTCTCTAAGTACCATTTCTCTCATATCTCCAAATTTTGGTACCCAAATCCTTTCAGCCCTATACCGGGTTCCGTCTTCCCGAATATTAAGATGCTTCTCCGATCCTTTGGGTATTTCATCCTTTAAATTTCGCTCTTTTAAAACTCCTTGTTGCGCCTCCTTTATTTGAATAGTAAGGTTATTATGAATCATTATATTCATAGATTTTACTCGAATGGGTTCTCTGTCCTTCCTGCTCAAGGCATCGGCTACCACATTTGCCTTCCCCGGGTGGTAACGAATCTCAAAGTCGTAATCATTCAATAATTCAATCCACCAACGCTGCCTCATATTCAGTTGTTTCTGATTAAATATGTGTTGAAGACTTTTGTGGTCGGTATATATAATACTTTTGACCCCATATAAGTAGTGCCTCCAAGTCTTTAATGCAAAAACAACCGCGCCTAATTCCAAATCATGTGTCGTATAATTTTGTTCGTGAATCTTCAATTGTCTAGACGTATAAGTAATCACCTTCGTTCGTTGCATTAATACACAACCAAGACCTTGCTTTGATGCGTCACAATAAATCACAAAATCATCATTCCCTTCAGGCAATGACAATATAGGTGCCGTAGTTAGCTTTTTCTTCAATAACTAAAACGCTTTCTCTTGTTCATCATTCCATTCAAATTTCTTCCCTTTATGCGTTAATGCAGTCAAGGGTTTTGCTATTCTGGAAAAGTCTTGGATGAACCTTCTGTAGTAACCAGCTAGTCCTAAAAACTGACGTATGTGTTTCGGAGTTTTCGGGGTTTCCCACTTTTCAACAGTTTCTATCTTTGCCGGATCCACCTTAATACCTTCTTTGTTCACTATGTGACCGAGGAATTGAACTTCTTCCAACCAAAATGCACACTTTGAAAACTTAGCGTATAATTCTTCCTTCCTCAATACTTCTAACACCTTTCTCAAATGTTCACCGTGTTCTTGGTCATTCTTTGAGTAAATAAGTATGTCATCAATGAAAACAATGACAAACTTGTCAAGGTATGGTCCACACACTCGGTTCATAAGGTCCATGAACACAGCTGGTGCATTAGTTAAACCAAATGGCATGACCATAAACTCGTAATGACCGTAACGTGTTCTGAAAGCAGTCTTTGGAATATCATCTTCTTTCACCCGCATTTGATGATACCCGGAACGTAAGTCAATCTTTGAATAAACAGAAGAGCCTTGTAGTTGATCAAATAAGTCATCGATTCTCAGTAGTGGGTAGCGGTTCTTGATGGTAAGTTTGTTCAACTCTCGGTAGTCGATACACAACCTAAATGTACCATCTTTCTTCTTGACAAACAAAACAGGAGCTCCCCACGGTGATGTGCTTGGTCGAATGAAACCACGCTCTAAAAGTTCTTGTAATTGGCTTTGCAGTTCTTTCATCTCGCTGGGTGTGAGTCTGTAAGGAGCACGATCTATTGGTGCAGCTCTTGGTACAAGATCTATTTGAAATTCAACGGATCGATGTGGGGGTAATCCCGGTAATTCTTTCGGAAATACATCGGGAAATTCTTTTGCAATGGGAACATCATTGATGCTCTTTTCTTCAGTTTGTACTTTCTCGACGTGTGCTAGAACAGCAGAGCAACCTTTTCTTATTAGTTTATGTGCCTTCAAATTACTAATAAGATGTAGCTTCGTGTTGCCCTTTTCTCCGTACACCATTAAGGGTTTTCCTTTTTCTCGTATAATGCGAATTGCATTTTTGTAACAAACGATCTCTGCTTTCACTTCTTTCAACCAGTCCATACCGATTATCACATCAAAACTCCCTAACTCTACTGGTATCAAATCAATCTTAAATGTTTCGCTAACCAGTTTAATTTCTCGATTTCGACATATATTATCTGCTGAAATTAATTTACCATTTGCTAATTCGAGTAAAAATTTACTATCTAAAGGCGTCAATGGACAACTTAATTTAGCACAAAAATCTCTACTCATATAGCTTCTATCTGCACCCGAATCAAATAAAACATAAGCAGATTTATTGTCAATAAGAAACGTACCCGTAACAAGCTACGGGTCTTCCTGTGCCTCTGCTGCATTAATATTGAAAACTCTTCTGCGGCCTTGTCCATTCGTGTTCTCCTGGTTTGGGCAATTTCTAATAATGTGGCCCGGTTTTCCACATTTATAACAAACTACATTGGCATAACTTGCTCCGACACTACTTGCTCCGCCATTACTCATTCCGACACCATTTGTTCCTTTCGTTCTATTAACCCCTGGTCCGTAGACCTCACACTTTGCCGTGCTATGACCATTTCTTTTACACTTGTTGCAAAATTTGGTGCAGAACCCCGAGTGATACTTTTCACACCTTTGGCATAGCTGCTTCTGATTGTTGTTGTTGTTGTTGTTGCGGTTATTATTGTTGTTGGGATGATTGTTGTAGTTGCTGTTGTTGTTGTTGTTGTTGTTGTTGTTGTTGTTGTTGTTGTTGTTGTTGTTGTTGTTGTTGTTGTTGTTGTTGGGCTGTTTGTTATAGTTGCGATTGATGTTGCGATTGTTGGGATAATTGTTACGATTATTGTTGTAATTGTTGTTGTTGTATTGGTGATTCTTATCACCGTTTTCCTCCCACTTTCTTTTGACTTGCTTCACATTGGCCTCTTCAGCAGTCTGTTCTTTAATTCTTTCTTCAATCTGGTTCACTAGTTTGTGAGCCATTCTACATGCCTGTTGTATGGAGGCGGGCTCGTGTGAACTTATATCTTCTTGGATTCTTTCCGGTAATCCTTTCACAAAAGCGTCAATCTTCTCTTCCTCATCTTCGAATGCTCCGGGATACAATAGGCACAATTCTGTGAATCGTCTTTCGTACGTGGTAATATCAAATCCTTGAGTTCGTAACCCTCTAAGTTCTGTCTTGAGCTTATTGACCTCGGTTCTGGGATGGTACTTCTCATTCATCAAGTGCTTGAATGCTGACCACGATAGTGCGTACGCATCGTCTTGTCCCATTTGCTCTAGATAGGTATTCCACCATGTTAACGCAGAACCTGTAAAGGTATGCGTAGCGTACTTCACTTTGTCCTCTTCAGTACACTTACTTATGGCAAACACCGATTCGACCTTCTCGGTCCACCGTTTCAATCCGATCGGTCCTTCGGTTCCATCAACTTCCAAAGGTTTGTAGGCAGTAAATTCTTTGTAGGTGCATCCTACACGATTTCCTGTACTGCTAGATCCAAGGTTATTGTTGGTATGTAGCGCAGCCTGTACTGCGGCTATGTTTGAAGCTAGAAAAGTACGGAATTCCTCTTCATTCATATTCACGGTGTGTCGAGTAGTCGGTGCCATTTCCTTCAAAATAGTCAAATGGAACAAGTTAATCATACAGAATATTAAGTGTAGTCAATAGTATCTCGTAGCATAATATGAACTCATTTATAAAAGCTTTTTCTTCATATTAGCTTTTTATAAGTTTAAATTCGGGTAGTACCTACCCGTTAAGTTCATACTTAGTAGCTAATATACAATTCAACTACTACAATTCTATATGAAAAACTGATTATAATAATATTTCGCGTTCAAACTTTTACACAATATTTTACAAACTTACAATACCGCTTATTTTACATATAGCATGAAATATAGCACACAATAACTTTAATACAAGATAGTTATGAAGATAATTCTAGCTATTACACAAGTTGTTCAGCAAAGGCAATAAAGACACGTAATTCATACGTCCAGAAACAAGTCATGTATTCTGGTTTTACTAGGACTACTTGCCAACCTTGGTCTTGTGGAACATAACCGTTATGGCCGTTGATAAGACAGCGTGTTGTAACGTCGTCAAAGGGACGAGGGTTACGTAATGTCCAACAGTATCGTAACAATCTAAAAACCTCATTTCTTACCCCAATTACCGACCCTGTCACTTGTGGGAACGTTTTGTTTAATAGTTGTAGCCCGGTGTTCTTGTTCTCACTTTGGTGAGAAGCAAACATTACTAATCCGTAAGCATAAAATGCTTCTTTATGTTGCATGTTAGCCGCTTTTTCTAAATCACGAAGTCCTATATTCGGATATATTGAGTCAAAATAATTTCTTAACCCGTTGCGTAAAATAGCATTTGGGTTCCCCGCAATATATGCGTCAAAGTAAACACATCGTAACTTATGGATTTCCCAATGTGATATCCCCCATCTTTCGAACGAAAGCCTTTTATAAACCAAGGCATTCTTGGAACGTTCTTCGAATGTCTTACAAACTGATCTCGCCTTAAATAGTTGTGCCGAAGAATTCTGACTGACTCTAGACAAGATTTCATCAATCATGTCTCCGGGTAGGTCTCTTAAAATATTGGGTTGTCTATCCATTTTGTGTTTCTATACTGTAAAATAGACAAGAGTTAGATTCATAAAAAAATACTTATTAATACAAGCAATTTTTATATATCATAAAGCATAAGCACACTATATTACATATATTACACCACACGAATACAACTATCTTATTCCGACTCGCTTGTTTCTTCTTCTTCGGTTTTGGTTCGTTTTGCCAAGTTTCTAGGGATATATGATGTTCCCCTAATACGAGCCGTCGTTTTCCACATTGGTTTAGAAAACCTGGTGGTTTAGAGGTTCCCGGGTCATTGTTACAACTTAAGGACTTCGGGGGTTGACGATACATATAAAGTTCATCGGGGTTGGAATTAGATTTCTCTATTTTTATGCCCTTTCCCTTATTATTTTCTTTTGCCTTTTTAAATTCATTTGGGGTAATTTCTATAACATCATCGGAATTCTCATCGGAATCCGATTCATCGGAGAATTGGTAATCCTCCCAATATTTTGCTTCCTTGGCGGAAACACCATTGACCATAATTAACCTTGGTCGGTTGGTTGAGGATTTTCTTTTACTTAACCGTTTTATTATTTCCCCCACCGGTTCTATTTCTTCATCCGGTTCCGATTCTTCTTCCGGTTCCGACTCTTCTTCCGGTTCCTCTTCGGGAACTTGTGAATCAGTCCACGAATCATTCCAATTTACATTTGACTCTTCATTATTATTAGGTGAGTCAATGGGACTGGTTCTAGAGGTAGACATCTATCACATAATATCAAACGCGTTAAGAGATTAATATATCACATAATATTCACATGTTAAAAATATATAGTTTCCAACAAAATTTGTTAAGCAATCATTTTTCAAGTAAACACGGTCGAAGTCCAGACTCACTAATGCATCCTAACAAACTCGATAAGACACACTAATGCAAAATTCTAGTTCTCTAAGACCAACGCTCGGATACCAACTGAAATATCCCGTTCTTATTGATTAAAAACGTTCCATATTAATTGATTTCGTTGCGAGGTTTTGACCTCTATATGAGACGTTTTTCAAAGACTGCATTCATTTTAAAACAAACCATAACCTTTATTTCATCAATAAAGGTTTAAAAAGCTTTACGTAGATTATCAAATAATGATAATCTAAAATATCTTGTTTACACACGACCATTACATAATGGTTTACAATACAAATATGTTACAACAAAATAAGTTTCTTGAATGCAGTTTTTATACAATATCATACAAGCATGGACTCCAAATCTCGTCCTTATTTAAGTATGCGACAGCGGAAGCTCTTAATAATCACCTGAGAATAAACATGCTTAAAACGTCAACAAAAATGTTGGTGAGTTATAGGTTTAACCTATATATATCAAATCATAATAATAGACCACAAGATTTCATATTTCAATACACATCCCATACATAGAGATAAAAATCATTCATATGGTGAATACCTTGTAACCGACATTAACAAGATGCATATATAAGAATATCCCCATCATTCCGGGATACCCTTCGGATATGATATAAATTTCGAAGTACTAAAGCATCCGGTACTTTGGATGGGGTTTGTTAGGCCCAATAGATCTATCTTTAGGATTCGCGTCAATTAGGGTGTCTGTTCCCTAATTCTTAGATTACCAGACTTAATAAAAAGGGGCATATTCGATTTCGATAATTCAACCATAGAATATAGTTTCACGTACTTGTGTCTATTTTGTAAATCATTTATAAAACCTGCATGTATTCTCATCCCAAAAATATTAGATTTTAAAAGTGGGACTATAACTCACTTTCACAGATTTTTACTTCGTCGGGAAGTAAGACTTGGCCACTGGTTGATTCACGAACCTATAACAATATATACATATATATCAAAGTATGTTCAAAATATATTTACAACACTTTTAATATATTTTGATGTTTTAAGTTTATTAAGTCAGCTGTCCTCGTTAGTAACCTACAACTAGTTGTCCACAGTTAGATGTACAGAAATAAATCGATAAATATTATCTTGAATCAATCCACGACCCAGTGTATACGTATCTCAGTATTGATCACAACTCAAACTATATATATTTTGGAATCAACCTCAACCCTGTATAGCTAACTCCAACATTCACATATTGAGTGTCTATGGTTGTTCCGAAATATATATAGATGTGTCAACATGATAGGTCGAAACATTGTATACGTGTCTATGGTATCTCAAGATTACATAATATACAATACAAGTTGATTAAGTTATGGTTGGAATAGATTTGTTACCAATTTTCACGTAGCTAAAATGAGAAAAATTATCCAATCTTATTTTACCCATAACTTCTTCATTTTAAATCCGTTTTGAGTGAATCAAATTGCTATGGTTTCATATTGAACTCTATTTTATGAATCTAAATATAAAAAGTATAGGTTTATTGTCAGAAAAATAAGTTACAAGTCGTTTTTGTAAAGGTAGTCATTTCAGTCGAAAGAACGACGTCTAGATGACCATTTTAGAAAACATACTTCCACTTTGAGTTTAACCATAATTTTTGGATATAGTTTCATGTTCATAATAAAAATCATTTTCCCAGAATAACAACTTTTAAATCAAAGTTTATCATAGTTTTTAATTAACTAACCCAAAACAGCCCGCGGTGTTACTACGACGGCGTAAATCCGGTTTTACGGTGTTTTTCGTGTTTCCAGGTTTTAAATCATTAAGTTAGCATATCATATAGATATAGAAAATGTGTTTAGTTGATTTTAAAAGTCAAGTTAGAAGGATTAACTTTTGTTTGCGAACAAGTTTAGAATTAACTAAACTATGTTCTAGTGATTACAAGTTTAAACCTTCGAATAAGATAGCTTTATATATATGAATCGAATGATGTTATGAACATCATTACTACCTTAAGTTCCTTGGATAAACCTACTGGAAAATAGAAAAATGGATCTAGCTTCAACGGATCCTTGGATGGCTCGAAGTTCTTGAAGCAGAATCATGACACGAAAACAAGTTCAAGTAAGATCATCACTTGAAATAAGATTGTTATAGTTATAGAAATTGAACAAAAGTTTAAATATGATTATTACCTTGTATTAGAATGATAAACTACTGTAAGAAACAAAGATTTCTTGAGGTTGGATGATCACCTTACAAGATTGGAAGTGAGCTAGCAAACTTGAAAGTATTCTTGATTTTATGTAACTAGAACTTGTAGAATATATGAAGAACACTTAGAACTTGAAGATAGAACTTGAGAGAGATCAATTAGATGAAGAAAATTGAAGAATGAAAGTGTTTTTAGGTGTTTTTGGTCGTTGGTGTATGGATTAGATATAAAGGATATGTAATTTTGTTTTCATGTAAATAAGTCATGAATGATTACTCATATTTTTGTAATTTTATGAGATATTTCATGCTAGTTGCCAAATGATGGTTCCCACATGTGTTAGGTGACTCACATGGGCTGCTAAGAGCTGATCATTAGAGTGTATATACCAATAGTACATACATCTAAAAGCTGTGTATTGTACGAGTACGAATACGGGTGCATACGAGTAGAATTGTTGATGAAACTGAACGAGGATGTAATTGTAAGCATTTTTGTTAAGTAGAAGTATTTTAATAAGTGTATTGAAGTCTTTCAAAAGTGTATAAATACATATTAAAACACTACATGTATATACATTTTAACTGAGTCGTTAAGTCATCGTTAGTCGTTACATGTAAGTGTTGTTTTGAAACCTTTAGGTTAACGATCTTGTTAAATGTTGTTAACCCAATGTTTATAATATCAAATGAGATTTTAAATTATTATATTATCATGATATTATCATGTATGAATATCTCTTAATATGATATATATATATACATTAAATGTCTTTACAACGATAATCGTCACATATATGTCTCGTTTAAAAATCATTAAGTTAGTAGTCTTGTTTTTACATATGTAGTTCATTGTTAATATACTTAATGATATGTTTACTTATCATAGTATCATGTTAACTATATATATATATCCATATATATGTCATCATATAGTTTTTACAAGTTTTAACATTCGTGAATCACCGGTCAACTTGGGTGGTCAATTGTCTATATGAAACATATTTCAATTAATCAAGTCTTAACAAGTTTGATTGCTTAACATGTTGGAAACATTTAATCATGTAAATATCAATCTCAATTAATATATATAAACATGGAAACGTTCGGGTCACTACAAACAGTACCACCAACAACCCAAGTTTCAATATCACATGCCTCAACATCTCATTCTGTACCTCGAGTATAATCATCATTCTACATGACGTTCTACATCATTTATCTTCGTTTGACATAGCGATTATGTAATCTCTAATGTTTTAGAGATTATATATTCTTGTTCTAACGATAAATCAGATGAGTTAATATCATATTAACTCATTAAATCCATTATTACATCTAAAGAAAATATATATGTATATATGTTTTCATAAAGATTATAATTCTTTTGTACAAATTGTTAATGGTGAAAATATTTTAACGGGTAGGTAATACCCGAGGAATATTTAGATTTCACATTAATAAGTTACACTGTACATTCTTACAATTCCGATTCAACAGTCATTTACTATCCTACCTACATCCACAGATATACGAATCCGTTCACCGCAGAATAACTATTTTCATCCAATTTCATATTTGGATTTTGATCTATCAGAATCCAACAAGTGGTATAATGAAGAAAACATTGGACAAAAATAAAATTTGTTAGAAACAAACAAATTAACTATGAGAAAATTTGTTAAGAATCCACGCTAACAAAATCCTAGCTAACTGTTCCTAGCTAACTGTTAATTCCTTATTCTACATTTTAATTATCGCAATTTAGTTATCGCAATTTATTTATCGCATTTTATTTATCGCAATTTTAATTCTCGCAATTTTATTTATCGTCATTTAATTTCTGTTATTTATTTTATTCACTTTAAATATCGGGACACGTATACAAGGTTATGACATATCATATCGACGCATCTATATATATTATTTGGAATAACCATAGACACTCTATATGCAGTAATGATCGAGTTCTCTATACAGGGTTGAGGTTGATTCTACAATAATATATATACTTTGAGTTGTGATCGAGTCTGAGACATGTACACGGGTCACGATACGTATTAATTAATTCGAAAATTACATATTAAACTATATATGAACTATTGGAATATTAACTGTGGACTATCGACTGTGGACTAATAACATTGATAATTAAAATGAATTAAAATATTAATTATAACATATGAAACTAAATATTTCTTCAAGTTTACCACTTGATTTCATCTAAAACCTCGTTTGTATCTTGACGATTACAATCTGCATTCAACCTTTCATGATTCTTGAAAATACCTCAACCGAGAGTATGAACTAACCGCACTTCATCTACGGAAGAAAAGATTGATGCATATAGTTATGCACCTGAAAACACTCGAAACCTGAGTAAACGTTTAACACGTATCTGTTCTAGCTCCTTTGGCGTTGTTATTACTAAAAATAACTTTGTAATCCCTTTCCAAAGTTTTCAAATTTGTCACAACTTCAGCAAATCAATTTCAACTTTTCATTCGAATAAACTCTATTATAACCTTGATATATAAGTTGCCTTTCGTCATCATTACCGGGGAACCATTTATATTCCACTACATTAGCAGTAAACTTACCAGCAACTCCATTACTCATTGGCTTAAATCTCTCTGAATAACCATTATATTAGTTCGTTAAAACCTATTCATATACCCATACACATCTTAGAACGAGAATTACCACATCAATTACCGGGAATTAGCAATCAATATTTTAAAATCTCGCAGCATGTCTACATCAACAGTTATATGTATACATATAACCTTTATCTCTTAGAATTATGATCTTCCATTCTGAAACTCTGAAAAGCACCCAGTCTATGAATCAATACTCCAAATTTAGAAATTGTAAACGACCTTAACCCTCAGAAGTTTGATGATAAAGAATAGTATGTTAGAAAAACTCAGAAAAGTTGAAACTTGAAAACGAATTGAACAAACCATGATGGAGGCCATGGACAAAACACAAAGGCTAAATCTGCCTTCAAAGAATCCAAATGATTCAATGCCTGCTGAAGTCTTTAGCGAATATCTTACTCCTTACTCTAAACCCTTACGGATGATATTCTTCATCATCCTCTGATCTTAGATATTCTAGGATATTCTCATATCTTTCATTATAAATATCCTTGATATTTCTGAAGATATTTTCATAACTAATCTTATCTGAAATTATTTATCTCTTCGCGCTATCAGTATTACATCATATAAGAAACTACTAGTTTCTATATTTTGTAAACTTTCGAGTTAAACTATGAATGTTTTTGAAGTAGTGTTGGAAATTGATGCATGAGTTAGTATAATATAATGACACTTGATCAACGTGATTATATTACAGTAAGTCATGCTGAGTTTCTAATGGGACGTGATGATTCACGGATCATAACGTCATCACGTGCCATGTTACATAACTCTTTCATTCTACTTAACTTCTGAACATATCAAGAAAGTATATTCTTGATAGTTCTATTCTCAGTGATTCTGGTAATTTAACAAATCAAATTGTGCTATTACGTTCTTTCTTGTTTAGAACATTAGTTATGTTCATCCTAAACTTCATACCTATGAATTCTGGACCATTACTCACTTTACTAGAGGTCGAGAAGAGAATAAAAAGGCAAAGAGCTCCAAAATATAAGAGAAAATATAAAGCCCAATAACAACACGGAGGTTACAAACTGTGTATATTAATACAAAAAGCAATATAAAGACACAGTAGCATTAAGAATAGTATCACCCCAAGGTAATAGTAGAAGTAAACAGATTTTTCTGGTGGAAGATTGAAAAGAAGGATGACAGAAATGATAATTAGGAAAATATCAAGGATTAGAATCGGATTAAGCATTCTCACAATCTTTTTAAAGTATGAATTGAGGAAGAAAGAATAGAATAGGTGAGTTGTGGAAATAAGGAAACGAAGGGGGTAGATTTATAATGGAAATAACAGATAGAGTAATCGATACAGATCACCGTATTTAATTATAGTGATCTTAATTTCCTTATTCATCGAAGAATCAAATCTTATATAGATTTCAAAAATTTTCTTTTAAATTCCTTGAATTCCGGAATTCAAACCTGACTAAGTCAAAAGTTAAAAAAATCTTTATTTCTCATTTCATTCTTTTGTGATAGCTTCATTCGTGCCCTTCGAATAATCGAATTTATCCATATTAATCAATGATGATAAAACTCTATTTATCAACTAATATTCGTCATGAAAACATTTTTATTATTAGCCATGACCACCTCACTCAAATTTCGGGATGAAATTTCTTTAACGGGTAGGTACTGTGACGACCCGGAAATTTCCAACCAAATTTAAACTTAATCTTTACTTGATTCTGACACTATAAGCAAAGTCTGTAATGTTGAGTCTCAAAATTGTTAGAACTGTTTACATAAATTCATTTACCCTTTGACTAATCTCGACGATTCATGAACAATTGTTGCAAATAAATATATATATATATATATATATATATATATATATATATATATATATATATATATATATATATATATATATATATATATATATATATATATATATATATATATATATATATATATATATGTATATATATATATTAACTTGGATTAACAAAATATGTAAAATAAAATACAAGATAAGAAAGTTGTTATTAAAATAAATCCAAGATAAGAAAGTTGTTATTAAAATAAATCTATGTATAGATATATATGAATTTTATACAAAATTATTAAATGTATATTGAGATATACAAAAGTTATAGATATTATGTAATTATTCAATATTATAAATAATAGGAAATATTAATATATTAGATATAATCACAAATTAAGGATATAGTATCATAATATTATTATTACTTTCATTATTATTAATAATACTAATATCAATACTAGTATTAATTATATTATTATTGTTATAGTTGTGATTAATAAATTCTAATAGTTTTAAGGTTATCATAATAAAGATTTTTAC
This sequence comes from Rutidosis leptorrhynchoides, assembly GCF_046630445.1. NCBI lineage: Eukaryota > Viridiplantae > Streptophyta > Magnoliopsida > Asterales > Asteraceae > Rutidosis > Rutidosis leptorrhynchoides. Next base: position 291,851,943 of record NC_092343.1, on the reverse strand, counting down.
TATAAATATTTTTATGAGAAAGATTGAAATTACAAATTAGTTATGATTTAAATAAATTATTGGTTATTATTATCTTTAAAATTATAATTCTTATTATTATGCTTATCATTATTATTATTAAATATTATTAATATTAGTATTCTTATTCTTATTAAAAATAAATGATATTCTTAAAATTAATAATGGATTTATGTTGTTAAGTAATATTACAAAAGTTAATATGATATATACACATATATATATATATATAAATATACAGATATATATCAGATCAGATATATAATAAAATACAAATACTATTATATAGATAAATAAAAATATACATATATATAAATACATATACGATTTAATAGATATATAAATACTATATATACATATATAAATACAAATAAAGGAAGTATTCAGTTCCCAATCGTTGTCAAGCTATAGAAATTTGTTTTGTTGTCAATGAGGTCGTACAATCAGTGTTGGATTATAGGAACATATCCAAAATCTGTTAACACTCATTTTCTGCTCTTTTTTTTTTATATTCTTTCTTCTGGATAATTATTCTATCGACATATCCAATCATGTTAAAGTATCGATCAATTCAGTTGATAAAGGATTCATTAAACCTTCTTTCTTCATTACCAATTACAATTAATTTTAACAACAATTACATTGTCAATTCTTTTTATAAATAAAGGGGAAGAACACAGTTCAGTGTTCTGTTCGTGTCTCCAAATTTCAAAAGGATCGATTTCGATATAAATTTTAAATTGTGTAAATGTAGTTTTGTTAGAAATTCAATACTTAATCTTTCTGTAAAGTATCTAGCTCCAATTCATCCTTTTGATTTCGAATTTTCAAGTCAAAGTTTTTGAACTAAAAAGTCAAACATTGTTCTTAAATCAAATTCGAACTTTCTATTATGAATTAAGTTAAATTGAAGGACCCTATAGTTTCCAGGAGTAATTTTAAACATAATTCATGTTGAAAACTTAGTCTAAAACTGTCTAGATTTCAAAAACGCGATTTAAGTTCTTCATAGTGTCTGTTTCAACTCTGTTCCTCATTTGATTCCTATTTTAATTAATCTAAACAATTTCCAAATGTTTCTGTACTACTATTAAGTCCTAAATTAAGTTATTAATCACGGTTATAATCTGAGTTAAGTTGATTTGATCACATCTTATTTAAGAAGAAGAAGAAGGAAACTTTGGTTAAGGGTTATAATAAATTCGGAAGGTTATAAGACAGATAAATGGGCGACAGCCAAATGGTTAGGAGTGGTTCAGGTTTTCATGAGGTCGGGGGTTCGAGCCTCGCTTGAGGCATTATGTTTATAAAAAGCTTATTTGAAGGTAGAATTTTTTTTATTATGTTATATTTATTATTATTATTAATTATTATTATTATGGTTATTATTATTATAGTTATAATTATTATCAATTGTATTATCATTAATTTGATTGTATTTATTATTAGTAGTATTATAATTATTAGTATTATTATTAATTAACACTTATTATTATTAGTATGATTATTATTACTACTAAATATTATTATTATTGTTACTAGTATTGTTATTATTAGTTATTATTACTACTACTAGTATTATTAAGGAATAACATTATTTTTATTATCATCATTGATATTATTAACATTATTAATATTATCATTATTATCAACATTTTTAGAAGTATCGTTATTATTAATCAAACTAAGAGCATTATCATTATCGTTATCTCTAATATAAGTATCATAATCACAATTAGGATTATTATTATTATTATTATTATTATTATTATTATTATTATTATTATTATTATTATTATTATTATTATTATTATTATTATTATTATTATTATTATTATTATTATTATTATTGTTATTGTTATTATTATTATTATTATTATTATTATTATTATTATTATTATTATTATTATTATTATCATTATTATTATTATTATGAAAGTAATATAAATTATTATCATTTTCGTAAATATTAGTATTAATATCTTTTTATAAATAATAGAAGTGTTAATATTGACATAAGTAATATTATTATCACGAGTATTATTATGTAAGTACTAAAATTATTATTATGACTATCACTCTTATCATTTTTAGTATTATTACAAGTAAATGTTTTATATAGAGATACACTGCAATAATATTAATATTACATATCACTATATTTTTATTATTAAAATGATATTAACTAAACTAAATATATATATATATATATATATATATATATATATATATATATATATATATATATATATATATATATATATATATATATATATATATATATTGATATCCTATATAAATCCTAATATAGATTTTTTTTAATATATTAAAGAATGCTAAATAATAGCTATATAAGATATATAAATTAAATATATTAAACTATCTATATCTATATAACATATAATATAACAAGTATATTATTAATAATGTATATAAACTTGCTCGATTACGATTACATGTATTAATAAATATACAATTGATATAGGTTCGTGAATCCGAGGCCAACCCTGCATTGTTCAATGTCGTCATATGTATTTTTACTACAAAATACAGTACTGTGAGTTTCATTTGCCTTTTTACCCTTTATATTTTTGGGCTGAGAATACATGCGCAATTTTTATAACTGTTTTACGAAATAGACACAAGTAATCGAAACTACATTCTATGGTTGAATTATTAAACCGAATATGCCCCTTTTAGTCTGGTAATCTAAGAATTAGGGAACAGACACCCTAATTGACGCGAATTTTAAAGATAGATCTATTGGGCCCAACAAGCCCCATCCAAAGTACCAGATGCTTTAGTACTTCGAATTCATCATGCCCGAAGGGAGTCCCAGAATGATAGGGGATATTCTATATGCATCTTGTTAAGGTCGGTTACCAGGTGTTCACCATATGAATGATTTTTGTCTCTATCTATGGGACGTATATTTATGAGAAATGAAAATGAAAATCTTGTGGTCTATTAAAATTATGAAATGATCGATTATGATAAACTAATGAACTCACCAACCTTTTGGTTGACACTTGAAAGCATGTTTATTCTCAGGTATGAAAGAAATCTTCCGTTGTGCATTTGCTCATTTTAGAGATATTACTTGGAGTCGTTCATGACATATTTCAAAAGACGTTGCATTCGAGTCATCGAGTTCATCAAGAATATTAATAAGTCATTTATAGTTTAGATATATTATGAAATGGTATGCATGCCGGTCCACTTTCGATGTAATGAAAGTTTGTCTTTTAAAAACGAATGCAATGTTTGTAAAATGTATCATATAGAGGTCAAGAATCTCGCGATGTAATCATATGTTATTGTATTCGTCCTTATGGATTAGGACGGGTCGTATCAATAATTGGGTGCTAACCTATTTTTCAATGCAACTATTTGGATGATCAATTTTATGGGAATACTAAATCTTGTGGTTCAAAAATAACTTTTATTACTACACCTATGATTTCACCAACGTTTTTCGTTGACAGTTTTCTATATGTTTCTCAGGTTCATACTTGGCTACTTGATACATGCTTCCGCACACTTTGATTACTTGCTTGGGGTCAAGCATACATGCATACGCTAGCGATAGCACTTTTGGATTCAAACTTAAAGCATACATACTTACGCTATTTATAGCAACTGTGATTTTCAACTAATTATGTCGCAAGTTATATTCATTTATACATTACTACATTTGTAAACTTAAACTTGTTGTCGATCCGTTTGGTAAACTAAACTTTGTAAGTCTTATACGTTTCAAATGAATGCGACATAATTTTGGTCAAACGTGTCTCATTTAAGGACTATGACCACGCAACGGGACCTAAGTTAACGGCACCGTCAAATGATGATTTTGCCGGTTCATTATAGATGGTATCAGAGTGTTGGTTCTAGCGATCTAGGATGTGCATTACTATGTCTGACAGAGTTGTTAGGACGCATTAGCGAATCTGGACTACAACCAGATAGTTAGCAATTGTATTCTGACATACATTTGCTATAGATAGCACTTACTTGACTACTTGTGCATTATACTTGAATCATTCTTAGGCAAACTTCTTAATGGTACCAAACTTTCACCATACGAATCTATATTCTGCCATTTTCTGGTAACACACGTAAATTCGAGATTCATATTCACAAGGATGAAGACGACTTCATTAGTCACACTTGTTCGAGAACCCTGTCTCCCAGATTGTTATTCGCCACCGTTTCAACTTACTATCGATGTCACACCGGTGTTCCTTACTATCTACCATTTCTTGTTACTACCATCACTACTCTAGGTGAGTATCGTCATCACTATTTATCACTACGGTTGCATACTATTCGTCATCATGATTCGTTACACTTCTCGTACCGAAAGACGTTATTGTTTGACTTGGACCGCATTGACGTGAATAATCATTTATACACTTCCCTCGGGAAACGCATCTTCAGAGTTGAACTAATTCTTTCGATTAATATGAGTCACGTTTGAGACGTCGTTGCACTTTGTTCATTTTAAATCTTCACGATTACACGAACTTGAATGTATGGAGTGATGTGGGAATGGAGGTATGAGTTAACATAATATAACGACACTCGATCAACGTGGTTATATTACGGTAATTCACACCAAAGTTCTAATGACACGTGATGGTGGTTGGACTCGATCAACCTAATCACCACCATGTGCCATGTACATGACTTCAATTTTCTTATTGAATATCCGAAAACTTTGAGAATACTGATAACAACCATACCCGAGACACATCTTCGATTATTGTCGAACCATATTTATGCTTCCGAATGAATGACAAATTCTTTCAACTTCGAACATATGTTACACGTGCATACTATCTCGTTTTCGCACAGTTTATGTACGAACTACAATATGCTTGTTATGCTCACATCAAGGCAGAAATTTCTCTCGCTTCACACTCGTACTTCCATTGAAGGAAATCTTTATTCTACATTCTCAATAGAGGGAGAGACCCTTCACGTTATACTAATATTCACCACGAGGGTGAATAGTCCTAACGAATATTTTCAGAAACTGATAAGAAACTTGTTCTAACAAACGTTTTCAGGTCCTAACAAATTTGTTCAAATATACCTTACAGAAATGTACCTCGTTTCGGACCGAGTTCCTCGTTTCACTTCTAGATTTCGGAGTGCCTTACAAAAAGCCTCGAGGCCACGTTTAGACATGAGTACCGCGTATCATCCACAAAACCGACGGACCAAACAAATGTACGATTCAAACCTTGGAGACCATAATACGAGTTTGCGTTATCAACTTTAAAATTTACTTGAGAAAAGTATTTGCCTTTAGCCAAATTCTCTTACTACGATAGTTATCATTCGAGTATTAACGCCGAACCTTTTCTAAACTTTATATGGCCGCAATTGTTGTTTTCTTAATTATTGAACTGATGTAAATGATAATCAAACCACCGGACCCGAACTCATTCATGAAACAACCGAAAATTTTTTCAAATCCAAGAAAGGCTCAAGACTGCCCATAGTCGCCAAAAGAGCTATACCGATGTTAGACGTAAACCTCTCGAATTCCACGATGGTAACCGTATAACATTAAAAGTCGCACCTTGAAAGGGTGTAATCCGTTTTGGGAAACGTAGAAAGCTATATCTGCGATACTTTGATCCTTTTGAAATCTTGGAGCGTATTGTACCCGTTGCTTACCGTTTCGATCTTTCGAATCAATTGAGCTCCGTTCATCCTACATTCCGTGTATCAAACTTGAACACGTGCCTTGCGAAATAGGAACTTGTTATCCTCTTCGACGAGCTTACTATCGATGATAAACTTCACTTTCTAGGAGAACCGGTTAAAAATTTTGAATCGTGAAACCAAACTTTAAAACAACGTAAAATCCCGACTGTCAAAGTTCGTTGAAATGCCCAAGGAAGTACCTTCACGTATTCGTAGAATTGACAACGCAAGATATCGAGGAAGAAGCAACAACTACTACTTCCAACTAAGTTTCGGGACGAAATTTCTTTTAAGGTGTGGGTAATGTAACATCCCGCATTTTTCCGTTAAATTTATTTTTAACACCTTCTTTTTTTTTTAGATAATGTCTTTCGTTATCTAAATTCGTATCTTTCGTTAACTAATATTCTTGATAATTCTGTTATTCGATTATAACATTTCCCGTTTACTCTCTTGTATTTAAAATATTCGTTCGGTTAATTTCCGCACCCGACTATAAACTTGAGGGACTAATCTTGTCATTTGGCCAATTTGGGTCAACTAGTCACCACCTCCCACCATCTCATCCATTCATTTCACTTCTTCTTCTACCTCCTTTTTCTCTCTTCCATATTTTGAACTCAAACACCCATTTCACTAAATCATCATCCATTTTGAATCTAACAAGTATCAACTAAAACAAATTACATATTCGTGATCCTCTCTTCATCCTCTATATTTTGATACCAATTTCATCTCGTTTGGGTAATATTTCTAAAACACTAGATTTCTCTAAATTCATTTTATATACTTGAAATGGTGTTAATTAGTGTTTATGGCTCAAGTTTAACATGAATATGTATTTAGTTTGCTCGATTTGTTGTTTTGAGTAACTAGCTTGAATATGAAAAATGGGTGTGCTTAATCTTGAATTTTGGATGATTAAATGTTGTTAGATATTAAAAGTTCATGTATTAAATGTGTTACTAGCATCATTAGCTTCAATTTGATGTGTACGTTGATTGAGAAAACTTCATAAACATGATTATTGATTTTGTGATTTTGAGTTAGGGTTTGATGAACTTTAAAATGAAATTTTTTGCTTTGAATGCCATGAAATTTTATTAGTAAGTGTTTAGTTGTAATGTATATTTCATTACCTTCAAAACGGCGTATCGTATGTGTAAATTGGATTCCCGAGTCAAGAAATGCATTTTATGAACTTGCAACTTTGATTTTGAACATTTAATGATCATTTGATGAGGTTTTCATTGTGGTTAATGATGGATTTGATTCATGACATTTGTTTATTGTGTTCCTTGTCGAAATACCTTTCCAACGATATAAAATACTTGTTTTGAATGTTTACGGTTCATGAGTTATGCTTGTTTGAAGTTTGGTTAGTGCACTAGATAAAACTCAGAAACAACATTTTCCAGGTACAGGAGCGACGCTCCTGAACTAAGAGTGCCGCTCCTGGTAGGCCTTTTTGTGGAGTTTTCCACCAGACGTCAGGAGCGCCCCTCCTGAAAAACAAGAGCGCCGCTTCTGGTCCTAAAGAGCGACGCTCCTGGTTTTGGTGCGCCGCTCATGTGCTGAAAAAGTAGGCCAACTTATTTTGTGTTTTCACAAATTCATCCCCGCTTACTCGCAACTCCGATTAACATGAAACTTGGCCAACATGTTTATATATGATTACTAATTGAAGAAAAATTATCGGATACCCGACCCGACCCCGTCGACTTTGACTTTGACTTTGACCAAGTTTGACTTTTATTCAAACTTAACCAAATACTTGTTTAAACCGTTCTAATCTTCTTGTATACTTGATTCTTACATGGAACTTGCCAATTTGATTCACATGCTATATAATCGAGTCATAACAAGCCATAGGACTAATTGAACACATTTCGCCCGACCTTGTGTCGTAACCGATTAATTGATACAACTTACCTTTTTAGGTCAAGGCTAAACAACTTTCATGTATACGTTTACTTTGTGAAGTACTTTTATACTCGTGCACCCGAGGTGAGATCATAGTCCCACCTTTTCAACAACTTTTATACTTTTAAATCGTGGGCTGAGAAACATATACTTTGTTACATTCTGTATTACTTACTTTTATGTTTTGAACACAAGTTCGATGAAACAAACATTCAACAGCGAGTTAGAACAAAATCCTCAATTCGATTATCATTAGTTACACTTACCGGGTGTAAGCATGAATTTATGTTGTGTGGATCCATACGGGTTTGACAAACCCTCATTCGGACGGTTCGCTACCGTCATTTTGGAAGGAATGTATTTTCGAGAAACAGTGTATGTTCTAACACTATTGTGATAGGGTTCTATGGAAGGAATGTTAAGCCTTGATAATTGGATGCTCGCGAACCTATTTTGGAATGCAACTATTTGGATGATCAATTTTATGGGAATACTAAATCTTGTGGTTCAAAAATAACTTTTATTACTACACCTATGATTTCACCAACGTTTTACGTTGACAGTTTTCTATATGTTTCTCAGGTTCATACTTGGCTACTTGATACATGCTTCCGCACACTTTGATTACTTGCTTGGGGTCAAGCATACATGCATACGCTAGCGATAGCACTTTTGGATTCAAACTTAAAGCATACATACTTACGCTATTTATAGCAACTGTGATTTTCAACTAATTATGTCGCAAGTTATATTCATTTATACATTACTACTTTTGTAAACTTAAACTTGTTGTCGATCCGTTTGGTAAACTAAACTTTGTAAGTCTTATACGTTTCAAATGAATGCTACATACTTTTGGTCAAACGTGTCTCATTTAGGGACTATGACCATGCAACGGGACCTAAGTTAACGGCGCCGTCAAATGACGATTTTGCCGGGTCGTTGATGTGTTCGAGGTGTACTAGGAAATAGTTATATTTTTACTAGGAAATACTATTAAATACGATACAATTTTACACAAGTGATTTATTTATTTATAGAGTGGATATACCTAAACCTTGCTACAACACTTATAGGCAGTGTACCTAATCGTACAGTAGTGTAGTTTTTAGTAAGTCCGGCTCGTTCCACAGGGATCTTTAAACAAGCTTAACGCTATATTTTTAACTTATATTTGTAAAAATACAAAAATATATATAAGTAGTATTATTATTATAAAAAGGGGATTTTTACCGTTTAATGACCGGTTTGTCGATTTTAAAACTTTAGTCGCAGTTAAAACTTAATGTAAAATATTAAAAATAAATATAACTTAATTTAAAGCGTAAAGTAAATTATTATAATAAAAGTGCGATAAAATAAAATTGCGATAATTAAAGAGTACGATAATTAAAAATGCAATTAAATAAAATGACAATAAATAAAAGTGCGATAATTAAAAGTTCAATTAAATATGAAATATAAAGAATTATGCTTATTTAAACTTCCGTAATCATGATGTTCAACGTGTTGTTTTTAGTTTATTCTCATGGGTTAATTGTCCTTTGTCCTGGATTATTCGATATGTCCATACGGATTTGTCCATAATAGTCCATCAGTCATAATCATAAAGTGCAAAAGTGTTCGTCAAATTATTCTTATTCCCGAAGTCAAATATTTCAACTAATTGGGGATTCGAAATGTAACAAGGTCTTAATACTTTGTTTAATGAATACACCAGGTTATCGACTGCGTGTAAACCAAGGTTTTACTACTTTGTTAACAATTACACCAATTACCCTTGAATGTAATCCACCCCTGTTTCAACAAGTCTATTAACTATTAATCCAGTTCCGTGTCCGGTAAAATGAATAATTATTGGTATTTATAGATATCCCGCCCACCGTACCCAGTCAAGCGTATGTGGTTATATATAAATACGTCAAATTATAATTCTATATATTAAATTAACGAGGTATTATTTAGTTAATATAAAGCCCATTAATAGCCTATAGTCTAATTTCTACAAGTGTCGTTCTTTTGTTCAAACCCCAATTATGGTACAAAGCCCAATTACCCAATTTTAATATTTAGTCTAACATCACGATTACTTCGGCTTAAATAAGCATAATAATAACTTAGCTACGATACATTAATGAAAATAATTTAAACATAACTTACAGTGATTTATTAATAGCGTAGTGTTACACGGACAGAATTTCGACTTACACCCTTACAACATTCGCTAACATACCCTTATTATTAGAATTAAAATTAAAATTAAAATTAAAATTATAATATATATATATATATATATATATATATATATATATATATATATATATATATATATCTTTACGTATGATGAAAAGAAAAAGAAGTGTAAAATATCGATCGAATGCGTTGCCTTTTATAGGCCCCATTTCAGTTTTGGTGTGCTCCGCGATCTCGAAGGGTTTCTCCTTCACATCTCCGCGATCGCAGAGTAGTGGATTACAGCTCATCCAAGTTTGGCTCCTAGCTTGCCGACGGATTTTTTTAATAAATAAATATAATATATATATAATTTTAAGAATTATTTATATATTATATTATATTTATATGCATAGTTGACTTGTAATTTTTGCTCCGTTGCGTCTTGCATTGAAAGTTGACTTAGGTCCCGGTTCCGGATTTTCGAACGTCCTTGCGTACAATTTAATATCTTGTACTTTTCGTTTTGTAACTTGTAATTTTGTCATTTCTAGACGCTTCTCATCAATAAATTGAACCTCTTGGATCGTACTTTGTACTTTTGAGCTTTTTGGTCGTTTGCGTCTTTAAATCGTCGAATCTGCCTTTTGTCTTCACCTTTTAATATTTAAATGAATATCACTTGTAAATAGAACAATTGCAACTAAAAGCTTGTCTTTCTTGAGGAATAATGCTATGAATTATGTGTTCGTTTTTAGCATTATCAGTCGTTACACATATCCGGTTTAATAATCCAGCCATATAATGTAGTTTCATTTACTTGTGTCTATTTCGTAAAACAGTTATAAAAGCAGCGCATGTATTCTCAGTCCCAAAAATATATATTGCAAAAGCATTTAAAAAGGGAGTAATGAAACTCACAATACTGTATTTTGTAGTAAAAATACATATGACGACATTGAACAATGCAGGGTTGGCCTTTGATTCACGAACCTATATCATTTATATATATATTAACACATATAATTGTATTCGAACAAATTTTATATATTGTTATTAGTAATATAATTGTTATATTTAATAATTTATAGGTTTTATTAATTAATTAAGTATATTTATTTTATAAATATATGTATATATATATATATAAATAAAATATATTATTTTTATAATAATAATAATAATAATAATAATAATAATACAAATAATAATAATAATAATAATAATAATAATAATAATAATAATAATAATAATAATAATAATAATAATAATAATAATAATAATAATAATAATAATAATAATAATAATAATAATAATAATAATAATAATAATAATAATAATAGAATACAACCTTTGAAGAAACAAGCATTTAAAAAGAAACGCTACTGCCCAGGCTTGAACTCGCGACCTCTGGCTAACCCGAAACACCCTTAACCATTACTCTGCCCTTTCTTTTCTGTTCTAATACACAACTTAAACCAATTTAATCCATTTTTTTTTAGTTTCTTCTTCTTCATCATCTACCCCTCATCATATTTTATGGTTACCACTATCAACTTCTCGGCCCAATAAAAATGAATCTCGGCCCAACAACAAAGCAAGTTCACGGCCCAATCAACAAAACAAGTCTATGGTTCAATTAGTTAATTGATAAGCCCAACGGAAACTATTTCGTAAGCCTACTTAAACAAAGCAAGCCCATGGCCTAATAACTTAATATGAGTTCCTGGCCCAACTGAAATTAGAATATGATTGCCCAATAAACAAAAGTCTGTTACCCTTTAAAAGTAGCCCAATTTTAATTAAACACAGCCCAAGTACCGATTGTAAATCAATAAAACGGTCTTGGCCTTTTGTTGGCTTTTCGAACAGGGAAGAAAACCGAACTGGTTTATCATTATCATATACTTAAAATCACTCTATAATAATCATTTATCTATCATAATCATCTTAATCTAACTATTATCATAAACCGTTTCCCTCATCATTCTAACCATCGGAATCCATCAAGAAAAAAAATATCACGCATGTTAACTGAATCAACTTATATGACTAGTAATCTTTCCATTTTTTGTTAGCTTTATTGATTTAAAAATTCCCATGTCACCAGTATAGAAAGTGTATTGATAAGTGGGGTATCTCTAGTTGAGATTTTCGACCAAAAAAAAAAAAAAATAATTCCCATCATACTTGACTCCATGCATCTTTAATCATAAAATAAATATTCAGTATTTTATAATTTACCATTTATCGATCACTATGATATATTACTAAATCTTTTGTCTGCCAGCTTCTCAATCAATAATTCAAATGTGGCTCTCATTTGTTGAACAAAAAAAATACCGCAGCATCCCTTTTTACAGAATTATGAAGGGTACCGTATTTAATTTATGAATGGGAATATGTTTGAGGGTGACAACTTAGTTCTCCAATAGAAACATAAACATAAACAGTAGCAGAAGTAACATCATAGCAGTGTAGCTGTGGGTCTTGTTCAAAAGAATTAGAAACAAAAAATAACTGCAGTGATGATAACAAAGGTGATGGATGTGGGTTGTTGATGGTAGTGATCTAGTGGAAATATGGTGGAGGTTTGATTAATGAAGAACAAGAAGTGGGTTAGAGATGGTGGTTGTGAAGAGTGTTGGATTTGCTTCGATCAGGCAACTGAAAGTAGCAGAAAAAAAATGAATTAGATAGGATGAACGAAAATCGATCAATGATGGTGAACAAGGTGGCGGTCGAATTGGTTTTGAAGATGGTGGTACCACTAAAAGTCGTTTGGTGTTGTGTTCTTTGGCCGAAAGTTATAAGGTGGCGATGGTTTGGTTAATATATTTCCAGGTATGTGTGGTCTTTGTTTCACAAATTGGAACATTAATTGAATCCTTGTAGTAGTGTGGTGATCAAGATGGGTTTAGTTCTTGGTTACAACAGAAATAGGAAAACAAAATAATATGATGGTTCGATGGTGGCATGATTTCAATCAAAACAATAACAGAAACCGATAGTAGCTGTGTTTCAATGGTTGTGCTGTTTTAGTTGCAAAATAATAAGTCTGCGTAATAGTCGTGGTGAGATGATTCCTTGGTGGTGATTAAATGAGTTTAACCGAAGCAAAACAGAAACAGAAGTTTAGTTACCGTAGTAGTAGTTTCAAAATAAGTTTTATTGGGGTGATTGATTCTATGGTTTATCGGTGGTGGTTGTCGTGATGGTTTTGCTGAAAGTGGTGTAAGGTGATCGTAGGTTTTGTGACGATCTTCGATGGTGGTTTCGAGTAAGTAAAATAGCGGCAATAGTAAACGTAGCATAGACAATACTTACAACAATAGCAGGAGACCAAAGTGGTTTTGTGTAGTTGTTTACGTTCGATTGCAACATAAAATAGAAAGACAAAAGTAGTAACAGCGAAGTAGATGGTATTGAGGTAGAAGATGGTGATGATCGAATGGTTTCACAAAGATGATGAAGTGGTGGTCATTGAGCCTGTCACAGAAACTGATGCAGCTATAGTCGATGGAGGTTATGGTTTGAAGTGGTTGATGGCTCATGATTGAAGATGGTGGTAACCGGTTGTAGTTGATGGTGGTGGTATGATGGTTATGGCTGGTGGTGGATAGTTGTAGATTTTTGATTTTCTATCCCAATTATACGCATATGTATATATAAAAAATTTAGATTAGGTAGTTAATAATATAAATGATGGATAAAATTTGACTTATTCCTACCGACACTATTAATTCCTATATTATATCAGGGTCCACGTTAATTAGTGGCGGATAAAAGTATTCCGAAAAATCCTAAACTTTCACAGTAATTATCTTTATTTATTTCAGTCATTATGGTATAAAATTCGATCCTTAATTTGTTAAATAAAAATTACATAACTGTCCCTCTCATTTATGGGTAAAATGTAAAAAGTGTTTATACTTAACAAATAGTTACATTTTTAATAAGCCTAAAATTTATAGAACTCATTTTCGTATAACCGTTTATTTTAAAATTACATAAGTTTGAATTTAACTTGCTTAATATCAATCGAAACATCAAACGAGTATTACAATCATTTAATATTTATTTTTAATATACTTTATTTATATATAGAGATATATTATAAATAATAATTATTATAATATTCTATTTTTATTTTATTAAATTTTAATAACAACACATATAATACTTCAAATCATATTTCGAATTATTATTTATATACACACATATCTATTTACAATTAATTGTTCGTGAATCGTCGAGAGCAGTCGAAGGTCAAATGATTTCATGAAAATAGTTCAAAATTTTTGAGACTCAACATTACAGACTTTGCTTATCTCGTCGAAATCATATAAGATTTAAATTTAAATTTGGTCGAAAATTTCTGGGTCGTCACACGTAATGCCCAACAGCCTCGTAATAATCTAAAAACCTTGTTTCTCACCCTAAATACTTAGTCCGTCACTTGTGGGAATGTTTTATTTAACAGTTGTAATCCGATGTTCTTTTTCTCACTTTGGTGAGAAGCGAACATCACTAACCTTGCTTCTTTATGTTGCATGTTAGAAGCTCTTTCTAAAGTACGAAGTCCTATGTTGAGATATGTTGAGTCAAAATAGGTTTTTAACCCGTAGCGTAAAATTGCACTTGGGTTCCCCGCATTTAACGCTTTAAAGAAAACACGGCGTAACTTAAGGTCTCCCCAATGTGATATACCCCATCTTTCAAAAGAAAGCCTTTTATAAACTAAGGCATGCCTGGAACGTTCTTCAAATGTTCTACAAACAAATTTTGCAGAAAATAATTGTGCCGAATTCTGACCGACTTTAAACAAGATTTCATCAATTATGTCCCCGGGTAGGTCTTATAAAATTTTCGGTTGTCTATCCTTAACATCCATTTTGTGTTTTTATACTGTAAAAATAGACGAGGATTAGATTCGTAAAAGATAATTATCAAATAATACAAGCAATTTCTACATACAACATAAAAGTACAAGCACACTTATATTACATATAATACACCGCATGATTACAACTCTTTACTCCGACTCACTTATTTCTTCTTCTTCGGACTTGGTTTGTTTCACTAATTCCTAGGGATATATGGTGCTCCCCTAATATGAGCCGTTCTTTTCCCAAATGGTCTAGAAAAACCCGGTGGCTTAGATGTTCCCGGGTTATAGCTAAAACTTAAGAAATACGGGTGTTGACAGTATTTCCCATCGGGATATTTCATGTTAACATAGAGGTCATCGGGAATGGTAAGTTTCTCTATTTTGATGCCTTTTCCCTTATTATTTTCTTTTGCCTTTTCGAATTGAGTCGGGGTAATTTCTATAACATCATCGGAATCCTCATCGGGATCTGATTCATCGGAAAATTGGTAATCTTCCCAATATTTTGCTTCCTCGGCGAAAACACCATTGACCATTATTAATTTTGGTCCATTGGTTGAGGGTTTTCTTTTATTTATCTATTTTTCAGTGGTTTCTAATATTTCCTCCTCCGGAACCTCTTCTTCTTCCGGTTCCTCTTCTTCCGGTTCATCTTCGAGAATTTGTGAATCTTCCCAATATGTATTCGACTCTTCACTATTATTAGATGAGTCGATGGGATTTGTACTAGAGGTAGACATCTATCACACAATATCAAACACGTTAAGAGATTAATATATCACATAATATTTACATGTTAATAATATATAGTTTCCAAAAAAAAAAATGTTAAGCAATCGTTTTTAAGGAAAATACGGTCGAAGTCCAGACTCACTAATGCATCCTAACAAACTCGGTTAGATACACTAATGTAAATTTCTGGTTCTCTAAGACCAACGCTCGGATACCAACTGAAATTTCCCTTTCATATTGATTATAAACATTTCATATTAATTGGTTTCTATGCGAGGTTTTGACCTCTATATGAGACGTTTTTCAAAGACTGCATTCGTTTTAAAAAACAAACCATAACCTTTATTTTATCGATAAAGGTTTAAAAGTATTAAGTAGATCATCAAATAATGATAATCTAAAATATACCGGTTACACACGACCATTACATAATGGTTTACAATAATAATATGTTACATTAAAATAATTTCTTGAATGCAGTTTTTAAACAATATCATACAAGCATGGACTCCAAATCTTTTTCTTAATTTAGTATGCAACAACGGAAGGTCTTAATAATCACCTGAGAATAAACATGCTTAAAATGTCAACAAAAATGTTGGTGAGTTATAGGTTTAACCTATATATTTATCAATCGTATTAATAGACCACAAGATTTCATTTTTCATACACATCTCATATCAGGCATTTCGCAAACTGCATAGAGATAAAAATCATTCATATGGTGAACACCTGGTAACCGACATTAACAAGATGCATATAGAATATCCCCATCATTCCAGGACATCCATCGGACATGATAAATTAGACGTAGTAACATGGATGGGGTTTGTTGAGTCCAATAGATCTACCTTTAGGATTCGCGTCAATTAGGGTGTCTGTTCCCTAATTCTTAGATTACCAGACTAAAAGGGACATATTCAGTTTAATAATTCAACCATAGAATGTAGTTTTACGTACTTGTGTCTATTTTGTAAAACATTTATAAAATTGCATGTATTCTCATTCCAAAAATATTAGATTTTAAAAGTGGGACTATAACTCACTTTCACAGATTTTTACTTCGTTGGAATATAAGACTTGGCCACGGATCGATTCACGTACCTATAATAAATATATACATATATATCAAAGTATGATCGAAATATATTCACAACATTTTTATTACGTTTTAATGATTTAAGTTTATTAAGTTAGCGGTCCAATGTGAGTAATCTACAACTAGTTGTCCACAGTTAGATGTACATAAATAAATCAATATATATTATCTCGAATCAATCCACGACCCAGTGTATACAAGTCTCAGGCTAGATCACAACTCAAAGTATATATATTATTTTAGAATCAATCTCAACCCTGTATAGCTAACTCAAGCATTACTGCATATAGAGTGTCTATGGTTGTTCCAAATAATATATATATAGATGGGTCGATATGATATGTCAAAACATTGTATACGTGTCTATGGTCTATCAAGGTTACATAAAACATTAGAGTACATGTATAATACAATATAAGTTAGTTAAGTTATGGTTATTCTAGATCTGTTACAAAATTTTCGTAGCTAAAACTAGTAAATATATCCAATTTTGTTCTACCCATAACTTCTTCGTTTTAAATCCGTTTTGAGTGATTCAAGTTGCTATGGTTTCATAATGAACTAATATTTATGAAACTAAACAGAAAAAGTATAAGTTTATAATCGGAAATACAGGTTATAAGTCATTTTTGTAAGAGGTAGTCATTTCAGTCGAAAGAACGACGTCTTGATGACCATTTTGAAAAGCATACTTCCACTTTGAGTTTAACCATGATTTTTGGATATAGTTTCATGTTCATAAGAAAAATCATTTTCCCAGAAGGAAAACTTTTAAATCAAAGTTTATCATAGTTTTTAATTATCTAACCCAAAACAGCCCGCGGTGTTACTACGACGGCGTATGTCCGGTTTTACGGTGTTCTTCGTGTTTCCAGGTTTTAAATCATTAAGTTAACATATCATATAGATATAGAACATGTGTTTAGTTGATTTTAAAAGTTATGTTAGAAGGATTAACTTTGTTTGCTAACAAGTTTAGAATTAACTGAACTATGTTCTAGTGATTACAAGTTTAAATCTTCGAATAAGATAGTTATATATATATATATGAATCGAATGATGTTATGAACATCATTACTACCTTAAGTTTAGTAGGTAAACCTACTGGAAGTGACAAAAATTGATCTAGCTTCAAAGGATCTTGGATGGCTTGAAAGTTCTTGAAGTAGAATCATGACATAAAAACAAGTTCAAGTAAGATTTTTACTCGAATTAAGATAGTTTATAGTTATAGAAATCGAATCAAAGTTTGAATATAAATATTAACTTGAATTAGAATGATAACCTACTATAAATAACAGAGGTTTCTTGATCTTAGATGATTACTTGGAATAGATTAGAAAGCTTGGAAGTAAACTTATAAACTTGAAAGTATTCTTGATTTTATGAAACTGGAACTTATAGAATTTATGAAGAACACTTATAACTTGAAGATAGAACTTGAGAGATATCAATTAGATGAATAAAATTAAAGAATGAAAGTGTTTGTAGGTGTTTTTGGTCGTTGGTATATGGATTAGATATAAAGGATGTGTAAGTTTGTTTTCATGTAAATAATTCATGAATGATTTATAATATTTTTTGTGATTTTGTGAGATATTTAATGCTAGTTGCCAAATGATGGTTCCCACATGTTTAGGTGACTCACAAAGGATGCTAAGAGCTGAACATTGAAGTGTATATACCAATAGTAAATATATCTAGAAGCTGTGTATTGTACGAGTACGAATACGGGTGCATACTAGTAGAATTGTTGATGAAAATGAATGAGGATGTAATTGTAAGCATTTTTGTTAAGTAGAAGTACTTTGATATGTGTCTTGAAGTCTTTCAAAAGTGTACAAATACATCTTAATACACTACATGTATATACATTTTAACTGAGTCGTTAAGTCGTCGTTAGTCGTTACATGTAAGTGTTGTTTTGAAACCTTTAAGTTAACGATCTCATTTAATGTTGTTAACCCATTGTTTATTATATCTAATGAGATGTTAAATTATTACATTATCATGATATTATGATGTATGAATATATCTTAATATGATATATATACATTAAAACATCGTTACAACGATAATCGTTACATATATGTCTCGTTTCGAAATCCTTAAGTTAGTAGTCTTGTTTTTACATATGTAGTTCATTGTTAACACACTTAATAATATACTTAATTATCATTTTATCATGTTAAACATAGTGTATCAATATCTTAATATGATTCATATGTATTTAGTAAGACGTTGTTATAACGATAATCGTTATATATATCGTTTTGAGTTTCTTAATTCAATAATCTCATTTTTATGTATATCACTCATTGTTAATACACTTAGTAAGATACTTACTTATCATAATCTCATGTTAACCATATATATATCATCATGTAGTTTTTATAATTTCAGGTTGGAGAAAAGGTTATGCTCAAGGTATCACCCTGGAAGGGTGTAGTACGTTTCGATAAACGAGTCAAGCTAAGTCCGAGATATATTGCACCGTTTGAGATTACCAAAGAATTAGACCGGTAGCGTACAGATTGAAACTACCGCAAGAACTTAGCGAGATTCACGACACTTTTCACGTTTCTAACTTGAAGAAATGCTCATCGGACGAAAGTTTGATAATTCCTTTGGATGAGATACAAGTTGATAGTAGACTTCATTTCGTAGAGGAACCTATTAAAATTACGAACCGTAAGGTCAAACGTATATAAAGGAGCAACGTATCGATTGTAAAAGATCGGAGAAACGCCCGTAGAGGACCAGAATTCACGTGGGAGCGTGAAGATCAAATGAGACTAAAGTATCCACAATTGTTTTCTGAGGAGACGGCTACGGCGGACGTGCACTAAAATTTCGAGACGAAATTTTTCATAACAGGTGGATAATATAACAATCCGACTTTTTCCGTTACTATCGTTACTTGTCCGTTAAATATTTAACGGTGATTACTTAGAACCTTATGTGTTTAACATAATTAAATTCATATTTGATCCTAGTGGATTACTTGAATTAATATGTTATATTAATTTATGAACTTATTTCGGATAGCGAAATAACTAGAAAACGTTACGATTAAGTTAATCGCCTAGAAAGCTTTTCAGTTTGCGGAACTCGGAAAAAACGACGAAATAATTATTTTCAATAATTATTGACTTTAAAAAAACTTATTTAATTTATTATTTAATTAATGGATTAAATTCGGTGATTTCGTTTTAACGACTAGTTAACGTTCCGGAGATCCGGTACGGTTAACGGCACTCGAAACGGACCACGCGCGTACAAGAAAATAACGAAACGAATAGTATTTCATTTTTAATAATTATTTTATGTACTTATTATGTTTTAAACATATTTTCAATTTATAAGAATTTATATAGATTAAGAACGTGACAAATTAACGTTTATCGATCCGGTTTGCGTTTTCGGCTAACGACACTTAGTGGATACACTTAGAGAATTTATCTAGCAACATTGGTGAGCTCAATAAGTCCCTTTTTACAGTTCTTGGCTGAATTCCCATCAACCCACATCCTTTATGATTTATTTTAGCCCACTACTTGCTCCCTTGTGTCCATTAGGCTTAATTTAGGCCCTAATTATATCCTTAAATAGGAAAATACATCCATTCTTCCACCCCTAACCCCCATTAACGAAATTTACAGCCCCCAAACCCCTCTCCCATTGTCGATCACCATCTCCACAAGAACACCATTCAAAACTCAAAATTAGAACAAGTCTCGTGCATTAAAGTTGTTGCTTTCTTCGTCCTCTACGCGATAGTACTTGCAATTTGTGATTCTAAGGTATAATTGAAAACCCTAATATTATTAGATCTAATTTTTGTTCAATTACATAGTGTAATCAAGACTAGTGCTGAATTAATGCTGTTATGTGTTGTTAATTATCGTTTGGTTGCGTAATTAACGTTGTATGTACGAAAAAGGAATTTATATTTTAATGATCTGATTTAATTGATATGAGATAAGATTTTTTAATATGTTTAATTAGAAAGATATCGAAAGGTTATTAATTTTAGACTTCGATTTTGCGTGATTTCGTTATCGTATGCTCAAGATATGCTTAATCGAAATTTTCGTTAGGTTTTGCATGATATCCGAATTTTCTGAGTTGCATGCTTTGTGTTTTAGCTCATATAAAGTGTACTAATTTATTCCTTTTGAAAAGTTATGCAATTTGGACTTAAGATTTGCGTCAAAAGGTTATGTAATGCTCCCGTTATGTCAAAACGAAGATTTGATTTTTAAAGTGAGCTGAATCGTTTTTCAAAGTTACATAAAAATTGCGAGAGTGAACTTGGAATTTAGTTAGACTTTTATATTCTGGAATATGTTATTTTAAGTGCTCCTTGACATGTTTAATTTGTATGCAAACTGGCGAGAACGTGATTTTCCATGAGAAATATTTTCGTCTAAGTGATGTGTCCGGTTGATGATTAAAAACTGATGAGTCTGTAAAGATTTGAAAAACTATACAAATTGGCTAGAGAAATGTTTTTGATTATTTTATCACTAAAACTTTGAGATGTTTTTAGATGAATCCAATTGGCCGTTCTTCAAAATATATTTTCTATATTTTATGAAAAATGTTTAAAAACGGAAGCGCGGGCAGAAATTTCTGTAATGAACTATGAATAGACCCTTTCTGATATTGGGCTTTTATTTATCGTATGAGGCTTTGGCTAGACTTTTTGGAATCAATTTTAAGTGTAGTTATGATCTGGAGTTGTTCATGATTTAATGATTTATGTGCTAGGAGCTATAGTTGGATCTTTTTACGGCGTACGAATTTCTAAGACGTGCTTTAAGGTGCAAATGTGCAATATGCTTAATTTTGACTTGTAAAGTGATACTTGACCTAGGTTTAACTTATTGATTATGTTTGCATGACCTACTGAGATGTTTGACTTTAGTTGACCAATTTGACCGAGTTGACTTTAGGGTTGACTTTGGTTGACTTGCTTGGATTAGTTGACTTTTACTTGTTCGTTGAGTCAGTCTGAGCACTAGCACTTTGCGTACACTATGGGTTAACGAAGTTTGAACTATTAGTGTATACTTAAGATAATTTACTTGATTAGGTTGCGTTGTTCAGTCGAGAGTTTCGACAACAGTACGAGTTGCTAAGATCTTTACGAGTGCTTTTGCTAAGGTGAGTCTACAGTCCCTACTATGTTTTTATAGGGATGAGATGCATGCTTTTTACAAATATTTTACGTGTTTGGTACAAGTAACTTACTAAGAATATACATATGAGTTCAGATCAAAAATCCCTTAGCTTGATTATATTAGTTACTTTGTAAGCTCGACTTTATAGGGACGATACCGTTATAGTTATTACTCGTACACTTGATCGGTGTATCGCCAGTATAGGGTAAACTAAGACGTGTGCTCGGCTCACGCAAAGGTTAAAGCTTTATAATCAAGTGCTCATGATAATGTATACTTTTCCTATGATGTTTTCCAAGAAAATATTGTGGCCTAACTTACGAAATGATTTACTAAACCTGTAGATTCACTCAACTTTATGTTGATCCATTTCGCATGTTTTAACTCAAGTATAAGTTGCTTTCGCTGTAGAACATTGCTGTTATGTAGAAGTCAAGCCAATCATTAGGACAAGAGTTAATACGCCGTTAGTGGATTCTGACAGGGTGTTACATTTGGTATCAGAGCTTTGGCTATAGGGAACTAGGATACATTAGTGTGCTAACCGTAGGGTGCATTAGTGGGTCTAGTCTATATCCGTGTACTTAGAATGACTGTTATACGCCATGCTTGCACTGTTTGCTCTACTATGCTACCCGTAGGGCTACATATTAGACATCACATGCATATACGTATCTATACCCATAATGATATGGACTTAGACTAGATATATGATGTCACGAATCACATAGGTACACACGACGCGACACTTAAGAGCATTAAGTTGACTACGCTATCTTGACTTATGGAGTGATGTCAAATGGATATGTGAGATAGCGTAATGTAATGACCGGGATTACATTACGGTAACTCATATAGAAGTTCTGACATCACAAAATAGGGAATTGGGAGCGAGTCAAGTAGGTTACTAGGATAAACACCGTTTAGAACATGAACCGTATAATCTTAAATATGTATAGAAGTTTACACTGCACGAATTAATTGCTATTATAACCTATAAGAAGAGTGTAATCACGTCATAACTCGTCACTACTTGACACTGTCCATCACCACCGAACACTACTTGGAACTACGAAGACACTGCTAGAACATACTCATCATCTCATACTACTACTTCTCGTTGCTTACTACTACACAACGCCGCCTCTCACTGCTAGTCTCGACCGCTCACCTACTTCTCACTACTTGTCATCACTAGTTACTACTGGATGCCACCCAATGCTACTTACGACTACTAAATACTACTCATCACTACTAGCACCTCTATGATTCACTACTAGCTATTATGCATCACAGCTCATTTCTCGTATATCTTTAGAGGATGGATCCCCTGTAACAGCTCACGTAATCTATAGTAGATATTGTCTACTTGACTTCCGACTTACCTATCATTCAGCCATCTGCGGTTCCACAATTTTTCTTTCCAATACTAGTCTACCGGAAGAGGTATTCACACCTTCCCTCATAAAGGTTATCCCGTTCTGCTCCCCCACCAATGTGGAACAAGACTGAAAACTCACCCTGTTTTTTAACATCATTTTCAATGAAGTTCGTCACGAGTACGTTCTTACTCAACAATCATAATGTTTATATCCTACTGACACCGGTGCCGATAGAAACTTTATCGCTAGAGCATTCTGTCACAACATTTGGAATCCAATATCTGCCTTAGACGACGTGAACCCTATGGAACTATTAACTGGGAATAAAACGCATCATGATTGATGTCATTTTAGTTTAAGGAGGTCCTGCTTTAAGAAGTTTGATCGTACACTCCCATCGTAAATGTCTCTCACCCGAAACTCACCCCAAACTTTAATCGATGATTGCTCCTAATCCCTTGCAAACTATAAGCTAAGACCCATACCATTGAGCTGATAACAACCTTCCGTACCGAACAGTACTTTTTTCGACGTTTGGCGAGCGATTATAATAGAACCTTGTGGTTGGAATGGACTAGTTATCTGACGAAACAACTGAGGATGTTGCGACCAGAAGGCCATTCGAATTCCTTTTCCCGAAGGCGAATCAATGATGGTGTACGGAGAGAATATCAGTACACCGTTGCATTACATTAATTGCTCGAAGGTCCATAAGAACATGAGATAAGCATGTCTCTCAATTCTGGATCATGTGAGCAAAGTTGAATCAGCAGTTAAGAGACCTGAAGATGTCCCAACCATTAGACGTTTTCCTTAGGGTCCTTCCGAGAGAATTACCATGTCTTCTACCGCTTAGAGACGTAGAATTCCAGATTGACTTAATGCCGGGAGTAGCGCCTGTAGCACGTGCACCGAATAGGCTTGCACCTTCAGAATGGAAAGAGCTGTCTAGTCAGTTACGAGAGCTTTTAGACAAAGGATTCATTCAACCGAGCTCTTCACCATGGAGAGCACCCGTGCTCTTTGTTAGGAAGAGGGATGGATCTATGAAACCTTGTATCAAGAATAGATAACCGCTACCGAGAATCAATGATCTGTTAGATCCGTTGCAAGGATCTGGATGTTACTCTAAGATGATCTGAGGTCAGGTTACCATCAGATGAGAGTAAAAGAGACAGATATACTGAAGACAGCGTTTGGAACACGCTACAAACATCATGAATTTACCGTAATGCCGTTTGGATTGACGAACACACTTGCTGTGTTCATGGATCTCATAAACTGTGTGTGTAAGTCATATCTGGACAAGTTTGTTATTGTGTTTATTGATGATATTCTGGTATATTCTAAGAAGGAGGAAAAACATGAACAACATCTCCGTTTAATACTAGAGATGCTCAAGAAGGAGCATATGTATTCGAAGTTTTCAAAGTGTGACTTTTGTTACAAGAAGTTCAATTTTTGGGTCATGTTGTAGGTGTCAATGGTATTCACGTTGATACTGTGAAGATAGAGACGGTTAAGAAATAGGAGACTCCTAAGTCGCCAACGCAGGTTCGGCAATTCTTAGGTCTTGCAGGTAATTATAGGAGATTCATGGAGGAATTTTCTACTATTTCCCGACCGTTAACAACATTGACCCACAAGGGAGAGAAGTATGAATGGACTGAGCTACATGAGTCTGCATTCCAGTTCCTAATAGGGAAGTTGACTACTGCCCCCAATTTTTGTCTTTACCTGAAGGGAATGAAGATTTCATGATTTACTGTGATGTTGCACAACAGAGCTTTGGTTGCGTGTTGATGCAACAGAAGAAAGTGATCGCCTATGGATCACGACAACTGAAAATACATGAACAGAATTACACGACACACGATTTGGAACTTGGTGTTGTGGTCTTTGCACTGAATATGTGGAGACACTATCTGTATGGTACTAAGTTTACTGTTTTCACAGATCATAAGAGCTTACATCATATTTTTGACCAAAACAGCTCAATATGAGGCAGAGACGATGGATGGAGCTATTGAATGACTATGACTGTGACATTTTCTATCACCCTGGTAAGGCTAATGTATTGGATGATGCTTTGAGTAGGAAGGAGAGCGTTAAGCCTATTCGAGTTAGAGCATTGAACTTGACTATTCGAAGGAACCTTACTTCACATATACATGGCGCACAGTTAGAGGCGTTGGAAGAAGAGAGCGTTACTAACGAATCACTTCGAGGAATCGATCAGAAGTTCATTACTCGAGACGATGGAACCCGATATTTCATCGACATAATTTGGGTACCGAAGTTTGGCGGATTAAGGGAACCAGTGCTAGAAGAGGCACACAATACAAGGTATTCTATTCACCCTGGATCCGACAAGATGTACCAAGATCTTAAGGCACTTTATTGATGGCCTAACATGAAAGCTGACATCGCTACCTATGTTGGTAAGTGCTTGACTTGCGCTAAGGTCAAGGCTGAGCATCAGAAACCGTCAGGACTGCGGACACAGCCAGAGATTCCCCAATGGAAGTGGGAAAATACTAGTATGGATTTTATCACTAAGTTATCCAAGACTGTGGGAGGTTATGATACGATTTGAGTCATCATTGATCGTCTCACAAAGTCTGCTCATTTTCTACCGATTAGGGAAACGGATAAGATGGAGAAGTTGGCACAGGTTTAACATTAAGGAAGTGGTTACTCGACATGGAGTGCTGCTATCCATTATTTCCGACAGAGATAGTAGATTTACATCTACTATCTTGGCAAGCTATGCAAGATGCCATGGGAACTCGTTTAGATATGAGTACAGCATAGCACCCTCATATAGATGGTCAAAGTGAGAGAACCATTCAAACACTAGAAGACATGTTAAGAGCATGTGTTATCAATTTTGGAATCGGATGGGATAAGCATCTACCGTTAGCAGAGTTTCCCTATAACAATAGTTATCACGCAAATATAAAGGCAGCGCCTTTCGAAGCACTATGTGGCAGAAAGTGTAGATCACCCGTATGTTGGACTGAGTTAGGAGATAGTTAATTGAATGGTCCTTAGATCATACATGAAACAACCGAGAAGATTGCACAGATACAAGAGAAACTGAATACGGTGCGAAGTCTTCAAAAGAGTTACGCCAACGTTAGAAGGCGAGATTTAGAATTTCAGGTTGGAGAAAAGGTTATGCTCAAGGTATCACCCTAGAAGGGTGTAGTACGTTTCGGTAAAAGAGGCAAGCTAAGTACGAGATATATTGGACCGTTTGAGATTACCGAAAGAATTGGACCGGTAGCGTACAGATTGAAACTACCGCAAGAACTTAGCGAGATTCACGACACTTTTCACGTTTCTAACATAAAGAAATGCTCATCGGATGAAAGTTTGATAATTCCTTTGGATGAGATACAAGTTGATAGTAGACTTCATTTCGTAGAGGAACCTATTGAAATTACGGACCGTAAGGTCAAACGTATAAAGCAGAGCAACGTATCGATTGTAAAAGATCGGAGGAAAGCCCGTAGAGGACCAGAATTCACGTGGAAGCGTGAAGATCAAATGAGACTAAAGTATCCGCAACTGTTTTTTGAGGAGACGGCGATGGCGGTCGTGCACTAAAATTTCGGGACGAAATTTTTCATAACAGGTGGGTAATGTAACAACCCGACTTTTTTCGTTACTATCGTTACTTGTCCGTTAAATATTTAACGGTGATTACTTAGAACCTTATGTGTTTAACAGAATTAAATGCATATTTGATCCTAGTGGATTACTTGAATTAATATGTTATATTAATTTATGAACTTATTTCGGATAGCGAAATAACTAGAAAACGTTACGGTTAAGTTAATCGCCTAGAAAGCTTTTCAGTTTGCGGAACTCGGAAAAAACGACGAAATAATTATTTTCAATAATTATTGACTTTAAGAAAAACTTATTTAATTTATTATTTAATTAATGGATTAAATCCGGTGATTTCATTTTAACGACTAGTTAACGTTCCGGAGATCCGGTACGGTTAACGGCACTCGAAACGGACCACGCGCGTACAAGAAAATAACGAAATGAATAGTATTTCATTTTTAATAATTATTTTATGTAATTATTATGTTTTAAACATAATTTCAATTTATTAGAATTTATATAGATTAAGAACGCGGCGAATTAACGTTTATCGATCTGGTTTGCGTTTTCGGCTAACGACACTTAGTGGATACACTTAGGAAATTTATATAGCAACATTGGTGAGCCCAATAACTCCCTTTTTATAGCTCTTGGCCAAATTCTCATCAACCCAATCCTTTATGATTTATTTTAGCCCACTACTTGCTCCCTTGTGTCCATTAGGCTTAATTTAGGCCCTAATTATATCCTTAAATTGGAAAATACATCCATTCTTCCACCCCTAACCCCCATTCAAGAAATTTACAGCCCCCAAACCCCTCTACCATTGTCGATCACCATCCCCACAAGAACACCACTCAAAACTCAAAATTAGAACAAGTCTCGTGCATTAAAGTTGTTGCTTTCTTCGTCCTCTACGCAATAGTACTTGCAATTTGTGATTCTAAGGTATAATTGAAAACCCTAATCTTATTAGATCTGATTTTTGTTCAATTACATAGTGTAATCAAGTCTAGTGCTCAATTAATGGTGTTATGTGTTGTTAATTATCGTTTGGTTGCGTAATTAACGTTGTATGTACGAAAAATGAATTTATATATTAATGATCTGATTTAATTGATATGAGATCTGATTTTTTAATATATTTAATTAGATTGATATCGAAAAGTTATAAATTTTAGACTCCAATTTTGCGTGATTTCGTTATCGTATGCTCAAGATATGCTTAATCAAAGTTTTCGTTAGGGTTTGCATGAGATCCGAATTTTCTGAGTTGCATGCTTTGTGTTTTAGCTTATATAAAGTATACTACTATATTCCTTGTGAAAAGTTATGCAATTTAGACTTAATATTTGCGTCAAAAGGTTATGTAATGCTCCCGTTATGTCAAAACGAAGATTTGATTTTTAAAGTGAGCTAAATCGTTTTTCAAAGTTACATAAAAATTGCTAGAGTGAACTAGGAATTGATTGAGACTTTGATATTTTGGAATATGTTATTTTAAGTGTTCCTTGACATGTTTAATTTGTATGCAAACTGGCGAGAACGTGATTTTCCATGAGATATATTTTCGTCTAAGTGATGTGTCCGGTTGATGATTAAAAACTGATGAGTCTGTAAAGATTTGAAAAACTGTACAAATTGGCTAGAGCAATGTTTTTGATTATTTTATCACTAAAACTTTGAGATGTTTTTAGATGACTCCAATTGGCCGTTCTTCAAAATATATTTTCTATATTTTATGAAAAATGTTTAAAAACTGAAGCGCGGGCAGAAATTTCTGTAATGAACTATGAATAGACCCTTTCTGATATTGGACTTTTATTTATTGTATGAGGCTTTGGCTAGACTTTTTGGAATCAATTTTAAGTTTAGTTATGATCTGGAGTTGTTCATGATTTAATGATTTATGTGCTATGAGCTATAGTTGGATCTTTTTACGGCGTACAAATTTCTAAGACGTGCTTTAAGGTGCAAATGTGCAATATGCTTAATTATAACTTGTAAAGTGATACTTGACCTAGGTTTGACTTATTGATTATGTTTGCATGACCTACTGAGATATTTGACTTTAGTTTACCACTTTGACCGAGTTCACTTTAGGGTTGACTTTGGTTGACTTTTGTTAACTTGCTTGGATTAGTTGACTTTTACTTGTTCGTTGAGTCATTCTGAGCACTAGGACTTTGCGTACACTATGGGTTGACGAAGTTTGACCTATTAGTGTATACTTAAGATGATTTACTTGATTAGGTTGCGTTGTTAGTCGAGAGTTTCGACAACAGTACGATTTGCTAAGATCTTTACGAGTGCTTTTGCTAAGGTGAGTCTACAGTCCCTACTATGTTTTTACAGGGATGAGATGCATACTTTTTAAAAATGTTTTACTTGTTTGGCACATGTAACTTACTAAGAATATACATATGAGTTCAGATAAAAAATCCCTTACTTTATTATATTAGTTACTTTGTAAGCTCGACTTTACTTTGCAAGTTAATCGAGGAGTGGATTAAGGTGGATTAGTTAACATCCACCCGAACCACTATAAATCTTTGTGTTTGAGCACTTTACTTTATTTCATATATAGTCTAACAAACACAAGCGTACCATTTTCTCAAAACTAGTATTTTGAATTTGAAACAAAACAACATAATTGTTGAACATAACTTGCACGGTCGAATCCACGGTTGATTGTAGAGTCGACCGCGGTATCATCTAAACTGAAAACGTTTTAATAAATTGTTTCGAAACTATTCATCACCCCCTCTAGTTCCTACAATTGGTATCAGGGCGGTTGCTCTAATCTTTGCTCAAAAAAATGTTTTTGTCATGTCTAAAACTATTTGTGCAAAAATTCGAGTCAAAGATCTTGGAACTAAGCTCTACTTGTTTGGAGAACGCAAAAGAGATTATGAATGAGTTAGTCTAGAATCATGATGAAAATTTTCTTATGAGAAGCAACTTCAAGACACTTGCGTGATGTGGAGTCAAAAGATAGAACCCGGATGCTCAAACTTACATCCATTACATTCACAAAAAATACCACCATTCACATGGTGAGGTAAGCTTGACTGTTTTTAGTAAAAGTCTATTTAATTTTTGTGTACTCTAAATGTTGTGATAATTAACAAAACATTGATTGAAAAGAAAAGCTTAAACAAAGAAACATTCTTTGAATAAAACAAGTTAATTTTTGAAAAGTAAAGTATGTAAAGAAAAATGTGGGGTTGGGTCAAAATCACAACTATAATGTACATAATAGAAGCACATTGAAACTTGTCATAAAACTTAGATCAATGCAATGTATGTGATAATTGAAATTACTTGTGCCTTGAATTCTTGCATGAACTATTACATGAGTTATTGTTTGATGTGTTCTTGATTTACTGATCTTAGATGCTAGAATACGTAGGTTTTCACACATCTTAGAGCCTTAAGTGATTGACATAATATCTAAGATTAGACTCTAAGCATCTAAATAAGTATTCTCGAAACTCATATAGTCAAACAAAAGGTTACTTAGGGGTAATAATAACATGAAACCAAAAATCACTAGCTTGTGACTATTTTCAACAAGAAAAAGAATTACCTTTCTTTGAAAATGATAAAAAGTGGTGATATAGTAAAACCGATTTTTAAAGTCAAAGATACCAAATGATAAACCAATACTTGGCTATAAAAGACACCTTGAGTAAACCTATCACAAGAATTTTGAAAACACACTTTATAAAACTCAACATAGTGCCAACCTGTCGGCAATCGAACCTACGGTCGATCGTGGATCGACCGCATAGGCTCTGATCAAAATGTGCTTTCGAAATATTAAGATCGGTCGTGGTTTGACAATGTTGAATCTTTTTAAAATGGTTATAACATTAGTTTTATATTGTTTATTGGAAAGATTTAAGCATTTGCTAATGTAAAGCTATTTAGTGTCATCAAATGACACTTGTTTAGATGTCAAGTTTTTAACCCATAAGTGATAGTGATTCTCAAACAACTATAAGTGTACAAGATCAATTAGTCTCACTCAAGAAATGAACTTGGTTTATCAAATCTTAAAATATAAACATATCTACAAGGATAAACTTTAGTGTTTGAGAAAGGTACTAAAATGGGTTAGGACGAGAGTATTTAATGTTAGCAACTCCGGACCCAACAAACATTGGGTACCAAGTTTTGTATCACCAACAAGCTAAGTTGTAGGTTTGTTAACAAGTATGGTGGAAGAAGATGTAATCACAAGTACTCAAAACACATACCCATGATAAATATGCCACACCAAGCACAAAGAACATGATGATGGTGACGTAATATTAGATGGACATATTTGATGAATAATCATCGGTGGAGGTAACTTTACTTACAAATTAAATACTCTTAAAAGTGTGTTATTTGATTTCTATCATAATAAATGTTTAATATGCAAATATCCTAACATGCTAGTTAAGTCATATTTCATTTGAAAGAAGAGAACATGTTACAATTAGATAGGATGTCTTATATGCTTGCAAATGAAATTGGTGAAAAGATAAAAACATGTCAATATATGTGTTGCATCAATACATGTTTTTCAATTTGATAGCATATAAGGTTAGATCACACGACCATGAAACTAATCATTAGAGATCTACCTAAAAGTAATGTACGATGATCAGTAAGTAAGCTAAAGTGTTAAAAAGATCATTCTCATTAAATTGCTTCAACAAAGCAAATACTCGAGAAAAGATGCTAGCATTAAGAGTGGATAAATGACAAGATCACAAAAAGAATCATAACAAACAAATCTTAGTAGACATTAATAGGAGACAAATTAGATCTTAAATGTGTAGTCCAAGTTCTCCGTTTTCTAGGTTTAGTGTAGATTTCCAAAGTTCAACCTTGTAGTCTTACTAAAGGGGTTATATATGATTTCTATCATTTATGTTTAATGAGATACATTTGTGATGAAAGAGCTCATTCTAAGCTTGCACTTAAATGATATTATTCTTGTCTAAATTGCTATAGTAGTACTCATTGATAAAAATTGTTAGTTAAACGCATAAGCGTTTGTTGAGTTGTTAAAATGTCTAAAACACACTTAGACATATTAGAACGGTTGATTCTAAATCTTTGATGTTAAAATACTTTAAGAATAATTCATGCTCTTAATTTTAAACTAGGATTAGGTTTGCATCAAACGAACACCTAAAACAAACGAGTGAAATAAAAAGCTTCACAAACTTTTTAGATAAGTGCTAACGCATTAGACACACCTATGGAAATCAATGCTAGATTATCACTCAAAGGTGTACGTTTGACTCCAAAGGTATGTACGTCTCTAGGATACACATTAGAAGGAAAACTTGAATTGTTGCTTGATAAAATGCTTTATTGTGTGCTTTACACTCTAGGTTTCACTCTAGGCTTTCGCTCATTATACACTAGGTGTAAATCGCATAATCTTTGTTTTATCTCTCACATATGCCATATATGTTTTATTGATTGTATGATTATGTGTGCAACATCTACTTGTCATAATTGTATGCTTATATGTACAAATCTACTTGTCATACTCATATGCTCATATGATCCTCATGCTTGACAACTTGAGTTATCTTTTTGGAACCTATGTTGCTTAAAATCAATTTAAAAAATGTTACTCTACACACCTAAGGATTATTTACGTGCTAATTGAATTTTATTTGTGAGGGCATTGTGCTTAATATTTGCTACATCCAAGATGCCATATGTTTTTCATCATGCGTGTGTGCTTACATGCTTATAATTTATTAACATTATGTTTGGATGTTTTTATGCTCATGATCTAATAGAATACTCCAAATTGTTAACTATGATACATGGAAAATGTTAACTAGTTAACATTATTCATAGTCAAGTTAACATATGTTGACACGATACATGTCTTAGATCATAATTGTTGAGTGCCTGATAAGTAATTTGATATTAGCTTGCTTGCCATGAGTTCTGTGATTGCTTGTTACGTTATATCATTTAAGTGCACTTTGGAGCTATATTTGAAAAGATAACTAAATAAGTAGTGATTTAACGTATGTCATATTTTGATATTAATTTGTGAGATTAAATGCCTACATGATCTAGTTATTTAGGTTACTTATATGCTCATCAATATTCATGTTATGGAACATGCCTTTATTTGATTATCATGATTACTTGCTTGCTATGCATGATTGTTACTTGTGGTGTGAATTCTAGTTGAGTTTATTACGCATGATTGCTTGTTTTGATGTGATAAATGCTTACTATAATGAAAATTATTCTTGAGTTCTATGTATGCATATATTTCTAACAATGTATGTGAGACTTCAAATGCACTGTTATGCTCATCACTCATGCAAAGGAAAGTCCCAATATGTCACACTTTCGAGCCGTTAAAAGGATCTTTTAAGAAATCTAAAGGGCTCTATGCATCATGGATGTCATGTGCCTTAGAGATTCGAATGATGGTGGATCGCTACCATTTAGAAGAGTGGTGTATGTGCATTAGTTGGTTTATGCATAACCTCTTGACTCTCAAAGGAACAAACACATGTAGCTCTCTCTACTACCAAAGTCAAGTATGTAGCGATTGAACGATCATGTGCTCAAGGCTTGTGGATGAAATAAACTTTCCACGATTACGGTATCATTTCTTCCGAAACTCATATATGTGTGCATTCTCGTTCTAAAATTGGACTAGTCAACCTAATAAGTGATTAGTTGAACACCAATTTAGCTTTGATCATTATGTGATAAGTGAAATATTAACATGCTCTATATGTTTAGGTTATACATATGTTCATCACTAAGTAAACAAAGAGATATGCTCTTAGTTGAATAACCTATAACTTAGTGTATGCTTTTTCAATGATAACTTATGATGTGGATAACGTTTTGATTTATCATATGTGCCCTATTGATCACTATTATTTAACATGGTTTGGCTAGTATGCTCATAATGTTGAATAGATATGTCTCATGCATATATATATTTTAGATCGTTATGCATGATTACGTATATTAGCTTCAACATGCTACTCTTACTTATGTTCTAACAATATTTATTCAACATGCTATACTTATATTATGTGCAATATCTTTGACATGCTATGCTTATGATATGTGCAATATGTATGCCATGCTTGTGTCTTTACATGCTTGTTTGAAACTACTATGATAGTATCTATAGTATTGCATGATGTGATTACGTGTGCTACTCTTACTTTTTTTCCATTCTATGATATGTATTTAACATGCTATGCTTGAAACTACTTGGTATTTGATTGCTCAATAACTATCATTATCACTCATCATATGCTTAATGCTATATTTTGCATATTATTCTTACATTGTTAGCTTAATAGGCTTGATTGATTACCTTAATGTGAATCTTACATATTAGCACATGCTTATTGTGATATCATGCTATAATTGACAACTAATGTGGTGTCCTTGCATAAGGATTATATGTTTACCTTGTCATGCAAATCTTTCATGATCTAAATGCCTAAGTTTCCAATAATGCAAGGGAAACTTCAATGCATCCAAAGGTAAGTACACTTCTTCTTAAAAATTTTACCACCATGTATGGTTCAAGGGGGAGCATTCTCAAGGGCGCGCTTAGTTCCAAGAGGAGCTAACCTTTTTGCTTCAACAAAAGGGGGAGAAAGTTGGATAAGTTATGTTAACACTTATGCGTATGTGCGTATTTATAGATAAATGTCCACCATCAATTATGTGTTTGTCATCATCAAAAAGGGGAAGAATGTGGGTTTATGCTTAATGATCATACTAATCTTAACCCATAATAATAAGTGTTTTGATGATGACACAAGCACATAGCTAAAGGAGATTGTAGACATCTTGGCATAAATATACATGTTCACTAATCCACACTTACTCTAGCAAAAGACAAAAACCAAACAAAGCCTAAATTGAGAGCATAAGCTTCACGGTTCGGTCCACGATCGACCGCATGTCAGACCGTGGAACCCTGCACCCTGGTTTGTGAAACCAAGAGTGCATGGTCGACTCCACGGTCAACCATGGGTCGACCGTAGAAGGTTCTGTCCAAATTTTTATCAAATTTAGTTTGACCACTTCGGGGCTTCTATAATTTATGAAACTTGTTTAAACATGCTTAGAATAGTTTCAGCATTCATATTCAAAAGAGTTTTAGTCACTAGACGGCTAATCTTGGTTAATCACACTTAATGACACTTTAATGATGATTTAACCTTGATTAAGGATAAAACATCAATGTTATAAGAAAACATTTGTTCTTAAAATATATTTAGAGATTTTTAGGATGGTCACCAAGTCCCATTAAGAGATGCTCCTCCCTAACATGTATCGGAATATTGAGTGTACGTTATGCTTAATTTATTTAAATGACTTGTGTGACAAAGTGTGCTTTATAATATCTATAAAAGGTCATTAATTATCTAGCATGATTTGTAAACTTTAATATGATGAATGATTGCTTTCTTGAGATGAACTTAATGTTCACATATGCTTATTTATCTATTGATGACATTATACTTCAATGGTTAATTAATGCATCGTATTTGATCTCAAGGGCATGACATGTCAATATTGATACTTTCATTATTAAGCTTAATTAAATATGTTTTCTTGAGTCAAATAATCACATGCATGCTTTCAAGATTAAATGTTGACACATGCATGTAAGTCTTACAAAAAGAGTTTTGGAAGGTTGCTATTTGTCAGAGAACAATGACATCTACTTACCTCTTTGGCTGAACAAGCTTATGACAATAGTAAACCAAGAAAATATGCCTCCCTCTTTGGTATTGTGTTGAAAACTTAAAAGCCATTTGTGTTCAAGATTGTGCCATTACTTTGGCTCATATGGTGACAAAGTTATGTACTTAATTTTTTTGGTAAATAAGATGGAAAGTCAATAATGGAGGACTTACTCATTTGGTTGGTGTCAAGTCACTTTCTTAGAATAAATCCAACAAGTTACTTTCATAGAATAAATCCAACAAGTCACTTTCATGAAATAAATCCAAAAGACTTCAAGTATGTAGTACAAGGCTAGTAAAATGGTGTCATCAAAAGTAAGAGAAAACATTTGTTTGTTTCTCTTTGGTTTCATGGAATCTTGTCAATGGCAAATGGAGAAATCTCATCAACGGATATATTCAAGACATAAGAAGCAAGACAAAAGATGTCGTACTTCTTACATGCTTTTGTAAGATCCATATCAAGCATTAAAGCTAAGTATCCATATAAACACTAACGGATATAATTCAAATGGACTCTTGATCAATAAAAGAAAAGGCTTGAAGACATTTGAAAATAACCCTCCCACACTCTATTCAAGTACATCAAAGATCATATAGCACTCCATATTCTTATATTTAGATATGTGATTTGCTAGAGAAATATTCTATCTTGTACCCATGATAGAATTAGTTTAAACTCTAATCTTACTTCATTATCATTAGTGCGTTTACATTGTAAGATACTCTTTGAAGTAATCAAAGAAGTAGCATCTACTTTCACTTAAAATAAAACTTAGGTGATTGTATGCTACTAATTTAGAGTGATCAAGTTAGTGGCATTGTTCTTGTGATAAGAATACCATTCGACTTAGCTTACCAATTTCCTTAAAGGGACTTAGGAAATTGATTGTTGTTGTTGTATAAGAACAATACTTATCTCATTAGAGATATGGGTGATTGAAGTAGTCTTTAATCTTTCGACAGGATAAAAGGATTATTGTTGTGGCTTATTGGCGAACAATTGTTGTAATCGGATCTCCACCGGGTTTGGAGAAAAGCTAGTGAAGCTAACTCTCGATTAAGTGAATCGACAAGTGGATTAAGGTAGATTAGTTAACATCCACCCGAACCACTATAAATCTTTGTGTTTGAGCACTTTACTTTATTTCATATATAGTCTAACAAACACAAGCATACCATTTTGTCAAAAACTAGTATTTTGAATTTGAAACAAAACATCATTGTTAAACATAACTTGCACGGATGAATCCACGGTCGACCGTAGAGTCGACCGCGGTATCATCTAAACTGAAAAAGTTTTAATAAATTGTTTCGGAAATATTCACCCCCCCTCTAGTTCCTACACACGGACTTGGTTGTTGGATTTTCCGAACAGTCTCCAATTATATTGGAACCAAAAGGATCCTGTCTCAATGTAGTCGATTTGGCCACTCATTTTGTGAAATAGGTTAAGAGAAACTCTGTTTTTGAAATATCAGAGAAACAACAGTAAGAACTAAAACTTCTTTTTAGTTAAACCTTTCTAGGCTAAAATCTATCTATATAATATAGAATCCTTTAGGATTCCTTATAATAACTAACTAGGCATGACCTAAACCCGATCCAGACAGGGAAGCTGATATTCTGTAAGACCTTAATACTTATTATACATAGAGTATTTATGGCATACTTTGAGTGTGTGAAGCGTAGAATGAATTTATAAACTGGCAGGCTGTTCTGACCTCTGTGCACGCCGCGCAGGGTCAAGGGTGCGCGCCGCGCACCTCACCTGGGACAGTTTTCCTGTTTCATTTTAATTAGAGTTAAATGAGGGGCTTTTTGGTCATTTCACTTGAGGACGGATCTGTGGGCATATCAGCTGGATTGGATCCAACTTTGGATCACTTTCACATCCACTAAACACTCTCATCCATTCTTAGAGAGAGAGAGATTTCTAGAGAGAGATTTGGGATTTTAGAGGAGAAGAAGAAGAAGAAGCTTGAATCGATCAAAAGGTCGAGTGTTAAAGTTGTTCACCTCGTTCCTAGCTATGTTTTGGTTGTTGTGGTAAGTTCTAACTCCGAATTTTATTGTTTGATTTGATATTCAAAGTTAGGGTTTGAACTTGATTTGTAGAGAAACCCATTTAAACTCTTGAAGTGAGTTCATTGATGCTTATAATCGGGTTTATTATTGTTGTTGGCGGGTTTTGGGTTGGTTGATGACTTAGCCATGATTAGGGCATTAATTTGGGAGTAATCACTATGATTAGTGATTTTATTGTTGAAAGAACCCAAATGGGTGTTATTGGAAGCTTGATTTCGAATTGGGTCAAAAATAGGGTTTAGATGTCATCTTGGGCAAGATAGGTGTTTAACACTTATCATTGGGTTTGATTGGCGTTATTTGAACCATTATCACTCTAGTTAGTGATTATTGGTGAGTTTGGACTTTGGTTGGGCTTGGAAGTACTATTGGGTCAAGATTTGCATTAGGTGTCAATATGGGTTGGTTTGTAATCCACCCTAATTGTGATGTTTGTTATTATGAAAATAGAATAGGTACGTTTCATTGGCAGAGCAATGGATTTGGCTTGCTTTCATTGAGATTACAAGGTGAGTGGAATAATTATACATGTATGTATATAATTTATTTGCTTGTGTGCAATGTGCACAATAGTCGGGTTTTGATGCACATTGATGTGACGATAGCCGTTTGGACACCTTTGGGAATAGTGATACAATAGCCGGATTTTGTGCACTACATGCGACATAAGGTTTGTGGACCCGATATATTTATTACAATGCTCTTAATTGACCATGAGTCACATAGCCGTTTCGTGACTATAGATGTGACGCATAGCCGTTTGTCCACATTTAATAATTGTGCACATAGCCGTTTTGTGTACATGGTGCGAGTACTATCTTATCTATACTCATACGATGATTAAGTGATGCTATAGCCATTTTGGAACACTTGGGGGTGATGCCATAACCGTTTTGGAACACCTCGGGGTTTAGCATACCATCACCGTTTTGGGCATTAACGGTTACTATGAATGGATATGCATTGTCCAAACTACCCAAGAGTTAGTGATATATTTCATTGTACACTAATGGATACTATGAATGGATTTGCATTATCCAAACTACCCAAAAGTTAGTGATATATTTCATTGTACACTAACGGATACTATAAATGGATATGCGTTGTCCAAACTACCCAAGAGTTAGTGATATATTTCGTTGTATACTAACGGATACTATGAATGGATATGCGTTGTCCAAACTACCCAAGAGTTAGTGATATATTTCGTTGTACACTAACGGATACTATGAATGGATATGCGTTGTCCAAACTACCCAAGAGTTAGTGATATATTTCGTTGTACACTAACGGTTGCTATGAATGGATATGTGTTATCTGAACCACCCAGGGGTTAGTGATATATTTCGTTGTACACCAACGGTTGTTATGAACACCGGTGGAAAATTCGAGTACCATTCCCTTGTACGATTGGTTAACCATGATTTATAATTGTTGATGATAGCATTTAATTGTTATTATGATTATTATGCTAATGATGTTGCTAGTTGTACGATTTTGACGATGCTAGCTTTTGTTACGATGATATACGAAAATATGCTAAGGTTTATGCTAGTTGTATAATTGATGTTACTAGCTTGTGCCAATTGATAAACGAGGTAATTATGGTGCGATTGATGTTACTAGCTTTTAAGCGTTGATATACGAGATTATTGTGGTAAGATTGACGATGCTAGTTACTTATACATTGACATATGGGTTTATCTCGTGGTTTGGGTAAGGGAGTGCAAGTAGGTAAATTATATATGTATGTGTGTAACTATTGCACTCACTAAGCATTAGCTTACCCTCTCGTTGTTTACATTTTTATAGATTCGCATGGAGGCGGTGGCTCGGGTAAGCGTGGGAACTAGTGGACTCGCGTAGTTTCTTAGAAGACGTGCTTTTGGATTTGATTAGGATTGGGTAGCGTATCCCCAATCACCATGCCCGGTCTTTATTTTTGTGTTAAAACTCACGTGGTCGGAAACTTATATTTTGTACGAAAGTCGTAAAACGGCCGATGTGGGCCCAGTGTCGTAAAACTCGTTTTATTATTGGATCGTGTTAGTTTTATCTAATATTACGTTATCTAAAAGTGTCGGGAAGTGGGAGATCTTTAAACAAAAAATGGAAATTTTGGACAACAAGCTGTCAGGCCATGTGGGGCTGCGCGTCTCGCACCCCTTCTGTATATAAAAATAATTGTTGCGTTGGATAACGGGTTGAGTCGTTACAAGTGGTATCAGAGCATGGTCTAAGGGATTTAGGTGATTTGAGATAGGTGCCTAGACTTAGACTTTTGTGTGCATTTGTTTGTTGTGGGACTTGTAGGATTATGGGTAAGAATGGGAATTTGGTTAGTGTTCTAGTTTATGGGTGGATTAACGTTTATATTAATATGCGGACATTATTAATATATTTTGTGTTTGTGTTGGGTTATATCATCGAGCAAAGAGGTCGTGGTAGTAACGAGTGGATACGGCGTGTACGTGTAATAATGATTAGCTACCATTTTTACGGGTGCAAATCGTATTTGACAAGTGATGTAAGATGATTTCCGAGCAAGATGGGTCGGGATTATACGTATGATTGTACTCGTTCATTGCTTAATCGATTGCATTCTTTAGAATGAAGACGGAAGATGGATGCGGAACGAGTGAGCCTACTCATGAGGGGAAGGATGAGTTAACGTTAAGGATTGAGGCCGTGTTCGAGCAATATGTCTCGGTTTTCACCGACAAAGTTAGGGAAGTAACCAAGGAGTTGATTGAAGGACGAATAACGGGAATGGTCCGAGACCAAGTGGTTAAAGTCGTAAGGGAGGAGTTCGAAAAGAGGTTTCCTAAACCTCGAGATAACGGTGACGAAGGAGCGATTATGGTTATTAAATTCCATGCTCCAAAATTTGTTGATCACCCTTTGGGTAAGAGAAAGTTCGAATCAAGAAGTGGCCCTAGTATGAAAGCAGGTAATGCGACCGAAGGTGTCGGAAGAAAGAGGAAGATAGTGTCGGTCATTGATACTTCCAAATGTTACAATTGTGGCTTGAGAGGTCACAAGTGTTGGGAATGTTCGTTGCCAAAGGGCGATGGCACGGTGTGCTTCAATTGCCAAGGAGAAGGACATCGAAATTCGGAGTGTCCCGAGTTAGCGGGACCGGGTGTGGCGAGAAGACGTTAAGGTACTTTTCATTTTAATAAATAATATGTCCTTTGAACATTTATAATGTGCCGATTTGAGTTTGGGTTTGTTGAATGCTTTGCGTCGTACGTATCATTGTTAGGGGTGACATTCCTAATGGAATTACCCTATAGTGACATTTGGATTCACGGACGAAGGGCGTAAGACTTGGTGAAACCAAGCATTCCTTAGTGATTGAGTAAATGATTCTACCAAGCCATGATAACAGGCTTCGGTGTTAGGCTGTTAGCGTATGTTCGCTTTTGGAGTGAAGATGGTGAACCATGAGGTTCATCGGCCGAATGAAATCCTAGAGATCGAGTTATTTGACCTCGTTGTATGTTGGTAATGGAGTCTATGTAACGGATGTCAGGTGCCTTCTCATACTTGCAGGCGTGATGTGCGGCTTCGATGGTTATGGTTACAATGTACTTAGGGTACCTTACTGAAACCCTTATGTACATGAGTGACTAAGTGGAAATTTTACGAGCTATAGCAATCGGACGGCTGCAAGAGTGATGCTTGTGTTCGTGTTAATGAATGATTGGTATGAAGTGGCGAAGGATGATCCGAAATTCTTTTATATGCTAAGTGTTAAAGCAAGGTTGATGACTTATGTGTTATGGGATGCAAGACGGTAGGCATTCGTTGCTGGAGCAATAGTCACTCTTTTCCAGGAGGGTGAGAATGTGTGTATCGTCGACCGGATGATTTTGTAGTGGTGACGGGTAGAAAGAATTTGATAGTTGGAAAGGTCTACCTTTCGAGTAGCGGTAATTTTGTTCTAAAAAGGGTACGTGTTACGTTGACATTGTGTCATCGCTTAAGTGGTGCAAACGAGTGACGATAGATGTTAGTTCTTATTATTGAACGGAGTTCTCGAGAATTTAGGAAGAGGGACCGGCGCCAAGTATGGTCGTGTCGTCGGTAAATAGTGAAATCGCTTGACTTTGTAATCTTGGCTATTTGATTGAGGAACGAAGTTCTAAGTGGGGGAGTTTGCACTACCACACGAGGAAGTTGGTAATGTTATATCAAAGAAATTTTATCGACTTCATTAAGGATTTATATTCCTACCGAGGAAGCGTAAAGGGACATTGAGAAAGGGTACGATGCCTCATTGTCGAATACTTTGGGTAGTAGTTACATAATAGCCATTTTGTGTACTACGAGGTATTTACGTGTATGTGTTTATTTGGGGTTATCTCTCTGTTGACCACGTTTGACTTGTGATGGGTGATGAGTGATATCCGGAAGGATTAGCTCTTCGTTAACCACACTTGGTTGTGATTGATGGTAAGCGGTTTCCAGAAAGAACCGTTACTTGTATGTTTATGATTTTAATTGCCCGTATGAATTGTGCACATAGCCGTTTTGTGCACATGGTTGTGAGTAATAGCCGATTTTACTCACACATTGGTAATAGTGATGCGATAGGCATGTTTCACTCACATATCGTTGGTAGTGTTGCAATAGCCGTTTTTGCACACTACGGATATATCACGATAGCCGTGTTTTGATCACATATTTGCTGTAGTTGCATATTAGCCGGGTATGCACACTAAAAGGAATGTTAGGTTGTAAGTGTTACCCGTAAGGATTCACTTTTTGTCGATCTTCATCGGTTGGTTTGTTGACTTCATGTTGGGGACGTGGTTACTATAGCATTATGCTTGTTAAGGGTATACGATAGAGACGATGTCTCGGTTTGAAATTTTAGTTGGGTTCTTCCTGACGTATGGGATTGAGCGAGTTCTAGTGCTCGGATTCGGAGATTTGATAAAATCGCGGTTGACGATGGAGTGATAAAGGTGATTCATTGGGAAGAATTGCCTAGAGAAGTTGGAGAAACGCATGATGATTCCATGTATGCTAAACTATTGTAGTAGATTCGGATATTGTATGCATTGCATGTTCCAGAATGCGTGTGTCACACCCCCAAATAGGGCCTGGGTATTTGTGACTAATTATATCAAATCACAGTTGTATAAACGAGAACGACTCTATATGAGACGTTTTATTGAGTTTTGCAGCGGAAGATAAATAGATTACATTGTATTTAGAGCATTAAATGTTTTTAAATGAATTGGTAAGTAATGCATGAAGACTCCAAGCATGGCAAGAAATCATAATCAAAGCAGCAGATATACAACAGAAGCAATATTTAAGTTCCTGAGAATAAACATGCTTTAAAAAGTCAACACGAGGTTGAGTGAGTTCATAGGTTTATCATAAATCAATAGTTCAGTATAGCATTAGACCACAAGATTTCAGTTTAAAGTTGATTAATACCAAATATATCAATCGAAAGAGTTGCTGTTTGTAATATTGTGACTAAACAAAAGTTACCCGTTGACACCTTGTACTGTCAGTGTCATTGAATCATTATTATGTATCCAAAGACCAACGGTCAAATGGACAGAGACGTCACTCTCGGTAGCGCTACTCACAATAACTAAGCTTGCATCTTATACCTCAGCAATTAACGATATTACGGCAGAGATTTAGCATGACAAAGCACGTATATAGCATAAAAGTTTGAGTACTTGTGTCGAACGTGTAAAACAGTTATAAAAGTTGCGCATGTATTCTCAGCCCAAAAATATATATAAAAAGGGAGCTATGAAAACTCACGATACGATACGATAGTTTGTAGTAAATATGTGTATGATGGTACTGAACAAGTGCAGAGTTGGCATCGGATTCACGAACCTATATCAAGTATATATATTAACACATATATTCGTAATCGAACAATTTCATATATATATAAATTTATTTGTTATGCCATTTTTATATTAATAACATATAAGTTCTTATATTCATTTTATATATTCTAAATAGTTAAGAATATAAATTTTATTATGTTATGTGTGTGTATATATATATATATATATATATATATATATATATATATATATATATATATATATATATATATATATATAATTTGTTTGTTAAAATATGTATTGTAATAATACTAAAATAATATTAGTAATGATAAAAATAATAATAATGATAATATTAATATTAATATCAATAATAATGATAATAATATTAATGATTCTATTAATGATAATGATAATGATAATGATAGTTTTAATAATAAAGGTAATCTTATTAAATGTGATAATTTTAATACAAATGATAATTTTAATACTTATAATAATAAGAATGATAATAATAATAGTAATAATAATGATAATGTTAATTTTAATAACAATGATATTGATAGATTTTTAATAATAATGAAAATGATAGCTTTTAATAAAAATGATACTTTCAATAATAATACTAGTTTTTAATGATAATTTTGATAATAATAATTATTTTAATAATAATGATAATAATTCTAAATGATAATACTTAGTAATAATAATACTAACGATAATAATACTAATACTTAATAATAATAATAATAATAATTATTATTAATAATAATAATTAATGTATTAATAGTGAAACTACCTTTAAAAACGTCCCCTAAAAAGAAGTGCCTCAGACCAGGCTCGAACCTGAGACCTCTCGCTAACCGGCTAACACCCAAGACCACTCCACC
The DNA here is from genome assembly GCF_046630445.1 of Rutidosis leptorrhynchoides. NCBI lineage: Eukaryota > Viridiplantae > Streptophyta > Magnoliopsida > Asterales > Asteraceae > Rutidosis > Rutidosis leptorrhynchoides. Next base: position 291,807,627 of record NC_092343.1, on the reverse strand, counting down.
AAATCTGTTTTTCCGTTTTAAATTACCCTTTAATTGTATATAACCCGATTTCTGTTTCTTATTTTCTTCTTCATCTTCTTTACAATACCAATTCAACCATAAACCAAATAATCACACAGCGTATTACTAATTTGAATTTAGACTTGAAATTGAATTAGAAATGATCTTGTAGTGGGTAATCCTTGTTAATCAGGAACAAAAAAATAAAAAAAAATAATACCTGCTGTTCGAAAAAGGAAAAAAAAATAAAGAACTCAATAATTGATTTTGATTTTTGGAATGTTTTAGCAAAAGATTATCACACCAAATATGTTTCTGATCACCTCTAGAAAGTGTCTGGATCATTAATTGAACTTGAAACTTAAAAACGAACTCGAATTTCTCCAAGAACAAAAGTTTGACTTTGAAAAACCGAAACTTTGACTCAAATTTTCGTTTTTGATTTTTCGAATTAATAACTGAAACTTTTCAGAAAGTATCACAACATGATTTAGACCCCTTTTGCATTTTTAGATTTTTGAAAATGACACGAATTCGAGTTTTTGAATAAATGAACAAGAACAGAGGTTTAAGCTTCTTTTCTGTTTTAGTTTAATAAATTGAATTAGTTGTATTTGATTTTGATAATGATGATGGAAAATTGAATAACTCATGTCTGATACATAAGTCAAATGATTGTTATATAGATAAGAAGTAGTCGACGTGATTCAATTAAGAACAAAAAAAAAATAAAAAATAAATAAAAAGCAAATTCACGATGGATAAAAAAGAAGCACATTAAGATCACATAATGCAGATCACGATCAGTTAGATAAAATTTAAAATCAGTTAGTGACATAACCTAATTTTGTTATCTGCACTTTTTATTTTTAATTAATATTAATAATTAATAAATATATTAATACTAATAATACAAATTAATAATTATTATATTAATAATGATATTAAGAATAATAATACTAATAATAATAATTATATTAATAATAATAATAATAAACCTAATGATAATGATAATTGTAATAAGTTTATTAATAATTAATAATAATGATAATAATAACAAAAATGATAATAATAATTATAAAAATGATAATAATAATAATAATTTTGATAATAATAATAATAATAATAATAATAATAATAATCATAATGATGATGATGATGATGATGATGATGATGATGATATTAATAACACTAACAATCATGATAATATTATTATGTTAATTATATTTGTGATATTAGTAATAATATTTAACATTACTACTGAAAATAATATTTTATATAATAGTATTATAACAAATTATATTTATCAAGTTTTCTTATAATAATAATATTACTAATACTGATATTAATATTAATATTAATATTAATAATAATAATAAAAGTAATAATATAATAGCTATATTATCTTGTATATTTTACATATTTAATTAAATCATATTTGAATTTATATTTCAAATTATTAAATGTATATATACATATTTATTTTCAATTATTTGTTTGTGAATCGTCGGAAACAGTCGAAATCATATAAAGATTAAGTTTAATTTTAGTCGAAAATTTTCGGGTTGTCATAGCGTGCAAGTGTGTAATGGTTAAATGGGATAATCTTCGAGTTAATGATAAATGTGGTAGAAGTCATTTTAAACGTATGTTTGAGGACCATAGAGTGTGGGTCCGATCGATTAAGTGACAAGGATCAAGAGGACGTGATCGATTCTAAGTGGGGGAGAGTTGTAAGACCCTAATACTTATTATACATAGAGTATTTATGGCGTACTTTAAGTGTGTGAAGTGTGGAACAAATTTATAAAATGGCAGGTTGTTCTGACCTCTGTTCGTGCCGCGCAGGGTCAAGGGTGAGCGCCGCGCACCTCACCTGTGACAGTTTTCCTGTTTCGTTTTAATTAGAGTTAAATGAGGGGTTTTTGGTCATTTCACTTGAGGACGGATCTGTGGGCATATCAGCTGGTTTGGATCCAACTTTGGATCACTTTCACATCTACTAAACACTCTCATCCATTCTTAGAGAGAGAGAGATTTTTAGAGAGAGATTTGGGGTTTTGGAGAAGAAGAAGCTTAAATCGATCAAAAGCTCGAGTGTTAAAGTTGTTTACCTCGTTCCTAGCTATGTTTTGGTTGTTGTGGTAAGTTCTAACTCCGAATTTCATTGTTTGATTTGATATTCAAAGTTAGGGTTTGAACTTGATTTGTAGAGAAACTCATTTAAACTCTTGAAGTGAGTTCATTGATGCTTGTAATTGAGTTTATTGTTGTTGTTGGTAGGTTTTGGGTTGGTTGATGACTTAGCCATGATTAGGGCTTTAATTTGGGAGTAGTCACTATGATTAGTGATTTTGTTGTTGAAAGAACCCAAATGGGTGTTATTGGAAGCTTGATTTTGAATTGGGTCAAAAATAGGGTTTAGATGTCATCTTGGGCAAGATAGGTTTTTAACACTTATCATTGGGTTTGATTGGCGTTATTTGAACGATTATCACTCTAGTTAGTGATTATTGGTGAGTTTGGACTTTGGTTGGGCTTGGAAGTACTATTGGGTCAAGATTTGCAATAGGTGTCAATATAGGTTGGTTTGTAATCCACCCTAATTGTGATGTTTGTTATTATGATAATGGAATAGGTACCTTTCATTGGTGGAGCAACGGATTTGGCTTGCTTTCATCGAGATTACAAGGTGAGTGGAATAATTATACATGTATGTATATAATTTATTTGCTCGTGTGATATCGGCTAAAAAGTCACGTTTTCATCCCGGTATTAAGGCCCAAAAACAAGAAAGATTTGAACTTTGTTGGCAAAATACCCACTTCATCGGTTAGAATTGAAGAACAAGTAATTACGAAGACGGTGCAAAAAGAATCAAGAGAATCGGAGCTAAAACGAAGATTCTAGAGCGAAAACTGTGAAAGACAAGAAATCAAGTTACGATCCAAGGAATTCAGGCTGACCAGTAAGCCATACGGCCTGCCAGTATGGAAACGGCTTGCCAGAAATGTTCCACCACACGAGCCACCAAACAGCCTGCCTTGCATACGGCCTGCCAAATACGTGCTGCCATACGGCCTGCCAGGCGTATTTGGCAATTTTCAAGTCCATTTAAAGGGTCTTTGTCATTCATTCCAACATACACTTCAATTCACTTCTTTATCTCTCTTGTACAATATTAGTCATACTTTCAAGGCCTTCTCACCTCCGAGCGGGAAATTAAGTACCCGGAGGTGAACGCTGAAGATTGTATTAGGAGCGGTCTGGAATCTTGAAGTTGTCACTTTTGTATTCGAAACTCGTTTAATCTACTGGTACTTCTATCCTTTATCTTATATAATGTTTTATGATATTATTGCCATGATTAGCGAGTAGTTATCTTTAGTGTATGCTATGATGTAAGCAGTTATAATGCCGAAATAATATTATGGTCTGTGTATGTTGTCGAAATGCTTTCCGATTATGCTTTAAACTCAATCGCTTTTCCAACTAATAGAACGTAGTTATAGGATCTGTTATTGGGAAGTCGCGAACCCCGATCCAGAGTACACTATCTGTGTCACCCCTTGGTAAGAGAAGTCTATCGGATACAACGTAAGATCGACCGACGCACAACGGTTGTAGTAAGTCTATCGAGCTTTGGATTCCGACAGAGGACTCTTTCGTAGTGAAACATCTGACTAGACCCTTAGTACATTGTCGGTCCTAGACCATGCTAGTGTAGTCACCAAGCATATAAACTTCGTACGTGCACGCTTATCATAATTTATTTGCAAAAATTAAAAACAAAAAGGCATACCTAGTGTATTACCCAAACCCGATCTAGACCAGGGCCGTTGTTATTCGTACCTGATCCAGATGCAATAATCTCTAAAGCACGCAAGGAAGCACGAATCAGAAACTAAATGGCATTACGCGTTACTTTAGCAGAAAACATGAAACCCTTGATTGAAGGTCGAGGAGGACCAATCAGATTTCCAGAGATTCAAGGACACTCGTTCGAGTTAAAACATCACATCATCCAGCTCATTCAGAATAGCTGTCAGTTTCATGGATTACCGAATGACGATCCTAATTCTCACCTTGATAAATTCATATCTCTTTCGAACTCCTACAAAAAGCCAGGGATAGTACAAGATATAGTCCGGCTATACTTGTTCCCCTATTCTCTCACTCATCATGCTCAAACTTGGTTTGAAGGACTGGAAAAATATTCCATCACGTCATGGACAAAGATGGCGACTAAATTCCTAACCAAATATTTCCCTCCTTCAAAACAAACCAAACTAAAGAATGACATCATTAACTTCAAACAAAGTTATGATGAATCTCTTTACACTGCATGGGAGAGTTTCAAAACCCTGCTGAAGAAATGCCCTAATCACCAGTTAGAACGGTCAGCCCAAATCTATACCTTCTACAATGGTCTTACGGTAAATCATAGGATGACGATCGATGCAGCAGCTCAAGGGAATCTGATTAACCAAACTGCATATGAAGCATGTAAATTTCTCGAGAACATGACGATGCATCATCATGACTGGAACAGTGGTGAAACAACTTCATCATCTGCCCCACTCTCTGCACTTAACAATCAAACGGAGGCCATCAAATCCCTCACGGATAAGATGGAATCTCTTGCAAAGCAACTCGGAAAATTGAAGACACAACCGCAGCAGGTTAACCAAGCTCAGGCTTGTGTTAATTGTACCAACCCGCAACCCACTGAAGACTATCAAGTTGAGTACGAAAACCCTAATGGTTCAGTCTGTTACGTTCAATACCCAGCTCGTCCACCAAATCCCGGATTCAATCAACCACCAAGGGTTAATCAATTTCAGTGAAGCAATCAACCTTTCCGCTATCGGTATCCACCTTATCCAGCCCAACAATCACAATTGACCTACGATCAACCACTTCCACTCACTGGTCCCCCAGTTGAGGAAAATTCCCCTACCACCCAGATTACAAAAGCAACTAACCCCACTCTCGGAGCTGATGATCAGTTAACTCAGTTCATCCAAGGACAACAACAGTTAAATCAGAGAACTGCAACCAGACAAGATCAGACGGAGATACTAATGAGAAATCAATTGGCTCTCCTCAAAAGTTTGGAAACGCAGCTCGGACAGTTATCACAACGCCTTGAAACCCGACCGCAGGAAAGATTGCCAAGTAATACTATCCAGAATCCTCACATAGAAGAAGCAAAGCAAATGGATTCCGTAATCCCAGAGGAAGAACCACGGAGAAGGTCAACTAGGCTCAAGAATAAATCAACATATACTCAGAAGCTGACCCCTGAAACTCCAGTTCGCATACCTTTTCCTGGAAGGCTACAAGAAGAACCAACCAAGCTTGATTCCTTCAAACTTGATGGAAGATTCTTGGACACTATGTCCAAAGTTCCCAACCAGAAGAGATACATCCGAAGGCTGCTATCTACAAAGGAGAGGATATCAGACTCTAACAAAATTCCACTGAGTGAAGAATGCTCTGCATTACTCAGAAACTCTCTACCACCTAAGCTAGGAGATACAGGTCGATTCGTTTTCTCGTGTTTAATCTACTAATCTGGAACCATTCATGCGCTCGCAGATTTAGGAGCAAGTATCAACCTAATCCCCTACTCTCTCTACAAGAGATTAGAGTTAGGAGACTTGTCACCAACTAAAATGACAATCCAACTTGCCGATCATACAATTCGATATCCTAAGGGCATAGTTGAGAACGTCTTGGTGAAACTCGACAAATTCTTGTATCCTACGGATTTCGTAGTAATGGATATTAAGGAAGACCTACACACCCCAGTAGTGTTAGGGAGACCTTTTATGAATACGGCTAGGACTGTCATTGATGTGTACAATCAAACCATGATCTTACGATCACATGGGGAGAGCGTTACCTTCAAAATTGACCGACCAACCGATCTTTCTGGACAGGCGGAGATGTTTGCTATTTCCACCAGATGGATCACTTCCGATGATGAGTCATCACCACCAGCCGATGATATCGATATGGGTGTCGAATCACACTCTGTAGATGACCCAGAAATGAAAGAAGAGGATCCCAGCGAAGAAATAGAGGAAAAGGAGGAATGTGAAGAGGAAGAGGAAATGGAAGACGTAAAAGAAACTGCGACAACACTCGTTCCAAGCACTGAGCGTCATGAAGAAATAATGAGGCTTGAAACGGCAGATCACAGTTTAATCATTCGCTTCAAGAAGAAGACCGACAAGGCTGAGGTTAAGGATATAGAAATTGATCCTGTAAGTATCAAAGTAGAGAATCAGAATACTGAAGAAACCCGTTCATCAGACGCATCCTCAGAGGAACCGGATACTGATAATGACGAGGAAGTGTTGGAATTTGACAAACCTTTAAAATAACATGTTCTACATTTTAACAAGTTCATAAACCCATTTTATGAAGATAAAGTGAGCGGAAGCATGCAAGTACCATGTTACAAGTTAACCATTTTAAAAGACAAATTCCATAATAGATCAAGTCATGAAGATATGCTTACAAATAACAAGTGGGATTAGAAGTATTACCTCCTCAAGCAAGTTAAGGGTTAATCAAGAGGATGAAGAAAAGGACGATGAAATGGAGCTTCAAAAGTATGAAACCTCAAGTTGTAATACCCAAAGCTTATCACCAACACCTTGTACTTTAGTTAGGATTTGATTAACACTTGAAAATAGCTTGAAAAATTAACTCAAGAACCCTCTCTTCACCCCCAAAAGTTTCGGCCAGCATGCAGAAAAATGGAGAGATTTTTCAAGATTTGAAATGTGTATGTATGTGTAATGTGCCCAAAAGAAGTCTAGGTACATACATATGGAAGTGGGATTCAAGTGACCACTCAAAAGAGTCTAGGGGAAGCAAACTACTACTTCCAAGGCCACCCATAATTTTATTAAATAAAATTAATAAAATTAGATTATATAAAATGTATTATATAATACTTCCATTTTAATTTGTTATGTGTACATTACTATATATAAAACCTATTTATATATAAATGTAACATAACTTATTAATTATTTAGCCTATAAATAATTAATTCCTTATCATATAAATTAATCCATAATTTATATATACACATATCAAGTGATATTATTTTAGAAAACATTTTCTAAAATCCAAGTGTCACGTATTCTAATCAACGATCCAATCGTTAAGATCAAATACGAATAAGGTGTCGGTAAGCTTGTTATTGGGTATGACCCGACTTGGATCCTAACACACTAGCCACATTAATTTAATATGTCTCTCGGGCATACGAAAACCTTCAATCTCCCACTTGCACGAGAAACATAAGAAATTAATGCAAGTGATGGATACCACCTAACGACCGTCCATCACCCCCAATATGTTATGACTTAGTGCCATTCAATAACATCATCCCTTTCGAGTTCCCTCTCGAATATGAATAGGTGAATCTTTCAATATATCCTTTTGTCCTAGATGTCATGTTAAATCCAAGAGACATAGAATGATCACTCTCTTATAGATTTAACTTAATCAGGCCTTAGACATCCGACTCTCAACGAATAAGAGGGACAAATTCCATCTTGACTACATACGTCCTAGACACTACACTTCGTACCATACCTGAAGCCTCCCTTATGTACTACCATATTTCAGAATAGCGAAGGAAAGAATCAAGGCACAATATTCGGTGAATGTCTGAACCCAATATGTGTCTCAGGTCAGAGGATATAATGATATTCTCCTTTACTCAAGATTACATGTGATCAACCACAAAGGCTCCATATAGTAAATCTTGAGAGCGGATCTTCCAATATTTGTGTCCCACAAATATCTATGAACCTTGGTTGCAACCTTGCCCCACATTCACCATTTAAATGTTAACCAATCCAAGTTCATAATAGTCTAGACCTCACACTTGTTCCCACAAATGTGATCAACTACGGAATTTAGAATAATAGTTTATTCATGGATAAAATATGCAAAATTGGAACATAACTCAAAATTAAATTAATACCATAATTATATTAATGAGTTTGAACTAATTCATTCCGATACAATACATAAAATAGATCATTTCCAATCACTAGAATATCGAAGCCCTAATGCACAAACATGTCCCTCATGTTTTGGCCCATGTAAAAGCTTCGTGAGTGGATCCGCAACATTATGATCTGTGTGAACTTTGTGAATACATATCTTTCCCTTTTCAACCTCATCCCTAATGTAGTTGAATCTCTGCTCAATGTGACGAGTCTTTTGATGAGCACAAGGTTCCTTGATTTGAGCAATCGCACCCTCGTTGTCACAAAAGATCTCAAGAGGGTCCTGAATGGAAGGGACCACTCCTAAGTCGTCGATGAATTTCTTCATCCATGCAGCTTCCTGGGTGGATAACGCAACAACTTCCTGTTTTGAGCTTTTCCAAGAGACCGCACCACCATTCAACATGAAGACATAACCGGATTGTGATCGAGAGTCATCTCGATCAGTTTGGAAACTCGCGTCCACGTAACCTTTTACAGCGAGTTCCTCCTCACAAGACCCATATATTAGAAACATATCCTTAGTCCTTCTAAGGTATTTCAATATACATTTAACCGCAGTCCAATGACTATTTCCTGGGTTATTCTGGTATCTACTTGTCAAGCTTAGAGCGCATGACACATCCGGTCTAGTACATATCATTGCATACATGATAGACCCAATAGCAGATGCGTATGGGACTTTCTTCATTCTCTCTTGTTCATCTTTCGTGATAGGACACTGAGATGAACTGAGAACGGTTCCCTTTTGAATAGGTAGCAAACCTTTCTTAGAGTTTTTCATCTTGAACCTTTTCAAGATTTTATCAATGTATGCACTTTGACTTAAACCTATCAATCTCTAGGATCTATTCCTATAGATCCCAATCCTCAATATGTATTGTGCTTCTCCAAGATCCTTAATGGAGAAGCAACTCTTTAGCCAAGTTTTGACTTCTTTCATTGTGGTAATATCATTTCCAAATAATAATATATCATCCACATATAGCACAAGGAACATTATAGAGCTCCCACTAGCCTTCTTGTATACACAAGCTTCATCACCATTTTTAATGAAGCCAAATTTCTTTACCTCTTCATTAAAACGATGATTCCACATTCTAGATGCTTGTTTCAATCCGTAGATTGATTTCTTTAACTTGCATACCTTTTTAGGATTTTTCGGATCAACAAAACCTTCGGGCTGTACCATATAGACATCTTCCTCAAGATATCCATTTAGGAAAGCGGTTTTGACATCCATTTGCCATATTTCATAGTCATAGTGAGCAGCAATGGCAAATAATATCCTAATAGACTTTAGCATTGCCACTGGCGAGAAAGTTTCATCATAATCAACCCCTTGAGTTTGAGTGAAACCTTTTGCTACAAGTCTAGCTTTGTATGTATCCAAGTTTCCATGTATGTCGGTTTTCTTCTTGAAAAGCCACTTGCAATCAACTAGCTTGGAGCTAGGAGGTTGCACAACAAGTTCCCAAACTTGGTTTTCATACATGGATTGCATCTCTGCGTTCATGGCTTCCTGCCATTTATCTTTATCAATCCTTGATAAAGCATCTTTGTAGTTTGTCGGTTCATCCAAATCAACCGTATAGCAACCATCCACGAGAAACCCATATCTCTCGGGAGGATTACTAATCCTACTAGATCTTCGAACGTCTTGTGTACCTTGATCATCCACTTGATCATTTTCAACATCCTCATGTTGAGTACTAGTGCCAACCAATTGTGTATCATCGGCTTGATCTTGTACCTCTACAAGATCTATCTTCCTTTCACCATCACCTTCCATAAGGAACTTGGTTTCAAGGAATTCCGCTTTTCGAGCAACAAATACCGTTTGTTTGGATGGATCATAGAAGTAATATCCCATGTCATCTTTGGGATATCCTATGAAGATACACTTTGTGGATCGAGCATGTAGCTTATTAGCTACATAACGCTTAGGATAAGCTTCACATCCCCATACTTTTAAGTATGAAAGAGAAGGTGGTTTTCCAAACCACATCTCATGAGGAGTTCGTTCCACTTTCTTGGTTGGGGCCATATTTAAAATACGAGCCGCGGAGCTTAGACAATAACCCCAAAATGATAGAGGTAACGAGCTTCTTGCCATCATAGATCGAACCATATCCATTAGGGTTCGGTTCCTCCTTTCGGAAACTCCATTAAGTTGGGGTGTTCCGGGTGGAGTAAGTTGTGAGATAATCCCACAACTCCTAAGATGATCTTGGAAGGCATCGCTTAGGTATTCACCTCCTCTATCGGTACGAAGTACCTTAATTATCCTATTGAGTTGATTTTGTACTTCGTTTTGATATTCTTTGAATGCTTCAAACGTTTCGTCCTTGTGTCTTAATAAGTAGACATATCCGAAACGACTAAAGTCATCAATGAAAGTAACAAAGTATCTTTCACCATTCCTAGTCATGGGTTTAAAGGGTCCACATACATCCGAATGTATTAATCCCAATAAATCTTTAGCCCTTTCATAAGTCCCTTTGAAAGGTGCTTTAGTCATCTTGCCTTGTAAACAAGATTCTCATACATCAAACGAATCCATTTCATTTGATTTCAAAAGTCCATTCCTTTGAAGTGTATGCATTCGGTTCTTATTTATGTGACCAAGGCGACAATGCCATAAATAGGAATCACTCAAATCCCTTTTGAGTTTCTTGGTGCTAGTATGGTATATAGAGCTCGATGATGCGTCATCATGAACCAATTCATAAATTCCATTTGAAGGCGAAGCCTTGAAATAGAATACATTATCTTTAGAAACATGAATATCATCATCAATAAAATTAACAACGTAACCACATTGTTTTAAGCGAGAAATAGAAATAATGTTTCTACACAAATCCGGAGCATACAAAACATTTTCTAAAATAAGTTCCAATCCGCTTGGAAGCTTCAAAATAAAATCTCCTTGAGCTTTAACATGCACCTTTGCACCATTGCCCATATAGAGACTTGATGTTCCCGCTTTATGATCACTTCTTTTGAACCCCTGCAAAGAATTGCAAATATGAGTTCCACATCCAGTGTCTAATACCCATGTATTAGAAGAAGTAATACTAAGCTCTATATATACCATATATATATTACCTGAGGTTTGCCCTGCATCCCTCTTGTCCTTCAACTCCTTAAGATAGACCGGACAGTTTCGTTTCCAATGACCCATCTCACCGCAACCGAAACATGGGTATTCCTTGGGGTTTGATTTCTCGGCTACCTTTTGCTTCTTAGCCTTGTTGATGGTTGGGGTAACCATCTTGCCCTTCCCTTTGCCTTGATTGGCGGGTCCTTTTCTCTTAGCCACCTTTGGCTTAGAGGTGTTACCTTTGGATCCACCTTGATCGATTGCTAACATGGGTAAAGCCCTTTTACCCATGCTAGTTTCCGCCGTTCTAAGCATACCGTGAAGCTCACCTATGCTCTTATCCATCCCATTCATATTGTAATTAATTACAAATTGATCAAACCTTTTTGATAGGGAGTTAAGGATAAGATCGGTGGCTAACTCATTAGATATGTTTAGGTTAAGACGGTTGGCACGATCGATAAGGCTTTTCATCTTAAGTACATAAGATGAAACCGATTGGGTATCGTCCATACGACAAGCATGTAGCGCCCGAACCGTTTCGAAGCGCTCGACACGCGCTTGTTGGAGGAACATCTCCTTCAATTGCGTTATCATGTCGTATGCACTATGATGCTCGAAATCCTTTTGGAGTTCGGGTATCATAGTCCCAAGCATTAGGCATGAGACTTGAAGGGAGTCGTGGCAATACTTATCGTAAGAGGCCATTGCCTCCACATCATTCTCATCCGGTTGATCGGGAATGGGGTCCTCAAGTACATACGCTTTATCCTCTTGTTTGAGGACAATCCGAAGATTGCGGAACCAATCCATAAAGTTGGTATGATTGAGTTTGTCTTTCTTGAGGAGAGACCGTAACGATAGGTTGTTCATGTTAAGTGGTGCGTTTTGCATGTTGTTGTTGTTATTAGCGGCCATCTACAAAATACAACAAAGTCCTTTTAAGTATCGATTTTAAATTTAATAAACAATACCCTTTTAATTTGTTTTATTAAATATTAGAATCCAACGGTAAATCAAATTTCGGTTAGGTGACCTTTATCCCGTCATTTGATTTAGCTAGGTAGTCATAATGACAATTGCAATCCTTTTGCAACTTCTAAGTTATGGGATCATGCAATCCTTTTGCATGGCATATTAATCCCATCAACGCCTATTTGTTCCTCATGCTTCAGTGACCCTAAGTTCATGATTCCCAAATCAAGTCGTCCTACTTGCGTGAACATGTAGACTTAACATACAAGTGGTTAGGTGACCTTTATCCCACATGTATGCGAAGTGTACCTTATTCATATTAGTTCACTCATGATGGTTAGGTGACCTTTATCCCATCAAGAGTTTCCTAATATGTCTAAGTGTTCATACAAAAGGATGGCGTTTAACTTGTTTACCTTGTTTTAGTTAAAGGGATTTTATGTTTTCTACATTCTAGTTTTAGAAAAAAAATGCTATACACCAACATGCATTTGGTGTGTAGTGTTTTATGAAAAACCTATTTTCATGTCCTTTTAGTAAACCAATTACTAGTTATAAACCATTTCATTATCTTTTAAATAAACTATTTTATTTAGGTCTAATAACCAATTATTAGTGTCATTCATGTTATGTTTTATTATAACCATTTAAAATGTATTTTGCAAGTTGTAAACATGTGAAATTGTTGTAGCAACCAAACACATACACAAAACCATACAAGCATGCAAAATAAAAGTCCACAATCATGCCTAAGTGGTAAGCACTTGTTTAGCCAAAACAAGTGTTACCTAAAGGGTTAAAACAAGTAAGAGATTTTAAACAAAATCTCCCACTTAATCTTGTAATCTTCAAAGCTCCATCTTGTAATCTTCTTCATGAATCTTCATTTTCTCTTTACAAAATTATATCCTAATACAATTCTTTTCTAGAAAATGAAATAACAACCTATTCTATTTTACAAACCAAATAGAATAAATTACATCAAGAAATTACAAGATTAATTACAACTTATTATAAACCAAAATGAATGAATAATTATTACAAACCATAAGAATGAATAATCAACCAAATCACACACAAATCCAACCACAAGGTCAAGGCATGATTGTGAACCAAAACAACAACAAATCTTGGCCAAACTTGAAGTCCCAAAACTCATTTTTGGGTTCAAAATTTCGGCCAAAACCAAAAACCCCACCAAAACTCAAGATTTTTACATTCTACTTTCATGCATGTTGGTAGATTGTAAAATAAATGAGTTTACTAGCCAAAAACAAGAAGCATATTAACAAGACTTTGGCTCTTGATACCATTGTTGGAATTTGACAAACCTTTAAAATAACATGTTCTACATTTTAACAAGTTCATAAACCCATTTTATGAAGATAAAGTGAGCGGAAGCATGCAAGTACCATGTTACAAGTTAACCATTTTAAAAGACAAATTCCATAATAGATCAAGTCATGAAGATATGCTTACAAATAACAAGTGGGATTAGAAGTATTACCTCCTCAAGCAAGTTGAGGGTTAATCAAGAGGATGAAGAAAAGGATGATGAAATGGAGCTTCAAAAGTATGAAACCTCAAGTTGTAATACCCAAAGCTTATCACCAACACCTTGTACTTTAGTTAGGATTTGATTAACACTTGAAAATAGCTTGAAAAATTAACTCAAGAACCCTCTCTTCACCCCCAAAAGTTTCGGCCAGCATGCAGAAAAATGGAGAGATTTTTCAAGATTTGAAATGTGTATGTATGTGTAATGTGCCCAAAAGAAGTCTAGGTACATACATATGGAAGTGGGATTCAAGTGACCACTCAAAAGAGTCTAGGGGAAGCAAACTACTACTTCCAAGGCCACCCATAATTTTATTAAATAAAATTAATAAAATTAGATTATATAAAATGTATTATATAATACTTCCATTTTAATTTGTTATGTGTACATTACTATATATAAAACCTATTTATATATAAATAAAACATAACTTATTAATTATTTAGTCTATAAATAATTAATTCCTTATCATATAAATTAATCCATAATTTATATATACACATATCAAGTGATATTATTTTAGAAACCATTTTCTAAAATCCAAGTGTCACGTATTCTAATCAACGATCCAATCGTTAAGATCAAATATGAATAAGGTGTCGGTAAGCTTGTTATTGGGTATGACCCGACTTGGATCATAACACACTAGCCACATTAATTTAATATGTCTCTCGGGCATACGAAAACCTTCAGGAAGAGCATCACGAAGACATTCTGACTAACTCACACTCTCCAACCGAAGTAGATTAAGGGGAGCCGGACTCTTCTTCAGATCAAATTCCGATTATATCCACACATGAAGACATGATTACCTTCATCAATGATACCGATGAATTTGAAGACATTCTCGAAGCCATCTGTCATTACCCTAATTTTTTCTACTTGGTTATTTAATCTAACCTTTCAAAATTAGAATTTTTTTTCTTGACTAGTATATTTAATAAAATACGTCTTGATTTATTTTAGGGTTTGTATAACCCTGGTTTTACATTTAAGTCTTGATTGATCGAGGATTGTTATATATATACACAATTCCTAGAAACCCTAGTTTACCACCATAAATCCTAAGACTTGAAAAAAAACTACACACTTGTATACTTGTGAAATTAAGTATATAACATGATCAAGTATTATTGATTAAGTAATCATCCTTAATCCACCTAGTTAGTAAAATACTACAACATTAGTCATTAACTAAGTCTTACTCAAGATTATAACACCTAATTATATACTTACATCTAAACTTAAAACTAATCTAATATTAACCAAAAGACTACATGTAATTAACATTACTTAATTAGCACTAATTACATGCAAATATAACAAACACTTGTCATTTCCATGCATAATTAACTAAGTAAAGATTGATTAGTCATCTTCTCTTTTCTTCTCCTTATGCCACATTACATACACATGTCACTTCCATGCATGATTAGCTATTAAGTGTGCTTAGTCATTTAACCTCTTTTTCTTCTCCATGTTACATGCCATCATCATCATTCCCATAAGATCAAATTGGTAACTCTTGAACTCACTTACTAATCTTAATCATTCACTAAATCCTCTCTAAGTTACATCCATTTCTTTCTTCTTTGTTCATCTTCATCAACTCATACATCATCATTACTCAAGGTATAATTACCAAGAACACTTCTTTTATTTCTTACCAAGTTACTTTCAAGAGAAATGGGTGTAAAAGCTTAATTTAGAGTGTTAAAAACACTCAATGATGATTACATGGCTAACTCTAATCTTGATCATAAGTAACTAAAAATATGTTTTACATATGTTTAACGACCTAAAATAAACTTAAAATGAAAAGGGATATAGCTAAAATGTATTAAGATTACTAGTTAGTTCTTAACTTACAAAGAAACCAAATCAGTCTTTATTTGGTGGAATTTTTAGAAAATACTTACACTCACTTTTGCTACTGGAATTTTTTAGATTCTAAAACTTTTATGAGTCCTAGACCTTCTGTAAAAATCCCATGATTTATAAAGTAGTTTAAGTATTTCTTTTGTATTTTTACTTTTTATGGGTACTGATTTGGGCAGAATCTGTCCAACACACATGTATCACCAAAAATGAGGTACCAACGTTTACATATGAAAACTTAGGAGATTTTCATTATAAAATAGACTAAAAATAGAACATGTTAGGCTTTGGAATCATATAAAAAGCTTAAGAAATGATTAGGATATGGTCTTGTACATTTAAATAATGGGTTTTAAACTTGTTGAAACTGTCACCACTTAGAATATAAAGAAAACGTACACAACTTAGGTTTTCTGAGCGAAACGAATTTTTCAACTAAAATATAACTATATTGTAGTAAGACTTCAAAAGGATAAGTCTAAATAAATTAATTTACTATTTTTAGTGATATTAAACTTTAAACTAGTCAAAACAGTCCACTTGTAGTAAAATAATTCTATAAAATTCATTTTTATGATATAAATTACAAATCTTATATTTTTAGACCTCCAACACATATACCTTCACATTAAAATAAGAATTACCTTATATACCTACTTTTTAAATAAGAAATCAACTTCTAAAACTACTTGTAAAATCAGTCCACATAGAAACCTTAACTTGTAAACCGAGAAACCGTCTTTTAAAAGCCGAGTACACTATGTTACATTTGAAAATAAATCAAATCATTAGTATTACTAATATTAGTAATAACACACCTTTGACCTTAACTTATGTATTTAGGTCCCGAGCTCGAAGTACATCAAAGTACTTAAACCACAAATCCAAGCTTTATACCGCATAACATCACCTGTGAGTATCATAGTCCCATTTTACTTGCTTTTAGTAAACTTACTATTTTGGGATGAGAAACATGCTTCTTTTATGTTTTACATTATGGACATAAGTGCTTAAAACTATATTCTATTGTGTTGAGTTTGTGACTTAGCTTAAACCCCGATTCTGATATCGTTAATTACTTGTTTATGGTAAACGCGAATAATGTGGATAGATCTATTTGAGGGTGACTCCTCACATCCGGCATAGTCTTCAGGCTAGCGAATGCATAACCTTCCACTATGTAGCTCTAGCTAAGTGAGACTACATGATTTCGGGTTCTTGATTGTTAAGTTCGATATCGGGAGCTCATGTTTATTTATAATATATTTACAACTGTTTATACTTGAAAATCTTATGGTCCATACATTTATATACATTAAACCTATGATCTCACCAACATTATTGTTAACGTTTTTAAGCATGTGTTTTCTCAGGTCCTTAAGCAGGAGTCCGCATACATTCAGGTTGGCTTTTGGGATGTCGTCAGGATGTCGGGACATCATTTTAAAAATAAATCATCATGCACTATGTTTAAGTGTTGTATTTTGTTATGTTATGGTTGTAATTGTTGTACTTTACTTTTAAGTCCCGACATGTAACTCAAAACTTGTACTTGTGTGTTGAAATAAAAACGTTTCCGCTGTCGTCTTTAGAAATCGTTAACTATAACTGGGACACCTATCACGTCACATTTCGGGATCGAAATGGGGTCGTGACAGACATGGTATTAGAGCCCACGTTATAGGGAACTAGGACTGCATTAGTGTATCTAAGATTCTAGGATGCATTAGTGAGTCAGGTCTATAACGGAGTCATTTTCGTCTTTCACGTATTTTAGTCTTTTGTTGTCATTTTGCTTATCGAAACTTCTATATGTTAACTTGTATGTTTTTATGTGATGACTTAGGATGGCCGCCTCACAAAGCTCTATGTCTTCCAACTACTATCCCGACCCGATAGTGAACTCAAGCTCAACTGGTGATGATAACTCCGACAAAGACGCGAACGTTTACCAGCCATTTTGGAGACGTTGGGGTTGGGTTAGAACCATGATTTCCTCTTGGGTACATGAGGAAGGTACACCTTATCATGAGGTACACGTTCCACCTTCCTGAGGAGGTGTTGATATCTTGACTGGCCAAACTGTTAGGGACACTCTTTTTACCGTTATTGCCCGAATTCGTCGTCTTGATAACTGTATCTCTAGGGTTTTTCATTCTGTTCAGACGTTGTATGATTCCGGTAAGCAAGAGGCATTAGAGGCTTTTGTTAATGGGCTTAGGGATGACTATGATAACCTTTATGCTAGGGTAGAGCTCATCAGGCAGTGGAACGAGAACCAAGGAAATAGTTCTCACCAGAAGAAACAAGATACCACCAAGTTTGAGAATGCTAGTGCCAAGAAGAATTATAATGGCAAGAAACCTTATTGCAATCGATGTTATAAGCATCATTATGAAGCTTGTACTATTGTTTGTGATAGGTGCAAAAAGGTGGGGCATATGTCCAAAGATTGTAAAGTCAATCTCGCACAGCCAACTGGAAACAAACCTAAAACTTGTTATGGATGTGGACAAGTGGGACACATGAAGAATCAGTGTCCGAATGCCAAAAAGGATGGAAATGCAAAAGGTAGAGCATTTAATATCTCGGAAAAAGGAGCTCGTGAAAATCCTGATTTAGTCACGGGTACATTTCTTCTAAAAACTGCATTGCTTATGTACTATTTGATAGTGGTGCTGATAGAAGTTTTATTTCTAAGGACTTTAGTACCGTAATTAACGTACCTCCAACTGCTTTAGATACTAAGTATATCATAGAATTGGCTAATGGCAAAACTTTGAAAGTAGATAAGATCTTTCAAGGTTGTGCTCTAATGTTAGCTGATAAACTATTTGAAGTCGATCTTATGCCTGTTGAGTTAGGTAGTTTTGATGTTATTATTGGTATGGATTGGTTATCAAAGAACCATGCGAACATTGCTTGCGCGGAGAAAGCCATTCGTATTCCTCTCGCGAATGGTGAAACTTTGGTAGTTCAAGGAGAAAAGAGTGGCGCGAAACTCAACATCATTTCTTGCATGAAGGCTCATAAATGTATAAGGAAAGGATGTCAAGCCATCCTCTCACACGTAAAAGAGATAGAGTCAGAGAAGAAGCAACTTGAGGATGTACCGGTAGTAAAGGATTTTCCTGGAGTTTTTCCTGAAGATTTACCTGGTCTTCCTCCACATAGGCAAGTTGAATTTCAAATTGACTTAATTCCGGGAGCTGCACCCGTTGCTCGACCACCGTATCGATTAGCACCTTCAGAATTGCAAGAGTTGTCGAACCAATTACAAGAACTGTTGGATAAGGGATTTATTCGACCTAGTTCATCGCCCTGGGGTGCCCCTATCTTGTTCGTAAAGAAGAAAGATGGATCTATGAGGATGTGCATAGATTATCGAGAGTTGAATAAATTGACGATTAAGAATCGGTATTCACTACCGAGAATCGATCATTTATTTGATCAACTACAAGGATCTAGTGTATATTCGAAGATTGATTTGAGATCTGGTTATCATCAGTTAAGAGTCAAGGAGGATGATATTCCTAAGACAGCTTTTAGGACGCGATATGGCCATTACGAATTCTTAGTCATGTCATTTGGTTTGACTAATTCACCTACGGTATTCATGGATCTCATGAACCGTGTGTGTAAGCCGTATTTGGACAAGTTTGTTATCATATTCATCGATGATATTTTGATCTACTCTAAAAGTAAAGAAGAACATGAAGAACACTTGAAGATAATTCTTGGATTGCTAGAGACAGAGCAATTATACGCCAAGTTTTCAAAGTGTGATTTTTGGTTGCAGTCGGTACAATTTTTGGGTCACGTGGTTAGTAGCCAAGGTATTCATGTTGATCCTGCCAAGATCGAGGCTATTGGAAACTGGGAAGTTCCTAAGACTCCAACTCAAGTGAGAAAATTTTTAGGTCTTGCTGGATATTACCGAAGGTTTATCCAAGATTTTTCAAAGATTGCGCGACCTTTAACTACACTGACTCACAAAGGAAAGAAGTTTGAATGGTTAAAGGAACAAGAGTCTGCATTTCAACAATTGAAGCATAAACTAACTACTGCACCCATATTATCTTTACCTGAGGGAAATGAAGATTTTGTGGTTTATTGTGACGCCTCGCGTCAAGGACTTGGATGTGTTTTAATGCAGCGACAGAAGGTCATTGCTTATGCATCACGACAGCTGAAGGTGCACGAACAGAGCTATACAACTCATGATTTAGAATTGGGAGCTATTGTCTTTGCCCTTAAAATGTGGAGACATTATTTGTTTGGAACTAAATGCACTATATTTACGGATCACAAGAGTCTTCAACATATTTTTGATCAGAAACAATTAAATATGCGACAACAGCGTTGGGTTGAATTGTTGAATGATTATGACTGCGAAATCCGTTATCATCCTGGGAAGGCTAATTTGGTTGCCGATGCGTTGAGTCGAAAGGAAAAGATTAAACCTCTTCGAGTTAGAGCACTGAATATAACTATTCGTGCAAATCTTGTTTCGCAAATCCGAGATGCTCAGTTAGAAGCTGTGAAGGAGGAACATTGGAAGGATGAGGCGATTAAAGGATTGATTAAGCAAATTGAAGTAAAGGGTGATGGGACCCGATACTTTGCAGGACGTCTATGGGTACCAAAGTATGGTGAATTAAGAAAACTTGTGTTAGATGAAGCGCACAAGACGAGATACTCAATTCACCCTGGAACTGGGAAAATGTATCACGATATCAAGGAATTTTATTGGTGGCCTAACATGAAAGCTGACGTTGCCACTTATGTGAGCCAATGTATGACTTGTGCGAAAGTCAAAGTGGAGAATCAAAAACCGTCAGGGTTGTTACAACAACCGGAAATCCCACAGTGGAAATGGGAAAGAATAACCATGGATTTTATAACGAAGCTACCAAGAACCGTGAGTGGTTACGACACTATTTGGGTGATTGTCGATCGTCTCACTAAGTCTGCACATTTCCTACCTATGAAAGAGACGGATAGGATGGATAAATTGGCACAATTATATTTGAAAGAAGTTATTTCAAGACACGTTGTGCCTGTCTCTATTATATCCGACCGTGATAGTCGATTCACGTCAAGATTTTGGCAATCTTTTCAAGAAGCTTTAGGAACTCGTGTGGACATGAGTACCGCCTACCATCCGCAAACTGACGGACAAAGTGAAAGGACCATCCAAACCCTAGAAGATATGCTACGGGCATGTGTTATTGATTTTGGTAATGGATGGGATAAATATCTACCATTAGCAGAATTTTCATATAACAACAGTTATCACGTGAGTATTAAAGCCGCACCATTTGAAGCTCTCTATGGTAGAAAATGTAGATCACCTCTATGTTGGAGTCAAGTGGGTGATAGACAACTAACTGGTCCAGAAATCATACATGAGACTACAGAGAAAATCTTTCAGATTCAAGAGAGATTGAAGACTGCCATGAGCCGACAAAAGAGCTATGCTGATGTTCGAAGAAAATCCTTAGAATTTCAGGTAGGAGATAAAGTCATGCTTAAAGTGTCTCCCTGGAAGGGTGTGATTCGATTTGGGAAACGAGGAAAACTAAGCCCGAGATATGTTGGACCTTTCGAGATAATTGAAAGGATTGGTCCTGTGGCGTATCGTTTGAAACTACCTCAAGAATTGAGTGGTATCCATGATGCTTTTCATATCTTAAACTTAAAGAAGTGTTTGTCTGATTACACTCTCGTTATTCCATTGGAAGAGATTCGTATAGACAATAAACTTCATTTTATCGAGGAACCAGCTAAGATCATGGATCGCGAAGTTAAGCGCTTAAAGCATAGTAGTATTCCGATTGTCAAAGTTCGTTGGAATGCTCGTAGAGGACCGGAGTTTACTTGGGAACGGGAGGACCACATGAGGCAGAAGTATCCACATCTTTTCACCGATATCACACAAACGTCAAGTACCACCTAAATTTCGAGGACGAAATTTTTATTAACGGGTGGGTAATGTCATAACCCTAACTTTTTCTACTAGGTTATTTAATCTAACCTTTCAAAATTAGAATTTTTTTTCTTGACTAGTATATTTAATAAAATACGTCTTGATTTATTTTAGGGTTTGTATAACCCTGGTCTTACATTTAAGTCTTGATTGATCGAGGATTGTTATACATATACACAATTCCTAGAAACCCTAGTTTACCACCATAAATCCTAAGACTTGAAAAAAACTACACACTTGTATACTTGTGAAATTAAGTATATAACATGATCAAGTATTATTGATTAAGTAATCATCCTTAATCCACCTAGTTAGTAAAATACTACAACATTAGTCATTAACTAAGTCTTACTTAAGATTATAACACCTAATTATATACTTACATCTAAACTTAAAACTAATCTAAGATTAACCAAAAGACTACATGTAATTAACATTACTTAATTAGCACTAATTACATGCAAATATAACAAACACTTGTCATTTCCATGCATAATTAACTAAGTAAAGATTGATTAGTCATCTTCTCTTTTCTTCTCCTTATGCCACAATACATACACATGTCACTTCCATGCATGATTAGCTAGTAAGTGTGCTTTGTCATTTAACCTCTTTTTCTTCTCCATGTTACATGCCATCATCATCATTCCCATAAGATCAAATTGGTAACTCTTGAACTCACTTACTAATCTTAATCATTCACTAAATCCTCTCTAAGTTACAGCCATTTCTTTCTTCTTTTTTCATCTTCATCAACTCATACATCATCATTACTCAAGGTATAATTACCAAGAACACTTCTTTTATTTCTTACCAAGTTACTTTCAAGAGAAATGGGTGTAAAAGCTTAATCTAGAGTGTTAAAAACGCTCAATGATGATTACATGGCTAACTCTAATCTTGATCATAAGTAACTAAAAATATGTTTTACATATGTTTAACGACCTAAAATAAACTTAAAATGAAAAGGGATATAGCTAAAATGTATTAAGATTACTAGTTAGTTCTTAACTTACAAAGAAACCAAATCAGTCTTCATTTGGTGGAATTTTTAGAAAATACTTACACTCACTTTTGCTACTGGAATTTTATAGATTCTAAAACTTTTATGAGTCCTAGACCTTCTGTAAAAATCCCATGATTTATAAAGTAGTTTAAGTATTTCTTTTGTATTTTTACTTTTTATGGGTACTGATTTGGACATAATCTGTCCAACACACATGTATCACCAAAAATGAGGTACCAACATTTAGATATGAAAACTTAAGAGATTTTCATTATAAAATAGACTAAAAATAGAACATTTTAGGCTTTGGAATCGTATAAAAAGCTTAAGAAATGATTAGGATATGGTCTTGTACATTTAAATAATGGGTTTTAAACTTGTTGAAACTGTCACCACTTAGAATATAAAGAAAACATACACAACTTATGTTTTCTGAGCAAAAAGAATTTTTGAACTAAAATATAACTATATTGGAGTAAGACTTCAAAAGGATAAGTCTAAATAAATTAATTTACTATTTTTAGTGATATTAAACTTTGAACTAGTCAAAACAGTCCACTTGTAGTAAAATAATTCTATAAAATTCATTTTTATGATATAAATTACAAATATTATATTTGTATACCTCCAACACATATACCTTCACATATAAAATAAGAATTACCTTATATCACTACTTTTTAAATAAGAAATCAACTTCTAAAACTACTTGTAAAATAAGTCCACATAGAAACCTTAACTTGTAAACTGAGAAACCGTCTTTTAAAAGCCGAGTACACTATGTTACATTTCAACATAAATCAAATCATTAGTATTACTAATATTAGTAATAACACACCTCTGACCTTAACTTATGTATTTAGGTCCCGAGCTCGAAGTACATCAAAGTACTTAAACCACAAATCCAAGCTTTATACCGCATAACATCACCTGTGAGTATCATAGTCCCATTTTACTTGCTTTTAGAAAACTTACTATTTTGGGATGAGAAACATGCTTCTTTTATGTTTTACATTATGGACATAAGTGCTTAAAACTATATTCTATTGTGTTGAATTTGTGACTTAGCTTAAACCCCGATTCTGATATCGTTAATTACTTGTTTATGGTAAACGCGAATAATGTGGATAGATCTATTTGAGGGTGACTCCTCACATCTGGCATAGTCTTCAGGCTAGAGAATGCATAACCTTCGACTTTGTAGCTCTAGCTAAGTGAGACTACATGATTTTGGGTTCTTGATTGTTAAGTTCGATATCGGGAGCTCATGTTTATTTAGAATATATTTACAACTGTTTATACTTGAAAATCTTATGGTCCATACATTTATATACATTAAACCTATGATCTCACCAACATTATTGTTAACGTTTTTAAGCATGTGTTTTCTCAGGTCCTTAAGCAGGAGTCCGCATACATTCAGGTTGGCTTTTGGGATGTCGTCATGATGTCGGGACGTCGTTTTAAAAATAAATCATCATGCACTATGTTTAAGTGTTGTACTTTGTTATGTTATGGTTATAATTGTTGTACTTTACTTTTAAGTCCCGACATGTAACTCAAAACTTGTACTTGTGTGTTGAAATAAAAACGTTTCCGCTGTCGTCTTTAGAAATCGTTAACTATAACTGGGACACCTATCACATCACATTTCGGGATCGAAATGGGGTCGTGACACCATTCGAAAGTCAACCATTGATTTTTCGCTACGCTTAACAGAACGAATCATGGCTATCAGAGAAGAGCACCACCTCTATCTCCGAAGAGAAGACAATGATGTTGAAATCCTAGAAGAATGCATTCAAGACTTTATCAATTCTCTTCACGATCATATCTATCACGAAGAAAGGCAACGAGAGCATAATTCAGTGGTTCGCACTATTCTTGAAACAAGATTCTGTCGAGATCAGAAGATCATTTACTCTAAGGTTTATAACGCCTTAGCCAGATCTGCACTTCCGTTCTCATGAAACGAACGAGCACTACTGACTCTCATCCAGAAGCATATGGATCTTTCCACCGGCCGCCTGACTTATCACTCTGATTTCCAAATGATCGAGGATATTCACAGTCTTTTCGCTCTTCTGGATAGAGATAACTTCGAAAGCACACCGGACAGACTAGTGATTTACGTAACAATTGATCACCACGTTGATCTGATTATCAAAGAGTTACAAGACGCTGTTATAGAGGAAGCAAGGCGAAACAATCCATTTTCTCATCTTAAACCAGATCGAGTCAACATTGCCACCTATGTTACGAAGCTGTTATCACGTATCTTCCACGAGTCCACAGATCCTAGTTTCATATTTAAAGCTGGATGTTGGGAGATATACTCAAAGACGGTGAAATTAATACTCGGATCAGGATTGATGTTCACTTCTTTCCAGCTTTGTCTTTTAACTAATCTGTGCAAAGCTACAGACTCTTACTGTGGAGATCACCGTTCCGAAGACTTCAAAATTCTAAAGATACAGTTTCTTACATTGTTTGAAGACCTCCGAAATGAGCATCCCATCAGAGAAATCATCAACACTAGCACTGCGACCATGATTGACATTCATGGGTCAACCAGCAGAGCTGTGGATCATATTCTCATCGGACTTCAAGACTTATCAAGAGCTGAAACTGCGCACTACTTATCGGTCAGAAGATCTTCAAGAAAAGTACCGAACTTGTTACCATAATTGGTCCGACACTTTCTCAGAACTTATCCACCAAGACTCACATTCCCTCAAGAAGACCAAGATGACAACCATCAACGAGGAATGTTTGCTTTTTGAAGAATCACTACGGTCGAGCCAACGACCTTAAACAAAATCGCTTCTCGGGAGGCAACCTGTGCAATAAAGTAGAGTAGAAGAATAAAGGATGACAAATGAACCGATAAAGAAGCAAGGAAGCCAGCCGCATCTGGTAGGGATGTTTCTTTCTTTTCGCTACTAGCTCAAGATTCAAACCATACCACATCCTAGCTTATCACTAAGTGTGGGATAACACCCAATAAAAACACTAGACAAACAATCCCAAATCTTCAACTAAAACTCCTAAGTGTGGGATATGAAATGTCCCGTTCATATTGATTATAAACGTTCCATATTAATTGATTTCGTCGCGAGGTTTTGACCTCTATATGAGACATTTTTTAAAGACTGCATTCATTTTTAAAACAACCATAACCTTTATTTTATCTATAAAGGTTTAAAAAGCATTACGTAGATTATCAAATAATGATAATCTAAAATATAACGTTTACACACGACCATTACATAATGGTTTATAATAAGAATATATTACATCAAAAATAAGTTTCTTGAATGCAGTTTTTACATAATATCATACAAGCATGGACTCCAAATCTTGTCCTTATTTTAGTATGCAACAGCGGAAGCTCTTAATAATCACCTGAGAATAAACATGCTTAAAACGTCAACAAAAATGTTGGTGAGTTATAGGTTTAACCTATATATTATCAAATCATAATAATAGATCACAAGATTTCATATTTCAATATACATCCCATACATAGAGATAAAAATCATTCATATGGTGAACACCTGGTAACCAACATTAACAAGATGCATATGAGAATATCCCCTATCATTCTGGGAAATCCTTCGAACATGATAAAAACGAATTCAAAGTACTAAAGCATCCGGTACTTTGGATGGGGTTCGTTAGGCCCAATAGATCTATCTTTAGGATTCGCGTCAATTAGTAGATCGGTTTACTAATTCTTAGGCTACCAAGCAAAAGGGGCATATTCGGCTTCGATCATTCACCCATATAATGTAGTTTCATTTACTTGTGTCTATTTCATAAAACATTTATAAAACTGCATGTATTCTCATCCCAAAATATTAGATTTTAAAAGTGGGACTATAACTCACTTTCACAGATTTTTACTTCATCGAAAAGTAAGACTTGGCCACTGGTCGATTCACGAACCTATAACAAATATGTACATATATATCAAAGTATGTTCAAAATATATTTAGAATATTTTTAATACGTTTTACTGTTTTAAGTTTATTAAGTCAGCTGTCCTTGCTAGTAACCTACAACTAGTTTTCCATAATTAGATGTACAGAAATAAATTGATATATATTATCTTGAATCAATCCACGACCTAGTGTATAAACGTCTCAGGCTAGATCACAACTCAATATATATATATATTTTTGGAATCAACCTCAACCCTGTAGAGCTAACTCCAACATTACTGCATATAGAGTGTCTATGGTTGTTCCAAATAATATATATAGATGGGTCGATATGATATGTCAAAAATATTTGCATACGTGTCTATGGTATCCCAAGATTACATAATATATTAGAATACATGTATAATACAATATAAGTTAGCTAGGATATGATTAATATGGATTTGTTACCAATTTTCACGTAGCTACAACAAGAAAAAATAACCAATCTTGTTTTACCCATAACTTCTTCGTTTTAAATCCGTTTTGAGTAAATCTAATTGCTATGGTTTCATATTGAACTTAAGTTTATGAATCTATACATAAAAAGTATATGTTTATAGTCGGAATTACAGGTTACAAGTCGTTTTTGTAAAGGTAGTCATTTCAGTCGAAAGAACGACGTCTAGATGACCATTTTGGAAAACATACTTCCACTTTGAGTTTAACCATGATTTTTGGATATTGTTTCATGTTCATAAGAAAAATCATTTTCCCAGAAGAACACCTTTTAATCAAAATTTATCAAAGTTTTTAATTAACTAACCCAAAACAGCCCGCGGTGTTACTACAACGGCGTATTTCTGTTTTACGGTGTTTTTCGTGCTTTCCTGTTTTAAATCATTAAGTTAGAATATCATATAGATATAGAAAATGTGTTTAGTTGATTTTAAAAGTCAAGTTAGAAGGATTAACTTTTGTTTGCGAACAAGTTTAGAATTAACTAAACTATGTTCTAGTGATTTCAAGTTTAAACCTTCGAATAAGGTAGTTTTATATATATGAATCGAATGATGTTATGAACATCATTACTACCTCAGGTTTTGTGGATAAACCTACTGGAAATGAGAAAAATAGATCAGGCTTCAAAGGATCCTTGGATGGCTTGAAAGTTCTTGAAGTAGAATCATGACACGAAAACAAGTTCAAGTAAGATTTCCACTCGAAATAAGATTGTTATAGTTATAGAAATTTAATCAAAGTTTGAATGTGAGTATTACCTTGTATTAGAAAGATATCTTATTGTAAATAAGAAAGATTTCTTGAAGTTGGATGATCACATTACAAGATTGGAAGTAAGCTAGCAAACTTGAAAGTATTCTTGATTTTATGAAACTAGAACTTATAGAATTTATGAAGAACACTTAGAACTTGAAGATAAAACTTGAGAGGGATCACTTAGATGAAGAAAATTGAAGAATGAAAGTGTTTGTAGGTGTTTTTGGTCGTTGGTATATGGATTAGATATAAAGGATGTGTAATTTTGTTTTCATGTAAATAAGTCATGAATGATTACTCATATTTTTGTAATTTTATGAGATATTTCATGCTAGTTTCCAAATTATGGTTCCCACATGTGTTAGGTGACTCACATGGGCTGCTAAGAGCTGATCATTGGAGTGTATATACCAATAGTACATACATCTAAAAGTTATGTATTGTACGAGTATGAATACGGGTGCATACGAGTAGAATTGTTTATGAAACTGAACGAGGATGTAATTGTAAGCATTTTTGTTAAGTAGAAGTATTTTGATAAGTGTATTGAAGTCTTTCAAAATTGTATTAATACATATTAAAACACTACATGTATATACATTTTAACTGAGTCGTTAAGTCATCGTTAGTCGTTACATGTAAATGTTGATTCGAAACCTTTAAGTTAACGATCTTGTTAAATATTGTTAACCCAATGTTTATTATATCTAATGAGATGTTAAATTATTATATTATCATGATATTATGATATATTAATATATCTTAATATGATATATATACATTTAAATGTCGTTACAACGATAATCGTTACATATATGTCTCGTTTCGAAATTCTTAAGTTTGTAGTCTTGTTTTTACATATGTAGTTCATTGTTAATATACATAATGACATGTTTAATTATCATTTATCATGATTAAACATAGTGTAACAATATCTTAATATGATTCATATGTAATTAGTAAGACATTGTTATAACGATAATCGTTATATATATCGTTTCGAGTTTCTTAATTCAATAAACATAATTTTATGTATATAACTCATTGTTAAAATACCTAATGAGATACTTACTTATCATAATATCATGTTAACTATATATATATAATCATATATATGTCATCATATAGTTTTTACAAGTTTTAACGTTCGTGAATCACCGGTCAACTTGGGTAGTCAATTGTCTATATGAAACCTATTTCAATTAATCACGTCTTAACAAGTTTGATTGCTTAACATGTTGGAAACACTTAATCATATAAATAACAATTTCATTTAATATATATAAACATGGAAAAGTTCGGGTAACTACAGTACCTACCCGTTAAATAAATTTCGTCCCGAAATTTTAAGCAGTTGGAGGTGTTGACGTATCTTCTGGAAATAAGTGTGGGTATTTCTTTTTAATCTGATCTTCTCATTCCCAGGTGAACTCGGGTCCTCTACGAGCATGCCATCGAACCTTAACAATTGGTATCTTGTTTTGCTTAAGTCTTTTAACCTCACGATCCATTATTTCGACGGGTTCTTCGATGAATTGAAGTTTTTCGTTTACTTGGATTTCGTCTAACGGAATAGTGAGATCTTCTTTAGCAAAAAATTTCTTCAAATTCGAGACGTGGAAAGTGTTATGTACAGCCGCAAGTTGTTGAGGTAACTCAAGTCGGTAAGCTACTGGTCCGACACGATCAATAACCTTGAATGGTCCAATATACCTTGGATTTAATTTCCCTCGTTTACCAAATCGAACAATGCCTTTCCAAGGTGCAACTTTAAGCATGACCATTTCTCCAATTTCAAATTCTATATCTTTTCTTTTAATGCCAGCGTAGATCTTTTGTCGACTTTGGGCGGTTTTCAACCGTTGTTGAATTTGTATGATCTTCTCGGTAGTTTCTTGTATTATCTTCGGACCCGTAATCTGTCTATCCCCCACTTCACTCAAACAAATCGGAGACCTGCACTTTCTATCATAAAGTGCTTCAAACGGCGCCATCTCAATGCTTGAATGGTAGATGTTGTTGTAGGAAAATCCTGCTAACGGTAGATGTCGATCCCAACTGTTTCCGAAATCAATAACACATGCTCGTAGCATGTCTTCAAGTGTTTATATCGTCCTTTCGCTATGCCCATCAGTTTGTGGATGATAGGCAGTACTTATGTCTAGACGAGTTCCTAATGCTTGCTGTAATGTCTGCCAGAATCTTGAAATAAATCTGCCATCTCTATCAGAGATAATAGAGATTGGTATTCTATGTCTGGAGAAGACTTCTTTCAAATACAGTCGTGCTAACTTCTCCATCTTGTCATCTTCTCTTATTGGCAGGAAGTGTGCTGATTTGGTGAGACGATCAACTATTACCCAAATAGTATCAAAACCACTTGCAGTCCTTGGCAATTTAGTGATGAAATCCATGGTAATGTTTTCTCATTTCCATTCCAGGATTTCGAGTTGTTGAAGTAGACCTGATGGTTTCTAATGCTCCGATTTGACCTTAAAACACGTCAAACATTCCCCTACGTATTTAGAAATATCGGCTTTCATACCTGGCCACCAAAAATGTTTCTTGAGATCCTTGTACATCTTCCCCGTTCCAGGATGTATTGAGTATCTGATTTTATGAGCTTCTCTAAGTACCATTTCTCTCATATCTCCAAATTTTGGTACCCATATTCTTTCAGCCCTATACTGGGTTTCATCTTCCCGAATATTAAGATGCTTCTCCGATCCTTTGGGTATTTCATCCTTTAAATTTCCCTCTTTTAAAACTTCTTGTTGCGCCTCCTTTATTTGAGTAGTAAGGTTATTGTGAATCATTATATTCATAGATTTTACTCGAATGGGTTCTCCGTCTTTTCTGCTCAAGGCGTCGGCTACCACATTTGCCTTCCCCGGGTGGTAACGAATCTCAAAGTCGTAATCATTCAACAATTCAATCCACCTACGCTGCCTCATGTTCAGTTGTTTCTGATTAAATATGTGTTGAAGACTTTTGTGGTCGGTATATATAATACTTTTGACCCCATATAAGTAGTGCCGCCAAGTCTTTAATGCAAAAACAACCGCGCCTAATTCTAAATCATGCGTCGTATAATTTTGCTCGTGAATCTTCAATTGTCTAGACGCATAAGCAATTACCTTCGTTCGTTGCATTAATACACAACCGAGACCTTGCTTTGAGGCGTCACAATATATCACAAAATCATCATTCCCTTCAGGTAATGACAATATAGGTGCCGTAGTTAACTTTTTATTTAACAATTGAAACGATTTCTCTTGTTCATCTTTCCATTCAAATTTCTTCCCTTTATGCGTTAATGCAGTCAAGGGTTTTGCTATTCTGGAAAAGTCTTGGATGAACCTTCTGTAGTAACCAGCTAGTCCTAAAAATTGGCGTATGTGTTTCGGAGTTTTCGGGGTTTCCCACTTTTCAACGGTTTCAATTTTTGCTGGATCTACCTGAATACCTTTTTGTTCACTATGTGACCGAGGAATTGAACTTCTTCCAACCAAAATGCACACTTTGAAAACTTAGCGTACAGTTTTTCTTTTCTCAGCAACGCTAGCACTTTTCTCAAATGTTCTTCGTGCTCTTGATCATTCTTCGAGTAAATAAGTATGTCATCGATGAAAATAATGACAAACTTGTCAAGATATGGCCCACACACTTGGTTCATGAGGTCCATGAACACAGCTAGTGCGTTAGTCAATCCAAACGGCATAACCATAAACTCGTAATGATTGTAACGTGTCCTAAAAGCTGTCTTTGGAATATCATCCTCCTTCACCCGCATTTGATGATATCCAGAACGTAAATCGATCTTCGAATAAATAGACGAGCCTTATAGTTGATCAAATAAGTCATCGATTCTTGGTAGTGGGTAGCGGTTCTTGATGGTAAGTTTGTTCAACTCTCGGTAGTCGATACACAAGCTGAATGTACCATCTTTCTTCTTGACAAACAAAACAGGAGCTCCCCATGGTGATGTGCTTGGTCGAATGAAACCACGCTCTAAAAGTTCCTGTAACTGACTTTGTAATTCTTTCATTTCACTGGGTGCGCGTCTGTATGGAGCATGAGCTATTGGTGCAGCTCCTGGTACAAGGTCTATTTAAAATTCAACGGATCGATGTGGGAGTAATCCCGGTAATTCTTTCGGAAATATATCGGGAAATTCTTTTGCGACGAGAACATCACTGATGTTCTTTTCTTCAGGTTTAACTTCCTCGATGTGTGCTAGAATGATGTAACAACCTTTTCTTATTAGTTTTTGCGCCTTCAAACTACTAATAAGATTTAATTTCACGTTGTTCTTTTCTCCATACACCATTAAAGGTTTTCCTTTTTCACGCATAATGCGAATCGCATTTTTGTAACAAACGACCTCTGCTCTCACCTTTTTCAACCAGTCCATGCCAATTATTACATCAAAACTCCCTAACTCGACTGGTATTAAATCAATTTTAAACGTTTCATCCCCCCAGTTTAATTTCTCTCTCCCGACATATATTATCTGCTGAAATGAATTTACCGTTTGCTAATTCGAGTAAAAATTTACTATCCAAAGGCGTCAATGGGCAACTTAATTTAGCACAAAATTCTCTACTCATATAGCTTCTATCCACACCCGAATCAAATAAAACATAAGCAGATTTATCGTCAATAAGAAACATACCCGTAACAAGCTCTGGGTCTTCCTGTGCTTCTGCCATATTAATATTGAAAACTCTTCCACGGCCCTGCCCATTAGTATTCCCCTTATTCGGGCAATTTCTAATAATGTGGCCCGATTTTCCACATTTATAACAAACAGCGTTGGTATTACTTGCTCCGACACTATTCGTTTCGGCATTACTTGTTCCGACATTATTTTGTTCCTTTAGTTCTGTTAAACTTTGGTCCGTAGACCTCACACTTTGTCGTGCTATGACCATTTCTTTTACACCTGTTGGAAAATGTCGTGCAAAACCCCTGATGATTTTCTTCACACCTATGACATGGTTTTTTTTGTTTTTGTTGCCGTTGTTGTTATTGAGGTTGTTGTTGGGATTGTTATTGTTGTTGAAACGGTTGTTGTAGTTGTTGTTGTTGTTGTTGGGATGTTTGTTGTAGTTATTGTTAGGATTGCAGTTATTGTTGCGATTGTTGCGGTTGTTGGAATAGTTGTTGCGATTGTGGTTGTAATTGTTGTTGTTGTTGTTGTTGTTGTTGTACTGGTGACTCTTGTCACCGTTTTCCTCCCACTTCCTCTTGAGTTGTTTTGTGTTGGCTTCTTCGGCCGCCTGCTCTTTAATTCTTCCCTCAATCTGATTTATGAGTTTATGAGCCATTCGACTTGCCTTCTGTATAGAAGCGGGCTCGTGTGAACTCACATCTTCTTTAATCCTTACTGGTAACCCTTTTACAAACGCGTTGATCTACTCTTCTTCATCTTCAAATGCTCTCGAACACAATAGGCACAACTCTATGAATCGTCGTTCATATGTGGTAACGTCGAACCCTTGTGTTCGTAACTCTCTAAGTTCTGCCTTGAGTTTATTGACTTCGTTTCTAGGACGGTACTGCTCGTTCATCAATTGCTTGAATGCCGACCACGGTAGTGCGTAAGCAGCATTTTGCCCTACCTTTTCAAGATAGGTGTTCCACCACGTTAACGCAGTACCTGTGAAGGTATGCATATCGTACTTAACTTTGTCCTCTTCAGTACACTTACTTATGGCAAACACCGATTCGACTTTCTCGGTCCACCGATTCAATCCAATTGGTCCTTCGGTTCCATCAAATTCCAAAGGTTTGCAGGCAGTGAATTCTTTGTAGGAGCATCCTACATGATTTCTTGCGCCGTTAGCTGCATTGCTAGATTCAGAGTTATTGTTGGTATGTAGCGCAGCCTGTACCGCGGCTATGTTTGCAGTAAGAAAGGTATGGAATTCCTCTTCGCTCATATTCATGGTGTGTCGAGTAGTCTGTCACACCCCCAAATAGGGCCTGGGGTATTTGTGACTAATTATATCAAATTACAGTTGTATAAACGAGAACGACTCTATATGAGACGATTTATTGAGTTTTGCAGCGGAAGATAAATAGATTACATTAAATGTTTTTAAATGAATTGGTAAGTAATGCATGAAGACTCCAAGCATGGCAAGCAATCATCATCAAAGCAGCAGATATACAGCAGAAGTAATATTTAAGTACCTGAGAATAAACATGCTTAAAAAGTCAACACGAGGTTGAGTGAGTTCATAGGTTTGTCATAAATAATGATTTCAGTAATAGTATTAGACCTCAAGATTTGTTTTCAAAAGTAGATCACTCAGATCCAGTCAAGTTGATCTACCGCAGGATCAAAAAGTTATGCCAGTGCGTGATATTTAGACTAAACGTTGTTTGCCCCATGACAAGTTGTCTGTCCTTGGAGGTTTAATTTCATTATTAAGTAATACAAAGACTTAGTCAAATGTATCGGGGACGTTACTCCCGATAGGCCTACCCCCAATAATTAAGAATGCCGCAGCAATTAAAAATATCAATGTAGGGACTTAGTCGGACATAGCTGGGTATAGCATAGTTTTTAACAGTTGGTACTGATATTTAGACTAGACTTTCAAGTTTGCCCCGTAACAAGTTATCGTTTATACTTGTCCCGTTGGGAACTTGCTGGTCATAGCCCAACATATCACAGTTTAATAGTTGGTACTTGTATTTAGACTAGACTTTCAAGTTTGCCCCGTACAAGTTATTGTTTATACTTGTCGGTTGGGGACTTGCTGGTCATAGCCCAACATATCACAGTTTAATAGTTGATACGTGTAAAATAGTTATAAAAGTTGCGCATGTATTCTCAGCCCAAAAATGTAAAGAGTAAAAGGGATCATATGAAACTCACATTAAATAGCAGTTGAAGTATTCCACGCAAGAAGGAAAGTAAAGCAAGTAAGTGATCTGGATATCAACCTTGAGGTATAATGTTTGATTAGTTAATGTCTAACTTGACATAAAGTATGTTTATTAATATAGCAACTATATTGACAGTGACAGTTTTCGAAAAAAGTTCCTATTTCTCAAAAGTTTCTATTTTTGGAAACCTACTATTTATGAAAAACTTCCACTTATAGTAAGCTTCTAGTTTAAGAATGTTCGGGTTATAATTCTTAACAAAGATGTTGTACAATCTTGCCCAAACTTCATCGCTAACATGCAAGTCACTCGAATGATCTATTGTTACCGAGCGGCCCAGGATCTCTTGACCAGAATCTAAGTCTTGGCATTCGAGATCCACAAGCGTCCTATAATGGTAACAAGGATCATCCTAGGCCATAAGTAGCGGTGATGTTTGTAGTCTTTGTACGCTATCTTTAATTATAACCTTCACGTTAGGTGCGTATATACATATATATTCATTAATTCGATTTTAATTATAACTCCTATATATTAATTCATAAAAATACTTTTATAATTTTTAGTAACATATATTACTAATTATAACATGTTATTTATTTTAATTTTAATTGCATGTATTTTATAACATTATTTACATGTTTCGGTAAAAAAATAATAAACCGAAGTAAATAGTAAAAAGTAAAAATAAAAAGTAAAAAGTAAGAAAAGAATACTTACTAGTAGTAATTCTTAAAAGAGATAATGAGAGAAATTTTGGTGTGAGTTTGAATGAGAAATGAGGGGTATTTATACTTGAAAAAATTAGGTAAAAAGAATAAAATAATTAAAAGAAAAAGAAATATTTTAATTTTTAATGGGATTTTAAAATTTCAAAAGTATTAAATGTTAGGTCATGAGATAATGCACAAAATAAAATAATAAAAGTAGTTTTCCATTATAATTTTTAATTAAAAAGTAATTTATTTATTTATTTATTTATTTTATTAAAAAAATCATTTATTTTAAGGATTTTTTTTATATATATAATTTTTTTTTTAAAATAAACAAATTGATTTACTACTTTTCCAAGAATATTTGTCAATTTTTTTATTCATAATAACAATACTGATAATAAAGATATTAATTATTGATATCTTGTTTAAAAAGGATATTAATAATAATAATATTAATATATCAAATTAATGCATAATTATTTACAAATAATTGTTCGTGAATTGTTGGAATTAGTCGAGGTTAAATGAAATCATATAAAGATTTTTGTTTAAATTTTGCCGGAAATTTACGGGTTGTCACAGTATCCCCCTGTTAATAGAAATTTCGTCCCGAAATTTAGTTGTTGCCATCAGTCGGCGTTGTTTGTAAACAGGTGAGGATATTTTCGTTTTATTTGGTCTTCACGTTCCTAAGTATGCTCGGGGCCTTTCGTGAATTCCAACTAATAGGATATTGTTTTGTTTCTAGCGTTTAAATCTTACGATCCATAAATTCTACGAAATGCATTTTATTATTAATGCGGAGGTTATCTAAAGGATTTAACAAGAGTGTCATTGATTAGGTTTTCCTCAGAAAGAGATGATGACGTTATGCAAGCATTTCAATATACATGAAATGTGTGATGAATAATAGTGAGCTTATTTAAACCTTGAGCGTTTATGTCACAATATTAGGGTAGATAAAACAGAGAAGAGTTCATGAAAATCATAGTCATGAAATTTGATAGAGATCGTCATTCTTTACAACAAGAATGATGAATATGAGTTGAAAATTAGAGTTTTATCGACATTTAATAATATGGATAAAGTAATTCGATTATAGAAAGAGTATAAACGAAGCTATCGTAAAAGATTGAAATGAGGAAATTAAATGTTCGTCTTAACTTTTGACATAGCTAAAGTTGATTTCCGGAATTTAAGGGTTTTAAAGAAATCTTCATAATCTTTATAAGATTTGATTCTCCGGTAATTAAGGAAATTAGGATTTTCTTTAATTAAATGCGGTGAATTGCCTCGATTGTTGTGTCTGGAATTTCGCTATAAATTAGCTTCTTCCATTTCATTATCTTCACCACTTCTATACTTTCTTCCTCAATCCATACTTCCAAAAGATTTGTTAATATGGTCAATCCAGTTCTTGTTCTTGACCTTATATTGGTTATCGCCACAATCTTCCTTCTTTTCCAACTCCCACCAGAGGAGTCTGTTTACTTCTATTATGCTCTAGGATTTATTGTGTTTTTAGTTCTACCGTGACTTTATATTGCTATACACATTGATATACACGGTTTGTAATTTCGGTGTTGTTATCGGGCTTTATATTTTCCCTTATATGTCGGAGCTCTTTGCCTTTTTATTCTCCTCTCAACTCTATGTAAAGCGAGTAATGGTCCAGAATTTGTAGGTATGAAGTTTCGAATGAACATATTTAATGTTCTAAGAAAGCAATAGCACGATCTTGATTTGTCAAATTACCAGATAAAACTATCAAGAATATATGTTCTTGATATGTTTAGAGATTATATAGAATGTAGGAGTCGTGTAACATGGCAAATGATGATTATAAAGTCTATGAATCATCATCTTCCATTAAAAATTTAGCATGACTTACTGTAATATAATAACGTTGGCCTGACATCATTATATTATACTATCTCATGCTTCAATTCTCAACACTTCTTCAAAACATTTTAAACTTGAATTTTTTTTAGAATATAGAAACTAATACAGTTTCCTTTATGATGTAACAAAGTTATTGCAAAGAGATAATTAATTGCGGACAAGAATCGTTATAAAGATATCTTCAGAAATATAGAGGATATTTATAACGAAAGATACAGTGATATCTTAGAATTTCTAAGATCGAAGGATGATAAAGAAGATTTGTCCGTAAAGGTTTAGAGTCAGGAGCATGGTATTCGTTAATGACCTCAGCAGATACTGAATCATTTGGATTCTTTGAAGGCAGGTTTAATCTTTGTGATTTATCCACAGCCTCCTTCATACTTTGCTCAATCCGTTTTCCAGTCCAAAATCTGATCTTATACCATTCTTTATCATCAAACTTGTGGCCCTTAAGACCTTCTACAATGTTTCCTCTTTATTTAATGCATCTATATTTGAATCATCGGTTATCAATGGTTTCAATAAATTTTATTTTTAGATGATTAAACGCTGACTGTAATCGTCAACGGATCTAATGGTTGACGAATAGGTGTTGTTGATTTCAAAAGTAATGAATGATAATTTTGGTGGTTTGATGTGATAATTCATCATAGAATACGAATGAATATAATTCATGAATGTAGTAATCTTTAGGAAGATAACACCTGCTAAAGCTTTACTTGAATTCCGATATGTTAATTTCAGAATGTGTAATTGATTTTGTATGAAGAAGATTGTGTATCATTGTGAAGGTAGTGCGTATAATTAATGATTTATGAATCAAAATTGAAGAATGTACAATGTATTAATGTGAGATGTAAATATTTCTCGGGTATTACCTATCCGTTAAAATATTTTCACAGTTAACAGTTTGTACAACAGAATTTATAATCTTTATGAAGATATACGTTCATATATGTATTCTTCAGATATAATCATGGATTTAATGAGTTAATATATATTAAACTCATCTGATTTGTGGTTTGGAACGAGAGTAAATAATCTCCAAAACCTTAGAGATTTCATAATTGTCGCGAAATATTTCGCTAATGAAGTTATGAATCAATACATTCATCATTACACTTGATTTATTATGAAATGGAGTTTATTGTGTTGAAGCAGTGATTAACAATTGTTAAGTCATTAACGAAGGGATTACATCATAGCATATTAGTGATATGAATTAACCAAGTAGTACATACTAGTTGAGATTCTCACATAATTGCTTAGTACGACAAGATTTATTATTGTTCCAAATCATATATATATATATATATATATATATATATATATATATATATATATATATATATATATATATATATATATATATATATATATATATATATATATATATATATATATATATATAAAGTATACATATATAATTCTTCACGAAGAATGATTCAATACATCTTAACTCATTATTATTAATATTCCTTGGTATCTATGGGACGTATGATGTTGATATCCGAGGTACTGAGTGAGATGCGGATGTTGCTGTTGATGAAGCTGATGATGTTGGTTGTGATGCTGATGGTACTGGTTATGCTGCTGGTGCTGCTGATGCTTGTAGATATCGCACCGTATTCTTCAGTGCCACCACTCGAGCGCGAAGCTCGTTGACTTCTTCTACTATTCCGGGATGATTGGCGGTTGGAACAAGGGGTGAATAAGATCTAAAATCTTCGATATTATATATTCGTGACGGGATACCCTGGAAAGAAGAGAGAAAATGGTGTTTTGGACAGGTTCGCCGGTAAGCGCTTCAGGTTCTTCGCCAAGAGGTGAATTCGGTTGGTGGAAGGGATCACCTTCTTCTTGCCTCCATTGATTGAGTCGGCTACGAACCCATCCCCAATTCATCCAGAATAGATGATGGCTGATTAGTTCGTTTGTTCCGGTTACGCTGCCGTTGGAGCTCGAGGAGTTCGAGAAATTCATATTATGTGTTTGGAATAGGGTTTGATATGAAATGGGTATTGAATATTGAATGATATCTTCGACTCCTCGAATAGTATATATAGCAAAGAGATTTCCGTCATTTACGGAAGAAATTTAGGAAAAGTGTTAGACAAAGTCTATTGAGATAGATATGATAAGATATGATGTGTCTATACTCCACTAATGCAATAATGGCAGTATGACGTGTCATATTTAAATGTGGTGGCGGAATTGGATAGTACTTAGGAAAGTGAGCACAGTTCTTATGTTGGCTCGGCATTCTAAGATAAGTAAAGTTTCTAAAGTATAGTATAGCATTTAACAATTAAAGGCACTATGGTCTAGGAAAGTTGTAGTCCTACATTGCTAAGGTACCTAATTGTATAAGGCACACATAAAATGCAATCCTGGTTCTCTACAACAACCTGCTCTGATACCAATCTGTCACACCCCCAAATAGGGCCTGTGGTATTTGTGACTAATTATATCAAATTACAGTTGTATAAACGAGAACGACTCTATATGAGACAATTTATTGAGTTTTGCAGCGGAAGATAAATAGATTACATTAAATGTTTTTAAATGAATTGGAAAGTAATGCATGAAGACTCCAAGCATGGTAAGCAATCATCATCAAAGCAGCAGATATACAGCGGAGGCAATATTTAAGTACCTGAGAATAAACATGCTTAAAAAGTCAACACGAGGTTGAGTGAGTTCATAGGTTTGTCATAAATAATGATTTCAGTAATAGTATTAGACCTCAAGATTTGTTTTCAAAAGTAGATCACTCAGATCCAGTCAAGTTGATCTCCAGCAGGATCAAAAAGTTATGCCAGTGCATGATATTTA
Source organism: Rutidosis leptorrhynchoides (assembly GCF_046630445.1). Taxonomy (NCBI): domain Eukaryota; kingdom Viridiplantae; phylum Streptophyta; class Magnoliopsida; order Asterales; family Asteraceae; genus Rutidosis; species Rutidosis leptorrhynchoides. Next base: position 291,767,519 of record NC_092343.1, on the reverse strand, counting down.
GACTAAACGTTGTTTGCCCCGTGAAAAGTTGTCTGTCCTTGTCAGTTTAACTTCATTATTAAGTAATACAAAGACTTAGTCAAATGTATCGGGGACGTTACTCCCGATAGGCCTACCCCCAATAATTAAGAATGCCGCATCAATTAAAAATATCACTGTAGGGACTTGGTCGGACATAGCCGGGTATAACATAGTTTTTAACAGTTGGTACTGATATTTAGACTAGACTTTCAAGTTTGCCCTGTAACAAGTTATCGTTTATACTTGTCGGTTCGGAACTTGCTGGTCATAGCCCAATATATTACAGTTTAATAGTTGGTACTTGTATTTAGACTAGACTTTCAAGTTTGCCCCGTACAAGTTATCATTTATACTTGTCGGTTGGGGACTTGCTGGTCATAGCCCAACATATCACAGCTTAATAGTTGATACGTGTAAAATAGTTATAAAAGTTGCGCATGTATTCTCAGCCCAAAAATGTAAAGAGTAAAAGGGATCATATGAAAATCACATTAAATAGCAGTTGAAGTATTCAACGCAAGAAGGAAAGTAAAGCAAGTAAGTGATCTGGATATCAACCTTGAGGTATAACGTTTGATTAGTTAATGTCTAACTTGACATAAAGTATGTTTATTAATATAGCAACTATATTGACAGTGACGGTTTTCGAAAAAAGTTCCTATTTCTCAAAAGTTTCTATTTTTGGAAACCTACTATTTATGAAAAACTTCCACTTATAGTAAGCTTCTAGTTTAAGAATGTTCGGGTTATAATTCTTAACAAAGATGTTGTACAATCTCGCCCAAACTTCGTCGCTAACATGCAAGTCACTCGAATGATCTATTGTTACCGAGCGACCCAGGATCTCTTGACCAGAATCTAAGTCTTGGCATTCGAGATCCACAAGCGTCCCATAATGGTAACAAGGATCATCCTAGGCCACAAGTAGCGGTGATGTTTGTAGTCTTTGTACGCTATCTTTAATTATAACCTTCACGTTAGGTGCGTATATACATATATATTCATTAATTCGATTTTAATTATAACTCCTATATATTAATTCATAAAAATACTTTTATAATTTTTAGTAACATATATTACTAATTATAACATGTTATTTATTTTAATTTTAATTGCATATAATTTATAACATTATTTACATGTTTCGGTAAAAAAATAATAAACCGAAGTAAATAGTAAAAAGTAAAAAGTAAAAAGTAAAAAGTAAAAAGTAAAAAGTAAGAAAAGATTACTTACTAGTAGTAATTCTTCAAAGAGATAATGAGAGAAATTTTGGTGTGAGTTTGAATGAGAAATGAGGGGTATTTATACTTGAAAAAATTAGGTAAAAAGAATAAAATAATTAAAAGAAAAAGAAATATTTTAATTTTTAATGAGATTTTAAAATTCAAAAGTATTAAATGTTAAGTCATGAGATAATGCACAAAATAAAATAATAAAAGTAGTTTTCCATTATAATTTTTAATTAAAAAGTAATTTATTTATTTATTTTATTAAAAAAATCATTTATTTTAAGGATTTATATATATATATATATATATATATATATATATATTTTTTTTTTAAATAAACAAATTGATTTACTACTTTTCCAAGAATATTTGTCAATTTTTTTTATTCATAATAACAATACTGATAATAAAGATATTAATTATTGATATCTTGTTTAAAAAGGATATTAATAATAATAATATTAATATATCAAATTAATGCGTAATTATTTACAAATAATTGTTCGTGAATCGTTAGAATTAGTCGAGGTTAAATGAAATCATATAAAGATTTTTGTTTAAATTTTGCCGAAAATTTACGGGTTGTCACATAGTCGGTGCCATTTCCTTCAAAATAGCCAACTGAATCGAGTTAATCATACAGAATATTAAGAGTAGTCAATAGTATTTTGTAGCATAATATGAACTCATTTATAAAAGTTTTTTCTTCATATTATCATTTTATAAGTTTAAATTCGGGTACTACCTACCCGTTAAGTTCATACTTAGTAGCTAATATACAATTCAACTACTACAATTTCATATGAAAAACTGATTATAATAATATATCACATATAAATATTCTTCAAACTTACAACATCGTTATATTACATATAACATGAAATATAGTACACTTTGATACAGGACAGTTTTGAAGATAAATCTAGTTAATACGCAAGTTGTTCAGCAAAGGAAATAAAGACACGTAATTCATAAGTCCAGAAACAAGTCATGCATTCTGGTTTTACTAAGATGACTTCTCATCCTTGGTCTTGTGAAAAACAACCGTTATAACCATTGACTAGGCAGCATGTTGTAATGTCGTCAAAAGGATGAGGGTTTCGTAATGTCCAACAGCCCCGTAATAATCTAAAAACCTTGTTTCTCACCCCAACTACTGAATCCATCACTTGTGGGAAGGTTTTATTTAAAAGTTGCAATCCAATGTTCTTTTTCTCACTTTGGCAAGAAGCGAACATCACTAACCTGTAAGCATAACATGCTTCTTTATGTTGCATGTTAGAAGCTCTTTCTAATTCATGAAATCCTATGTTGGGATATGCTGAGTCAAAATAGGTTCTTAACCCGTAGCGTAAAATTGCATTTGGGTTCCCCGCATTTAACGCTTTAAAGAAAACACGGCGTAACTTACGGTCTCCCCAATGTGATATACCCCACCTATCAAAGGAAAGCCTTTTATAAACTAAGGCATTTCTGGAAAGTCTTTCAAATGTTTGACAAGTTAATTTCGCCATAACTAAATGTGCTAATGAATTCTGACCGACTCTAGACAAGATTTTCTCAATCATATCCTATGGTAGGTCTTCTAAAATATTCGGTTGTCTACCCTTAACGTCCATTTTGTTTTTATACTGTAAAATAGACAAGGATTAGATTCGTAAAAGATAATTAACAAACAATACAAGCAATTTTTACATAGAACATAAAAGTACAAGCACACTACAATACATATAATACACAACATGATTACAACCCTCTAATCTGAATCACTGGTTTCTTCTTCTTCGGACTTGGTTCGTTTTCCTAATTTTCTAGAAATATATGGTGTTCCTTTAATACGAGCCGTCGTTTTCCATAATGTTTTAGAAAAACCTGGTGCTTTAGAGGTTCCCGGGTCATTGTTACATTTTAGGAAATATGGATGTTGTCGATACATATAAAGTTCATCGGGGTTGGAATCGGGTTTCTCTATTTTTATACCTTTTCCCTTATTATTTTCTTTCGCTTTATTAAATTGGGTCGAGGTAATTTTTATAACATCATCGGAATCTTCATCGGGATCCGATTCATCGAAAAATTGGTAATCTTCCCAATATTTTGCTTCCTCGGCGGAAACACCATTGACCATTATTAACTTTGGTCTGTTGGTTGAGGATTTTCTTTTATTTAATCGATTTACTATAGGTATTAATATTTCTTCCTCCGGAACCTCTTCTTCTTCTGGTTACTCCTCTTTCGATTCATCCTCTTCTGGTTCCTCTTCTTCCGGTTCCTCCTCTTCCGATTCCTCCTCTTCCGGTTCCTCTTCGGGAATTTGTGAATCTTCTCAAAATATATTCGACTCTTCATTATTATTAGGTGAATCAATGGGATTTGTACTAGAGGTAGACATATATCACACAATATCAAACACGTTAAGAGATTAATATATCACATAATATTTACATGTTAATAATATGGGCAAATGGCCCGAAAAGGTAACCTATTTTACCAAATTTGCCAATAAAGGTAATATGACTTTTCCAGATTCCCGAAAAGGATAACGTGTTTCAATTTTTGCCCGAAAAGTATTATGATTTGAAAAAGTGTGAAATTGAAGGTAATATTGTCAAATTCATTAATGATCGTTAGTGAAATTTCGTTAAGTGATCAGCTTGGGATGTAAGGGACAAATTTTCGTTAACTCCCCACCATCATTTATTTGATTTAGATTTATAAATTAAATTATAAGTCCAATATAAATTGGTGTTCATTTTATCAATTAAAACATCACATTTGAGCTCCTTCCATCTACACACTCACAGATGCAGATTTATGAGTCCAATATAAAGTGATGTTCTTGAAACTTGAATTCAAACCCCGTCCCCAAAATTGATGTTCATCGTGTTCATTGTGTTCATCGTGTTCAAATCTAGATTTTAAAAATTAAATCGCTGGCATTACATCGTGTTCATCGTTATAGCAAGAAACACAGATGAACAAAAACACGGTCGAAGTCCAGACTCACTAATGCATCCTAACAAACTCGGTAAGACACACTAATGCAATTTTCTAGTTCTCTAAGACCAACGCTCGGATACCAACTTAAATCTCCCGTTCATATTGATTATAAACGTTCTATATTAATTGATTTTGTCACGAGGTTTTGACCTCTATATGAGACGTTTTTCAAAGACTGCATTCATTTTTAAAACAACCATAACCTTTATTTTATCTATAAAGGTTTAAAAATCATTACGTAGATTATCAAATAATGATAATATAAAATATAACGTTTACACACGACCATTACATAATGGTTTACAATAAGAATATATTACATCAAAAATAAATTTCTTGAATGCAGTTTTTACATAATATCATACAAGCATGGACTCCAAATCTTGTCCTTATTTTAGTATGCAACAGCGGAAGCTCTTAATAATCACCTAAGAATAAACATGCTTAAAACGTCAACAAAAATGTTGGTGATTTATAGGTTTAACCTATATATTATCAAATCATAATAATAGACCACAAGATTTCATAATTCAATATACATCCCATACATAGAGATAAAAATCATTCATATGGTGAACACCTGGTAACCGACATTAACAAGATGCATATAAGAATATCCCCTATCATTCTGGGAAATCCTTCAGACATGATAAAAACGAATTCAAAGTAATAAAGCATCTGGTACTTTGGATGGGGTTCGTTAGGCCCAATAGATCTATCTTTAGGATTCACGTCAATTAGTAGATCGATTTACTAATTCTTAGGCTACCAAGCAAAAGGGGCATATTCGGCTTCGATCATTCACCCATATAATGTAGTTTCATTTACTTGTGTCTATTTCGTAAAACATTTATAAAACTGCATGTATTCTCATCTCAAAATATTAGCTTTTAAAAGTGAGACTATAACTCACTTTCACAGATTTTTACTTCGTCGGGAAGTAAGTCTTGGCCACTGGCCGATTCACGAACCTATAACAAATATGTACATATATATCAAAGTATGTTCAAAATATATTTACAACATTTTTAATACGTTTTACTGTTTTAAGTTTATTAAGTCAGCTGTCCTTGTTATTAACCTACAACTAGTTGTCCATAATTAGATGTACAGAAATAAATTGATATATATTATCTTGAATCAATCCACAACCTAGTGTATACACGTCTCAGGCTAGATCACAACTCAAAATATATATATTTTTGGAATCAACCTCAACCCTGTATAGCTAACTCCAACATTACTGCATATAGAGTGTTTATGGTTGTTCCAAATAATATATATAGATGGGTCGATATGATATGTCAAAACATTTTCATACGTGTCTATGGTATCCCAAGATTACATAATATATTAGAATACATGTATAATACAATATAAGTTAGCTAGGATATGATTAATATAGATTTGTTACCAATTTTCACGTAGCTACAACAAGAAAAAATAACTAATCTTGTTTTACCCATAACTTCTTCGTTTTAAATCCGTTTTGAGTAAATCCAATTGCTATGGTTTCATATTGAACTTAAGTTTATGAATATATACAGAAAAAGTATATTTTTATAGTTGGAATTACAGGTTACAAGTCGTTTTTGTAAAGGTAGTCATTTCAGTCGAAAGAACGACGTCTAGATGACCATTTTGGAAAACATACTTCCACTTTGAGTTTAACCATGATTTTTGGATATAGTTTCATGTTCATAAGAAAAATCATTTTCCCAGAAGAACAACTTTTAAATCAAAATTTAACATAGTTTTTAATTAACTAACCCAAAACAGCCCGCGGTGTTACTACAACGGCGTATATCCGGTTTTACGGTGTTTTTCATGTTTTCCGGTTTTAAATCATTAAGTTATCATATCATATAGATATACATCATGTGTTTAGTTGATTTTAAAAGTCAAGTTAGAAGGATTAACTTTTGTTTGCGAACAAGTTTAGAATTAACTAAACTATGTTCTAGTGATTTCAAGTTTAAACCTTCGAATAAGGTAGTTTTATATATATGAATCAAATGATGTTATGAACATCATTACTACCTCAGGTTTTATGTATAAACCTACTAGAAATGAGAAAAATAGATCTAGCTTCAAAGGATCCTTGGATGGCTTGAAAGTTCTTGAAGCAGAATCATGACACGAAAACAAGTTCAAGTAAGATTTTCACTCGAAATAAGATTGTTATAGTTATAGAAATTGAATCAAAGTTTGAATATGAGTATTACCTTGTATTAGAAAGATATATTACTGTAAATAAAAAAGATTTCTTGAAGTTAGATGATCACTTTACAAGATTGGAAGTAAGCTAGCAAACTTGGAAGTATTCTTGATTTTATGAAACTAGAACTTATAGAATTTATGAAGAACACTTAGAACTTGAAGATAGAACTTGAGAGAGATCACTTAGATGAATAAAATTGAAGAATGAAAGTGTTTGTAAGTGTTTTTGGTCGTTGGTATATGGATTAGATATAAAGGATGTGTAATTTTGTTTTCATGTAAATAAGTCATGAATGATTACTCATATTTTTGTAATTTTATGAGATATTTCATGCTAGTTGCCAAATGATGGTTCCCACATGTGTTAAGTGACTTACATGGGCTGCTAAGAGTTGATCATTGGAGTGTATATACCAATAATACATACATCTAAAAGCTGTGTATTGTACGAGTACGAATACGGGTGCATACGAGTAGAATTGTTGATGAAACTGAACGAGGATGTAATTGTAAGCATTTTTATTAAGTAGAAGTATTTTGATAAGTGTCTTGAAGTCTTTAAAAAGTGTATTAATACACTACATGTATATACATTTTAACTGAGTCGTTAAGTCATCGTTAGTCGTTACATGTAAATGTTAATTCGAAACCTTTAAGTTAACGATCGTGTTAAATGTTGTTAACCCAATGTTTATTATATCTAATGAGATGTTAAATTATTATATTATCATGATATTATGATATCTTAATATATCTTAATATGATATATATACATTTAAATGTCGTTACAACGATAATCGTTACATATATGTCTCGTTTCGAAATCCTTAAGTTAGTAGTCTTTTTTTTACATATGTAGTTCATTGTTAATATATATAATGACATGTTTACTTATCATTTATCATTATTAAACATAGTGTAACAATATCTTAATATGATTCATATGTAATTAGTAAGATGTTGTTATAACGATAATCGTTATATATATCGTTTCGAGTTTCTTAATTCAATAAACACAATTTTATGTATATAACTCATTGTTAAAATACCTAATGAGATACATACTTATCATAATATCATGCTAACTATATATATAATCATATATATGTCATCATATAGTTTTTACAAGTTTTAACGTTCGTGAATCACCGGTCAACTTGGGTGGTCAATTGTCTATATGAAACCTATTTCAATTAATCACGTCTTAACAAGTTTGATTGCTTAACATGTTGGAAACACTTAATCATATAAATAACAATTTCATTTAATATATATAAACATGGAAAAGTTCGGGTCACTACAGGATACACTAGGAACATTGAGGACAGTGTTTGTCTAAGTGTAGGATGTTGGTATCTTTTTATGCTATATCATAATAAACCATTACGAAGATTCCAAGTCCTTAAGCCAAATTTCAATTTTTTTGCAAAAGAAACCCTTTTTGAAAAAGCATTTTTGAAAACCTAAAACGTTTGTCATTAAAAATAAGGCTTAAGTAAGGTGAAAATCTTGTTAGATTGAAATCTCTAATAGAGCATTGCATGACTAAGGCATTATCGATCTAAATTGATTATGGTGAGGCACCCCAAATAAGACCAACATTCATCTTTAATGCTTCACTATTTTCCGTTGAGAGTGCTGATGTCTGTGCTCAGAATCAGAACTTGCTTTAGATCTACATCTCCAAGTAGCAAAGCGTGGTTCGGTTGTAATCAAAATAGCTACCCATTTGTCAAACATAAGCCTTCCACACCTCCACTACTTCTACTCTACCACCACATCTATATCACCTTTACTAATTCTCTGAAAACCCAGAAAATGAGATTCCTTCCAAAAACCCAATGTTATAAACCTCTCAAGTATCATGGCGAAGGTCTTGAAAAAGTTTACCGGCAAAAAGTTTCTCGAGATGAAGTCTCCAAAAAAAAAAGAAAAAAATTGAAAAAGGAGCAGAACTAAATAAGAGAAATGCCGAAGAGAACTCGACCGAAAATGATTATCAAACGAAGAAAAGTTCAAAAGTGCTTCTCAAAATACTTCAGCACTCCTATCTATCCGAATAAAAGTCTGTATAAAGACTACATTACCCTTTTATCTCACCTTTCAAAAACAACTTCACTACCACTCCAAAATTCCTTTCCAACATTGACAAATAACCCATAAAGCTGAGATTACTACCGTTCTCGCGTTAGCAGCAAGGATTTGAGTCTTTATCAAGCCTATGACGATGGAAGCAGCATGACTGACTATGAGTGTATTCATTTCTTAGATCTATAGGGAACCCTAAACACTTGAGTAATTTGAGTGACCCGTGAAAGCTAGCCTATGTCATGTAACCTCCTCGCATGCTTGCAGAGATAATTTCAATCCTAACATAGATGACTCACCTTATCTTTTTGCTCTTATAATAAAAGCAAACCGCTTAGGCTATTAGAAAAGAAACGCCGAAAAGATTCTTTAAAATAAGAGTTTGCTTGAGGACAAGCAAAGTCTAAGTGTGGGATATTTGATATCGGCTAAAAAGTCACGTTTTCACCCCGGTATTAAGGCCCAAAAACAAGAAAGATTCGAACTTTGTCGGCAAAATACCCACTTCATTGGTTAGAATTGAAGAACAAGTAATTACGAAGATGGTGCAAAAAGAATCAAGAGAATCGGAGCTAAAACGAAGATTCTAGAGCGAAAACGGTGAAAGATAAGAAATCAAGTTACGATCCAGGGAATTCAGGCTGACCAGCAAGCCATACGGCCTGCCATACGGCCTACCAGTATGGAAACGGCCTGCCAGAAATGTGCCACCACACGAGCCACCAAACGGCCTGCCAAACGGCCTGCCAAACGGCCTGCCATACGGCCTGCCAAACGGCCTGCCAGGCGTATTTGGCAGTTTTCAAGTCTATTTAAAGGGTCTTTGTCATTCATTCCAACACACACTTCAATTCACTTCTTTCTCTCTCTTGTACAATATTAGTCATACTTTCAAGGCCTTCTCACCTCCGAGCAGGAAATTAAGTACCCGGAGACGAACACTGAAGATTGTATTAGGAGCGGTCTGGAGTCTTGAAGTTGTCACTTTTGTATTCGAAACTCGTTTAATCTACTGGTACTTCTATCCTTTATCTTATATAATGTTTTATGATATTATTGCCATGATTTCCGAGTAGTTATCTTTAGTGTATGCTATGATGTAAGCAGTTATTATGTCAAAATAATATTATGGTCTATGTATGTTGTCGAAATGCTTTCCGATTATGCTTTAAACTCGATCGCTTTTTCAACTAATAGAACGTAGTTATAGGCTCTGTTATTGGGAAGTCGCGAACCCTGATCCAGAGTACACTATCTGTGTCACCCCGTGGTAAGAGAAGTCTATCGGATACAACGTAAGATCGACCGAGGCACACCGGTTGTAGTAAGTCTATCGAGCTTTGGATTCCGACTGAGGACTCTTTCGTAGTGAAACATCTGACTAGACCCTTATTACATTGTCGGTCCTAGACCATGCTAGTGTAGTCACCAAGCATATAAACTTCGTACGTGCACGCTGAAGCACAGCGATTGTTGTAAGTTGTACCTCTGCTAAGTAAGGCCATGGAACACGGTTAGTATTGAACAGTACACTACACCATAACGCGGTCTCAAGCATTGCACCCTGCTTGAGGGATTCTTAGTTAATTAAGGAACTGTTTGTTTAGACACATAAAGGATTGGACCATTAGGATAACCGAACGTGTTCATGGAAGTCAGACTTGACTTGGCCATGGTGTTCTTTATGGTTGAACTCTTTTTAAGGGCCTAACTATCTTTTACCAATCATTAACGAAAGCATTGAAACACATCACGTCTCTCGGATATGGTAAATCATGTATTCTATTATGCTTAAGAAAGTTTAGACCATTTTGGAATGTTAATACGTCACCCAACCGAGTCGCTCAATTGGATGAGCCGTCTGAACGTGTATGCCTGTAGTCAGACTGCACGGGTGTCGTGGGTAAGGGACGTTGCTGTCTATTCAGAATCTTCAAGCCTAACGCAGTACCCAGTGACATGTCTTATGACAGGGGCGTTTAGGACCAGTGTAATGAAACAGGGCCTCTGCCTATTCATGAGCCAGCATTCCATAATCTCGGTAGAATAACTGATGAAGTCATAGTATGCACTTACTTTAACCTTATCTGAATTAAAAATATTATCGCATTTACTTTATCAATCTTATAAATTAGAAAATCCCAAAATAAATATTCACTACTCCCTAACTATCTTAGGCTAAAATATAGGTTCGATGTTACTGATATCTCAAAAATACGACTCTAGGTCATACTTCCCATACTTATAAGGAGTAGTAAGATTTAGGCCCTGCTAAATATAAATTTAAAACAGTACCTTCTCCCACGAGAGGCTGATCCTGGCGAGCCGCGGCCTAACGACACCGCGCAAATAAAAACCGTTCGTTTCGACCATATCATTGTGCGTGATGTCCACAATAGCCGAGTTTTGATGCACATCGATGTGACGATAGCCGTTTGGACACCTTTGGGAATAGTGACACAATAGCCGGATTTTGTGCACTACATGTGACATAAGGTTTGTGGACCCGATATATTTATTATAATGCTATTAATTGACCATGAGTTACATAGCCGTTTCATGACTATAGATGTGAGGCATAACCGTTTGTCCACATTTAATAATTGTGCACATAGCCGTTTTGTGCACATGGTGTTAGTACTAGCTTATCTATACTAATATGATGATTAAGTGATGCCATAGCCGTTTTGGAACACTTGGGGGTGATGCCATAACTGTTTTGGAACACCTTGGGGTTTAGCATACCATAGTCGTTTTGGGCGTTAACGGTTGCTATGAATGGATATGCGTTATCCAAGCTACCCAAGAGTTAGTGATATATTTCATTGTACACTAACGAATACTATGAATGAATATGCATTGTCCAAACTACCCAATAGTTAGTGATATATTTCGTTGTACACTAATGGATACTATGAATGGATATGCATTGTCCAAACTACCCAAGAGTTAGTGATATATTTCATTGTACACTAACGGATACTATGAATGGATATGCGTTATCCAAACTACCCAAGAGTTAGTGATATATTTTGTTGTACACTAACGGATACTATGAATGGATATGCGTTGTCCAAACTACCCAAGAGTTAGTGATATATTTCGTTGTACACTAACGGTTGTTATGAATGTATATGTGTTTTCCGAACCACCCAGGGGTTAGTGATATATTTCGTTGTACACTAACGGTTGTTATGAACACCGGTGGTAAATTCGAGTACCATTCTCTTGTATGATTGGTTAACCATGGTTTATAATTATTGATGATAGCATTTAATTGTTATTATGATTATTATGCTAATGATGTTGCTAGTTGTACGATTTTGACGATGCTAGCTTTTGTTACGATGATATGCGAAAATATGCTAAGGTTTATGCTAGTTGTACGATTGATGTTACTAGCTTGTGCGAATTGATAAACGATGTAATTATGGTGCGATTGATGTTACTAGCTTTTACGCGTTGATATACGAGATTATTGTGGTAAGATTGACGATGCTAGTTACTTATACATTGACATGTGGGTTTATCTCGTGGTTTGGGTAAGGGAGTGCAAGTAGGTAAATTATATATGTATGTGTGTAACTATTGCACTCACTAAGCATTAGCTTACCCTCTCGTTGTTTACATTTTTATAGATTCGCACGGAGGCTGTGGCTCGGGTAAGCGTGGGAACTAGTGGACTCGCGTAGTTACTTAGAAGATGTGCTTTTGGATTTGATTAGGATTGGGTAGCGTATCCCCAATCACCATGCTCGGTCTTTATTTTTGTGTTAAAACTCACGTGGTCGGAAACTTGTATTTTGTACGAAAGTCGTAAAATGGCTGATGTGGGCCCGGTGTCATAAAACTCGTTTTATTATTGGATCGTGTTAGTTTTATCTAATATTACGTGTTGTGAAAACTGTTTCATCAAAAAGTGTCGGGAAGTGGGAGATCTTTAAACAAAAAATGGAAATTTTGGACAACAAGCTGTCAGGCCATGTGCGCGCCGCGCACATATGGGGCTGCGCGTCGCGCACCACTTTTGTATATAAAAAACAATTGCTATGTAATTGGTTGGATAACGGGTTGGGTCGTTACAAGTGGTATCAGATCATAGACTTAGACTTTTGTGTGCGTTTGTTTGTTGCGGGACTTGTAGGATTACGGGTCAGAATGGGAATTTGGTTAGTGTTCTAGTTTATGGGTGGATTAACGTTTATATTTATATACGGACATTATTAATATATTTTGTGTTTGTGTTGGGTTATATCATCGAGCAAAGCGGTCGTGGTACTAACGAGTGGATACGGCGTGTACGCGTAATAATGATTAGCTACCATTTTTACGGGTGCAAATTGTATTTGACAAGTGATGTAAGATGATTGCTGAGCAAGATGGGTCGGGATTGTACGTATGATTGTACTCGTTCGTTGTTTAATCGATTGCATTCTTTAGAATGAAGACAGAAGATGGATGCGGAACGAGTGAGCCTACTCATGAGAGGAAGGATGAGTTAACGTTAAGGATTGAGGCCGTGTTCGAGCAATATGTCTCAGTTTTCACCGACAAAGTTAGGGAAGTAACCAAGGAGTTGATTGAAGGACGGATAACGGGAATGGTCCGAGACTAAGTGGTTAAAGTTGTAAGGGAGGAGTTAGAAAAGAGGTTTACTAAACCTCGAAATAACAGTGACGAAGGAGCGATTATAGGGATTAAATTCCATGCTCCAAAATTTGTTGATCACCCTTTGGGTAAGAGAAAGTTCGAATCAAGAAGTGGCCCTAGTACGAAAGCAAGTAATGCGACCTAAAGTGTCGGAAGTAAGAGGAAGATAGTGTCAGTCATTGATACTTCCAAATGTTACAATTATGGCGTGAGAGGTCACAAGTGTTGGGAATGTTCGTTGCCAAAGGGCGATGGCACGGTGTGCTTCAATTGCCAAGGAGAAGGACATCGAAAGTCGGAGTGTCCCAAGTTAGCGGGGACGGGTGTGGCGAGAAGACATTAAGGTACTTTTCGTTTTAACAAATAATATGTCCTTTGAACATTTATAATGTGCCGATTTGAGTTTGGGTTTGTTGAATGCTTTGCGTCTAACGTATCATTGTTAGGGGTGACATTCCTAATGGAATTACCCTATAGTGACATTTGGATTCACGAACGAAGGGCGTAAGACTTGGTGCAACCAAGCATTACTTAGTGATTGAGTAAATGATTCTACCAAGCCATGATAACAGGCTTCAGTGTTAGGCTGTTAGCGTATGTTCGCTTTTGGAGTGAAGATGGTGAACCATGAGGTTCATCGGCCAAATGAAATCCTAGATATCGAGTTATTTAACCTCGAAGTATGTTGGTAATGGAGTCTACGTAACGCGATGTCAAGTACCTTCTCATACTTGCAGGCGTGATGTGCGACTTCGATGGTTACGGTTACAGTGTGCTTAGTGTACCTTCCTGAAAGGCTTATGTACATGAGTGACTAAGTGGATATTTTACGAGCTATAGCAATCGGACGGCTGCAAGAGTGATGCTTGTGTTTGTGTTAATGAATGATTGGTATGAAGTGGCGAAGGATGATTCGAAATTCTTTTGTATGCTAAGTGTTAAAGCAAGGTTGATGACGTATGTGTTATGGGATGCAAGACGGTAGCCATTCGTTGTTGGATCAATAGTCACTCTTTTCCAGGAGGGTGAGCATGTGTGTATCGTCAGCCGGATGATTTAGTAGTGGTGACGGGTAGAAAGAATTTGATAGTTGGAAAGGTCTACCTTGCGAGTAGCGGTAATTTCGTTCTAAAAAGGGTACGTGTTATGTTGACATTGTGTCATCGCTTAAGTGGTGCAAACGGGTGACGGTAGACGTTAGTTCTTATTATTGAATGGAGTTCTCGAGAATTTGGGAAGAGGGACCGGCGCCAAGTATGGTCGTGTCGCCGGTAAATGGTGAAATCGCTTGACTTTGTAATCTTGGCTATTTGATTGAGGAATGAAGTTCTAAGTGGGGGAGTTTGTACTACCACACGAGGAAGTTGGTAATGTTATATCAAAGAAATTGTATCGACTTCATTAAGGATTTATATTCCTACCGAGGAAGCGTAAGGGGACTTTGAGAAAGGGTACGATGCCTCATTATCGAATACATTAGGTAGTAGTTACACAATAGTCATTTTATGTACTACGAGGTAATTACGTGTATGTGTTTATTTGGGGTTATCTCTCTGTTGACCACGTTTGACTTGTGATGGGTGATGAGTGATATCCGAAAGGATTAGCTCTTCGTTAACCACACTTGGTTGTGATTGATGGTAAGCGGTTTCAGGAAAGAACCATTACTTGTATGTTTATGATTTTAATTGCCCGTATGAATTGTGCACATAGCCGTTTTGTGCACATGGTTGTGAGTAATAGCCGATTTTACTCACACATTGGTAATAGTGATGCGATAGCCGTGTTTCGCTCACATATCGTTGGTAGTGTTGCAATAGCCGTTTTTTACACACTACGGATGTATCACGATAGCCGTGTTTTGATCACATATTTGTTATAGTTGCTTATTAGCCGGGTATGCGCACTAAAAGGAATGTTAGGTGGTATGTGTTACCCGTAAGGATTCACTTTTTGTCGGTTTTCATCGGTTGGTTTGTTGACTTCATGTTGAGGACGTGGTTACTATAGCATTATGCTTGTTAAGGGTATACGATAGAGACGATGTCTCGGTATGAAATTTTGGTTGGGTTCTTCCCGACGTATGGGATTGAGCGAGTTCTAGTGCTTGAATTCAGGTATTTCATAAAATCGCGGTTGACGATGGAGTGATAAAGGTGATTCATTGGGAAGAATTGCCTAGAGAAGTTGGAGAAATGCGTGATGATTCCATGTATGCTAAACTATTGTAGTAGATTCGGATATTGTATGCATTGCATGTTCCAGAATGCGTGCAAGTGTGTAATGGTTAAATGGGATAATCTTCGAGTTAATGATAAATGTGGTAGAAGTCATTTTAAACGTATGTTTGAGGATCATAGAGTGTGGGTTCGATCGGTTAAGTGACTAGGATCAAGAGGACGTAATCGATTCTAAGTGAGGGAGAGTTGTAAGACCCTAATACTTATTATACATAGAGTATTTATGGCGTACTTTAAGTGTGTGAAGCATGGAACGAATTTATAAACTGGTAGGTTGTTCTGACCTCTGTGCGTGCCGCGCAGGGTCAAGGGTGCGCGCCGCGCACCTCACCTGCAACAGTTTTCCTGTTTCGTTTTAATTAGAGTTAAATGAGGGGCTTTTTGGTCATTTCACTTGAGGACGGATCTGTGGGCATATCAGCTGGATTGGATCCAACTTTGGATCACTTTCACATCCACTAAACACTCTCATCCATTCTTAGAGAGAGAGAGATTTCTAGAGAGAGATTTGGGGTTTTGGAGAAGAAGAAGCTTGAATCGGTCAAAAGCTTGAGTGTTAAAGTTGTTCACCTCGTTCCTAGATATGTTTTGGTTGTTGTGGTAAGTTCTAACTCCGAATTTCATTGTTTGATTTGATATTCAAAGTTAGGGTTTGAACTTGATTTGTAGAGAAACCCATTTAAACTCTTGAAGAGAGTTCATTGATGCTTGTAATCGGGTTTATTGTTGTTGTTGGTGGGTTTTGGGTTGGTTGATGACTTAGCCATGATTAGGGCTTTAATTTGGGAGTAATCACTATGATTAGTGATTTTGTTGTTGAAAGAACCCAAATGGGTGTTATTGGAAGCTTGATTTTGAATTGGGTTAAAAATTGGGTTTAGATGTCATCTTGGGCAAGATAGGTGTTTAACACTTATCATTGGGTTTGATTGGCATTATTTGAACCATTATCACTCTAGTTAGTGATTATTGGTGAGTTTGGACTTTGGTTGGGCTTGGAAGTACTATTGGGTCAAGATTTGCACTAGGTGTCAATATGGGTTGGTTTGTAATCCACCCTAATTGTGATGTTGTTTACATTTTATAGATTTGCATGGAGGCAGTGGCTCGGGTAAGCATGGGGACTAGTGGACTTGCGTAGTTTGCTTTAGAAGATGTGCTTTTGGATCGATTAGGATTGGGTAGCGTATCCCCAATCACCATGCTCGATTTTGTTGGACATTAAAATAGTCGGGTCGTGTTTGCCCGTTCAGATATTTAAACTATGTATTAAATGTTTTAAAAATCTATTGAACTTATCATTATGTTAAAGATGTTTTTGGAACATAATTGGGACCTAAATATTGGTGTATTAAAGAAAATTTTTTACGGGCCGGTTTAATTGTTATTATGATTATTATGCTAATGATGTTGCTAGTTGTACGATTTTGACAATGCTAGCTTTTGTTGCGATGATATGCGAAAATATGCAAAGGTTTATGCTAGTTGTACGATTGATGTTACTAGCTTGTGCTAATTGATAAACGAGGTAATTATGGTGCGATTGATGTTACTAGCTTTTACGCGTTGATATACGAGATTATTGTGGTAAGATTGACGATGCTAGTTACTTATACATTGACATGTGGGTTTATCTCGTGGTTTGGGTAAGGGAGTGCAAGTAGGTAAATTATATATGTATGTGTGTAACTATTGCACTCACTAAGCATTAGCTTACCCTCTCGTTGTTTACATTTTTATAGATTCGCACGGAGGCGGTGGCTCGGGTAAGCGTGGGAACTAGTGGACTCGCGTAGTTTCTTAGGGACCATGTTGTGTGATCTATTGGTTGTTTCATACGCCAATAGTGGGGTCGTAGGGACCATGTTGTGTGATCTATTAGCTGTTTTATACGCCAATGGTGGGGTCATAAGGACCATGTTGTGTGATATGTTGGTTGTTTTATAAGCCAATTATGGGGTCGTAAGGACAATTTTGGTGTGAATAGTGATGCAGTAGTCGTATTTTGCTCACGTGTTTGCAGTAGTTGCGTATTAGACGTGATTGCGCACTACAAGGGATGTTAAGTGGTAAGTGTTATCCTTAGATTTCACTTTCATTTGGTCCTCATCGGTTAGATGGTTGACTTTAGTTTGGGACGTGTTTACTTTTAGCATTGTACTTGGTATGGTACGCTAAAGGGTCGATATCTCTGTACCAGATTGGTGGAGTTTTCCCAGTATGAGGGATTGAGCAAGTTTTAGTGCTCGGATTTGTGGACTTGATAAATCTCGAATGACGATTTAGTTGTTAAGGGTAACTCTATGAGAAGAATTGCCTAGAGGAGTTGGAAGGATACGTGGCGATTTCGCGTATTTTAAGTGATCGTTATAGACTTCGGATGGTTTGTGCATTGCAAATCTCGAAATGCATGCACGGGTGTATTTTGGTAAATGGGTTAATCTTCGGATTAATGAGAAATGTGTTAGAAGTCGGATTGGAACGATTGTTTGAAGACCATAGCGTGTAGGTTCGGATTGGTTAAGTGACTAGGATCACGAGGACGTGATCGAATCTAAGTGGGGGAGAGTTGTAACACCCTGTTTTCCCCGTATATGATTTATAGGTGCATCGGGTATGTATGATAGGTGTATGAAGGGTTCGAGGCGCATTCGTATGTTAAAGTTCTTGTAGGCTAGAAGTGATCAGACCACGCTTTGGGTCGCGACGCGACAGAAGGAGCCGCGGCGCGGCAATGAACAGATTTCAGGATCAGGACGCATGGTAAGACAGGCACCATACTACGTCTAATGTCGCGGTGAGACGATGAGGGTCGCGGTGCGGTGTACTGGGCGGACTGGTACCAGGTTTTTGTAATTTTAAATGAGGTTCAAGGGCATTTTGGTCTTTTTGCGTGTGAGCCAGATTTGAGGTCTTAATCTCATCCATTCATTTCATTTCTTCATTTCTTTTTCCTTTTCTTCTCCATTTTCTCTCAAAACTTCAAAACCCCATTTGATTCAAAGTGAGATTTGGGAAGGAGGATTCGTGATTCGATCTTTGTCATAAGAGGCAACTTTGTTCTCCTCGCTCTTAGCTTCAAGGTGATACTAGCGGTAAGCTCTAACTCCGAATTTCATTTTTGTGTTCATCTTTCAAATTTGGGGCTTTTGATTGTATGATTCATAGATGGAACCCATTTAGTTATTATTTGAAGATTAACACCAAGATTCGAGTTTATAAGTGATGAAGGCGGGTTTTGGGTTGGTTAATGATTTAACCATGTTTAAGGCTAGTAAATGGTGTATAATCACTAGTGTTAGTGATTATAGAAGTATTAGAAATCATTTGAGGTGTTTTGGTTGACTAATTTTGAAATGGGTCAAAATTAGGGTTTTGGTGTCAAATTGGGCAAGACGAGTGTTTAACACTTGTGTTCGGGTTTAATTGGCTTATTAGGATCATTGTCATTAGTGTTAGTGATTATTGGTTAGTTTGGGCGCGGTTCGTGCTTGGAGGTGCATTTGGGTCGAGATTGCACTAGTTGTCAATTTAGGTTGATTTGTAAATCCACCCTAATTATGTTGTATGTATTGTGTTAATGGAATAGGTACATTCCATCGGCGAGTTGCGGATTATTTTGGTAGCATTCATCAAGACGACAAAGTGAGTGTTAATATCCTATGTGCATATGTATGTGTAGGATCGGTGCGGGTCGGGTGAAGTGGTTCTCGGTTATAGAGCTCACTTCACATATAGGTGGATTTTGATGAACTTGCGTATAGGTCCAATTGGCACGGTTGTGCGTTTTGGTTGACCACCTTTGGCGAGGTGCACACTTTGTATGTGGATTATACAACCCCAATGGCGAAGGGTTGGTATTGAGTTGTGATTGAAAAAGTGGATCACGTGTGGATGCGGATTCACGATGACGCGTGTAGTTTCGGTCATCTTATTCAGAAAGTGAGTCTCGTGTAGTTCGGATTCACGATGACTCATGTAGTTCGGTCATCTTATTGAGGTAGTCATCTCGTGTGGTTGCGGATTACTAAGGCTCTTGTAGTTCGGCCAACCTCGATGTTGTTGTGTTATTGAAGATAGTTGTCTCGTGTGGACGCGGATTTACTAAGGCTCGTGTAGTTCGGCCAATCTTCATTTTGGTAATTGGTAGTCGGTTTTGGTATTGGGTTAAGGGGTTAACCTTAGACGTTTATATATTGTTTTATATATTGTCTTATTGTTGTGATGTAGCTAACCCTCCGGGTGTAGCTTATTGGCGTTGTTCACATCGTCGTTGGTGAACTTATATTTGTTGGTATTTTAGCTTGTTGCTTAGTGATCGTACGGTATGCTTAGCTTAGCTTGCCTTTATGCTTGGATGCTCCGGTATGCGTTATTTGATTACTTGTGTGGCGTGTCCATTTTATGCATATATATGTATGTAGTATATTCTCACTCACTAAGCGTTAGCTTACCCTCTCGTTGTTTACATTTTTATAGATTTGCATGGAGGCGGTGGCTCGGGTAAGCATGGGGACTAGTGGACTTGCGTAGTTTGCTTTAAAAGATGTGCTTTTGGATCGATTAGGATTGGGTAGCGTATCCCTAATCACCATGCTCGGTTTTGTTGGACATTTAAATAGTCGGGTCGTGTTTGCCCGTTCGGATATTTAAACTATGTATTAAATGTTTTAAAAGTCTAATAAACGTATCATTGTGTTAAAGATGTTTTTGGAACATAATTGGGACCTAAATATTTGTGTATTAAAGACAAATTTTTACGGGCGGTTTAAATAGGGTTGGGTTGTTTCAAGTGGTATCAGAGCATGGTCTAAGGGATTTAGGCGACTTGAGATAGGTGCCTAGACTTAGACTTTTGTGTGTGCTTATTTGTTGCAGGACTTGTAGGTGAACGGGTCAGCATGGGAACTTGGTTAGTGCCTTAGCGTGTAGGTGAACTAACTAGGATTTTGGCTTGTGTTGCGATGTAATTCTTGCGTGTGTTAATAACGCGTAGAATTTTTGGTTTGTGTTGGTTTATATTATCAAGCGAGGCGGTCGTTGTACTAACGTGTTGATACGGCGTGTGTGTGTAATAAGGACTTGCAAACCTTATTACGGGTGCAAATTGTGTCTAACAAGTGATGTACGATGAGTGTTTAGCAAGATGGGGCAGTGTTGTGTGTGTGGTTTTATACGATCGTGGACTAATCGTTTTGCATTCTTTAGAATAACGACGCGAAACGAGATCGAGACGAATCACGATGAGTTTAACACTAGAGTTGCGGCCGTCGTTGCGAAGCAAATGGGTGCGTTTCGAGAAGAAATGGATAGGAAGTATTCCGAATTTCGAAGTAGTGGTGAAATGGAGCGTTGTCTTAAGACCTTCATGAGGACTAAACCCCCGATGTATGACGGGAAACCGGATCCTTTGGTTAGCACAACATGGATCTCGGATGTCGAGAGGTGTTTTCGTACTATTGAATGTCCTCCCGAGAAGTGGACAAGACTCGCTACTAGTTTGTTGCGGGATAGGTCGAAGGATTGGTTGGATGGTAAGATTGATCTTATCGGTGGTGAGCCGTTTATGGCCTTATCGTGGGATGAGTTTAAGGAGGAATTCTTTGAGGAGTTTCGGACATCAGCTGACTTGTCGGAATTGCATAATGAGTTGGGAAATTTGCAACAAGGTTCTATGGATTTGAATACTCTCAAGACGACCTTTATGGCAAAGGCTCGTTTTTTCCCGGAGTATTGGGGAATGATCGTTTGTTGATGGAGGATTTCTATCGAACTTTGAACGATGACTTGAAAAACAAAATTAGTCGGGGTTACACGAAGTCGTTTGCGGAGTTATTCGCGGTGGCTAGGTATTTCGAATCGTATTCGCGATCAAATATTGGTAAACCTTCAAGTGAGAGAAGGGTTATTTCGTATGGTGCTCCAAGTAAGAGGACTAAGGGTCCGAGTGTGAGCACGGTGTAATGACCCGAACTTTTCCATGTTTATATATATTAATTGAGATTGATATTTACATGATTAAATGTTTCCAACATGTTAAGCAATCAAACTTGTTAAGACTTGATTAATTGAAATATGTTTCATATAGACAATTGACCACCCAAGTTGACCGGTGATTCACGAACGTTAAAACTTGTAAAAACTATACGATGACATATATATATATATGGATATATATATATATAGTTAACATGATACTATGATAAGTAAACATATCATTAAGTATATTAACAATGAACTACATATGTAAAAACAAGACTACTAACTTAATGATTTTTAAACGAGACATATATATAACGATTATCGTTGTAAAGACATTTAATGTATATATATCATATTAAGAGATATTCATACATGATAATATCATGATAATATAATAATTTAAAATCTCATTTGATATTATAAACATTGGGTTAACAACATTTAACAAGATCGTTAACCTAAAGGTTTCAAAACAACACTTACATATAACGACTAACGATGACTTAACGACTCAGTTAAAATGTATATACATGTAGTGTTTTAATATGTATTTATACACTTTTGAAAGACTTCAATACACTTATCAAAATACTTCTACTTAACAAAAATGCTTACAATTACATCCTCGTTCAGTTTCATCAACAATTCTACTCGTATGCACCCGTATTCGTACTCGTACAATACACAGCTTTTAGATGTATGTACTATTGGTATATACACTCCAATGATCAGCTCTTAGCAGCCCATGTGAGTCACCTAACACATGTGGGAACCATCATTTGGCAACTAGCATGAAATATCTCATAAAATTACAAAAATATGAGTAATCATTCATGACTTATTTACATGAAAACAAAATTACATATCCTTTATATCTAATCCATACACCAACGACCAAAAACACCTACAAACACTTTCATTCTTCAATTTTCTTCATCTAATTGATCTCTCTCAAGTTCTATCTTCAAGTTCTAAGTGTTCTTCATATATTCTACAAGTTCTAGTTACATAAAATCAAGAATACTTTCAAGTTTGCTAGCTCACTTCCAATCTTGTAAGGTGATCATCCAACCTCAAGAAATCTTTGTTTCTTACAGTAGGTTATCATTCTAATACAAGGTAATAATCATATTCAAACTTTGGTTCAATTTCTATAACTATAACAATCTTATTTCAAGTGATGATCTTACTTGAACTTGTTTTCGTGTCATGATTCTGCTTCAAGAACTTCGAGCAATCCAAGGATCCGTTGAAGCTAGATCCATTTTTCTATTTTCCAGTAGGTTTATCTAAGGAACTTAAGGTAGTAATGATGTTCATAACATCATTCAATTCATACATATAAAGCTATCTTATTCGAAGGTTTAAACTTGTAATCACTAGAACATAGTTTAGTTAATTCTAAACTTGTTCGCAAACAAAAGTCAATCCTTATAACTTGACTTTTAAAATCAACTAAACACATGTTCTATATCTATATGATATGCTAACTTAATGATTTAAAACCTGGAAACACGAAACACATCGTAAAACCGAATTTACGCCGTCGTAGTAATACCGCGGGCTGTTTTGGGTTAGTTAATTAAAAACTATGATAAACTTTGATTTAAAAGTTGTTATTCTGGGAAAATGATTTTTATTATGAACATGAAACTATATCCAAAAATTATGGTTAAACTCAAAGTGGAAGTATGTTTTCTAAAATGGTCATCTAGACGTCGTTCTTTCGACTGAAATGACTACCTTTACAAAAATGACTTATAACTTATTTTTCTGACTATAAACCTCTACTTTTTCTATTTAGATTCATAAAATAGAGTTCAATATGAAACCATAGCAATTTGATTCACTCAAAACGGATTTAAAATGAAGAAGTTATGGGTAAAACAAGATTGGATAAATTTTCTCATTTTAGCTACGTGAAAATTGGTAACAAATCTATTCCAACCATAACTTAATCAACTTGTATTGTATATTATGTAATCTTGAGATACCATAGACACGTATACAATGTTTCGACCTATCATGTCGACACATCTATATATATTTCGGAACAACCATAGACACTCTATATGTGAATGTTGGAGTTAGCTATACAGGGTTGAGGTTGATTCCAAAATATATATAGTTTGAGTTGTGATCAATACTGAGATACGTATACACTGGGTCGTGGATTGATTCAAGATAATATTTATCGATTTATTTCTGTACATCTAACTGTGGACAACTAGTTGTAGGTTACTAACGAGGACAGCTGACTTAATAAACTTAAAACATCAAAATATATTAAAAGTGTTGTAAATATATTTTGAACATACTTTGATATATATGTATATATTGTTATAGGTTCGTGAATCAACCAGTGGCCAAGTCTTACTTCCCGACGAAGTAAAAATCTGTGAAAGTGAGTTATAGTCCCACTTTTAAAATCTAATATTTTTGGGATGAGAATACATGCAGGTTTTATAAATGATTTACAAAATAGACACAAGTACGTGAAACTACATTCTATGGTTGAATTATCGAAATCGAATATGCCCCTTTTTATTAAGTCTGGTAATCTAAGAATTAGGGAACAAACACCCTAATTGACGCGAATCCTAAAGATAGATCTATTAGGCCTAACAAACCCCATCCAAAGTACCGGATGCTTTAGTACTTCGAAATTTATATCATATCCGAAGGGTGTCCCGGAATGATGGGGATATTCTTATATATGCATCGTGTTAATGTCGGTTACCAGGTGTTCACCATATGAATGATTTTTATCTCTATGTATGGGATGTGTATTGAAATATGAAATCTTGTGGTCTCTTATTATGATTTGATATATATAGGTTAAACCTATAACTCACCAACATTTTTTGTTGACGTTTTAAGCATGTTTATTCTCAGGTGATTATTAAGAGCTTCCGCTGCCGCATACTTAAATAAGGACGAGATTTGGAGTCCATGCTTGTATGATATTGTGTAAAAACTGCATTCAAGAAACTTATTTTGTTGTAACATATTTGTATTGTAAACCATTATGTAATGGTCGTGTGTAAACAGGATATTTTAGATTATCATTATTTGATAATCTACGTAAAGCTTTTTAAACCTTTATTTATGAAATAAAGGTTATGGTTTGTTTTAAAAATGAATTCAGTCTTTGAAAAATGTCTCATATAGAGGTCAAAACCTCGCAACGAAATCAATTAATATGGAACGTTTTTAATCAATAAGAATGGGACATTTCAGTTGGTATCCGAGCGTTGGTCTTAGAGAACCAGAATTTTGCATTAGTGTGTCTTATCGAGTTTGTTAGGATGCATTAGTGAGTCTGGACTTCGACCGTGTTTACTTGAAAAATGATTGCTTAACAAATTTTGTTGGAAACTATATATTTTTAACATGTGAATATTATGTGATATATTAATCTCTTAACGCGTTTGATATTATGTGATAGATGTCTACCTCTAGAACAAGTCCCATTGACTCACCTAATAATAATGAAGAGTCAAATGTAAATTGGAATGATTCGTGGACTGATTCACAAGTTCCCGAAGAGGAACCGGAAGAAGAGTCGGAACCGGAAGAAGAATCGGAACCTGAAGAAGAATCGGAACCGGATGAAGAAATAGAACCGGTGGGGGAAATAATAAAACGGTTAAGTAAAAGAAAATCCTCAACCAACCGACCAAGGTTAATTATGGTCAATGGTGTTTCCGCCAAGGAAGCAAAATATTGGGAGGATTACCAATTCTCCGATGAATCGGATTCCGACGAGAATTCCGATGATGTTATAGAAATTACCCCAACTGAATTTAAAAAGGCAAAAGAAAATAATAAGGGAAAGGGCATAAAAATAGAGAAATCTAATTCCAACCCCGATGAACTTTATATGTATCGTCAACCCCCGAAGTCCTTAAGTTGTAATAATGACCCGGGAACCTCTAAACCACCAGGTTTTTCTAAACCAATGTGGATAACGACGGCTTGTATTAGGGGAACATCATATATCCCTAGAAACTTGGCAAAACGAACCAAAACCGAAGAAGAAACAAGCGAGTCGGAATAAGATAGTTGTATTCGTGTGGTGTAATATATGTAATATAGTGTGCTTATGCTTTATGATATATGTAAAAATTGCTTGTATTAATAAGTATTTTTTTTTATGAATCTAACTCTTGTCTATTTTACAGTATAAAAACACAAAATGGATAGACAACCAAATATTTTAAGAGACCTACCCGGAGACATGATTGATGAAATCTTGTCTAGAGTCGGTCAGAATTCTTTGGCACAACTATTTAAGGCGAGAACAGTTTGTAAGACATTCGAAGAACGTTCCAAGAATGCCTTGGTTTATAAAAGGCTTTCGTTCGAAAGACGGGGGATATCACATTGGGAAATCCATAAGTTACGATGTGTTTACTTTGACACATATATTGCGGGGAACCCAAATGCTATTTTACGCAATGGGTTAAGAAATTATTTTGACTCAATATATCCGAATATTGGACTTCGTGATTTAGAAAAAGCGGCTAACATGCAACATAAAGAAGCATGTTATGCTTACGGATTAGTAATGTTCGCTTCTCACCAAAGTGAGAACAAGAACATCGGGCTACAACTATTAAACAAAACGTTCCCACAAGTGACGGAGTCGGTAATTGGGGTAAGAAATGAGGTTTTTAGATTGTTACGGGACTGTTGGACATTACGTAACCCTCGTCCCTTTGACGACGTTACAACACGCTGTCTTATCAATGGCCATAACGGTTATGTTCCACAAGACCAAGGATGGGAAGTAATCCTAGTAAAACCAGAATGCATGACTTGTTTCTGGACGTATGAATTACGTGTCTTTATTGCCTTTGCTGAACGACTTGTGTACTAGCTAGAATTATCTTCACAACCATCTTGTATCAAATTTATTGTGTGCTATATTTCATGCTATATGTAAAATAAGCGGTATTGTAAGTTTGTAAAATATTGTGTAAAAGTTTGAACGCGAAATATTATTATAATCAGTTTTTCATATAGAATTGTAGTAGTTGAATTGTATATTAGCTACTAAGTATGAACTTAACGGGTAGGTACTACCCGAATTTAAACTTATAAAACGCTAATATAAAGAAAAAGCTTTTATAAATGAGTTCATATTATGCTACGAAATACTATTAACTACTCTTAATATTCTGTATGATTAACTTGTTCCATTTGACTATTTTGAAGGAAATGGCACCGACTACTCGACACACCGTGAATATGAATGAAGAGGAATTCTGTACTTTTCTAGCTTCAAAAATAGCCGCAGTACAAGTTGCGCTACATACCAACAATAACCTTGGATCTAGCAGTACAGGAAATCGTGTAGGATGCACCTACAAAGAATTCACTGCCTGCAAACCTTTGGAATTCGATGGAACCGAAGGACCGATCGGATTGAAACGGTGGACCGAGAAGGTCGAATCGGTGTTTGCCATAAGTAAGTGTACTGAAGAGGACAAAGTGAAGTACGCTACACATACCTTCACAGGTTCTGCGTTAACATGGTGGAATACCTATCTAGAGCAAGTGGGACAAGACGATGCGTACGCACTACCGTGGTCAGTATTCAAGCACTTGATGAACAAGAAATACCGTCCCAGAACCGAGGTCAATAAGCTCAAGACAGAACTTAGAGGGTTACGAACCCAAGGATTTGATATTACCAAGTACGAAAGACGATTCACAGAATTGTGCCTATTGTGTCCGGGAGCATTCGAAGATGAGGAAGAGAAGATCGACGCGTTTGTAAAAGGATTACCGGAAAGAATCCAAGAAGATATAAGTTCACATGAGCCCGCCTCCATACAACAGGCATGTAGAATGGCTCACAAACTAGTGAACCAGATTGAAGAAAGAATTAAAGAACAGACTGCTGAAGAGGCCAATGTGAAGCAAGTCAAAAGAAAGTGGGAGGAAAACGGTGATAAGAATCACCAATACAACAACAGCAGCAATTACAACAATAATCGCAATAATTATCCCAACAATCGCAACATCAATCGCAACTACAACAAACAGCCCAACAGCAACAACAACAACAATAACAGCAACTAAAACAATCATCCCACCAACAATAATAACCGCAACAACAACAACAATCAGAAGCAGCTATGCCAAAGGTGTGAAAAGCATCACTCGGGGTTCTGCACCAAATTTTGCAACAAGTGTAAAAGAAATGGTCATAGCGCGGCGAAGTGTGAGGTCTACGGACCAGGGGTTAATAGAACGAAAGGAACAAATGGTGTGGGAACGAGTAATGGCGGAGCAAGTAGTGTCGGAGCAAGTTATGCCAATGTAGTTTGTTATAAATGTGGAAAACCGGGCCACATTATTAGAAATTGCCCAAACCAGGAGAACACGAATGGACAAGGCCGCGGAAGAGTTTTCAATATTAATGCGGCAGAGGCACAGGAAGACCCGGAGCTTGTTACGGGTACGTTTCTTATTGACAATAAATCTGCTTACGTTTTATTTGATTCGGGTGCGGATAGAAGCTATATGAGTAGAGATTTTTGTGCTAAATTAAGTTGTCCATTGACGCCTTTGGATAGTAAATTTTTACTCGAATTAGCAAATGGTAAATTAATTTCAGCAGATAATATATGTCGGAATCGAGAAATTAAATTGGTTAGCGAAACATTTAAGATTGATTTGATACCAGTAGAGTTAGGGAGTTTTGATGTGATAATCAGTATGGACTGGTTGAAAGAAGTGAAAGCAGAGATCGTTTGTTACAAAAATGCAATTCGCATTATACGAGAAAAAGGAAAACCCTTAATGGTGTACGGAGAAAAGGGCAACACGAAACTACATCTTATTAGTAATTTGAAGGCATAAAAACTAATAAGAAAAGGTTGCTATGCTGTTCTAGCACACGTCGAGAAAGTACAAACTGAAGAAAAGAGCATCAATGATGTTCCCATTGCAAAAGAATTTCCCGATGTATTTCCGAAAGAATTACCGGGATTACCCCCACATCGATCCGTTGAATTTCAAATAGATCTTGTACCAGGAGCTGCACCAATAGCTCGTGCTCCTTACAGACTCGCACCCAGCGAGATGAAACAACTGCAAAGCCAATTACAAGAACTTTTAGAGCGTGGTTTCATTCGACCAAGCACATCACCGTGGGGAGCTCCTGTTTTGTTTATCAAGAAGAAAGATGGTACATTCAGGTTGTGTATCGACTACCGAGAGTTGAACAAACTTACCATCAAGAACCGCTACCCACTACCGAGAATCGACGACTTATTTGATCAACTACAAGGCTCGTCTGTTTATTCAAAGATTGACTTACGTTCCGGGTATCATCAAATGAGGGTGAAGGAAGATGATATTCCAAAGACTGCTTTCAGAACACGTTACGGTCATTACGAGTTTATGGTCATGCCGTTTGGTTTAACTAATGCACCAGCTGTGTTCATGGACCTTATGAACCGAGTGTGTGGACCATACCTTGACAAGTTTGTCATTGTTTTCATTGATGACATACTTATTTACTCAAAGAATGACCAAGAACACGGTGAACATTTGAGAAAAGTGTTAGAAGTATTGAGGAAGGAAGAATTGTACGCTAAGTTTTCAAAGTGTGCATTTTGGTTGGAAGAAGTTCAATTCCTCGGTCACATAGTGAACAAAGAAGGTATTAAGGTGGATCCGGCAAAGATAGAAACTGTTGAAAAGTGGGAAACCCCGAAAACTCCGAAACACATACGCCAGTTTTTAGGACTAGCTGGTTACTACAGAAGGTTCATCCAAGACTTTTCCAGAATAGCAAAACCCTTGACTGCATTAACGCATAAAGGGAAGAAATTTGAATGGAAGGATGAACAAGAGAAAGATTTTCAGTTATTGAAGAAAAAGCTAACTACGGCACCTATACTGTCATTGCCTGAAGGGAATGACGATTTTGTGATTTATTGTGATGCATCAAAGAAAGGTCTCGGTTGTGTATTAATGCAACGAACGAAGGTGATTGCTTATGCGTCTAGACAATTGAATATTCACGAGCAAAATTATACGACGCATGATTTGGAATTAGGCGCGGTTGTTTTTGCATTAAAGACTTGGAGGCACTACTTATATGGGGTCAAAAGTATTATATATACCGACCACAAAAGTCTTCAACACATATTTAATCAGAAACAACTGAATATGAGGCAGCGTAGGTGGATTGAATTGTTGAATGATTACGACTTTGAGATTCGTTACCACCCGGGGAAGGCAAATGTGGTAGCCGATGCCTTGAGCAGGAAGGATAGAGAACCCATTCGAGTAAAATCTATGAATATAATGATTCATAATAATCTTACTACTCAAATAAAGGAGGCGCAACAAGGAGTTTTAAAAGAGGGAAATTTAAAGGATGAAATACCCAAAGGATCGGAGAAGCATCTTAATATTCGGGAAGACGGAACCCGGTATAGGGCTGAAAGGATTTGGGTACCAAAATTTGGAGATATGAGAGAAATGGTACTTAGAGAAGCTCATAAAACCAGATACTCCATACATCCTGGAACGGGGAAGATGTACAAGGATCTCAAGAAATATTTTTGGTGGCCGGGTATGAAAGTCGATGTTGCTAAATACGTAGGAGAATGTTTGACGTGTTCTAAGGTCAAAGCTGAGCATCAGAAACCATCAGGTCTACTTCAACAACCCGAAATCCCGGAATGGAAATGGGAAAACATTACCATGGATTTCATCACTAAATTGCCAAGGACTGAAAGTGGTTTTGATACTATTTGGGTAATAGTTGATCGTCTCACCAAATCAGCACACTTCCCACCAATAAGAGAAGATGACAAGATGGAGAAGTTAGCACGACTGTATTTGAAGGAAGTCGTCTCCAGACATGGAATACCAATCTCTATTATCTCTGATAGGGATGGTAGATTTATTTCAAGATTCTGGCAGACATTACAGCAAGCATTGGGAACTCGTCTAGACATGAGTACTGCCTATCATCCACAAACTGATGGGCAGAGCGAAAGGACGATACAAACGCTTGAAGACATGCTACGAGCATGTGTTATTGATTTCGGAAACAGTTGGGATCGACATCTACCGTTAGCAGAATTTTCCTACAACAACAGCTACCATTCAAGCATTGAGATGGCGCCGTTTGAAGCACTTTATGGTAGAAAGTGCAGGTCTCTGATTTGTTGGAGTGAAGTGGGGGATAGACAGATTACGGGTCCGGAGATTATACAAGAAACTACCGAGAAGATCATCCAAATTCAACAACGGTTGAAAACCGCCCAAAGTCGACAAAAGAGCTACGCTGACATTAAAAGAAAAGATATAGAATTTGAAATTAGAGAGATGGTCATGCTTAAATTTGCACCTTGGAAAGGCGTTGTTCGATTTGGTAAACGAGAGAAATTAAATCCAAGGTATATTGGACCATTCAAGATTATTGATCGTGTCGGACCAGTAGCTTACCGACTTGAGTTACCTCAACAACTCGCAGCTGTACATAACACTTTCCACGTCTCGAATTTGAAGAAATGTTTTGCTAAAGAAGATCTCACTATTCCGTTAGATGAAATCTAAATCAACGAAAAACTTCAATTCATCGAAGAACCCGTCGAAATAATGGACCGTGAGGTTAAAAGACTTAAGCAAAACATGATACCAATTGTTAAGGTTCGATGGAATGCTCGTAGAGGACCCGAGTTCACCTGGGAGCGTGAAGATCAGATGAAGAAGAAATACCCGCATCTATTTCCAGAAGATTCGTCAACACCTTAAACAGCTTAAAATTTCGGGACGAAATTTATTTAACGGGTAGGTACTGTAGTGACCCGAACTTTTCCATGTTTATATATATTAATTGAGATTGATATTTACATGATTAAATGTTTCCAACATGTTAAGCAATCAAATTTGTTAAGACTTGATTAATTGAAATATGTTTCATATAGACAATTGACCACCCAAGTTGACCGGTGATTCACGAACGTTAAAACTTGTAAAAACTATATGATGACATATATATGGATATATATATAGTTAACATGATATTATGATAAGTAAACATATCATTAAGTATATTAACAATGAACTACATATGTAAAAACAAGACTACTAACTTAATGATTTTTTAAACGAGACATATATGTAACGATTATCGTTGTAAAGACATTTAATGTATATATATCATATTAAGAGATATTCATACATGATAATATCATGATAATATAATAATTTAAAATCTCATTTGATATTATAAACATTGGGTTAACAACATTTAACAAGATCGTTAACCTAAAGGTTTCAAAACAACACTTACATGTAACGACTAACGATGACTTAACGACTCGGTTAAAATGTATATACATGTAGTGTTTTAATATGTATTTATACACTTTTGAAAGACTTCAATACACTTATCAAAATACTTCTACTTAACAAAAATGCTTACAATTACATCCTCGTTCAGTTTCATCAACAATTCTACTCGTATGCACCCGTATTCGTACTCGTACAATACACAGCTTTTAGATGTATGTACTATTGGTATATACACTCCAATGATCAGCTCTTAGCATCCCATGTGAGTCACCTAACACATGTGGGAACCATCATTTGGCAACTAGCATGAAATATCTCATAAAATTACAAAAATATGAGTAATCATTCATGACTTATTTACATGAAAACAAAATTACATATCCTTTATATCTAATCCATACACCAATGACCAAAAACACCTACAAACACTTTCATTCTTCAATTTTCTTCATCTAATTGATCTCTCTCAAGTTCTATCTTCAAGTTCTAAGTGTTCTTCATATATTCTACAAGTTCTAGTTACATAAAATCAAGAATACTTTCAAGTTTGCTAGCTCACTTCCAATCTTGTAAGGTGATCATCCAACCTCAAGAAATCTTTGTTTCTTAAAGTAGGTTATCATTCTAATACAAGGTAATAATCGTATTCAAACTTTGGTTCAATTTCTATAACTATAACAATCTTATTTCAAGTGATGATCTTACTTGAACTTGTTTTCGTGTCATGATTCTGCTTCAAGAACTTCGAGCCATCCAAGGATCCGTTGAAGCTAGATCCATTTTCCTCTTTTCCAGTAGGTTTATCCAAGGAACTTAAGGTAGTAATGATGTTCATAACATCATTCGATTCATACATATAAAGCTATCTTATTCGAAGGTTTAAACTTGTAATCACTAGAACATAGTTTAGTTAATTCTAAACTTGTTCGCAAACAAAAGTTAATCCTTCTAACTTGACTTTTAAAATCAACTAAACACATGTTCTTTATCTATATGATATGCTAACTTAATGATTTAAAACCTGGAAACACGAAAAACATCGTAAAACCGGATTTACGCCGTCGTAGTAACACCGCGGGCTGTTTTGGGTTAGTTAATTAAAAACTATGATAAACTTTGATTTAAAAGTTGTTATTCTGTAAAAATGATTTTTATTATGAACATGAAACTATATCCAAAAATTATTGTTAAACTCAAAGTGGAAGTATGTTTTCTAAAATGGTCATCTAGACGTCGTTCTTTCGACTGAAATGACTACCTTTACAAAAATGACTTGTAACTTATTTTTCCGACTATAAACCTATACTTTTTCTATTTAGATTCATAAAATAGAGTTCAATATGAAACCATAGCAATTTGATTCTCTCAAAACGGATTTAAAATGAAGAAGTTATCGGTAAAACAAGATTGGATAAATTTTCTCATTTTAGCTACGTGAAAATTGGTAACAAATCTATTCCAACCATAACTTAATCAAGTTGTATTGTATATTATGTAATCTTGAGATACCATAGACACGCATACAATGTTTCGACCTATCATGTCGACACATCTATATATATTTCGGAACAACCATAGACACTCTATATGTGAATGTTGGAGTTAGCTATACAGGGTTGAGGTTGATTCCAAAATATATATAGTTTGAGTTGTGATTAATACTGAGATACGTATACACTGGGTCGTGGATTGATTCAAGATAATATTTATCGATTTATTTCTGTACATCTAACTGTGGACAACTAGTTGTAGGTTACTAACGAGGACAGCTGACTTAATAAACTTAAAACATCAAAATATATTAAAAGTGTTGTAAATATATTTTGAACATACTTTGAAATATATGTATATATTGTTATAGGTTCGTGAATCAACCAGTGGCCAAGTCTTACTTCCCGACGAAGTAAAAATCTGTGAAAGTGAGTTATAGTCTCACTTTTAAAATCTAATATTTTTGGGATGAGAATACATGCAGGTTTTATAAATGATTTACAAAATAGACACAAGTACGTGAAACTACATTCTATGGTTGAATTATCGAAATCGAATATGCCCCTTTTTATTAAGTCTGGTAATCTAAGAATTAGGGAACAGACACCCTAATTGACGCGAATCCTAAAGATAGATCTATTGGGCCTAACAAACCCCATCCAAAGTACCGGATGCTTTAGTACTTCGAAATTTATATCATATCCGAAGGGTGTCCCGGAATGATGGGGATATTCTTATATATGCATCTTGTTAATGTCGGTTACCAGGTGTTCACCATATGAATGATTTCTATCTCTATGTATGGGAAGTGTATTGAAATATGAAATCTTGTGGTCTATTATTATGATTTGATATATATAGGTTAAACCTATAACTCACCAACATTTTTTGTTGACGTTTTAAGCATGTTTATTCTCAGGTGATTATTAAGAGCTTCCGCTGTCGCATACTTAAATAAGGACGAGATTTGGAGTCCATGCTTGTATGATATTGTGTAAAAACTGCATTTAAGAAACTTATTTTGTTGTAACATATTTGTATTGTAAACCATTATGTAATGGTCATGTGTAAACAGGATATTTTAGATTATCATTATTTGATAATCTACGTAAAGCTTTTTAAACCTTTATTTATGAAATAAAGGTTATGGTCTGTTTTAAAAATGAATGCAGTCTTTGAAAAACGTCTCATATAGAGGTCAAAACCTCGCAACGAAATCAATTAATATGGAACGTTTTTAATCAATAAGAACGGGACATTTCACACGGGTGGTACACGGACGGGTATATCGGATTCTAGTGCGTTTAGGTGTTACAATTGTGGCTTGAGGGGTCACAAGTCTTGGGAATGTTCGGTGCCAAAGGGTGATGGCACGGTGTGCTTCAATTGCCAAGAAGAAGGACATCGTAAGTCGAAGTGTCCCGAGTTAGTGGGGAGGGGTGCGGCAAGGAGACGTTAAGGTACCTTTCATTTTAATAAATATGTCATTTGATTATTTATTATGGGCCATTGAGTTTGGATTTGTTAAAAGCCTTGTGTTGTGCATGTTATTGTTATGGGTGACGTTCCTAATGGAAGTACCCTATGGTGACGTTTTGATCGAGGGGCGAAGGGCGTAAGACTTGGTGCAACCAAGCATTCCTTAGTGTTGGGAAATATTTCTACCAAGCAATGGGTATAGGCTTGGGTGTTCAGTTCTGAAGCATGTAATTGCTTTCGTGTTGAGGTTGATGAACCATGAGATTCGACGGGTGGTTTAAAACTCTAAAGGTTAAGTGTTTGATCTCGATGTATGTTGGTAATGGAGTCTACGTGACGCGATGTTAGGTACCTCTTTCATACCTACTAGCGTGGTATTCGACTCCGATGGTGTTGTGGTTACATTGTCCTTAGGGTACCGGAGAGAAACCCTTAGGTACATGAGTGACTAGGTGGAGATTGGCAAACTATAGCAATTGGAAGGTTGCAAGAATGAAGTTTGTGTGAGTTGTGGTAAACTCTTCGTTCGAAGTGTTTGAGGATTTGTTAAAATCTTTCGTATGCTCAAGGTTGGAGCAAGATGTGGTGATGGGTCGTGTGAACCCAATTGTTAGTAAAGTCTACCCTTGGTAGCATTGTACGGTTGTACAAGGTGTGGTTATGGAACGTAGTTCCAAGTGGGGGAGTTACACTCCCGCACGAGGAGGTTTTAGTGTGAGATTTCAGATGATACACTTAGTAGATCCGGAATTGGTGTCAGGAC
The DNA here is from genome assembly GCF_046630445.1 of Rutidosis leptorrhynchoides. Classification (NCBI taxonomy): domain Eukaryota; kingdom Viridiplantae; phylum Streptophyta; class Magnoliopsida; order Asterales; family Asteraceae; genus Rutidosis; species Rutidosis leptorrhynchoides. The sequence continues at coordinate 291,732,021 of NC_092343.1, read as the reverse complement.
CTAGATTTGGTCGATTTGTGGTAAGAGTACGATTTGGAATAAATTGTACTTATGGTTTTGAATTTAAATCATCCCCGAGGTGGTAATGTGGTAAATCTCGTTGAGAGATAATGGACGTGTTTGACGAGAAAGGTAAGATCCCTCGGTTAAGGATGTGCGTGTCGGATTCTCTTTTAGAGAATTATTGTTTTGTGCATATGTGCTATATAGGTGGTTTTTGCTCGATTATGTTGGCGTTGTGTAAGCGTACGTATGTATTTATGTGCTATGGAATGAACCACGGTGCCGGTAGTGCCATAGTATGTGCGGGTGAATTATGATGTGAACCATGGAGCCGGTAGCATCATGGCGATGCGTATGGTGTGAACCACGGATCCGGTATCACCATGACGCGGGTATGGTTAGTGGTATCTGTTAGGATTCACTATGGTGTAGCAGTGCGTGATGTTACACTACTCATTGATCCAGGCCAAAAGAGCGTGTGTGATAGGAGTAGTGTTATATCGGCATGGTATAACATTATCGGGAAATGCAAGTACCGGTGGAAAATGCGAGTACCATTCCTGTGTTGAGAATTGGGAGTGGATCACGTGTGGATGCGGATTCACGGTGACAAGTGTAGTTCGGTCATCTTATTGTGGAAGTGAGTCTCGTGTAGTTCGGATTCACAATGACTCGTGTGGATGCGGTCATTATATTGAGGAAGTGAGTCTCGTGTAGTTCGGATTCACAATGACACGTGTGGATGTGGTCATTCTTTTGGGATAGTGATTCTCGTGTAGTTCGGATTCACTAGGGCGCGTGTAGTTCGGCCAATCCCGATTGTTGTGCGGTGGAGGCAGTGGGTCGCGTGTGGTTGCGGATTCACTAAGGCGCGTGTAGTTTTCTGCCAGCCTTCATGTTGTGTGATCTATTGGTTGTTTCATACGCCAATGGTGGGGTCGTAGGGACCATGTTGTGTGATCTATTGGCTGTTTTATACGCCAATGGTGGGGTGGTATGGACCATGTTGTGTGATCTGTTGGTTATTTTAAATGGTGGGGTCGTAAGGAACATCTTGGTGTGAATAGTGATGCAATAGTCGTATTTTGCTCATGTGTTTGCGGTAGTTGCGTGTTAGATGTGTTTGCGCACTACAAGGGATGTTAAGTGGTAAGTGTTATCCGTTAGATTTCACTTTCATTTCGTCCTCATCGGTTAGATGGTTGACTTTACTTTGGGACGTGTTTACTTTTAGCATTGTACTTGGTATGGTACACTAAAGGGTCGATATCTCGGTACGAGATTGGTGGAGTTTTCCCGATATGAGGGATTGAGCAAGTTTTAGTGCTCGGATTTGTAGACTTGATAAATCGCGAATGACGATTTAGTTGTTAAGGGTAACTCTATGAGAAGAATTGCCTAGAGGAGTTGGAAGGATACGTGGCGATTTTGCGTATTTTAGGTGATTGTTATAGACTTCGGATGGTTTGTGCATTGCAAATCTCGAAATGCGTGCACCGGTGTATTTTGGTAAATGGGTTAATCTTCGGATTAATGAGAAATGTGTTGGAAGTCGGATTTGAACGATTGTTTGAGAACCATAGCGTGTAGGTTCGGATTGGTTAAGTGACTAGGATCACGAGGACGTGATCAAATCTAAGTGGGGGAGAGTTGTAACACCCCGTTTTCCCCGTATATGATTTATAGGTGCATCGGGTATGTACGATAGGTGTATGAAGGGTTCGAGGCGCATTCGTGTGTTAAAGTTTTGTAGGCGAGAAGTGATTAGACCACGCTTTGGGTTGCGGCGCGATAGAAGGATCCGCGGCGCGGCAATGAACAGATTTCAGGATCAGGAGGCATGGTAAGACAGGCACCAGACTACGTCTAATGTCGCGGCGCGACGATGAGGGCCGCGGCGCGGCGTACTAGGCGGACTGGTACCAGGTTTTTGTAATTTTAAATGAGATTCAAGGGCATTTTGGTCTTTTCGCGTGTGAGCCAGATTTGAGGTCTTAATCTCATCCATTCATTTCATTTCTTCATTTCTTTTTCCTTTTCTTCCCTATTTTCTCTCAAAACTTCAAAACCCCATTTGATTCAAAGTGAGATTTGGGAAGGAGGATTCGTGATTCAATCTTTGTCATAAGAGGCAACTTTGTTCTCCTCGTTCTTAGCTTCAAGGTGATACTAGCGGTAAGCTCTAACTCTGAATTTCGTTTTTTTGTTCATCTTACAAATTTGGGGCTTTTGATTGTATGATTCATTGATGGAACCCATTTAGTTGTTAATTGAAGATTAACACCAAGATTCGAGTTTATAAGTGATGAAGGCGGGTTTTGGGTTGGTTAATGATTTAACCATGTTTAAGGCTAGTAAATAGTGTATAATCACTAGTGTTAGTGATTATGGAAGTATTGGAAATCATTTGAGGTGTTTTGGTTGACTAATTTTGAAATGGGTCAAAATTAGGGTTTTGGTGTCAAATTGGGCAAGAAAGTGTTTAACACTTGTGTTCGGGTTTAATTGGCTTATTAGAACCATTGTCACTAGTGTTAGTGATTATTGGTTAGTTTGGGCGCGGTTCGTGCTTGGAGGTGCATTTGGGTCGAGATTGCACTAGTTGTCAATTTGGGTTGATTTGTAAATCCACCCTAATTGTGTTGTTTGTATTTTGTTAATGGAATAGGTACATTCCATCAGTGAGTTGCGGATTATTTTGGTAGCATTCATCAAGACGACAAGGTGAGTGTTAATATCCTATGTGCATATGTATGTGTAGGATGGGTGCGGGTCAGGTGAAGTGGTTCTCAGTTATAGAGCTCACTTCACATATAGGTGGATTTTGATGGACTTGCGTATAGGTCCAATTGGCACGGTTGTGCGTTTTGGTTGACCACCTTTGGCGAGGTGCACACTTTGTGTGTACGATATCACATATGCTTGTGATGTGGATTATACAACCCCAATGGCGAAGGGTTGGTATTGAGTTGTGATTGGAGAAGTGGATCACGTGTGGATGCGGATTCACGATGACACGTGTAGTTTCGGTCATCTTATTGAGAAAGTGAGTCTCGTGTAGTTCGGATTCACGATGACTTGTGTAGTTCGGTCATCTTATTGAGGTAGTGATCTCGTGTGGTTGCGGATTACTAAGGCTCGTGTAGTTCGGTCAACCTCGATGTTGTTGTGTTATTGAAGATAGTAGTCTCGTGTGGACGCGGATTTACTAAGGCTCGTGTAGTTCGGCCAATCTTCATTTTGGTAATTGGTAGTCGGTTTTGGTATTGGGTTAAGGGGTTAACCTTAGACGTTTATATATTGTTTTATATATTGTCATATTGTTGTGATGTAGCTAACCCTCCGGGTATAGCTTATTGGTGTTGTTCACATCGTCGTTGGTGAACTTATATTTGTTGTTATTTTAGCTTGTTGCTTAGTGATCGTACGGTATACTTAGCTTAGCTTGCCTTTATGCTTGGATGCTCCGGTATGCGTTATTTGATTACTTGTGTGGCGTGTCCATTTTATGCATATATATGTATGTAGTATATTCTCACTCACCAAGCGTTAGCTTACCCTCTCGTTATTTACATTTTATAGATTTGCATGGAGGCGGTGGCTCGGGTAAGCATGGGGACTAGTGGACTTGCGTAGTTTGCTTTAGAAGATGTGCTTTTGGATCGATTAGGATTGGGTAGCGTATCCCCAATCACCATGCTCGATTTTGTTGGACATTAAAATAGTCGGGTCGTGTTTGCCCGTTCGAATATTTAAACTATGTATTAAATGTGTTAAAAGTCTATTGAACTTATCATTGTGTTAAAGATGTTTTTGGAACATAATTGGGACCTAACTATTGGTGTATTAAAGAAAATTTTTTACGGGCCGGTTTAATTGTTATTATGATTATTATGCTAATGATGTTGCTAGTTGTACGATTTTGACGATGCTAGCTTTTGTTACGATGATATGCGAAAGTATGCTAAGGTTTATGCTAGTTGTACGATTGATGTTACTAGCTTGTGCGAATTGATAAACGAGGTAATTATGGTGTGATTGATGTTACTAGCTTTTACTCGTTGATATATGATAATGCCAAAAACGAACATATATTTCATAGCATTATTCCTCAAGAAAGACAAGCTTTTAGTTACAATTGTTCTATTTACAAGTGATATTCGTTTAAATAATAAAAGGTGAAGACAAAAGACAGATTCGACGAATTGAAGACGCAAACGACCAAAAAGCTCAAAAGTACAAAAGACAATCAAAGAGGTTCCAATTATTGATAAGAAACGTCTCGAAATTACAAGAGTACAAGATTCAAAACGCAAAGTACAAAATATAAAATTGTACGCAAGGACGTTCGAAAATCCGGAACCGGGACCAGAGTCAACTCTCAACGCTCGACGCAACGGACTAAAAATTACAAGTCAAATATGCACATAAATATAATATAATATTTAAATAATTCTTATAATTATTTATATATTATAATAAATAATAAAAACCGTCGGCAAGAAAGACTCCAAACCAGAGTGAGCTGTAATTGCAAACTCCGCGACTCGCGGAGTTTGAAGGCCAAAAAGGCTGCGAGTCGCGGAGCCCCAAGTTTCAAAAATCCCTATAAAAGAAACCGAATTCTGATCGCAAAAACCATCTTTTTCTTTTCCTCATTCATACGTAAAATATATATATAATTTATATTTTAATTTTAATTTTAATCCTAATAATAAGGGTATGTTAGCGAATGTTGTAAGGGTGTAAGTCGAAATTCTGTCCGTGTAACGCTACGCTATTTTTAATCATTGTAAGTTATGTTCAACCTTTTTATATTAATGTCTCGTAGCTAAGTTATTATTATGCTTATTTAAAACGAAGTAATCATGATGTTGGGCTAATTACTAAAATTGGGTAATTGGGCTTTGTACCATAATTGGGGTTTGGACAAAAGAACGACACTTGTGGAAATTTGACTATGAGCTATTAATGGGCTTTATATTTGTTTAACTAAATGATAGTTTGTTAATGTTAATATAAAGATTTACAATTGGGCGTCCCTATAAATTACCATATACACTCAATCGGACACGATGGGCGGGGTATTTATATGTACGAATAATCGTTCATTTAACCGGACACGGGAATGGATTAATAGCCACTAGAATAATTAAAACAGGGGTGAAATTATGTACAAAGGACACTTGGTATAATTGATAACAAAATATTAAAACCTTGGTTTACACTCAGTCGACAACCTGGTGTAATTATTAAACAAAGTATTAAAATCTTGTTACAGTTTAAATCCCCAATTAGTTGGAATATTTAACTTCGGGTATAAGAATAATTTGACGAGGACACTCGCACTTTATATTTATGACTGATGGACTGTTATGGACAAAAACAAGACGGACATATTAAATAATCCAGGACAAAGGACAATTAACCCATGGGCATAAAACTAAAATCAACACGTCAAACATCATGATTACGGAAGTTTAAATAAGCATAATTCTTTTATTTCATATTTAATTTCCTTTATTTTATATTTAATTGCACTTCTAATTATCGCACTTTTATTTATTGTTATTTAATTGCACTTTTAATTATCGTCCTTTTTAATTATCGCAAGTTTATTTTATCGCACTTTTATTATTCGCAATTTCATTATCGTTATTTACTTTACGCTTAAAATTAAGTCTTGTATTTATTTATTATTTTACATTTGGTTTTAACTGCGACTAAAGTTTTAAAATCGACAAACCGGTCATTAAACGGTAAAAACCCCCATTTATAATAATAATATTACTTATATATATGTTTGTATTTTTATAAAAGTAAACTAATATAGCGTTGAGCTTTGTTTAAAAAAGATTCCCTGTGGAACGAACCGGACTTACTAAAAACTACACTACTGTAAGATTAGGTACACTGCCTATAAGTGTTGTAGCAAGGTTTAAGTATATCCATTCTATAAATAAATAAATATCTTGTGTAAAATTGTATCGTATTTAATAGTATTTCCTGCAAAAATTTAATAGTATTTTATACCCCTTAGCTTTGACATCGAGCAATTTTGGCGCCGCTGCCGGGGAACTTCTTAAACGCCGGAAGCGTAACGCTAATATATAAAAAAAATTAAAAAATTTTAGTTTACTTTTATTAAAATTCGTTTTTGTAAAAAAACGTTTTAAATATTCGAAAATATAAAAAGAAAAACAAAAATATAAATATTTTTAGGAGTTTGATAAATATTTAACTTTTATAAAGTTTCTTTGTTTTTATTTTATAAAAACATAAGTTTTATTTAAGTATTTTGTTTTTATTTAAAAACATAAAAAAAAATATATATATATATATATATATATATATATAATTCTAGTTTTAAGATTTTTATTTATAAAATTATAAAATATTTCTATTTAGATATAAGTTTTTATTATATAAATACTTTTATTAAAACAGAAAATTAAAAACAGAAATAAAAAAAAATATAAATAAAGAAAAACGCGTCGAATTTAAAGTAAGCTGTCATCTGAATTTCTGAACCCCGCGACTCGCGGGGTTTGATGCTTTAAATACCGCGACTCGCGTAGGGGACCTGACACACGACAGAAGCCCTAATCCTGCATTTATTACGGAGTATTATTAATTATTATTAATTAAATTGTATTAGGGTTAAATAATTAATTAATTTAGTAGTTAATTTAAGTTTTAATTAATTTGTATTATTTAGTTTAATTAGTTTAATTAAATTATAAAATTAGTAGTTTTAATAAATAAATAATATAAAAATAATATTTTTATAAAAATTGTACTTTTTACAACTTTTTGTATATTTTTATATTTTGTCCTTTTTAATTGTTTTAGCGTAATATTTGTATTTTTAGCTCATATTTAGTTTTAAACTTAGATTTTGCCATAGTTATTTTTACTTCTAGATTTTTAGGCTTTGCCGTAGAATTCCTTAAGTGCTTTTTCTTTAGACTAAGATTTAGGTACTTTAGAATTTTGCGACGTCTTTTTAAGTTTTAGTTTCTTTTTAAGTTATTTCCATTTGGGATATAGTTTTTCCTATAAGCTTTAATATTTTTAGACACCTTTTTACTATGTACCAATTATCATTCCAATTAGTAATTTCAATTTGCGATTATAATTTTAAGTTAGTTGTAGTAATAAGGTTAGGTTAGTCAAGTATTTTTAAGTTTTATAAGTTTCTTTTATTTTTCCGTCACCTTTTATTTTTCAACCATTTTTCTTTTTCAATCTTTTTCCGACGAACTCTTTTTCTTTCTTATTTCTCGCTATTCTAGTTTTAGGACATAGATTTTTATTCTACTTCTTATCTAAATTTTCTTAAAATTACGAAAATTTATTTTAAGTGGTTAAATTGATAGACATCAAAATTTTCTGGTTCGTAGTAATAGTTGGATTTGTACGTGGACCGGGTTATTGGAGCCAAACAGTCCTCAATTATATTGAGACCAAACGAATCCTGCCCCTCTGCTGCATCTTTTGGCTATTCGAAACGTGGGCAAAATCAGAAAAGTCTATTAATTGGATAACTTATTAAAATTTTTCTTTCCTTTTAAAAACTAATAGGATATTCAGTGAATGCACCGAGCAAGACGTTCACCACCTTTTGTACGTTTACCACCTGTAACTAGATCAAGACATTTAGCAAATATTACTGCCGTTGATTTTTCTTTAGAATCGTCATCCAGTCGACCAAGTACTTCAGTTCAAATTTCCGATAATCCATTTTTTGAATCCGACCTCACAATTGAGAATCCGGAGAATATTCAGGAACGGTTCGTAGATCCTGAACCACTAAACTTTCCTCCGGAGCCACCAATCATTCAAACAGAGATTGTTGAGGAACGAACCATTAAATCAGAATCATCTAGTGATACCGATTCAACAAATTCAATTATGGAGAATCTGGAACCTTTAAGTATGGAAGACCGAATGAGAGCTAAACGCACTGGCCAAGGTCACGCAATTACTCATCCAGACATTAATGCGCCAGATTATGAAATCAAAGGACAAATTCTACACATGGTGACTAATCAATGCCAATTTAGTGGTGCGCCGAAGGAAGATCCAAATGAACATCTACGTACCTTTAATAGGATCTGCACACTATTTAAAATCCGAGAAGTGGAGGATGAACAGATATATCTCATGTAATTTCCCTGGACTTTAAAGGGAGAAGCCAAAGATTGGTTGGAATCGTTACCTGAAGGGGCGATTGATACATGGGATGTTTTAGTTGACAAATTTCTTAAACAATTCTTTCCTGCATCTAAAGCCGTAAGACTTCAAGAAGAAATTGTTACGTTTACACAGAAACCAAATAAAACTCTATATGAGGCATGGACAAGATATGGAAAGTTGTTAAGAGGATGTCCACAACATGGTTTAGACACCTTTTAAATAGTACAAATATTCTACCAAGGATGCGACATCACTACAAGAAAAGACATAGATATAGCAGCTGGTGGTTCTATTATGAAGAAAACCGAAACTGATGCTTACAAAATTATTGATAATACTGCTTCCCACTCACATGAGTGGCACCAAGAAAAAGACATCGTTAGATCATCTAAAGCAGCTAGAGCCGATTCTAGCCATGACTTAGATTCCATTTCCGCAAAGATAGATGCTGTGGAGAGACGAATGGAAAAGATGACTAAAGATATTCACTCAATACGAATTAGTTGTGAGCAGTGTGGAGGACCACATTTGACAAAAGATTGTCTCAGTATTGAATTAACAATGGAACAAAGAGAGAATATTTCATACATAAACCAAAGGCCTGGAAATAATTATCATAATAATTATCAACCGCCAAGACCGATTTACAATCAAAATCAAAATTATAACCGAAATATTTCATACAACAACCAACAAGAACCTAGCAATCAACAAGTATCCAATAATACTTACAATCAGCAACGGCCTAATTTTCAAAACAAACCACCACAACAAACCGATGATAAAAAGCCGAATTTAGAAGATATGATGACAAAGCTAGTTGAAACTCAAATGCAGTTTTTCACATCTCAGAAACAAACTAATGAACAAAATGCTCAAGCATTTAGAAATCAACAAGCTTCTATTCAAAATCTAGAACAAGAAGTGAGTAACCTAGCAAGGTTAATTGGTGAAAGAAAACCGGGAAGTCTACCTAGTGATACAAATGCTAACCCCCGGAATGAAACAGCTAAAGCCATTACCACAAGAAGTGGTACAACACTTAAACCACCGGAAATACCTGTAACTTCTGATGAAACTATTCCTACTCCACAAGAACCACAACCTGATCAAGATAAGGAAAAAGAACCGGTAGTTGAAAAGGTTAATGAAGATAACACAGTTAAGGATAAACCTTATGTTAAACCATATCAACCACCACTTCCTTATCCGAGTAAAATGAAGAAAGAGAAACTTGAAGCCGAGCAATCCAAATTCTTGGATATGTTTAAACAGATAAATGTAAATCTTCCTTTCATTGATGTGATTTCAGGAATGCCTAGATATGCTAAATTCTTGAAAGATCTAATCTCAAATAGAAAGAAAATGGAAGAACTCTCGGCTGTTACTATGAATGCTAATTGTTCAGCAGTGCTGTTGAATAAGATACCAAAAAAACTATCTGATCCAGGAAGTTTCACAATTCCATGTTTTCTGGGTAGTCTTAGTTCAATAGAAGCATTGGCAGACTTAGGTGCTAGTATAAATCTAATGCCATATTCACTATACGCTAAACTAGACCTTGGAGAATTGAAACCAACCAGAATAAGCATACAACTAGCCGATAGATCAATAAAATATCCTAGAGGGATAATGGAGAACATGCTAGTTAAAGTTGGTACTTTAGTATTTCCAGTAGATTTTGTTGTTCTGGACATGGAAGAAGATTCTCAAGTTCCTCTCATATTAGGAAGACCATTCTTAAACACGGCTAAAGCAATGATAGACGTGTTCGGTAAGAAATTGACCCTAAGTATAGAAGATGAGAGTGTTACCTTTTCAGTTGATAGAGCAATGCAACAACCACAATCTGCAGATGATACATGTTATTATATTCAAACTATAGATGCACATGCAGAATTATTAGAAGAATTTCCAGAATTACAAGGAACAGGAGAATGTTCTTTAGGAGAAGGTAATGAACCAATTGATGAAGCTGAAATGTTAGCTACACTAATAGCTAATGGATATGAACCAACAACAGAAGAAATTCAAATGCTAAAAGAAGAAGATAGATATCGATATAAATCATCGATAGAAGAACCTCCGAAATTAGAGTTAAAACCACTTCTAAACCATTTGGAATACGCTTATTTACATGGTGAATCTGAATTACCTGTAATAATATCGTCTTCTCTTACTGAAAATGAGAAATCACAACTCATTTCTATGTTGAAAGCTCATAAACCAGCCATTGCATGGAAGATTCATGATATTAAAGGAATAAGTCCTTCGTATTGCACACATAAAATCCTTATGAAAGAAGGTCATAAAACATATGTGCAACGCCAACGAAGACTAAATCCTAATATGCAAGATGTAGTTAAGAAAGAGATTATTAAACTGCTAGATGCAGGTTTGATATATCCAATTTCTGATAGTCCATGGGTAAGCCCAGTTCAATGCGTGCCTAAGAAGGGTGGCATGAATGTCATTACAAACGAAAAAAATGAGCTTATTCCTACTAGGACTGTAACAGGATGGCGTGTATGTATTGATTATAGAAAATTAAATGACGCCACCAGAAAAGATCACTTTCCCTTACCTTTCATAGATCAAATGTTGGAAAAATTAGCCGGAAATAGTTACTATTGTTTTCTAGATGGATTTTCCGGATATTTTCAAATTCCAATAGCACCCGAAGATCAAGAGAAAACCACATTCACGTGCCCTTATGGTACTTTTGCTTACAAACGCATGCCATTTGGACTTTGCAACGCCCCTGCAACCTTTCAAAGGTGTATGATGGCGATTTTTCACGACATGATAGAAGAATGCATGGAAGTATTCATGGATGACTTTTCAGTCTTCGGTGATACATTTAAATCATGTCTAGTTAATCTGGAACGAATGCTAATTAGATGCGAAAAATCAAATCTAGTATTAATTGGGAGAAATGCCATTTCATGGTTAAAGAAGGCATCATTCTTGGACATAAAATTTTAAAAGAAGGAATTGAAGTGGATAGAGCTAAAGTAGATGTAATTGCTAAACTTCCACATCCCACCAATGTTAGAGGAGTTAGGAGTTTTCTAGGGCATGCCGGTTTTTACCGATGTTTCATAAAAGATTTTTCTAAAATTGCCACTCCTATGAATAAACTCCTAGAAAAGGATGCTCCATTCATCTTTTCAGATGAGTGTATCAAATCTTTTAATATTCTTAAAGAAAAACTCACTAATGCGCCGATCATGATAACACCAAATTGGAATCTACCATTTGAACTAATGTGCGATGCAAGTGATTTTGCAATGGGAGCCGTTTTAGGACAAAGGATTGAAAAACGATTTCAACCTATATATTATGCTAGTAAGACGTTACAAGGAGCACAAATGAACTATACAACTACTGAAAAAGAACTCCTTGCTATTGTCTTTGCTTTTGACAAATTTCGATCATATCTCGTTCTAGCAAAAACGGTGGTCTATACCGACCATTCTGCTCTTAGATACCTATTTTCAAAACAAGATGCTAAACCAAGATTAATCCGTTGGATCTTACTCTTACAAGAGTTTGATATTGAAATCCGAGATAAAAGAGGAGCAGAAAATCTCGCCGCTGATCATCTTTCTCGTCTTGAAAATCCTGAGTTAGAAGTTCTAAATGAATCGGCCATACAAGACAACTTTCCTGATGAATATCTATTGAAGATAGATTATAATGAAATCCCATGGTTTGCAGACTATGCAAACTACTTAGTTTGTGGATTCCTTGAAAAAGGATTATCGTACCAAAGACGAAAGAAATTCTTCAGTGATATAAAACACTATTTCTGGGAAGATCCACATCTGTTTAAAAGTTGTCATGGAATAATACGTCGATGTGAATTTGGAGATGAAGCTAGTAAAATTTTAAACCATTGTCACACAGGACCAACAGGAGGGCATTATGGGCCTCAACTAACAGCAAGAAAAGTTTATGAAGCTGGATTCTATTGGCCTACAATTTACAAAGACGCACACCTTCTTTACAAATCCTGTGATGCATGTCAAAGGGCCGGAAAAATAAATCAACGTGATGAAATACCACAAAATGTCATCCAAGTATGTGAAGTATTTGACATTTGGGGTATTGACTTTATGGGTCCATTTCCAAAATCTCATAATAATCTATATATACTCGTAGCCATTGATTATGTATCTAAATGGGCGGAAGCACAAGCTCTCCCAACTAACGATGCACGAGTTGTAGTCAACTTTTTAAAACGTCTTTTTGCAAGGTTTGGAACACCGAAAGCTTTAATAAGTGATCGGGGTACTCATTTCTGTAATAATCAACTTGAGAAAGTTCTTAAAAGATATGGAGTAACTCATAAAATCTCCACCGCATATCATCCACAAACAAATGGACAAGTTGAAAATACCAACCGAGCTTTAAAACGTATTCTAGAGAAAACCGTAGGATCAAATCCGAAGGAATGGTCCATTAAATTGGAGGATGCACTCTGGGCTTTTAGAACAGCCTACAAAACTCCAATTGGAACCACACCTTTTAGACTTGTTTATGGAAAAGCATGTCATCTTCCAGTAGAAATTGAACACAAAGCATTTTGGGCTTTGAAGACATGTAATCTTGATTTACATGAAGTCGGACGTCTACGATTAAGTCAACTAAACGAATTAGAAGAATTAAGACATGAAGCATACGATAATTCGTTAATCTATAAAGAAAGAACGAAGAAATGGCATGATAAAAGAATCAGAAGTTCAAAAGAATTTAAAGAAGGAGACAGAGTTCTTCTTTTCAATTCACGATTCAAGCTATTTCCTGGAAAATTGAAATCAAGATGGTCTGGACCATTCATAGTCAAAAGAGTTTTCCCATACGGAACGATAGAATTGATAAATTCAAATGGGATTGAATTTAAAGTTAATGGTCACAGAGTTAAACATTACATACATGGTCCGATGGAAGTCGACAACGAAGTTAATCACAATTTCGACACCACAGCTAACTAAGTGTGGGGAGAATCAAGTCTTTAAAGGATAATATGTATTTCTGTTAGAGTTAGATTGTCTGTTTTCAATTAGTTCTCGAAAATGGAACCCGAATGGTCTTTCCCTAGCAGACCCTAAAGAACTAGTCTTCTCCCCCCATTCTGAATTTTTATTTTTTTAGGTTTTTACAAAATGAAGACTGCCTGTGAACTAAACCATGGTCTAATGCTACACACTTTGATCACTAAAAGAAATAATGACATACTACCAAGTGAAATAGTATCAGTAATCAGAGAAAGAATGGACGGAGTTAGAAAAGAATCCAGATGCGAAGATAATAAGTTACAATTTGGTAAAGGAAAATCAAAATCCGCAGCGAAAAGAAGAGCACGACACCTAGAAAGATGTCACAAATGCGGAAAATGGTCACATGGAGGTAAATGTTCAAATAATCAAACCTATTCAAATACCGAATTTGTTACTTTATGCAGAGACGGACCGTTCATATGTTTAGAAGAAAAGACACTGAATGCTCGAGGTTACGCCTATGTAGCTATGGAAAACCAATTAAACCGACTATATTATGAATGGGATAGATCATATAACTAAGAAATCTATTTCACAGGTATGTTTGTACAGTTTTTATTTTTTTTTTTTTATTTTTAACCTTTTGATAATAAACGCTAATTTGTTCGCTAAAAAGTATTAAATTGGTATTGAATAAAATTAGGTTTGGCGACCGAAATTATTGATATCATTCATAAATTTATTACATCACTGCGAAATTTAACGTTTATTCTTAAGGTATAAATATCTTTAAACAATCAACCCAAAATATTTCAAAAATTCGTCATGAGTTAAATTAGGTCTTGGAACCGAAATTACTTTACCGAAAAGAGGGGCGCATATTTTTGATAATATTTGATTGACTAAAGTGGGATAAAAAGCCAAAAAGATTTTTAATTTTATTTTTACCATGTTTTTAAAATTAATATTTAAATCTTAAATTAATATTGTAAACTTTGTAAAAACAATATATTTAAAATTGTAAATATTTGAAAAATTAATATAAGTTTGGTATGAATTTATAAATTTTTAAATTAAGTTTGGTGTGAATTTTTAATTTTTAAAATATAAATTTTTAATTTTATGCATTTCAAATTTTAAGTTTGGTGTGAATTTTTAATATAAATTTTGAATTTTATATTTAAGTTGTGTGAATTTAAAAACAAAAATTTACTTTATCTCATTAAGTTAAAAATATGATTTTTAAAATTCGTCGTAAGTTGAAGACTAGGTCTTTGAACCGAAATTGCTTTACCCGAGAGAGGGACGAGAACTTTTATTATCATTATTTTTAATCTCATTGAATTAAAGTATGCCAAAAACATTAAAAAACCCCAAAAATCTTAGCTTTTAAAACAATCGCTACAAAAGACAAATTTTAAAATTTTGTCGAGGGACGGACTAGGACATCGATCCGAAACGACCTCGTTCTAAATAACAAGGGAAACAAAATTTTAAAATTAAGTACTTAATTGTTTTATAAGTTAATGATTATAAAAAAAAAAAGCAAACTCCATGAGTCGTGGAGTTAGAAGGCTTAAATGCCGCGACTCGCGGAGGGGTCGGATTACAGAAAAAAAATATAGCTGAAACAGATCAGTCCCAACCCACAAAACACACAAACACTGCGAAAACTGCTCGAAAATACCCGAAAAATACACCCCAAAATCACAATTTTTAACCGTTAATCACCAAATTTTTTACTAAAATCATGTTGAGAAGGATGCTATCTAGGAATTACTCAAGAAAAACGGTAAATTTCTACACCTAAACACCATTTAATCCGAAATTAGTGTTCTTGAGCCATTTTTTCCCCAATTTGATTTTGATGCTTTTTAGTGTAATTAGGCTTAAATTGTTTATGTATTATGCTTGTATAACCTAGATTGATGCTATTTAACATGATTAGAAGCCTTAAACTTCAAATTTTGAATAATCAAGGGTTTGTGTTCTTGAGCAAATTTGGGGCTTTTTGATATAAACAGGTTATGGCCGATTTTTGTCATGAATTGTTGCTAAATTAAGTAGTGTAACATGTTTAGGTAGTTAAATGATCCAAACTTTGAGCCTAAACATGATTTTGAGAATTAAATTGGACTTTTTCAAGTCTAAAATTCATGAACTTGATTTTTGAAAGATAATGCCATTTGAAACTTGTTTAATTGCTAGTAATGATTATTTTGACATGTTATTTGAGTTGAATGCTTATGAACTTGGCGAACATTTTCGTGTATGCTTATTTGAAAAAGTGTAGATTTGATAAAAATGTGAAAATAAGCTTAAGTTTAATATAAATTGATAATGTCATTGTAATTATTTTGATTGATGATTTTGCTGACACTAATGCATATTTGGATGCACAAAAATTGTGTTTGATGTGTTTTGCAGACTGAAAGGGGTGAATCTTCATCCCAAGCCTGTAATGCTCCTGCTGAGAATGCGGAAAAACAGGAGGTGGATAACTACTACAAGCAGGATATACCTCATCCAGTCATGACCTTTTCCGATATGCACTTGGAAGAGTTGCACCCGAACCTGAGATTTGACAGACTTTGGATAGATTATCCAAAATATCAAAGGGGTTTGCATACTCTTCATTCTAAGGTTGTTGAGGTACCGAGGGTCATAGAATGGGGACCCTTAGAAGTTGTAGAATTGGCCGGGCCAATTAGGGAATTACTTGTACAGAGGTATGGTAATTCTACTTTTAATGACTGGATACGTTTATTCACCATGCGTAGACCTGTATATAAAGTATGGTGTAAAGAATTGTTGTGTAGTATAGAGTTGAATGATCGGGTAGCTAGTTTAACCGATCGTTCTTTTATTAGATTTTTGTTAGGCGGTTCGATGCGCCACATGTCTTTACTAGACATGGCTCAGGCTTTACGTATATATACGCCTGAGGAGTTAGCATCTGCCGATTGTAGAGGGTTGATACTAAACGGTAGAAAGATAGATGAAAATTTTGATACACACGGTGTGTGGAGTCAAATGACAAGCCATCACCGTTTCAAAGGGGGAAATTACTCTTATTTGGATATAGATAGAGCCGAATTAAGAGTGATTCATAGGTTTTTAGCTAATTCGATTACACAAAGGGGTAAGAACAAGGAAAAAGTAAATGAACAGGATTTGTTTTACCATATGTGTATTCGAGACCCACAAAGCGCTGTAAGTATACCATATTGTGTGGGTTATTATTTATCAGCTATGGTTCGGGGGATGCGACTGCATAGCATAATAGGAGGTGGTATTTTTATTACTTTGATTGGTGAATATCTCGGTGTGAATATAAGTCGGGGGGGATTATTAGTAGAAGAACCGGAACCCCGCGATACTATAGGTTTAAATGTATACCATTGTGCGAAAGTTTTGAAGAGGCGAAATAACGCCGCAGTACCATACCATGGTAGACATCCACAGGTTGAGAGAAACCAACAGCAAGGTAATGTAGGAGGGGGGAATGCGATGCAAGAAATGCAAAGGTTTATAGCTTCTCAGGAATACGAAAATGCTAGACAGAGAGCATTTGAAGATTGGCAAGTTCATCAGAACCAAATCATAGCTCATTGCCAACATATAGGTAGAAACTATATTCCTACACCGAAACCCATCTTCCCTCCCTGGTCTATAGAGATGCAGCCACCATATCCTACGTATAACCCTGCCGAAGCATTCTATAGCATCTATGGTTATGCCTGGAACCCCTATTGGTACCAGTATCATCCCTAGTATACTTATTTTTTTTTTTGTAATTTGTAATTATTGATACGTTTAATACTTTTGTTAATATTGTAATCATTTTTATAATTATCTAACTTTTATTCTTAGATTTTAATAATTTTTGAATGTGGGGTAATATACCAAACTTCAAAAATATGTATATATGTTTGCAGTTTATCTTATGTACACAACAGGGTAAAACAACGCATTTTCAAAGACTGGCATTAAGTTCAGCAAAAAGCAACTAATTTTGACGACAAGATGCAAAATATATGTGAAATAACAACAAGACGGAATGAACAAATGATGTACACCATTTATCATTCAGCAAACAAACGCCAATATATTTGGAAACTTTGGTAAAAATTTAATCATTTTCACACTAATCACCCTCAATAATTTAAATTATTACTGATTTCTTGCAAATGAGGGCATTGCAAGATCTTAAGTGTGGGAAGGGGTTAAATTCTTTCGGATTTTAAAATTTTTATCTTAAACACTTGGTTACCATTAAAAATACTAGTAAAGCAGTAGTTGTATTAGAATCTAGTGCTCTCTGATAAAAAAAGAACAGCCCTAGTCTTATATACTAACTACCCAATTCTAGTAAAATTTTTCCAAATTTTCAATTAAATGAACTCAAAATCATATTTATACATATTTATGAACAATAAAACTAGGTTTTAACACTGAAATTATTGTTACCTCGGAAAGGACATAAATTGAGAAACAAACTAAAATGTTAAAATTCATTTAAAATGGAATAGAGGACGATAAAAAGGAAAATAAAAGTCAAGTGTGGGAAAATTTACCAAGTTATCTTAAACATATGTCACATATATCTGTAACAAATAACTGAAAATACTTTTGCTTTGGACTAAACTAAACTGTTTTACCCGATGAAAGAAAAGAAAAGATGGATCTACACGATGAATCAATTCCATCATTAAAAGGAAGTAAAGTCTTCCGAAAAAGACACGCGCTTCTTGATTTAGGTCATGAAGTTGTCGTCCAGACCAGCTGTAGGTTGACGAAAAATCTAGAAAAGTCATCACTAAAATCAGCAGGAAATCCACGGACCTCAGCATTAAACAGGGTCGCCAAGTGGTCAGATTTATCCTAACCATGAGAAGGATTTATCTTGTACAATGGGGGGCACCATGCAAATTAGCTGGATAAGACTAATGAATCAGATCCCCAGAAAGGATAATCTCCTTAAAAATTAAAAATCAGCTTTTAAGACTGATATCACTCAATCCTTGAGATTGACCTTAAAGATTGAGAATTACAAACTCATGGAATTCAATGATATCTAAACTCGAGCTTGAACGAGAAAATATTTTGATCAAAATTACAAACCGATTTGTTTTCTGAAAACCCTATTTTCAATGCGTTCATTACCATTGAACGTAAAATCCTAGGAATTCACCTGGAATTCATTAGGTCACCTGAACCAAATCGGGTGTCAACCGTAAGAACGGTGGTTGCATAGTGATCAAAGACAGGACCTTGTGCCATACCGAAAAATCATAAGGGTGAGCTTTACTATTGCTCCTACCAAGGATAGTAATTGAGTCCGACATGTTATAGACCATAATTAAAAGCATGTCAGGGGACATTGCCTTAACAGTTGTTTGTTCAAACGCTTTCCTTTACAATCGGACGGTAGTTTACCGAAAGGTAAGATACGGGACAAGTAAACTGGACGTGTTGCTTTCCAAATACAAGGTTAGCAAGTGGGTGACACAAAACCGCAAGTTTTGAGCTAAAATTTTCAAATCTGAAACCCACCAAACCCACAAAAATATTTTGCAAACACCGGTAAAGGGTTATTCCGGAAAACTTATCTAGGGTAAAAACTAGATTTAATTTTCAAAAGATCAAATGTTTTCATAAAGATCCAATTTCCTTAATGGATCTAAATTTTTATAGTCATGTGGAACTGTAAGCCATATCGTTACTACCATTGTTTATACCGCCGAATAGAAATCACTGATGTACAAAGTGTGAAGAATAAAGAAGTGATTCTTGTATTTCAAGACGATATTGCTTGAGGACAAGCAACGCTCAAGTGTGGGAATATTTGATAATGCTAAAAACGAACATATATTTCATAGCATTATTCCTCAAGAAAGACAAGCTTTTAGTTGCAATTGTTCTATTTACAAGTGATATTCGTTTAAATAATAAAAGGTGAAGACAAAAGACAGATTCGACGAATTGAAGACGCAAACGACCAAAAAGCTCAAAAGTACAAAAGACAATCAAAGAGGTTCCAATTATTGATAAGAAACGTCTCGAAATTACAAGAGTACAAGATTCAAAACGCAAAGTACAAAATATAAAATTGTACGCAAGGACGTTCGAAAATCCGGAACCGGGACCAGAGTCAACTCTCAACGCTTGACGCAACGGACTAAAAATTACAAGTCAACTATGCACATAAATATAATATAATATTTAAATAATTCTTATAATTATTTATATATTATAATAAATAATAAAAACCGTCGGCAAGAAAGACTCCAAACCAGAGTGAGCTGTAATTGCAAACTCCGCGACTCGCGGAGTTTGAAGGCCAAAAAGGCCGCGAGTCGCGGAGCCTCAAGTTTCAAAAATCCCTATAAAAGCAACCGAATTCTGATCGCAAAAACCATCTTTTTCTTTTCCTCATTCATACGTAAAATATATATATAATTTATATTTTAATTTTAATTTTAATCCTAATAATAAGGGTATGTTAGCGAATGTTGTAAGGGTGTAAGTCGAAATTATGTCCGTGTAACGCTACGCTATTTTTAATCATTGTAAGTTATGTTCAACCTTTTTATATTAATGTCTCATAGCTAAGTTATTATTATGCTTATTTAAAACGAAGTAATCATGATGTTGGGCTAATTACTAAAATTGGGTAATTGGGCTTTGTACCATAATTGAGGTTTGGACAAAAGAACGACACTTGTGGAAATTAGACTATGAGCTTTTAATGGGCTTTATATTTGTTTAACTAAATGATAGTTTGTTAATGTTAATATAAAGATTTACAATTGGGCGTCCCTATAAATTACCATATACACTCAATCGGACACGATGGGCGGGGTACTTATATGTACGAATAATCGTTCATTTAACCGGACACGGGAATGGATTAATAGCCACTAGAATAATTAAAACAGGGGTGAAATTATGTACAAAGGACACTTGGTATAATTGATAACAAAATATTAAAACCTTGGGTTACACTCAGTCGACAACCTGGTGTAATTATTAAACAAAGTATTAAAATCTTGTTACAGTTTAAATCCCTAATTAGTTGGAATATTTAACTTCGGGTATAAGAATAATTTGACGAGGACACTCGCACTTTATATTTATGACTGATGGACTGTTATGGACAAAAACCAGACGGACATATTAAATAATCCAGGACAAAGGACAATTAACCCATGGGCATAAAACTAAAATCAACACGTCAAACATCATGATTACGGAAGTTTAAATAAGCATAATTCTTTTATTTCATATTTAATTTCCTTTATTTTATATTTAATTGCACTTCTATTATCGCACTTTTATTTATTGTTATTTAATTGCACTTTTAATTATCGTCCTTTTTAATTATCGCAAGTTTATTTTATCGCACTTTTATTATTCGCAATTTCATTATCGTTATTTACTTTACACTTAAAATTAAGTCTTGTATTTATTTATTATTTTACATTTGGTTTTAACTGCGACTAAAGTTTTAAAATTGACAAACCGGTCATTAAACGGTAAAAACCCCCCTTTATAATAATAATATTACTTATATATATGTTTGTATTTTTATAAAAGTAAACTAATATAGCGTTGAGCTTTGTTTAAAAAAGATTCCTTGTGGAACGAACCGGACTTACTAAAAACTACACTACTGTACGATTAGGTACACTGCCTATAAGTGTTGTAGCAAGGTTTAAGTATATCCATTCTATAAATAAATAAATATCTTGTGTAAAATTGTATCGTATTTAATAGTATTTCCTGCAAAAATTTAATAGTATTTTATACCCCTTAGCTTTGACATCAATATACGAGATTATTGTGGTAAGATTGACGATGCTAGTTACTTATACATTGACATGTGGGTTTATCTCGTGGTTTGGGTAAATGAGTGCAAGTAGGTAAATTATATATGTATGTGTGTAACTATTGCACTCACTAAGCATTAGCTTATTCTCTCGTTGTTTACATTTTTATAGATTCGCACGGAGGCGGTGGCTCGGGTAAGCGTGGGAACTAGTGGACTTACGTAGTTGCTTAGAAGACGTGCTTTTGGATTTGATTAGGATTGGGTAGCGTATCTCCAATCACCATGCTCGAACTTTATTCTTGTGTTAAAACTCACGTGGTCGAAAACTTGTATTTTGTACGAAAGTCGTAAAACGGCCGATGTGGGCCCGATGTCGTAAAACTCGTTTTATTATTGGATCGTGTTTGTAACGACCCGACTTTTTCGACTTGCTTTTATGCTTTGTATTTTAGCAAAACTGCATTTTTGTGCGTACTGTGTTACTTTATACTCTGGAAACTTGATATACGTGGTTTACTTCCATTTATATGTTAAAACGTGCCTTAGAGTATGTAGGGTACTTAACTTGTTCAACGGAAACCTTTATAACCGTTAGCGTTACTTGACATTTCGATTAAACCGCGAACTGCGCGCACGTTTGACTTTTGTCGTAATCGGAATATTATGACTGCGAAATATTAATTATTATTTTATAATAATAATTACCTGAGTTTTTGGATGCTTAATTTTAACTAATTACTTACTAGATCACAATAGTTAGTCTTGTTGGACTTTCTACCTTATTGGACCTTAGCCCACCCTACACTAGCTAGTGGCCCAATTAATTAGCCCAAGTATTATTACTAGTGACCCATAATAAATAAAATAAATTAATTAATGAGTCATACTAGCATTTGGATAAGGATTATCCATATTGTTACATGGGATTCTAGCATAAGTACATGCTTTAGACAACCACTAATCAAAAAGCAAAATGGTGTCTCCTCCCCTCCCCCTCAAAACCTACGGCCACTAGGGCCTCCACCTCATCAATCCTTGTCAAAACTTTGCTTATAAATACTAGCCATTTACCTCTCATTCAACACTTGCTCTCATTTGGTTTTCACACACATTTGCTCTCTTCTTTCCTTCCTTTCTAGTATTACTTGTAAGTTTCTTTCTCTTCTTCTTTTCCTTCTAATTTCGTGTATCATCATCATCCTTTCATGGAGATCAAGTTCTTTTAACTTTGATCTTGATTATATCTTGTTGATTCAAGCATGAATCCTCAAGAACATTGAAGATTCAAGCTTTCTAGCTTTAAATCTTCACCAACTTTGTAGATCTACTTCTTTTAAGCTTTAATCTTGTTATTTTATGATAAAGATTCAAACTTTTGTTTGTTATCTTCAAATATCTTAAAGATCCAAGCTTTATGCTTCAAGATCTTCAATAACAACCAAGATGCAAGCTTTCTAGCTTGAATCTTCATATCTTGTTGTTGGATCTAAGTTTTCTAGCTTATGATCTTGTTGTTTTGTTATAAAGATCAAAACTTGTGTTTATGGTCTTCATGAAACTTAAAGATCCAAGCTTTATGCTTCAAGATCTTCAAGAACACTAAAGGTGAAATGTCCCGTACTTATTGATTAAAAACATTCCATATTAATTGATTTCGTTGCGAGGTTTTGACCTCTATATGAGACGTTTTTCAAAGACTGCATTCATTTTTAAAACAAACCATAACCTTTATTTCATAAATAAAGGTTTAAAAAGCTTTACGTAGATTATCAAATAATGATAATCTAAAATATCATGTTTACACACGACCATTACATAATGGTTTACAATACAAATATGTTACATCGAAATCAGTTTCTTGAATGCAGTTTTTACACAATATCATACAAACATGGACTCCAAATCTTGTCCTTATTTTAGTATGTAACAGCGGAAGCTCTTAGTATTCACCTGAGAATAAACATGCTTTAAACGTCAACAAAAATGTTGGTGAGTTATAGGTTTAACCTATATATATCAAATCGTAACAATAGACCACAAGATTTCATATTTCAATACACATCCCATACATAGAGATAAAAATCATTCATATGGTGAACACCTGGTAACCGACATTAACAAGATGCATATATAAGAATATCCCCATCATTCCGGGACACCCTTCGGATATGATATAAATTTCGAAATACTAAAGCATCCGGTACTTTGGATGGGGTTTTTAGGCCCAATAGATCTATCTTTAGGATTCGTGTCAATTAGGGTGTCTGTTCCCTAATTCTTAGATTACCAGACTTAATAAAAAGGGGCATATTCGATTTCGATAATTCAACCATAGAATGTAGTTTCACGTACTTGTGTCTATTTTGTAAATCATTTATAAAACCTGCATGTATTCTCATCCCAAAAATATTAGATTTTAAAAGTGGGACTATAACTCACCTTCACAGATTTTTACTTCGTCGGGAAGTAAGACTTGGCCACTGGTTGATTCACGAACCTATAACAATATATACATATATATCAAAGTATGTTCAAAATATATTTACAACACTTTTAATATATTTTGATGTTTTAAGTTTATTAAGTCAGCTGTCCTCGTTAGTAACCTACAACTAGTTGTCCACAGTTAGATGTACAGAAATAAATCGATAAATATTATCTTGAATCAATCCACGACCCAGTGTATACGTATCTCAGTATTGATCACAACTCAAACTATATATATTTTGGAATCAACCTCAACCCTGTATAGCTAACTCCAACATTCACATATAGAGTGTCTATGGTTGTTCCGAAATATATATAGATGTGTCGACATGATAGGTCGAAATATTGTATATGTGTCTATGCTATCTCAAGATTACATAATATACAATACAAGTTGATTAAGTTATGGTTGGAATAGATTTGTTACCAATTTTCACGTAGCTAAAATGAGAAAAATTATCTAATCTTGTTTTACCCATAACTTCTTCATTTTAAATCCGTTTTGAGTGAATCAAATTGATATGGTTTCATATTGAACTCTATTTTATGAATCTAAACAGAAAAAGTATAGGTTTATAGTCGAAAAAATAAGTTACAAGTCATTTTTGTAAAGGTAGTCATTTCAGTCGAAAGAACGACGTCTAGATGACCATTTTAGAAAACATACTTCCACTTTGAGTTTAACCATAATTTTTGGATATAGTTTCATGTTCATAATAAAAATCATTTTCCCAAAATAACAACTTTTAAATCAAAGTTTATCATAGATTTTAATTAACTAACCCAAAACAGCCCGCGGTGTTATTACGACGGCGTAAATCCGGTTTTAGAATTAACTAAACTATGTTCTAGTGATTACAAGTTTAAACCTTCGAATAAGATAGCTTTATATGTATAAATAGAATGATGTTATGAACATCATTACTACCTCAAGTTCCTTGGATAAACCTACTGGAAATGAGAAAAATAGATCTAGCTTCAAAGGATCCTTGGATGGCTTGAAAGTTCTTGAAGCATAATCATGACACGAAAACAATTTCAAGTAAGATTTCCTCTCGAAATAAGATTGTTATAGTTATAGAAATTGAATTAAAGTTTGAATATGATTATTACCTTGTATTAGAAAGATAACCTACTGTAAGTAACAAAGGTTTCTTGATCTTGGATGATTACTTGGAATGGATTTAGAAAACTTGGAAGTAAACTTGCAATCTTGGAAGTATTCTTGATTTTATGAAACTAGAACTTTTGGAATTTATGAAGAACACTTGGAACTTGAAGATAGAACTTGAGAGAGATCAATTAGATGAAGAAAATTGAAGAATGAAAGTGTTTGTAGGTGTTTTTGGTCGTTGGTGTATGGATTAGATATAAAGGATATGTAATTTTGTTTTTATGTAAATAAGTCATGAATGATTACTAATATTTTTTGTAATTTTATGAGATATTTTATGCTAGTTGCCAAATGATGGTTCCCACATGTGTTAGGTGACTCACATGGGCTGCTAAGAGCTGATCATTGGAGTGTATATACCAATAGTACATACATCTAAAAGCTGTGTATTGTACGAGTACGAATACGGGTGCATACGAGTAGAATTGTTGATGAAACTGAACGAGGATGTAATTGTAAGCATTTTTGTTAAGTAGAAGTATTTTGATAAGTGTCTTGAAGTCTTTCAAAAGTGTATGAATACATATTAAAACACTACATGTATATACATTTTAACTGAGTCGTTAAGTCATCGTTAGTCGTTACATGTAAATGTTGTTTTGAAACCTTTAGGTTAACGATCTTGTTGAATGTTGTTAACCCATTATTTATTATAACAAATGAGATGTTAAATTATTATATTATCATGATATTCTTATATATAATATTTCTTAGTATGATATATATACAGTTAAATGCCGTTACAACGATAATCGTTACATATATGTCTCGTTTCGAAATCATTAAGTTAGTAGTCTTATTTTTACATATGTATTTCATTGTTAATACACTTAATAATATATTTACTTATCATTTAACATAATTAACCAAGTGTATCAATATCTTAATATGATTCATATGTACCTAGTAAGACGTTGTTATAACGATAATCGTTATATATATCGTTTTCGAGTTTCTTAAATTAATAGTCTCATTTTTATGTATATAACTCATTGTTAAAATACCTAATGAGATACATACTTATAATAAAATCATGTTAACTATATATATAACCATATATATGTCATCGTATAGTTTTTACAAGTTTTAACGTTCGTGAATCACCGGTCAACTTGGGTAGTCAATTGTCTATATGAAACCTATTTCAATTAATCAAGTCTTAACAAGTTTGATTGCTTAATATGTTGGAAACACTTAATCATGTAAATAAAAAATTCATTTAATATATATATAAACATGGAAAAGTTCGGGTCACTACAGTACCTACCCGTTAAATAAATTTCGTCCCGAAATTTTAAGCAGTTGGAGGTGTTGACGTATCTTCTGGAAATAAATGCGGGTATTTCTTCTTCATCTGATCTTCACACTCCCAGGTGAACTCGGGTCCTTTACGAGCATTCCATCGAACCTTAACAATCGGTATCTTGTTTTGTTTAAGTCTCTTAACCTCACGATCCATTATTTGGACGGGTTCTTCAATGAATTGAAGTTTTTCATTGATTTGGATTTCGTCCAACAGAATAGTGAGATCTTCTTTAGCAAAACATTTCTTCAAATTTGAGACGTGGAAAGTGTTATGTACAGCCGCGAGTTGTTGAGGTAGCTCCAGTTGGTAAGCTACTGGTCCGACACGATCTATAATCTTGAATGGTCCAATGTACCTTGGATTTAGTTTCCCCCGTTTACCAAATCGAACAACGCCTTTCCAAGGTGAAACCTTAAGCATGACCATTTCTCTAATTTCAAACTCTATATCTTTTCTTTTACTGTCCGCGTAGCTCTTTTGTCGACTCTGGGCGGTTTTCAATCTTTGTTGAATTTGGATGATTTTCTCGGTAGTTTCTTGTATTATCTCCGGACCCGTAATCTGTCTATCCCCCACTTCACTCCAACAAATCGGAGACCTGCACTTTCTACCATAAAGTGCTTCAAACGGCGCCATCTCAATGCTTGAATGGTAGTTGTTGTTTTAGGAAAATTCTGCTAACGGTAGATGTCGATCCCAACTGTTTCCGAAATCAATAACACAAGCTCGTAGCATGTCTTCAAGCGTTTGTATCGTCATTTCGCTCTGCCCATCAGTTTGTGAATGATAGGCAGTACTCATGTCTAGACGAGTTCCCAATGCTTGTTGTAATGTCTGCCAGAATCTTGAAATAAATCTGCCATCCCTATCAGAGATAATGGAGATTGGTATTCCATGTCTGGAGACGACTTCCTTCAAATACAGTCGTGCTAACTTCTCCATCTTGGCATCTTCTCTTATTGGCAGGAAGTGTGCTGACTTGGTAAGACGATCAACTATTACCCAAATAGTATCATAACCACTTGCAGTCCTTGGCAATTTAGTAATGAAATCCATGGTAATGTTTTCCCATTTCCATTTCGGGATTTCTGGTTTTTGTAGTAGACCTGATGATTTCTGATATTCAGCTTTGACCTTAGAACACGTCAAACATTCTCCTACATATTTAGCAATATCGGCTTTCATACCTGGCCACCAAAAATGTTTCTTAAGCTCCTTGTACATCTTCCCCGTTCCAGGATGTATTGAGTATCTGGTTTTATGAGCTTCTCTAAGTACCATTTCTCTCATATCTCCAAATTTTGGTACCCAAATTCTTTCAGCCCTATACCGGGTTCCGTCTTCCCGAATATTAAGATGCTTCTCCGATCCTTTGGGTATTTCATCCTTTAAATTTCCCTCTTTTAAAACTCCTTGTTGCGCCTCCTTTTTCTGCTCAAGGCGTCGGCTACCACATTTGCCTTCCCCGGGTGGTAACGAATCTCAAAGTCGTAATCATTCAACAATTCAATCCACCTATGCTGCCTCATATTCAGTTGTTTCTGATTAAATATGTGTTGAAGACTTTCGTGGTCGGTATATATAATACTTTTGACCCCATATAAGTAGTGCCTACAAGTTTTTAATGCAAAAACAACCGCGCCTAATTCCAAATCATGCGTCGTATAATTTTGCTCGTGAATCTTCGATTGTCTAGACGCATAAGCAATCACCTTCGTCCGTTGCATTAATACACAACCGAGACCTTGCTTTGATGCGTCACAATAAATCACAAAATCATCATTCCCTTCAGGCAATGAAAATATAGGTGCCATAGTTAGCTTTTTCTTCAATAATTGAAACGCCTTCTCTTGTTCATCCTTCCATTCAAATTTCTTCCCTTTATGCGTTAATGCAGTTAAGGGTTTTGCTATTTTGGAGAAATCTTGGATGAATCTTCTGTAGTAACCAGCCAATCCTAAAAATTGAAGTATATGCTTCGGAGTTTTTGGGGTTTCCCACTTTTCAACGGTTTCGATCTTTGCCGGGTCCACCTGGATACCTTCTTTGTTCACTATGTGACCGAGGAATTGAACTTCTTCCAACCAAAATACACACTTTGAAAACTTAGCATACAGTTTTTCTTTCCTCAATACTTCTAGCACTTTTCTCAAATGTTCTTTGTGCTCTTGATCATTCTTTGAGTAAATAAGTATGTCAACGATGAAAACAATGACAAACTTGTCAAGATATGGCCCACACACTCGGTTCATAAGGTCCATGAACACAGCTGGTGCGTTAGTCAATCCAAACGGCATAACCATAACCTCGTAATGACCATAACGCGTCCTAAAAGCAGTTTTTGGAATATCATCCTCCTTTACTCGCATTTGATGATATCCAGAACGTAAATCAATCTTCGAATAAACCGACGAGCCTTGTAGTTGATCAAATAAGTCGTCAATTCTCGGCAGTAGATAACGGTTTTTGATGGTAAGTTTTTTCAACTCTCTGTAGTCAATACACAACCTAAATGTACCATCCTTCTTCTTGACAAACAAAATAGGAGCTCCCCATGGTGATGTGCTTGGTTGAATGAAACCACGTTCTAATAGTTCTTGCAGTTGGCTTTGCAGTTCTTTCATCTCGCTGGGTGCGAGTCTATAAGAAGCATGAGCTATTGGTGTAGCTCCTGGTACAAGATCTATTTGAAATTCAACAGATCGATGTGGAGGTAGTCCCGGTAATTCTTTCGGAAATACATCGGGAAATTCTTTTGCGACGGGAACATCATTGATGCTCTTTTCTTCAGTTTGTACTTTCTCGACGTGTGCTAGAACAGCATAGCAACCTTTTCTTATTAGTTTTTGTGCCTTTAAATTACTAATAAGATGTAGCTTCATGTTGCCCTTTTCTCCGTACACTATTAAGGGTTCTCCTTCTTCTCGTACAATGCGAATTGCATTTTTATAACATACGATCTCTGCTTTCACCTTCTTCAGCCAATCCATGCCAACTATTACATCAAAACTCCCTAACTCTACTGGTATCAAATCAATCTTAAATATTTTGCTACCCAGTTTAATTTCTCGATTCCGGCATATATTATCTGCTGAAATTAATTTACCGTTTGCTAATCCGAGTAAAAATTTACTATCCAACGGTGTCAATGGACAACTTAATTTAGCACAAAAATCTCTACTCATATAGCTTCTATCCGCACCCGAATCAAATAAAACGTAAGCAGATTTATTGTCAATAAGAAACGTACCCGTAACAAGCTCCGGGTCTTCCTGTTCCTCTGCCGCATTAATATTGAAAACTCTTCCGCGGCCTTGTCCATTCGTGTTCTCCTGGTTCGGGAAATTTCTAATAATGTGGCCCGGTTTTCCACATTTATAACAAACTACATTGGCATAAATTGCTCCGACACTACTTGCTCCGCCATTACTCGTTCCGACACCATTTGTTCCTTTCGTTCTGTTAACCCCTGGTCCATAGACCTCACACTTCGCCGAGCTATGACCATTTCTTTTACACTTGTTGCAAAATTTGGTGCAAAACCCCGAGTGATACTTTTCACACCTTTGGCATAGCTGCTTCTGATTGTTGTTGTTGTTGGGGTTGTTATTGTTGTTAGGATGATTGTTGTAGTTGTTGTTGTTGTTGTTGTTGTTGTTGTTGGGCCGTTTGTTGTAGTTGCGATTGATGTTGCGATTGTTGGGATAATTGTTGCGATTATTATTGTAATTGCTGTTGTTGTATTGGTGATTCTTATCACCGTTTTCCTCCCACTTTCTTTTGACTTGCTTTACATTGGCCTCTTCAGCCGTCTGTTCTTTAATTCTTTCCTCAATCTGGTTCACTAGTTTGTGAGCCATTCTACATGCCTGTTGTATGGAGGCAGGCTCGTGTGAACTTATATCTTCTTGGATTCTTTCCGGTAATCCTTTCACAAACGCATCGATCTCTCTTCCTCATCTTCGAACGCCCCCGGACACAATAGGTACAATTCTGTGAATCGTCTTTCGTACGTGGTAATATCAAATCCTTGGGTTCGTAACCCTCTAAGTTCTGTCTTGAGCTTATTGACCTCGGTTCTGGGACGGTACTTCTCGTTCATCTAGTGCTTGAATGCTGACCACGGTAGTGCGTACGCATCATCTTGTCCCACTTGCTCTAGATAGGTATTCCACCATGTTAACGCAGAACCTGTGAAGGTATGCGTAGCGTACTTTACTTTGTCCTCTTCAGTACACTTACTTATGGCAAACACCGATTCGACCTTCTCGGTCCACCGTTTCAATCCGATCGGTCCTTCGGTTCCATCAAATTCCAAAGGTTTGCAGGCAGTGAATTCTTTGTAGGTGCATCCTACACGATTTCCTGTACTGCTAGATCCAAGGTTATTGTTGGTATTTAGCGCAGCCTGTACTGCGGCTATGTTTGAAGCTAGAAAAGTACGGAATTCCTCTTCATTCATATTCACGGTGTGTCGAGTAGTCGGTGCCATTTCCTTCAAAATAGTCAAATGGAACAAGTTAATCATACAGAATATTAAGAGTAGTTAATAGTATTTCGTAGCATAATATGAACTCATTTATAAAAGCTTTTTCTTCATATTAGCGTTTTATAAGTTTAAATTCGGGTAGTACCTACTCGTTAAGTTCATACTTAGTAGCTAATATACAATTCAACTACTACAATTCTATATGAAAAACTGATTATAATAATATTTCGCGTTCAAACTTTTATACAATATTTTACAAACTTACAATACCGCTTATTTTACATAAGGCATGAAATATAGCACACAATAACTTTGATACAAGATAGTTGTGAAGATAATTCTAGCTAGTACACAAGTCGTTCAGCAAAGGCAATAAAGACACGTAATTCATACGTCCAGAAACAAGTCATGTATTCTGGTTTTACTAGGACTACTTCCCATCCTTGGTCTTGTGAAACATAACCGTTATGGCCGTTGATAAGACAGCGTGTTGTAACGTCGTCAAAGGTACGAGGGTTACGTAATGACCAACAGTCTCGTAATAACCTAAAAACCTCATTTCTTACCCCAATTACCGACTCCGTCACTTGTGGGAACGTTTTGTTTAATAGTTGTAGCCCGATGTTCTTTTTCTCACTTTGGTGAGAAGCGAACATTACTAACCCGTAAGCATAGCATGCTTCTTTATGTTGCATGTTAGCCACTTTTTCTAAATCATGAAGTCCTATATTCGGATACATTGAGTCAAAATAATTTCTTAATCCGTTGTGTAAAATAGCATTTGGGTTCCCCGCAATATATGCGTCAAAGTAAACACATCGTAACTTATGGGTTTCCCAATGTGATATCCCCCATATTTCAAACGAAAGTCTCTTATAAACCAAGACATTCTTGGAACGTTCTTCGAATGTCTTACAAACTGATTTCGCCGTAAATAGTTGTGCCGAAGAATTCTGACCGACTCTAGACAAGATTTCATCAATCATGTCTCCGGGTAGGTCTCTTAAAATATTGGGTTGTCTATCCATTTTGTGTTTTTATACTGTAAAATAGACAAGAGTTAGATTCATAAAAAAAATACTTATTAATACAA
Organism: Rutidosis leptorrhynchoides; assembly: GCF_046630445.1. Lineage (NCBI taxonomy): Eukaryota > Viridiplantae > Streptophyta > Magnoliopsida > Asterales > Asteraceae > Rutidosis > Rutidosis leptorrhynchoides. The sequence continues at coordinate 291,700,433 of NC_092343.1, read as the reverse complement.
GCAATTTTTACATATATCATAAAGCATAAGCACACTATATTACATATATTACACCACACGAATACAACTATCTTATTCCGACTCGCTCGTTTCTTCTTCTTCGGTTTTGGTTCGTTTTGCCAAGTTTCTAGGGATATATGATGTTCCCCTAATACGAGCTGTCGTTTTCCACAACGGTTTAGAAAAACCTGGTGGTTTAGAGGTTCCCGGGTCATTGTTACAACTTAAGGGCTTCGGGGGTTGACGATACATATAAAGTTCATCAAAGTTGGAATTAGATTTCTCTATTTTTATGTCCTTTCCCTTATTATTTTCTTTTGCCTTTTTAAATTCAGTTGGGGTAATTTCTATAACATCATCGGAATTCTTGTCGGAATCCGATTCATCGGAGAATTGGTAATCCTCCCAATATTTTGCTTCCTTGGCGGAAACACCATTGACCATAATTAACCTTGGTCGGTTGGTTGAGGATTTTCTTTTACTTAACCGTTTTATTATTTCCCCCACCGGTTCTATTTCCTCCTCCGGTTCCTCCTCTTCCGGTTCTGATTCTTCTTCCGGTTCTGATTCTCCTTCCGGTTCTTCGTCGGGAACTTGTGAATCAGTCCAATATATATTCGACTCTTCGTTATTATTATGTGAGTCAATGGGATTTGTGCTAGAGGTAGACATCTATCACACAATATCAAACATGTTAAGAGATTAATATATCACATAATATATACATGTTAATAATATATAGTTTTCAACAAAAATGTTAAGCAATCATTTTTAAAGAAAACACGGTCGAAGTCCAGACTCACTAATGCATCCTAACAAACTCGATAAGACACACTAATGCAAATTTTCTGGTTCTCTAAGACCAACGCTCGAATACCAACTGAAATGTCCCGTTCTTATTGATTAAAAACGTTCCATATTAATTGATTTCGTTGCGAGGTTTTGACCTCTATATGAGACGTTTTTCAAAGACTGCATTCATTTTTAAAACAAACCATAACCTTTATTTCATAAATAAAGGTTTAAAAAGCTTTACGTAGATTATCAAATAATGATAATCTAAAATATCCTGTTTACACACGACCATTACATAATGGTTTACAATACAAATATGTTACATCGAAATCAGTTTCTTGAATGCAGTTTTTACATAATATCATACAAACATGGACTCCAAATCTTGTCCTTATTTTAGTATGCAACAGCGGAAGCTCTTAGTATTCACCTGAGAATAAACATGCTTTAAACGTCAACAAAAATGTTGGTAAGTTATAGGTTTTACCTATATATATCAAATCGTAACAATAGACCACAAGATTTCATATTTCAATACACATCCCATACATAGAGATAAAAATCATTCATATGGTGAACACCTGGTAACCGACATTATCAAGATACATATATAAGAATATCCCCATCATTCTGGGACACCCTTCGGATATGATATAAATTTCGAAGTACTAAAGCATCCGGTACTTTGGATGGGGTTTGTTAGGCCCAATAGATCTATCTTTAGGATTTGTGTCAATTAGGGTGTCTGTTCCCTAATTCTTAGATTACCAGACTTAATAAAAAGGGGCATATTCGATTTCGATAATTCAACCATAGAATGTAGTTTCACGTACTTGTGTCTATTTTGTAAATCATTTATAAAACCTGCATTTATTCTCATCCCAAAAATATTAGATTTTAAAAGTGGGACTATAACTCACTTTCACAGATTTTTACTTCGTCGGGAAGTAAGACTTGGCCACTGGTTGATTCACGAACCTATCACAATATATACATATATATCAAAGTATGTTCAAAATATATTTACAACACTTTTAATATATTTTGATGTTTTAAGTTTATTAAGTCAGCTGTCCTCGTTAGTAACCTACAACTAGTTGTCCATAGTTAGATGTACAGAAATAAATCGATAAATATTATCTTGAATCAATCCACGACCCAATGTATATGTATCTCAGTATTGATCACAACTCAAACTATATATATTTTGGAATCAACCTCAACCCTGTATAGCTAACTCCAACATTCACATATAGAGTGTCTATGGTTGTTCCGAAATATATATAGATGTATCGACATGATAGGTCGAAACATTGTATACGTGTCTATGGTATCTCAAGATTACATAATATACAATACAAGTTGATTAAGTTATGGTTGGAATAGATTTGTTACCAATTTTCACGTAGCTAAAATGAGAAAAATTATCCAATCTTGTTTTACCCATAACTTCTTCATTTTAAATCCGTTTTGAGTGAATCAAATTACTATGGTTTCATATTGAACTCTATTTTATGAATCTAAACAGAAAAATTATAGGTTTATAGTCAGAAAAATAAGTTACAAGTCATTTTTGTAAAGGTAGTCATTTCAGTCGAAAGAACGACGTCTAGATGACCATTTTAGAAAACATACTTTCACTTTGAGTTTAACCATAATTTTTGGATATAGTTTCATGTTCATAATAAAAATCATTTTCCCAGAATAACAACTTTTAAATTAAAGTTTATCATAGTTTTTAATTAACTAACCCAAAACAGCCCGCGGTGTTATTACGACGGCGTAAATCCGGTTTTACGGTGTTTTTCGTGTTTCCAGGTTTTAAATCATTAAGTTAGCATATCATACAGATATAGAACATGCGTTTAGTTGATTTTAAAAGTCAAGTTAGAAGGATTAACTTTTATTTGCGAACAATTTTAGAATTAACTAAACTATGTTCTAGTGATTACATGTTTAAACCTTCGAATAAGATAGCTTTATATGTATGAATAGAATGATGTTATGAACATCATTACTACCTCAAGTTCCTTGGATAAACCTACTAGAAATGAGAAAAATGGATCTAGCTTCAAAGGATCCTTGGATGGCTTGAAAGTTCTTGAAGCAGAATCATGACACGAAAACAATTTCAAGTAAGATTTCTACTCGAAATAAGATTGTTATAGTTATAGAAATTGAATTAAAGTTTGAATATGATTATTACCTTGTATTAGAAAGATAACCTACTATAAGTAACAAAGGTTTCTTGATCTTGGATGATTACTTGGAATGGATTTAGAAAACTTGGAAGTAAACTTGCAATCTTGGAAGTATTCTTGATTTTATGAAACTATAACTTTTGGAATTTATGAAGAACACTTAGAACTTGAAGATAGAACTTGAGAGAAATTAATTATATGAAGAAAATTATAGAATGAAGGTGTTTGTAGGTGTTTTTGGTCGTTGGTGTATGGATTAGATATAAAGGATATGTAATTTTGTTTTCATGTAAATAAGTCATGAATGATTACTCATATTTTTTGTAATTTTATGAGATATTTTATGCTAGTTGCCAAATGATGGGTCCCACATGTGTTAGGTGACTCACATGGGCTGGTAAGAGCTGATCATTGGAGTGTATATACCAATAGTACATACATCTAAAAGCTGTGTATTGTACGAGTACGAATACGGGTGCATACGAGTAGAATTGTTGATGAAACTGAACGAGGATGTAATTGTAAGAATTTTTGTTAAGTAGAAGTATTTTTATAAGTGTCTTGAAGTCTTTCAAAAGTGTATGAATACATATTAAAACACTACATGTATATACATTTTAACTGAGTCGTTAAGTCATCGTTAGTCGTTACATGTAAATGTTGTTTTGAAACCTTTAGGTTAACCATCTTGTTGAATGTTGTTAACCCATCATTTATTATAACAAATGAGATGTTAAATTATTATATTATCATGATATTATGATATATAATATATCTTAGTATGATATATATACAGTTAAATGTCGTTACAACGATAATCGTTACATATATGTCTCGTTTCGAAATCATTAAGTTAGTAGTCTTATTTTTACATATGTATTTCATTATTAATATACTTAATAATATATTTAATTATCATTTAACATAATTAACCAAGTGTATCAATATCTTAATATGATTCATATGTACCTAGTAAGACGTTGTTATAACGATAATCGTTATATATATCGTTTTCGAGTTTCTTAAATTAATAGTCTCATTTTTATGTATATAACTCATTGTTAAAATACCTAATGAGATACATACTTATAATAAAATCATGTTAACTATATATATAACCATATATATGTCATCGTATAGTTTTTACAAGTTTTAACGTTCGTGAATCACCGGTCAACTTGGGTGGTCAATTGTCTATATGAAACCTATTTCAATTAATCAAGTCTTAACAAGTTTGATTGCTTAACATGTTGGAAACACTTAATCATGTAAATAACAATTTCATTTAATATATATATAAACATGGAAAAGTTCGGGTCACTACAAATGGTTCAATCTTTCTAGCTTTGTGATGTTAAAGCTAAGGGGTATAAAATACTATTAAATTATACAAGAAAATACTATTAAATACGATACAATTTTACACAAGATATTTATTTATTTATAGAATGGATATACCTAAATCTTGCTACAACACTTATAGGCAGTGTACCTAATCGTACAGTAGTGTAGTTTTTAGTAAGTCCGGTTCGTTCCACAGGGAATCTTTTAAAAAAAGCTTAACGCTATATTAGTTTAATTTATAAAAATACAAATATATATATAAGTAATATTATTATTATAAAAGGGGGGTTTTTACCGTTTAATGACCGGTTTGTCGATTTTAAAACTTTAGTCGCAGTTAAAACCTAATGTAAAATATTAAAAATAAATACAAGACTTAATTTAAAGCGTAAAGTAAATAACGATAATGAAATTGCGATAAATAAAAGTGCGATAAAATAAAATTGCGATAATTAAAAAGTACGATAATTAAAAGTACAATTAAATACAATAACAATAAATAAAAATACGATAATTAGAAGTGCAATTAAATATAAAATAAAGGAAATTAAATATGAAATAAAAGAATTATGCTTATTTAAACTTCCGTAATCATGATGTTTGACGTGTTGATTTTAGTTTTATGCCCATGGGTTAATTGTCCTTTGTCCTGGATTATTTAATATGTCCGTCTGGTTTTTGTCCATAACAGTCCATCAGTCATAAATATAAAGTGCGAGTGTCCTCGTCAAATTATCCTTATACCCGAAGTTAAATATTCCAACTAATTGGGGACTTAAACTTTAACAAGGTTTTATTACTTTGTTTAATAATTACACCAGGATATCGACTGTTTGTAACCCAAGGTTTTAATACTTGGTTATCAATTATGCCAAGTGTCCTTGTACATAATTTCACCCCTGTTTTAATACTTCTAGTGACTATTAATCCATTCCCGTGTCCGGTTAAATGAACGATTATTCGTATATATAAATACTCCGCCCATCGTGTCCGATCGAGTGTATATGGTTATTTATAGGGACGTCCAATTGTAAATCTTTATATTAAAATTAACAAACTATCATTTAGTTAAACAAATATAAAGCCCATTAATAGCCCATAGTCTAATTTCCACAAGTGTCGTTCTTTTGTCCAAACCCCAATTATGGTACAAAGCCCAATTACCCAATTTTAATATTTTTAGCCCAACATCATGATTACTTCGGATTAAATAAGCATAATAATAACTTAGCTACGAGACATTAATGTAAAAAGGTTGAACATAACTTACAATGATTAAAAATAGCGTAGCGTTACACGGACAGAATTTCGACTTACACCCTTACAACATTCGCTAACATACCCTTATTATTAGGATTTAAAATTAAAATTAAAATTAAAATATAAATATATATATATATAATTTACGTATGATGAAGAAGGAAAAAGATAGAATTAGGATATTTAAACCGTCGAATTGCGCTGGCTTTTATAGGCATTTTTGTCCAGGGAGGCTCCGCGAGTCGCGGCCTTTTTGGCCTTCAAACTCCGCAACTCGCGGAGTTTGTTTCTACAGCTCATCTCATTTTGGAACTTTTCTTGCAGACGGTTTTAATATATAAATATAATTTATATATATATATATAATTTATATAATTAATTATATATTATATTATATTTATATACATAGTTAACTTGTAATTTTTAGTCCGTTGCGTCGCGCGTTGAGAGTTGACTCTGGTCCCTGTTCCGGATTTTCGAACGTCCTTGCGTACAATTTAATATCTTGTACTTTGCGTTTTGAATCTTGTACTCTTGTAATTCTGAGACGTTTCTTATCAATAATTGGAACCTCTTTGATTGTATTTTGTACTTTTGAGCTTTTTGGTCGTTTGCGTCTTCAATTTGTCGAATCTATCTTTTGTCTTCACCTTTTAATATTTAAACGAATATCACTTGTAAATAGAACAATTGCAACTAAAATCTTGTCTTTCTTGAGGAATAATGCTATGAAATATATGTTCGTTTTTAGCATTATCAAATATTCCCACACTTGAGCGTTGCTTGTCCTCAAGCAATATAGTCTTGAAATACTAGAATCACTTCTTTATTCTTCACACTTTGTACATCAGTGATTTCTTTACGGCGGTATAAACAATGGTAGTAACGATGTGGTTTACAGTCCCACATGACTATAAAATTTAGATCCTTTAAGAAAATTGGATCTTTATGAAAACATTTGATCTTTTGAAAATTTCATTCTAGCTTTTACCCTAGATAAGTTTTCCGGAATAACTCTTCACCGGTGTTTGCAAAATATTTTTTTGGGTTTGGTGGGTTTCAGATTTGAAAATTTTAGCTCAAAACTTGTGGTTTTGTGTCACCCACTTGCTAACCTTGTATTAGGAAAGCAACACGTCCAGTATACTTGCTCCGTATATTACCTTTCGGTAAACTACCGTCCGGTTGTAAAGGAAAGCATTGAACAAGCAACTATTAAGGCAATGTCCCCTGACATGCTTTTAATTATGGTCTATAACGTGTCGGACGCAATTACTATCCTTTGTAGGAGCAATAGTAAAGCTCAACTTTATAATTTTTCGGTCTGGCACAAGGTCCTGTCTTCGACCATGCTACGCAACCACTGTTCTTACGGTTGACACCCGATTTGGTTCAGGTGACCTAATGAATTCCAGTTGAATTCCTAGGATTTTACGTTCAATGTTAATGAACGCATTGAAAATGGGTTTTCAGAAAACAAATCGGTTTGTAATTTTGATCAAAATATTTTCTCGTTCAAGCTCGAGTTTAGATATCATCGAATTCCATGAGTTTGTAATTCTCAATCTTTAAGGTCAATCTCTAGGGTTGAGTAATATCAGTCTTAAAAGCTGATTTTTGATCTTTAAGGAGATTATCCTTTCTGGGGATCTGATTCATTAGTCTTATCAAGCTAATTTGCACGGTGCCCCCCATTGTACGAGATAAATCCTTCTCATGGTTAGGATAAATCTGACCACTTGGCGACCCTGTTTGATGCTGAGGTCCGTGGATTTTCTACTGATTTTAGTGATGACTTTTCTAGATTTTTCGTCAACCTACACCTGGTCTGAACGACAACTTCATGACCTAAATCAAGAAGCGCGTGTCTTTTTCGGAAGACTTTACTTCCTTTTAATGATGGAATTGATTCATCGTGTAGATCCATTTTTCTTACAGTAAATCGGGTAAAACTGTTTAGTTTAGTCCAAAGCAAAAGTATCTTTAATTATTTGTTACAGAAATATGTGACATATGTTTAAAATAACTTGGTAAATTTTCCCACACTTGGCTTTTATTTTCCTTTTTATTGTCCTCTATTCCATTTTAAATAATTTTAACATTTTGATTTGTTTCTCAATTTATGTCCTTTCCGAGGTAACAATAATTTCGGTGTTAACACCTAGTTTTATCGGTCATAAATATGTATAAACATGATTTTAAATTCATTTAATTGAAAATTTTGAAAAATTTTACTAGAATTGGGTAGTCAGTATATAAGACTAGGGATGTTCTTATTATCAGAGAGCACTAGATTCTAATACAACTACTGCTTTACTAGTATTTTTAATGGTAGCCAAGTGTATAAAGTAAAAATTTTAAAATCCGAAAGAATTTAACCCCTTCCCACACTTAAGATCTTGCAATGCCCTCATTTGCAAGAAATCAGTAACAATTTAAATTATTGAGGGTGATTAGCGTAGAAAAATGATTAAATTTTACCAAAGTTTCCAAACATATTGTTGTTTGTGTTGAATGATAAATGGTGCACATCATTTGTTCATTCCGTCTTGTTGTTACATCACGTTTATTTTTCATCTTGTCGTCAAAATTAGTAGCTTTTGCTGAACTTAATGCCAGTCTTTGAAAATGCGTTGTTTTACCCTGTTGTGTACATAAGATAAACTGCAACATATATACATATTTTTGAAGTTTGGTATATTACCCCACATTCAAAAATTATTAAAATCTAATAATAAAAGTTAGAAAATTATAAAAACTATTACAATATCAACATAAGTGTTAAATGTAGTAACATTACAAAAATAAATAAAACTAAATAAACTAGGGTTGATACTGATACCAGTAGGGGTTCCATGCATAACCGTATGTGTTATAAAATGCTTCAGCTAGGTTATAAGTAGGATACGGTGGTTGGATCTCTATAGACCAGGGAGGAAATACGGGCTTTGGAGTAGGAATATAGTTTCTACCTATATGTTGGCAATGTGCTATGATATGGTTTTGATGAACTTTCCAATCTTCAAATGCTCGATGTCTAGCATTTTCATACTCTTGTGAAGCTATAAACCTTTGCATTTCTGTCATTTCATTTCCCCCTCCCACATTACCTGGCTGTTGATTTCTTTCAACCTGTAGATGTCTTCCATTATATTGTACTGCGGTGTTATTTCGCCTCTTCAAAACCTTAGCACCATGATATACATTTAAACCAATTGTATCGTGGGGTTCTGGTTCTTCGATTAATAATCCCCCCCGACTTATATCCACATCGAGATACTCAGCAATTAATGTAATAAATATACCACCTCCTATTATACTGTGCGGTCTCATCCCCCTAACCATAGCTGATAAATAATAACCCACAAAATAAGGTATACTTACAGCGCTTTGTGGGTCTCGAATACACATGTGGTAAAATAAATCTTGCTCATTTACCTTTTCCTTATTTTTACCTCGCTGTGTAATCGAGTTCACTAGAAACCTGTGAATTACTCTTAATTCAGCTCTATCAATATCAAGATAAGAGTAATTTCCCCCTTTAAATCGGTGATGGCTAGTCATTTGACTCCATACACCATGCGTATCAAAATTTTCATCAATCTTCCTACCATTTAATATCAACCCTCGACAATCGGCAGATGCTAGCTCCTCAGGCGTATATATACGTAAGGCCTGAGCCATGTCTAGTAGAGACATGTGGCGCATCGAACCTCCTAACAAAAATCTAATAAAAGTTCGATCGGTTAAACTAGCTACCCGATCATTTATTTCTATACTACACAATAATTCTTCACACCATACTTTATATACAGGTCTACTCATGTTGAATAATCGTACCCAATCGTTAAAAGTAGAATTACCATACCTCTGTGTAAGTAATTCCCTAATCCGTTCGGCCAATCCTACGGCTTCTAACGGTTCCCATTCTATTACCCTAGGTACTTCAACAGCTTTAGAATGAAGAGTGTGCAAGCTCCTTTGGTATTTTGGATAATCTATCCAACGTCTGTCTAATCTCAAGTTCGGGTGCAAATCTTCCACGTGCATATCTGAAAATGTCATAACTGGATGAGGTATATCTTGTTTGTAATAGTTATCAACATCTTGTTGTTCTGCATTCTCAGGAGGAGCAATGCGAGCTTGGGATGAAGATTCACCCCCTTTCAGTCTGCAAAACACATCAAACACAATTTTTGTGCATCCAAATATGCATTAGTGTCAGCAAAATCATCAATCAAAATAATTACAATGACATGTTCAATTTATATCAAACTTATGCTCATTTTCATATTTTTATCAAATCTACACTTTTTCAAATAAGCATATACGAAAATGTTCACCAAGTTCATAAGCATTCAACTTAAATAACATGTCAAAATAATCATTATTAGCAATTAAAAAAGTTTCAAATGGCATTATCTCTCAAAAATCAAGTTCATGAATTTTAGACTTGAAAAAGTCCACTTTAATTCTCAAAAATCATGTTTAGGCTCAAAGTTTGGATCATTTAACTACCTAAACATGTTACACTACTTAATTTAGCAATAATTCATGACAAAAATCGGCCATAACCTGTTTATATCAAAAAGCCCCAATTTTGCTCAAGAACACTGAAATGTCCCGTTCTTATTGATTAAAAACGTTCCATATTAATTGATTTCGTTGCGAGGTTTTGACCTCTATATGAGACGTTTTTCAAAGACTGCATTCATTTTTAAAACAAACCATAACCTTTATATCATAAATAAAGGTTTAAAAAGCTTTACGTAGATTATCAAATAATGATAATCTAAAATATCCTGTTTACACACGACCATTACATAATGGTTTACAATACAAATATGTTACATCGAAATCAGTTTCTTGAATGCATTTTTACACAATATCATACAAACATGGACTCCAAATCTTGTCCTTATTTTAGTATGCAACAGCGGAAGCTCTTAGTATTCACCTGAGAATAAACATGCTTTAAACGTCAACAAAAATGTTGGTGAGTTATAGGTTTAACCTATATATATCAAATCGTAACAATAGACCACAAGATTTCATATTTCAATACACATCCCATACATAGAGATAAAAATCATTCATATGGTGAACACCTGGTAACCGACATTAACAAGATGCATATATATAAGAATATCCCCATCATTCCGGGACACCCTTCGGATATGATATAAATTTCGAAGTACTAAAGCATCCGGTACTTTGGATGGGGTTTGTTAAGCCCAATAGATCTATCTTTAGGATTCGCGTCAATTAGGGTGTATGTTCCCTAAATCTTAGATTACCAGACTTAATAAAAAGGGGCATATTCGATTTCGATAATTCAACCATAGAATGTAGTTTCACGTACTTGTGTCTATTTTGTAAATTATTTATAAAACCTGCATGTATTCTCATCCCAAAAATATTAGATTTTAAAAGTGGGACTATAACTCACTTTCACAGATTTTTACTTCGTCGGGAAGTAAGACTTGGCCACTGGTTGATTCACGAACCTATAACAATATATACATATATATCAAAGTATGTTTAAAATATATTTACAACACTTTTAATATATTTTGATGTTTTAAGTTTATTAAGTCAGCTGTCCTCGTTAGTAACCTACAACTAGTTGTCCACAGTTAGATGTACAGAAATAAATCGATAAATATTATCTTGAATCAATCCACAACCCAGTGTATACGTATCTCAGTATTGATCACAACTCAAACTATATATATTTTGGAATCAACCTCAACCCTGTATAGCTAACTCCAACATTCACATATAGAGTGTCTATGGTTGTTCCGAAATATATATAGATGTGTCGACATGATAGGTCGAAACATTGTATATGTGTCTATGGTATCTCAAGATTACATAATATACAATACAAGTTGATTAAGTTATGGTTGGAATAGATTTGTTACCAATTTTCACGTAGCTAAAATGAGAAAAATTATCCAATCTTGTTTTACCCATAACTTCTTCATTTTAAATCCGTTTTGAGTGAATCAAATTGCTATGGTTTCATATTGAACTCTATTTTATGAATCTAAACAGAAAAAGTATAGGTTTATAGTCGGAAAAATAAGTTACAAGTCTTTTTTGTAAAGGTAGTCATTTCAGTCGAAAGAACGACGTCTAGATGACCATTTTAGAAAACATACTTCCACTTTGAGTTTAACCATAATTTTTGGATATAGTTTCATGTTCATAATAAAAATCATTTTCTCATAATAACAACTTTTAAATCAAAGTTTATCATAGTTTTTAATTAACTAACCCAAAACAGCCCGCGGTGTTACTACGACGGCGTAAATCCGGTTTTACGATGTTTTTCGTGTTTCCAGGTTTTAAATCATTAAGTTAGCATATCATATAGATATAGAACATGTGTTTAGTTGATTTTAAAAGTCAAGTTAGAAGGATTAACTTTTGTTTGCGAACAAGTTTAGAATTAACTAAACTATGTTCTAGTGATTACAAGTTTAAACCTTCGAATAAGATAGCTTTATATGTATGAATCGAATGATGTTATGAACATCATTACTACCTTAAGTTCCTTGGATAAACCTACTGGAAAAGAGAAAAATGGATCAAGCTTCAACGGATCCTTGGATGGCTCGAAGTTCTTGAAGCAGAATCATGACACGAAAACAAGTTCAAGTAAGATCATCACTTGAAATAAGATTGTTATAGTTATAGAAATTGAACCAAAGTTTGAATATGATTATTACCTTGTATTAGAATGATAACCTACTGTAAGAAACAAAGATTTCTTGAGGTTTGATGATCACCTTACAAGATTGGAAGTGAGCTAGCAAACTTGAAAGTATTCTTGATTTTATGTAACTAGAACTTGTAGAATTTATGAAGAACACTTAGAACTTGAAGATAGAACTTGAGAGAGATCAATTAGATGAAGAAAATTGAAGAATGAAAGTGTTTGTAGGTGTTTTTGGTCGTTGGTGTATGGATTAGATATAAAGGATATGTAATTTTGTTTTCATGTAAATAAGTCATGAATGATTACTCATATTTTTGTAATTTTATGAGATATTTCATGCTAGTTGCCAAATGATGGTTCCCACATGTGTTAGGTGACTCACATGGGCTGCTAATAGCTGATCATTGGAGTGTATATACCAATAGTATATACATCTAAAAGCTGTGTATTGTACGAGTACGGATACGGGTGCATACGAGTAGAATTGTTGATGAAACTGAACGAGGATGTAATTGTAAGCATTTTTGTTAAGTAGAAGTATTTTGATAAGTGTCTTGAAGTCTTTCAAAAGTGTATGAATACATATTAAAACACTACATGTATATACATTTTAACTGAGTCGTTAAGTCATCGTTAGTCGTTACATGTAAATGTTGTTTTCAAACCTTTAGGTTAACTATCTTGTTGAATGTTGTTAACCCATTGTTTATTATAAAAAATGAGATGTTAAATTATTATATTATCATGATATTATGATATATAATATATCTTAGTATGATGTATATACAGTTAAATGTCGTTACAACGATAATCGTTACATATATGTCTCGTTTCGAAATCATTAAGTTAGTAGTCTTATTTTTACATATGTAATTCATTGTTAATACACTTAATAATATATTTACTTATCATTTAACATAATTAACCAAGTGTATCAATATCTTAATATGATTCATATGTACCGAGTAAGACGTTATAACGATAATCGTTATATATATCGTTTTCGAGTTTCTTAAATTAATAGTCTCATTTTTATGTATATAACTCATTGTTAAAATACCTAATGAGATACATACTTATAATAAAAACATGTTAACTATATATATAACCATATATATTTCATTGTATAGTTTTTACAAGTTTTAACGTTCGTGAATCACCGGTCAACTTGGGTGGTCAATTGTCTATATGAAACATATTTCAATTAATCAAGTCTTAACAAGTTTGATTGCTTAACATGTTGGAAACATTTAATCATGTAAATATCAATCTCAATTAATATATATAAACATGGAAAAGTTCGGGTCACTACAGTACCTACCCGTTAAATAAATTTCGTCCCGAAATTTTAAGCTGTTGAAGGTGTTGACGAATCTTCTGGAAATAGATGCGGGTATTTCTTCTTCATCTGATTTTCACGCTCCCAGGTGAACTCGGGTCCTCTACGAGCATTCCATCGAACCTTAACAATTGGTATCTTGTTTTGCTTAAGTCTTTTAACCTCACGATCCATTATTTCGACGGGTTCTTCGATGAATTGGAGTTTTTCGTTGATTTGGATTTCATCTTACGGAATAGTGAGATCTTCTTTAGCAAAACATTTCTTCAAATTCGAGACGTGGAAAGTGTTATGTACAGCCGCGAGTTGTTGAGGTAACTCAAGTCGGTAAGCTACTGGTCCGACACGATCAATAATCTTGAATGGTCCAATATACCTTGGATTTAATTTCCCTCGTTTACCAAATCGAACAACGTCTTTCCAAGGTGCAACTTTAAGCATGACCATCTCTCCAATTTCAAATTCTATATCTTTTCTTTTAATGTCAGCGTAGCTCTTTTGTCGACTTTGGGCGGTTTTCAACCGTTGTTGAATTTGGATGATCTTCTCGGTAGTTTCTTGTATAATCTCCGGACCCGTAATCTGTCTATCCCCCACTTCACTCCAACAAATCAGAGACCTGCACTTTCTACCATAAAGTGCTTCAAACGGCGCCATCTCAATGCTTGAATGGTAGCTGTTGTTGTAGGAAAATTCTGCTAATGGTAGATGTCGATCCCAACTGTTTCCGAAATCAATAACACATGCTCGTAGCATGTCTTCAAGCGTTTGTATCGTCCTTTCGCTCTGCCCATCAGTTTGTGGATGATATGCAGTACTCATGTCTAGACGAGTTCCTAATGCTTGCTGTAATGTCTGCCAGAATCTTGAAATAAATCTGCCATCCCTATCAGAGATAATAGAGATTGGTATTCCATGTCTGGAGACGACTTCCTTCAAATACAGTCGTGTTAACTTCTCCATCTTGTCATCTTCTCTTATTGGCAGGAAATGTGCTGATTTGGTGAGACGATCAACTATTACCCAAATAGTATCAAAACCACTTGCAGTCCTTGGCAATTTAGTGATGAAATCCATGGTAATGTTTTCCCATTTCCATTCTGGGATTTCAGGTTGTTGAAGTAGACCTGATGGTTTCTGATGCTCAGCTTTGACCTTAGAACACGTCAAACATTCTCCTACGTATTTAGCAACATCGGCTTTCATACCCGGCCACCAAAAATGTTTCTTGAGATCCTTGTACATCTTCCCCGTTCCAGGATGTATTGATTATCTGGTTTTATGAGCTTCTCTAAGTACCATTTCTCTCATATCTCCAAATTTTGGTACCCAAATCCTTTCAGTCCTATACCGGGTTCTGTCTTCCCGAATATTAAGATGCTTCTCTGATCCTTTGGGTATTTCATCCTTTAAATTTCCCTCTTTTAAAACTCCTTGTTGCGCCTCCTTTATTTGAGTAGTAAGGTTATTATGAATCATTATATTCATAGATTTTACTCGAATGGGTTCTCTGTCCTTCCTGCTCAAGGCATCGGCTACCACATTTGCCTTCCCCGGGTGGTAACGAATCTCAAAGTCGTAATCATTCAATAATTCAATCCACCTACGCTGCCTCATATTCAGTTGTTTCTGATTAAATATGTGTTGAAGACTTTTGTGGTCGGTATATATAATACTTTTGACCCCATATAAGTAGTGCCTCCAAGTCTTTAATGCAAAAACAACCGCGCCTAATTCCAAATCATGCGTCGTATAATTTTGTTCGTGAATCTTCAATTGTCTACACGCATAAGCAATCACCTTCGTTCGTTGCATTAATACACAACCGAGACCTTGCTTTGATGCATCACAATAAATCACAAAATCATCATTCCCTTCAGGCAATGACAATATAGGTGCCGTAGTTAGCTTTTTCTTCAATAACTGAAACGCTTTCTCTTGTTCATCATTCCATTCAAATTTCTTCAATTTATGCGTTAATGCAGTCAAGGGTTTTGCTATTCTGGAAAAGTCTTGGATGAACCTTCTGTAGTAACCAGCTAGTCCTAAAAACTGGCGTATGTGTTTCGGAGTTTTCGGGGTTTCCCACTTTTCAACAGTATCTATCTTTGTCGGATCCACCTTAATACCTTCTTTGTTCACTATGTGACCGAGGAATTGAACTTCTTCCAACCAAAATGCACACTTTGAAAACTTAGCGTACAATTCTTCCTTCCTCAATACTTCTAACACCTTTCTCAAATGTTCACCGTGTTCTTGGTCATTCTTTGAGTAAATAAGTATGTCATCAATGAAAACAATGACAAACTTGTCAAGGTATGGTCCACACACTCGATTCATAAGGTCCATGAACACAGCTGGTGCATTAGTTAAACCAAACGGCATGACCATAAACTCGTAATGACCGTAACGTGTTCTGAAAGCAGTCTTTGGAATATCATCTTCTTTCACCCGCATTTGATGATACCCGGAACGTAAGTCAATCTTTGAATAAACAGACGAGCCTTGTAGTTGATCAAATAAGTCGTCGATTCTCAGTAGTGGGTAGCGGTTCTTGATGGTAAGTTTGTTCAACTCTCGATAGTCGATACACAACCTGAATGTACCATCTTTCTTCTTGACAAACAAAACAGGAGCTCCCCACGGTGATGTGCTTGGTCGAATGAAACCACGCTCTAAAAGTTCTTGTAATTGGCTTTGCAGTTCTTTCATCTCGCTGGGTGCGAGTCTGTAAGGAGCACGAGCTATTGGTGCAGCTCCTGGTACAAGATCTATTTGAAATTCAACAGATCGATGTGGGGGTAATCCCGGTAATTCTTTCGGAAATACATCGGGAAATTCTTTTGCAATGGGAACATCATTGATGCTCTTTTCTTTAGTTTGTACATTCTCGACATGTGCTAGAACAGCATAGCAACCTTTTCTTATTAGTTTTTGTGCCTTCAAATTACTAATAAGATGTAGCTTCGTGTTGCCCTTTTCTCCGTACACCATTAAGGGTTTTCCTTTTTCTCGTATAATGCGAATTGCATTTTTGTAACAAACGATCTCTGCTTTCACTTCTTTCAACCAGTCCATACTGATTATCACATCAAAACTCCCTAACTCTACAGGTATCAAATCAATCTTAAATGTTTCGCTAACCAGTTTAATTTCTCGATTCCGACATATATTATCTGCTGAAATTAATTTACCATTTGCTAATTCGAGTAAAAATTTACTATCCAAAGGCGTCAATGGACAACTTAATTTAGCACAAAAATCTCTACTCATATAGCTTCTATCCGCACCCGAATCAAATAAAACGTAAGCAGATTTATTGTCAATAAGAAACGTACCCGTAACAAGCTCCGGGTCTTCTTGTGCCTCTGCCGCATTAATATTGAAAACTCTTCCGCGGCCTTGTCCATTCCTGTTCTCCTGGTTCGGGCAATTTCTAATAATGTGGCCCAGTTTTCCACATTTTTAACAAACTACATTGGCATACCTTGCTCCGACACTACTTGCTCCGCCATTACTCGTTCCGACACCATTTGTTCCTTTCGTTCTATTAACCCCTGGTCCGTAGACCTCACACTTCGCCGCGCTATGACCATTTCTTTTACACTTGTTGCAAAATTTGGTGCAGAACCCTGAGTGATTCTTTTCACACCTTTGGCATAGCTGCTTCTGATTGTTGTTGTTGTTGCGGTTATAATTGTTGTTGGGATGATTGTTGTAGTTGCTGTTGTTGTTGTTGTTGTTGTTGTTGTTGTTGTTGTTGGGCCGTTTGTTGTAGTTGCGATTGATGTTGCGATTGTTGGGATAATTGTTGCGATTATTGTTGTAATTGCTGTTGTTGTTGTATTGGTGATTCTTATCACCGTTTTCCTCCCACTTTCTTTTGACTTGCTTCACATTGGCCTCTTCAGCAGTCTGTTCTTTAATTCTTTCTTCAATCTGGTTCACTAGTTTGTGAGCCATTCTACATGCCTGTTGTATGGAGGCGGGCTCGTGTGAACTTATATCTTCTTGGATTCTTTCCGGTAATCCTTTCACAAACGCGTCGATCTTCTCTTCCTCATCTTCGAATGCTCCCGGACACAATAGGCACAATTCAGTGAATCGTCTTTCGTACGTGGTAATATCAAATCCTTGGGTTCGTAACCCTCTAAGTTCTGTCTTGAGCTTATTGACCTCGGTTCTGGGACGGTACTTCTCGTTCATCAAGTCCTTGAATGCTGACCACGGTAGTGCGTACGCATCGTCTTGTCCCACTTGCTCTAGATAGGTATTCCACCATGTTAACGCAGAACCTGTGAAGGTATGCGTAGCGTACTTCACTTTGTCCTCTTCAGTACACTTACTTATGGCAAACACCGATTCGACCTTCTCGGTCCACCGTTTCAATCCGATCGGTCCTTCGGTTCCATCAAATTCCAAAGGTTTGCAGGCAGTGAATTCTTTGTAGGTGCATCCTACACGATTTCCTGTACTGCTAGATCCAAGGTTATTGTTGGTATGTAGCGCAGCCTGTACTGCGGCTATGTTTGAAGCTAGAAAAGTACGGAATTCCTCTTCATTCATATTCACGGTGTGTCGAGTAGTCGGTGCCATTTCCTTCAAAATAGTCAAATGGAACAAGTTAATCATACAGAATATTAAGAGTAGTTAATAGTATTTCGTAGCATAATATGAACTCATTTATAAAAGCTTTTTCTTCATATTAGGATTTTATAAGTTTAAATTCGGGTAGTACCTACCCGTTAAGTTCATACTTAGTAGCTAATATACAATTCAACTACTACAATTCTATATGAAAAACTGATTATAATAATATTTCGTGTTCAAACTTTTATAAAATATTTTACAAACTTACAATACCGCTTATTTTACATAAAACATGAAATATAGCACACAATAACTTTGATACAAGATAGTTGTGAAGATAATTCTAGCTAGTACACAAGTCGTTCAGCAAAGCCAATAAAGACACGTAATTCATACGTCCAGAAACAAGTCATGCATTCTGGTTTTACTAGAATTACTTCCCATCCTTGGTCTTGTGGAACATAACCGTTATGGCCGTTGATAAGACAGCGTGTTGTAACGTCGTCAAAGGGACGAGGGTTACGTAATGTCCAACAGTCCCGTAACAATCTAAAAACCTCATTTCTTACCCCAATTACCGACTCCGTCACTTGTGGAAACGTTTTGTTTAATAGTTGTAGCCCGATGTTCTTGTTCTCACTTTGGTGAGAAGCGAACATTACTAATCCGTAAGCATAACATGCTTCTTTATGTTGCATGTTAGCCGCTTTTTCTAAATCACGAAGTCCAATATTCGGATATATTGAGTCAAAATAATTTCTTAACCCGTTGCGTAAAATAGCATTTGGGTTCCCCGCAATATATGCGTCAAAGTAAACACATCGTAACTTATGGGTTTCCCAATGTGATATCCCCCATCTTTCAAACGAAAGTCTCTTATAAACCAAGACATTCTTGGAACGTTCTTCGAATGTCTTACAAACTGATCTCGCCTTAAATAGTTGTGCCGAGGAATTCTGACCGACTCTAGACAAGATTTCATCAATCATGTCTCCGGGTAGGTCTCTTAAAATATTGGGTTGTCTATCCATTTTGTGTTTTTAAACTGTAAAATAGACAAGAGTTAGATTCATAAAAAAATACTTATTAATACAAGCAATTTTTACATATATCATAAAGCATAAGCACACTATGTTACATATATTACACCACATGAATACAACTATCTTATTCCGACTCGCTCGTTTCTTCTTCTTCGATTTTGGTTCGTTTTGCCAGGTTTCTAGGGATATATGATATTCCCCTAATACGAGCCGTAATTTTCCACATTGGTTTAGAAAAACCTGGTGGTTTAGAGGTTCCCGGGTCATTGTTACAACTTAAGGACTTCGGGGGTTGACGATACATATAAAGTTCATCGGTGTTGGAATTATATTTCTCTATTTTTATGCCCTTTCCCTTATTATTTTCTTTGGCCTTTTTAAATTCAGTTGGGGTAATTTCTATAACATCATCGGAATTCTCGTCGGAATCCGATTCATCGGAGAATTGGTAATCCTCCCAATATTTTGCTTCCTTGGCGGAAACACCATTGACCATAATTAACCTTGGTCGGTTGGTTGAGGATTTTCTTTTACTTAACCGTTTTATTATTTCCCCCACCGGTTCTATTTCTTCATCCGGTTCCGGTTCTTCTTCCGGTTCCGATTCTTCTTCCGGTTCCGACTCTTCTTCCGGTTCTTCTTCGGGAACTTGTGAATCAGTCCACGAATCATTCCAATTTACATTTGACTCTTCATTATTATTAGGTGAGTCAATGGGACTTGTTCTAGAGGTAGACATCTATCACATAATATCAAACGCGTTAAGAGATTAATATATCACATAATATTCACATGTTAAAAATATATAGTTTCCAACAAAATTTGTTAAGCAATCATTTTTCAAGTAAACACGGTCGAAGTCCAGACTCACTAATGCATCCTAACAAACTCGATAAGACACACTAATGCAAAATTCTGGTTCTCTAAGACCAACGCTCGGATACCAACTGAAATGTCCCGTTCTTATTGATTAAAAACGTTCCATATTAATTGATTTCGTTGCGAGGTTTTGACCTCTATATGAGACGTTTTTCAAAGACTGCATTCATTTTTAAAACAAACCATAACCTTTATATCATAAATAAAGGTTTAAAAAGCTTTACGTAGATTATCAAATAATGATAATCTAAAATATCCTGTTTACACACGACCATTACATAATGGTTTACAATACAAATATGTTACATCGAAATCAGTTTCTTGAATGCAGTTTTTACACAATATCATACAAACATGGACTCCAAATCTTGTCCTTATTTTAGTATGCAACAGCGGAAGCTCTTAGTATTCACCTGAGAATAAACATGCTTTAAACGTCAACAAAAATGTTGGTGAGTTATAGGTTTAACCTATATATATCAAATCGTAACAATAGACCACAAGATTTCATATTTCAATACACATCCCATACATAGAGATAAAAATCATTCATATGGTGAACACCTGGTAACCGACATTAACAAGATGCATATATATAAGAATATCCCCATCATTCCGGGACACCCTTCGGATATGATATAAATTTCGAAGTACTAAAGCATCCGGTACTTTGGATGGGGTTTGTTAAGCCCAATAGATCTATCTTTAGGATTCGCGTCAATTAGGGTGTCTATTCCCTAATTCTTAGATTACCAGACTTAATAAAAAGGGGCATATTCGATTTCGATAATTCAACCATAGAATGTAGTTTCACGTACTTGTGTCTATTTTGTAAATTATTTATAAAACCTGCATGTATTCTCATCCCAAAAATATTAGATTTTAAAAGTGGGACTATAACTCACTTTCACAGATTTTTACTTCGTCGGGAAGTAAGACTTGGCCACTGGTTGATTCACGAACCTATAACAATATATACATATATATCAAAGTATGTTTAAAACATATTTACAACACTTTTAATATATTTTGATGTTTTAAGTTTATTAAGTCAGCTGTCCTCGTTAGTAACCTACAACTAGTTGTCCACAGTTAGATGTACAGAAATAAATTGATAAATATTATCTTGAATCAATCCACGACCCAGTGTATACGTATCTCAGTATTGATCACAACTCAAACTATATATATTTTGGAATCAACCTCAACCCTGTATAGCTAACTCCAACATTCACATATAGAGTGTCTATGGTTGTTCCGAAATATATATAGATGTGTCGACATGATAGGTCGAAACATTGTATACGTGTCTATGGTATCTCAAGATTACATAATATACAATACAAGTTGATTAAGTTATGGTTGGAATAGATTTGTTACCAATTTTCACGTAGCTAAAATGAGAAAAATTATCCAATCTTGTTTTACCCATAACTTCTTCATTTTAAATCCGTTTTGAGTGAATCAAATTGCTATGGTTTCATATTGAACTCTATTTTATGAATCTAAACAAAAAAAGTATAGGTTTATTGTCGGAAAAATAAGTTACAAGTCGTTTTTGTAAAGGTAGTCATTTCAGTCGAAAGAACGACGTCTAGATGACAATTTTAGAAAACATACTTCCACTTTGAGTTTAACCATAATTTTTGGATATAGTTTCATGTTCATAATAAAAATCATTTTCTCAGAATAACAACTTTTAAATCAAAGTTTATCATAGTTTTTAATTAACTAACCCAAAACAGCCCGCGGTGTTACTACGACGGCGTAAATCCGGTTTTACGGTGTTTTTCGTGTTTCCAGGTTTTAAATCATTAAGTTAGCATATCATATAGATATAGAACATGTGTTTAGTTGATTTTAAAAGTCAAGTTAGAAGGATTAACTTTTGTTTGCGAACAAGTTTAGAATTAACTAAACTATGTTCTAGTGATTACAAGTTTAAACCTTCGAATAAGATAGCTTTATATGTATGAATCGAATGATGTTATGAACATAAATACTACCTTAAGTTCCTTGGATAAACCTACTGGAAAAGAGAAAAATGGATCTAGCTTCAACGGATCCTTGGATGGCTCGAAGTTCTTGAAGCAGAATCATGACACGAAAACAAGTTCAAGTAAGATCATCACTTGAAATAAGATTGTTATAGTTATAGAAATTGAACCAAAGTTTGAATATGATTATTACCTTATATTAGAATGATAACCTAATATAAGAAACAAAGATTTCTTGAGGTTTGATGATCACCTTACAAGATTGGAAGTGAGCTAGCAAACTTGAAAGTATTCTTGATTTTATGTAACTAGAACTTGTAGAATTTATGAAGAACACTTAGAACTTGAAGATAGAACTTGAGAGAGATCAATTAGATGAAGAAAATTGAAGAATGAAAGTGTTTGTAGGTGTTTTTGGTCGTTGGTGTATGGATTAGATATAAAGGATATGTAATTTTGTTTTCATGTAAATAAGTCATGAATGATTACTCATATTTTTGTAATTTTATGAGATATTTCATGCTAGTTGCCAAATGATGGTTCCCACATGTGTTAGGTGACTCACATGGGCTGCTAAGAGCTGATCATTGGAGTGTATATACCAATAGTACATACATCTAAAAGCTGTGTATTGTACGAGTACGAATACGGGTGCATACGAGTAGAATTGTTGATGAAACTGAACGAGGATGTAATTGTAAGCATTTTTGTTAAGTAGAAGTATTTTGATAAGTGTCTTGAAGTCTTTCAAAAGTGTATGAATACATATTAAAACACTACATGTATATACATTTTAACTGAGTCGTTAAGTCATCGTTAGTCGTTACATGTAAATGTTGTTTTCAAACCTTTAGGTTAACTATCTTGTTGAATGTTGTTAACCCATTGTTTATTATAAAAAATGAGATGTTAAATTATTATATTATCATGATATTATGATATATAATATATCTTAGTATGATGTATATATAGTTAAATGTCGTTACAACGATAATCGTTACATATATGTCTCGTTTCGAAATCATTAAGTTAGTAGTCTTATTTTTACATATGTATTTCATTGTTAATACACTTAATAATATATTTACTTATCATTTAACAAAATTAACCAAGTGTATCAATATCTTAATATGATTCATATGTACCTAGTAAGACGTTATAACGATAATCGTTATATATATCGTTTTCGAGTTTCTTAAATTAATAGTCTCATTTTTATGTATATAACTCATTGTTAAAATACCTAATGAGATACATACTTATAATAAAAACATGTTAACTATATATATAACCATATATATGTCATTGTATAGTTTTTACAAGTTTTAACGTTCGTGAATCACCGGTCAACTTGGGTGGTCAATTGTCTATATGAAACATATTTCAATTAATCAAGTCTTAACAAGTTTGATTGCTTAACATGTTGGAAACATTTAATCATGTAAATATCAATCTCAATTAATATATATAAACATGGAAAAGTTCGGGTCACTACAAACACAAACCCTAGATTACTCAAAATTTGAAGTTTAAGGCTTCTAATCATGTTAAATAGCATCAATCTAGGTTATACAAGCATAATACACAAGTAATTTAAGCATAATTACACTAAAAAGCATCAAAATCGAATTGGGTATAAATTTGTTCAAGAACACTAATTTTCGGATTAAGTGGTGTTTAGGTGTAGAAATTTACCATTTTCTTTGGGTAATTCCTTGATAGCATCCTTCTCAACATGATTTTTGTGAAAAATGTGATGATTTTTGGTGAAAAAATTCGATTTTGGGAGTGTTTGTGTGTGTTTTTTCGCTGAAAAATAATGAAAATGGGGAAGGGACTGGTCTGCTGATCCGTTTTATTTTTTTCTGGAATTTTAGAACTCCGCGAGTCGCGGTGTTTTCCTTTTACAAACTCCGCGAGTCGCGATGTTTGTATTTTATTTTTTTTATTTTTATAAAAACCTTAACTTATAAAACAATTAATTAATTAATTCTAAAATTTTGTTTCCCTTGTTATTTAGGACGAGGTCGTTTCGGAACGATGTCCTAGTCCGTCCCTCGATAAAATTTTAAAATTTGTCTATTTAAAGCGCGGTTTTAAAAGCAAAGATTTTTGGGTTTTTTTTAATGTTTTTGGCATACTTTAATTCAATAAGATTAAAAATAATGATAATAAAAGTTCTCGTCCCTCCCTCGGGTAAAGCAATTTCGGTTCAACGACCTAGTCTTCAACTCACGACGAATTTTAAAAATCATATTTTTAACTTAGCGAAATAAAGTAAATTTTTGTTTTTCAATTCACACCAAACTTAAATTTAAAATGCATAAAATTAAAAATTCACACCAAACTTAATTAAAAATTCATATTATAAATTCACACCAAACTTATATTATATTTTTGTTTTTATACATACAAAATTATATTAAAAATATCAATTTTTCAAATATTTACAATTTTAAATATATTAATTTAAAAAGTTTACAATATTATTTTAATTTTTATATATTAATTTTAAAACATGGTAAAAATAAAATTAAAAATCTTTTTGGCTTTTATCCCACTTTAATCAATCAAATATTATCAAAAATATGCGCCCCTCTTTTCGGTAAAGTAATTTCGGTTCCATGACCTAATTTAACTCATGACGAATTTTTGAAATATTTTGGGTTGATTGATTAAAGATATTTATACCTTAAGAATAAACGTTAAATTTCGCAGTGATGTAATAAATTTTTGTATGATATCAATAATATCGGTCGCAAGACCTAATTTCATTGAATACCAATTTAATACTTTATAGCGAACAAATTAGCGTTTATTATCAAAAGGTTAAAAATAAAAATAAAAAATGTACAAACTTACCTGTGAAATAGATTTCTTAGTGATATGCTCTAGCCCACTCATAAGATAGTCGGACTAATTGATTTTCCATGGCTACATAGGCGTAACCTCGAGCATTTAACGTTTTTTCTTCTAAACATATGAACGGTCCATCTCTGCATAAAGTAACAAATTCGGTATTTGAATTGGTTTGATTATTTGAACATTTACCTTCGTGTGACCATTTTTCACATTTGTGACATTTTTCAAGGTGTCGTGCTCTTCTTTTCGCTGCGGATTTTGATTTTCCTTTACCAAATTGTAACTTATTATCTTCGCATCTGGATTCTTTTCTTACTCCGTCCAATTTACCTCTGATTAATGATACTATTTCACTCGGAAGTGTGTCATTACTACGTTTAGTGATCAAAGTGTGTAGCATTAGACCATGGTTTAGTTCACAGGAAGTCTTCATTTCGTAAAAACCTAAAAAAATAAAAATTCAGAATGGGGGGAGAAGACTAGTTCTTTAGGGTCTGCTAGGGAAAGACCATTCGGGTTCCATTTTCGAGAACTACACGAAAACAGAAAATCTAACTCTAACAGAAATACATATTATCCTTTAAAGACTTGATTCTCCCCACACTTAGTTAGCTGTGGTGTTGAAATTGTGATTAACTTCGTTGTCAACTTCCATCGGACTATCTATGTAATGTTTAACTCTGTGACCATTAACTTTAAATTCAATCCCATTTGAATTTATTAATTCTATCGTTTCGTATGGGAAAACTCTTTTGACTATGAATGGTCCAGACCATCTTGATTTCAATTTTCCAGGAAATAGCTTGAATCGTGAATTGAAAAGAAGAACTCTGTCTCCTTCTTTAAATTCTTTTGAACTTCTGATTCTTTTATCATGCCATTTCTTCATTCTTTCTTTATAGATTAACGAATTTTCGTATGCTTCATGTCATAATTCTTCTAATTCGTTTAATTGACTTAATCGTAGACGTCCAGCTTCATGTAAGTCAAGATTACATGTCTTCAAAGCCCAAAATACTTTGTGTTCAATTTCTACTAGAAGATGACATGCTTTTCCATAAACGAGTCTGAAAGGTGTGGCTCCAATTGGAGTTTTGTAGGCTGTTCTAAAAGCCCAGAGTGCATCCTCCAATTTTATGGACCATTCCTTCAGATTTGATCCTACGGTTTTCTCTAGAATACGTTTTAAAGCTCGGTTGGTATTTTCAACTTGTCCACTTGTTTGTGGATGATATACGGTGGAGATTTTATGAGTTACTCCATATCTTTTAAGAACTTTCTCAAGTTGATTATTACAAAAATGAGTTCCCCGATCACTTATTAAAGCTTTCAGTGTTCCAAATCTTGCAAAAAGACGTTTTAAAAAGTTGACTACAACTCGTGCATCGTTAGTTGAGAGAGCTTGTGCTTCCGCCCATTTAGATACATAATCAATGGCCACGAGAATATAGAGATTATTATGAGATTTTGGAAATGGACCCATAAAGTCAATACCCCAAATGTCAAATACTTCACATACTTGAATGACATTTTGTGGCATTTCATCACGTTGACTTATTTTTCCGGCCCTTTGACAAGTATCACAGGATTTGCAAAGAAGGTGTGCGTCTTTGAAAATTGTAGGCCAATAGAATCCAGCATCGTAAACTTTTCTTGCTGTGAGTTGAGGCCTATAATGCCCTCATGTTGGTCCTGTGTGACAATGGTTTAAAATTTTACTAGCTTCATCTCCGAATACACATCGGCGTATTATTCCATCTGGACAACTTTTAAACAAATGTGGATCTTCCCAGAAATAGTGTTTTATATCACTAAAGAATTTCTTTCGTTTTTGGTACGATAATCCTTTTTCAAAGAATCCACATACTAAGTAGTTTGCATAGTCTGCAAACCATGGTATTTCATTATAATCTATCTTCAATAGATATTCATCAGGAAAGTTGTCTTGTATGGCCGATTCATTTAGAACTTCTAATTCGGGATTTTCAAGACGAGAAAGATGATCAGCGGCGAGATTTTTTGCTCCTCTTTTATCTCGGATTTCAATATCAAACTCTTGTAAGAGTAAGATCCAACGGATTAATCTTGGTTTGGCAACTTGTTTCGAAAATAGGTATCTAAGAGCAGAATGGTCGGTATAGACCACAGTTTTTGCTAGAACGAGATATGAAAGAAATTTGTCAAAAGCAAAGACAATAGCAAGGAGTTCTTTTTCAGTAGTTGTATAATTTGTTTGTGCTCCTTGTAACGTCTTACTAGCATAATATATAGGTTGAAATCGTTTTTCAATCCTTTGTCCTAAAACGGCTCCCATTGCAAAATCACTTGCATCGCACATTAGTTCAAACGGTAGTTTCCAATTTGGTGTTATCATGCTCGGCGCATTAGTGAGTTTCTCTTTAAGAATATTAAAAGATTTGATACATTCCTCTGAAAAGATGAATGGAGCATCCTTTTCTAGGAGTTTATTCATAGGAGTGGCAATTTTAGAAAAATCTTTTATGAAACGTCGGTAAAAACCGGCATGCCCTAGAAAACTCCTAACTCCTCTAACATTGGTGGGATGTGGAAGTTTAGCAATTATATCTACTTTAGCTCTATCCACTTCAATTCCTTCCTTTGAGATTTTATGACCAAGAACGATGCCTTCTTTAACCATGAAATGACATTTCTCCCAATTAAGTACTAGATTTGATTGTTCGCATCTAATAAGCATTCGTTCCAGATTAACTAGACATGATTCAAATGTATCACCGAAGACTGAAAAGTCATCCATGAAAACTTCCACGCATTCTTCTATCATGTCGTGAAAAATTGCCATCATGCACCTTTGAAAGGTTGCAGGGGCGTTGCAAAGTCCAAATGGCATGCGTTTGTAAGCAAAAGTACCATAAGGGCACGTGAATGTGGTTTTCTCTTGGTCCTCGGGTGCTATTGGAATTTGAAAATATCCGGAAAATCCATCAAGAAAACAATAGTAACTATTTCTGGCTAATCTTTCCAACATTTGATCAATGAAAGGTAAGGGAAAGTGATCTTTTCTGGTGGCGTCATTTAATTTTCTATAATCAATACATACACGCCATCATGTTACAGTCCTAGTAGGAATAAGCTCATTTTTCTCATTTGTAATGACAGTCATGCCACCCTTCTTAGGCACGCATTGAACTGGGCTTACCCATGGACTATCAGAAATTGGATAAATTAAACCTGCATCAAGCAGTTTAATAATTTCTTTCTTAACAACATCTTGCATATTCGGATTTAGTCTTCATTGGCGTTGCACATACGTTTTATGACCTTCTTCCATAAGGATTTTATGTGTGCAATACGAAGGACTTATTCCTTTAATATCATGAATCTTCCATACAATAGCTGGTTTATGAGCTTTTAACACAGAAATGAGTTGTGATTTCTCATTTTCAGTAAGAGAAGATGATATTATTACAGGTAATTCAGATTCACCATGTAAATAAGCGTATTCCAAATGGTTTGGAAGTGGCTTTAACTCTAATGTTAGTGGTTCTTCTATCGATGATTTATATCGATATCTGTCTTCTTCTTTTAGCATTTGAATTTCTTCTATTGTTGGTTCATATCCATTAGCTATTAGTGTAGCTAACATTTCAGTTTCATCAATTGGTTCAGTTCCTTCTCCTAAATAACATTCTCCTGTTCCTTGTAATTCTGGAAATTCTTCTAACAATTCTGCATGTGAATCTATAGTTTGAATATAATAGCATGTATCATCTGCAGATTGCGGTTGTTGCATTGCTCTATCAACTGAAAAGGTAACACTTTCGTCCTCTATACTTAGGGTCAGTTTCTTACCAAACACGTCTATCATTGCTTTAGCTGTGTTTAAGAATGATCTTCCTAATATGAGAGGAACTTGAGAATCTTCTTCCATGTCCAGAATAACAAAATCTAATAGAAATACTAAAGTACCAACTTTAACTAGCATGTTCTCCATTATCCCTCTAGGATATTTTAGTGATCGATCGGCTAGTTGTATGCTTATTCTTGTTAGTTTCAATTCTCCAAGGTCTAGTTTAGTGTATAGTGAATACGGCATTAAATTTATACTAGCACCTAAGTCTGCCAATGCTTCTATTGAACTAAGACTACCCAGAAAACATGGAATTGTGAAACTTCCTGGATCGGATAGTTTTTCTGGTATCTTATTCAACAGCACTGCTGAAAAATTAGCATTCATAGTAACGGCAGAGAGTTCTTCCATTTTCTTTCTATTTGAGATTAGATCTTTCAGAAATTTAGCATATCTAGGCATTCCTGAAATTACATCAATGAAAGGAAGATTGACATTTATTTGTTTAAACATATCCAAGAATTTGGATTGCTCGACTTCAAGTCTCTCTTTTTTCATTTTACTCGGATAAGGAAGTGGTGGTTGGTATGGTTTAACATAAGGTTTAGCCTTAACTGTGTTATCTTCATTAACCTTTTCAACTACCAGTTCTTTTTCCTTATCTTGTTCAGGTTGTGGTTCTTGTGAAGTATGAATAGCTTCATCAGAAATTACAGGTATTTCAGGTGGTTTAAGTGTTGTACCACTTCTTGTGGTAATGGCTTTAGCTGTTTCATTCCGGGGGTTAGTATTTGTATCACTAGGTAAACTTCCCGGTTTTCTTTCACCTATTAACCTTGCTAGGTTACTTACTTCTTGTTCCAAATTTTGAATAGAAGCTTGTTGATTTCTAAATGCTTGAGCATTTTGTTCATTGGTTTGTTTCTGAGATGTGAAAAACTGCGTTTGAGTTTCAACTAGCTTCGTCATCATATCTTCTAAATTTGGCTTTTTATCATCGGTTTGTGGTGGTTTGTTTTGAAAATTAGGTCTTTGCTGGTTGTAAGTATTATTGGATACTTGTTGATTACTAGGACCTTGTTGGTTGTTGTATGGAATATTTCGGTTATAATTCTGGTTTTGATTGTAAATCGGTCTTGGCGGTTGATAATTATTCTGATAATTATTTCCAGACCTTTGGTTTATGTATGAAATATTCTCTCTTTTTTCCATTGTTAGTTCAATATTGAGACAATCTTTTATCAAATGTGGTCCTCCACACTGCTCACAACTAATTCGTATTGAGTGTATATCCTTAGTCATCTTTTCCATTCGTCTCTCGACATCATCTATCTTTGCTGAAATGGAATCTAAGTCATGGCTAGAATCGGCTCTAGCTGCTTTAGATGATCTAACGATATCTTTTTCTTGATGCCACTCATGTGAGTGGGAAGCAGTGTTATCAATAATTTTGTAAGCATCAGTTTCGGTTTTCTTCATAATGGAACCACCAGCTGCTATATATATGTCTTTCCTTGTAGTGATGTCGCATCCTTGGTAGAATATTTGTACTATTTGACAGGTGTCTAAACCATGTTGCGGACATCCTCTTAATAACTTTCCAAATCTGGTCCATGCCTCATATAGAGTTTCATTCGGTTTCTGTGTGAACATAACAATTTCTCCTTGAAGTCTTACGGCTTTAGATACCGGAAAGAATTGTTTAAGAAATTTTTTAACTAAAATGTCCCATGTATCAATCGCCCCTTCAAGTAACGATTCCAACCAATCTTTGGCTTCTCCCTTTAAAGTCCAGGGAAATAACATGAGATATATCTGTTCATCCTCAACTTCTCTTATTTTAAATAGTGTGCAGATTCTATTAAAGGTACGAAGATGTTCATTTGGATCTTCCTTCTAAATTGGCATTGATTAGTCACCATGTGTAGAATTTGTCATTTGATTTCATAATGCTGGCGCATTAATGTCATGATGAGTAATTGCGTGACCTTGGCCAGTGCGTTTAGCTCTCATTCGGTCTTCCATACTTAAAGGTTCCAGATTTTCCATAATTGAATTTGTTGAATCTGAATCACTAGAGGATTCTGATTTAATGGTTCGTTCCTCAACAATCTCTGTTTGAATGATTGGTGGTTCCGGAGGAAAAATTAATGGTTCAGGATCTATGAATCGTCCCTGAATATTCTCCGGATTCTCAATTGTGAGGTCGGGTTCAAAGAATGGATTGTCAGAAATTTGAATTGGAGTACTTGGTTGACTGGATGACGATTCTAAAGAATAATCAACGGCGACAATATTAGCTAGATGTCTTGATCTGGTTACAGGTGGTGAACGTACAAAAGGTGGTGAACGTCTTGCTCGGTGCATTCACTGAATATCCTATTAGTTTTTAAAAGGAAAGAAAATTTATATAAGTTATCCAATTAATAGACTTTTCTGATTTTGCCCACGTTTCGAATAGCCAAAAGATGCAACAGAGGGGCAGGATTCGTTTGGTCTCAATATAATTGAGTACTGTTTGGCTCCAATAACCCGGTCCACGTACAAATCCAACTATTACTACGAACCAGAAAATTTTGATGTCTATCAATTTAACCATTTAAAATAAATTTTCGTAATTTTAAGAAATTTAGATAAGAAGTAGAATAAAAATCTATGTCCTAAAACTAGAATGGCGAGAAATAAGAAAGAAAAAGAGCGCGTCGAAAAAGGTCGAAAAAGAAAAGGGTTGAAAAATAAAAGGAGTCGAAAAATAAGAAAGAAAAAGAGTGACTTATAAAACTTTAAAACACTCGACTAACCCAACCTTATTATTATCACTAACTTAAAATTAAAATTGCAAATTGAGATTACTAATTGGAGTAATAATTGATACATAGGTAAAAGGTGTCGAAAAATAAAAATAAGAAAGTAGCGCGTTGAAACTTAAAAAGAAACTAAAAACTAAAAACTAAAAGTTGCGTCTAAAAATATCAAGGCTTACAAGTAAAACTATATCCCAAATGGCAATAACTTAAAAAGGTACTAAAACTTAAAAAGGCGTCGCAAAATCCTAAAGCACCTAAATCTTAGTCTAAAGAAAAAGCACTTAAGGGATTTTACGGCAAATTCTAAAAATCTATAAATAAAAATAAGCTACGGCAAAATACTAGACTTAAAACTAGCTACGAGCGAAAAATACAAAAAATTATGCTAAAACAAATAAAA
The DNA here is from genome assembly GCF_046630445.1 of Rutidosis leptorrhynchoides. Lineage (NCBI taxonomy): Eukaryota > Viridiplantae > Streptophyta > Magnoliopsida > Asterales > Asteraceae > Rutidosis > Rutidosis leptorrhynchoides. Next base: position 291,668,363 of record NC_092343.1, on the reverse strand, counting down.
AGGGACAAAATATAAAAATATACTAAAAGTTGTAAAAATTACAATTTTTATAAAAATATTATTTTTATATTATTTATTTAATAAAACTATTAATTTTATAAACTAATTAAACTTAAAATACAAATTAATAAATAAACTAAACTAAATTATATAAAAATATAACCCTAATTAGGGTTTAATTTAAATAATAATAATAAAAACCCGTAATTAATGCGAATTCAGGGCTTCCTATATGACCTGTCTGGGCGGCTCCGCGAGTCGCGGTGAACCCAGTTCAAAACCCCCGCAAGTCGCGGAGATTGCAGGTTCAAAAGAGACAGGTCAAGTTTCGACAGGTCAGTTTTTTTATTTATTTGTTTTTATATTTTTCTGTTTTATATTTTCTGTTTTAATAATTAAAGAAAATATTTATATAAATTATATAAAAACTTATGTTTTAAAAACTAAAATAAAAATAGAAATACTTTATAATTTTATAAAAATCTTAAAAATAGATTTATATATATATTATTTTTTCTCGTTTTTTTCGGTTTTTTTTTATGTTTTAAATAAAAACAAAATATTTAAATAAGACTTATATTTTTATAAAATAAAAATAAAGAAACTTTATAAAACTTAAATATTTAACAAACTCTTAAAAATATTTATATTTTTGTTTTCTTTTTATTTAAAACGTATTTTTACAAAAGCGTATTTTTTATAAAAGTAAACTAAAAATAAATTTTTTTTTTTATATTAGCGTTGCGCTTCCGACTTTTAAGCAAGAAATCGATTCCCCGGTAGCGGTGCCAAAAATACTTGATGTTAAAGTTAAGGGGTATAAAATACTATTAAATTTTACAAGAAAATACTATTAAATACGATACAATTTTACACAAGATATTTATTTATTTATAGAATGGATATACCTAAACCTTGCTACAACACTTATAGGCAGTGTACCTAATCGTACAGTAGTGTAGTTTTTAGTAAGTCCGGTTCGTTCCACAGGGAATCTTTTAAACAAAGCTTAACGCTATATTAGTTTAATTTACAAAAATACAAATATATATATATAAGTAATATTATTATTATAAAAGGGGGGGTTTTTACCGTTTAATGACCGGTTTGTCGATTTTAAAACTTTAGTCGCAGTTAAAATCTAATGTAAAATATTAAAAATAAATACAAGACTTAATTTAAAGCGTAAAGTAAATAACGATAATGAAATTCCGATAAATAAAAGTGCGATAAAATAAAATTGCGATAATTAAAAAGTACGATAATTAAAAGTGCAATTAAATACAATAACAATAAATAAAAATACGATAATTAGAAGTGCAATTAAATATAAAATAAAGGAAATTAAATATGAAATAAAAGAATTATGCTTATTTAAACTTCCGTAATCATGATGTTTGACGTGTTGATTTTAGTTTTATGCCCATGGGTTAATTGTCCTTTGTCCTGGATTATTTAATATGTCCGTCTGGTTTTTGTCCATAACAGTCCATCAGTCATAAATATAAAGTGCGAGTGTCCTCGTCAAATTATCCTTATACCCGAAGTTAGATATTTCAACTAATTGGGGACTTAAACTGTAACAAGGTTTTATTACTTTGTTTAATAATTACACCAGGATATCGACTGTTTGTAACCCAAGGTTTTAATACTTGGTTATCAATTATGCCAAGTGTCCTTGTACATAATTTCACCCCTGTTTTAATAATTCTACTGACTATTAATCCATTCCCGTGTCCGGTTAAATGAACGATTATTCGTACATATAAATACCCCGCCCATCGTGTCCGATCGAGTGTATATGGTTATTTATAGGGACGTCCAATTGTAAATCTTTATATTAAAATTAACAAACTATCATTTAGTTAAACAAATATAAAGCCCATTAATAGCCCATAGTCTAATTTCCACAAGTGTCGTTCTTTTGTCCAAACCCCGATTATGGTACAAAGCCCAATTACCCAATTTTAATATTTTTAGACCAACATCATGATTACTTCGGATTAAATAAGCATAATAATAACTTAGCTACGAGACATTAATGTAAAAAGGTTGAACATAACTTACAATGATTAAAAATAGCGTAGCGTTACACGGACAGAATTTCGACTTACACCCTTACAACATTCGCTAACATACCCTTATTATTCGGATTTAAAATTAAAATTAAAATTAAAATATAAATATATATATATATATATATATATATATATATATATATATATATATATATATATATATATATATATATAATTTACGTATGATGAAGAAGGAAAAATATAGAATTAGGATATTTAAAACGTCGAATTGCGCTGGATTTTATAGGCATTTTTGTCCAGGGAGGCTCCGCGAGTCGCGGCCTTTTTGGCCTTCAAACTCCGCAACTCGCGGAGTTTGTTTCTACAGCTCATCTCATTTTGGAACCTTTCTTGCCGATGGTTTTAATATATAAATATAATATATATATAATTTATATAATTAATTATATATTATATTATATTTATATACATAGTTAACTTGTTATTTTTATTCCATTGCGTCGAGTGTTGAGAGTTGACTCTGGTCCCGGTTCCGGATTTTCGAACGTCCTTGCGTACAATTTAATATCTTGTACTTTGCGTTTTGAATATTGTACTCTTGTAATTCTGAGATGTTTCTTATCAATAATTGGAACCTCTTTGATTGTATTTTATACTTTTGAGCTTTTTGGTCGTTTGCGTCTTCAATTTGTCGAATCTGTCTTTTGTCTTCACCTTTTAATATTTAAACGAATATCATTTGTAAATAGAACAATTGCAACTAAAAGCTTGTCTTTCTTGAGGAATAATGCTATGAAATATATGTTCGTTTTTAGCATTATCACTTTCTGACCTTATAAATTGTGTGAAAGGGATCCAAGCTCTCTAGCTTAGGGTTTCATCACTTCATTTGACTTAGATCATGTTCATACCTGTTTGATTGATGTAAAGTTTGTAACTTTGTTGTAAATAGAACTTGTAATTGTGTTAAGACTAAGGATATGATGTAACCTTGGTTCATCATCCATCTAAGACTCTTAAATGAGTTGTGTTACCACTTGATCTTAACATATTGTGTATTGATGGTAGAATCTTGGTCAAAAGTGATGCTAAACCATCAACGAGTTGTACACTTGAAGTTACAAGCATCAAGGATGAGAACCGTGATGAGCATCAAGCACCAAGAACCCCACCAGAGCAATTGTCCACTGATTTTCGTATCTGATCAGACCACCTGGGCTACTGGAAAGTTGTTTTTCAGTTATTTCGGTTCGAGTAGATGATTTTCCATTTAGGCCTTGTCTTAATCCGAGTTACGGTTTAGGATTTATGGCCCTCCGAGAGTCACTACACCCTATTAACGTTGTGCTAAAATTTCTGACCTACTCGCACTTAAAACGTCGTCACGGTCAAACAAAGACGAGTTAGGTTCTGGAAATTGGTCAGCTGTTAGGGAACTCATACACGGAGCCATAGCCACTGACTATGCGTCTTTTCCATTTACGTAGAGGTCGCAGCAGCTGACCGAAATCAGCCTATTGTTTCGATCTCTATTCTTGTCGAACTTACTTAGCTTTTATGATGATGAATGATGATGATGATGAAACTTAAACTTATTTTATGCACTATTAAAATTTATAAAGACAACCTACTGACCTAGTAACCTTTGATTTAGGTTGACGACCTTTCGGACCGACTTACTACTTGCGTACTTTCATTACTGACTTTACTACTTTTATCACTGTGAGTTATAGCATCCCTTTTTACTTTAACTATTTTGGGACTGAGAATACATGCGCTTTTACGTTTTACATATTAGGCACGAGTACTTAAACTTTATATGTGTGTGGGTTATACAACGGCATAAACATTCCCCTTAGCACGGTAACGTTTAGTCATTGGTTTTTGAACCGGTGAACGCGAATCTTAGATATGGATCCATAGGGTTTAACATCCCCACTCGGGCTAGTTGCGCTAGCATTTAACGAGTTTTTAATAATTCGTGAACATACGCACTCGCCAAGTGTACTTTTAGGGGGTTATAAACGTTAAGTCTAGTTACCGGGTGCCCACGGTTATACATATACTTTTCATACTGTTTTGTTACACTGAAATCTCGTGGCCTACCTTACGTTACTGTTACAACTTAAACTATAGCTCACCAACATTCGTGTTGACTTTTAAGCGTGTATTTCTCAGGTGCCTAGAGGTTTCTTGCTTCCGCTGTTAGATTTGCTGTCATGCTGTTATTGAATTGCTGTTAAGGACCTGCTGTATTAGTTATCCGCTGCATTACTAGAGATGTCTCATTCATGGAACTTTTCTGTTGCATTCGTAGTTTATGTTAATTTCAAACAATGGCTTTGTAACGACCTTAGGGTCAAAAACTTATGTTTATGCTCCTATTCGTAGGATGCACGTTATCTTTTGTAAAACGCTATCTTTTTATGAATGCAAACTGGTTTTCAAACAGCATGTAGTATTCAACCGTGTAAAGATCCTGTTGTTGATGAATCGTACATGATGGTTTTGTACGGGGCGTCACATTTGGTATCAGAGCATTGGTTGTAGGGAATTAGGTTGCATTAGTGAGTCTAAACCCACTCGAGTAGGATTCACTAATAGGACTAATCTACAACTTGCTCGTTTATTTGTTACTGCTTACTACTGCTGCATGTTACTGCTTACTTATACTGCCATATGATCTGCTGCACGCTACTGCTTACTCTTACTGTTATGTGAACTTGTTGTATGCTATTGCTTATCCTCGCTACTTCATACTACTATCTGCTTTCGATTGCATGTTACTTCTGTTTAGTACTGTTAATACTGCCATGCTATATACTGCTGTAGATGATCTAGGTTGCTGTAGTGCCTGATTACGTGCTTGCTTCATGCCTGCTATTCGCTGTACCGACTTGAAAAACTTACCTTTCCTAGTTCCGATGTTTTTCTGAACCCTTTTCCCACACGTCTAACCCTAAGGATTGGTATTGTAATCCACCTGTTACTATCGTTCCACCGTTCTGGAGATCGAAACAATTCTTCACGCAATCTAGGAGGAGTACCCCTCAGATTACACTCCCACTAAAGTCAATCCTCGGAGGAGGAGATATTGGAGGGTTTGTCGGAGTAACCGCACCCCGAGCTCACTCTAAATAGCCACGTACGACGTGTGAACATTCGAAGGTTGTTCAGTTCCCGCAAGATGGCTCGTTTCTCGTACGCTTTCATGACCGTCACTTATCTCTTTCGTTCTTCACCACTACTCGACGATCTGACGACATTTCTGGATTTAGTACCCTAACACTCTTAGGAATTGGGGAAGTCGGGAGGACATCTCCTTTCACAAGGTCAGAGTGCCTTCTACTGATGCTCAGCCATACCCAAAGACTTGGGAGTCGCCTCAAGACATATCGTATTACTACTTGCTAAACATACAACTCGACGCGAGACCCAGATTGAATTTCTAGAAAGGAACCTAACAACGTTACCTGAACCTGAACATTTTGAAGAAATTTCGGGACATTTAGGCATTGGTGCATGACCTACGGAACTTACGCACCCACACCGAGAAACTGTGAGATTAATTATGTAGATTTTGTTTTGAGATAGCATAGCTAAAGCACCGTTGGATGAAATTGAGTAGAACTGGAAGTGATCACGTTACATTGACCATATGGAGTGATATTGGAATGAACGTACGATTTAGTACAATATAATGACGCCAGGCCAGCGTAATTATATTGAAGTGAATCATGCAGAAGTCCCAATGTTACTACATAAGGAATATGAAGCGATTCAAAGGAAATTTTGGTAGGAACCACTTGAGTATACGCATTATGGTCTGATAAAGGCAGGAATAACCACTTAGTCTAGATACTGTACGAGAAGGGCCTGGACTGCAGAATTGATAACCCGAAAATTTGTTATAGATATAGACACCCTGGATACTTAAGGAAAAAGTTCTCAAATATGAAAAACTTTGGACTCACATACGATAGAGCAATCGTTATCTCAGCTATGGAGACTGGCATGGATCCTGATTTTAGTTAGGGTACGTTTCTTCACAACGATTTATCGTCTCGGAATTGTTTAATACTAGAGTGATAGAAACCTTATATCTAAGAATCCTAGTGTGATGACTAATAAGCCATTAACAACCATAAGAGTTAAGTATTCTATAGGACAAGCTAATGGTAAGTTGGCAGAGATAGAGGAGTAATTTAAGATACTACCTTAAAAATTAACAGGTGGGTCATTTGGAGATGACCTCATGCCAACAAAACTTGGAAGTTTTATAGTAGTAGTTGTAAAGGATTAGTTACCTGCGCACAAGCAGATGTTATTTGAGAAGGTTGATAAAAATTTTCACGGCAGTATAATAAGATTTGGTTGGAATGGACCTTAAGATTAACCTAATACTCATCGAGTTAGGAAGCTTTGAGGAAATAGTTGGAACGGACTGACTTTCAAGGATGAAAGCGAAAGTTATTTATAGTAAGAATATTATTCGTATACCTCACGAGAATGGTGAGCCAAAAGCCATATGGGTTACTTCAACAACCCGAGATCCCACAATGGAAATGGGAAGGGATGACGATGGATTTCATCCTGAAACTACCGAAAACAATAGGCAGTCATGACACTATCTAGGTTATTGTTGACCGCCTCACCAAGTCTGCTCACTTTCTAACCATGAAAGAAACCGATACAATGGACAACGATACATAAAGGAAACTGTATCCCGTCACTTCAGCAATTCAAATTCTATACTACCCAAGAATCGTATTTGATGCTCATTCTTATGCGACACTGAATCCTAACTTATTCCGAGAAAATTCTTAATCAATGATAATCACACCATCACCCTTCTTACGTCGATATTAGTCATACTAGTTCGAGATTTCCAAAATCAATGGGTAGTTAATTCCCACCCTCATACTCTCCATTTCGTATCTCACTTATAAGCAACAACTTTACACTTAAGCATTTTTGGTCAAAGGACTTATGCCCTACTAATACTCATCAACCACATTTAAATTCAACAGTTTTCATTACCTCGTGATATTGATGCTCAAATGTCACCCAAAAATTTTCAAAAAAAAAAATCTTTTACACGATCTTTTTCCAACTTGTAACCTCCGAAATATGAAAATTTTTCCTACCAAAATTTTTCACACACTATTTTACTGTGCGATCCTCCCAAGGTTTTATAAAAGTAAATTTATTTTGTTTGTCATTCGTGCAAATTTTTTTGAAATCATATATGTTATATAAAATAAAGTAAATGATTACTTATTTTTGGCAAATACATATGAAATTTTACTTTCACTTTTACAAATCAAATCTTTTGTTCAAAAGATATTTTTTCTTTGAATGGTACAGGTTGTACGTAACCCTAGTTTACTAAGAACTTCGTTTCCTTTCTTACATTGTCACCTTAAACAATTTATATAAAATTTTTGTTGCTCATTATATAAAATTTTTAGTTGCTTATTCGTATCCAAGTCATCATGAAGACAGACAACTGTCAAAATTGAGAGATTCATGTGTGTATGTACGTGATGAAGGCACTTACTACCACGTCATACAGAGCCTTTGGGCATCCACTAACACTTAAACCATTCAAAATTATTGCGTTACCCTAGGGATCTTATTTGCCACACCCGTTGGAGCGATGTTCTTTCTTACATAACTCTAAGTCCTGACTTATTCCAAGATATTCTCGTCTAGTGATATTAACATCATCAGTACTCCGACTTTAAAATTGGCCATAACCTGTTTGGCATTTTGCAAAGTCAAGAAGCGATTAACTTCTCATACTCATGCTCTATCCTTCATACCTCACTTTTTAGCAACGGCTTCGCACGTAAACATTTTTGGGCCAAAGACTTAAGTTCGGATAATCATCAAAACTACATTTAATTCATTAGTTTTCATTACCTAGTAACATGTCAACCGATGATTCAAAGATTTTTCACTCGACCTTTTTCAACTTGTAACCTCTAAAATACGAAAAACTATGTTTATCAAAATTTTTACACGTTGGTTATTTGTGCGGTCCTCACGAGATTTATGGACAAATGAAAGTACTAAAAACTTTTCTATCACTTACGCGATTTATAAAATCATATATGTATAAATTTACCCTTACTTATTTTGGGTTAGTACATACTAAGTTATACCTTCAAGATGATTAAAAATCGCTCCTTTATTGAGTTGTTTTAAGTCAAATAATTTTGTGCAAATGGTACTCGTTATACATACTTCTAAATTTACCAAGAACTTCGTTCCATTTATGTTGTCGCATCAAACGTTTAAAGGTTTTTCAAAACTTCCTCGGTTGATTTTATTAAAGGTTTTTGTATTAGACTACACCATGTAGGGATCACACTTCTTCTCTCCCTCCGTTAGGGATGAAGCTTACTATTAAAATCCTTGTTAAAAACGCTTGAGCCACTTTGGGTGGCAGATTTATAAAAATTTGTTAGGAAGTCTTTGTACTCGAAAAATGTTCCTTTTAAGGTTAAACATGGCAAAATCGCGGGCCGATAAATCAGTTTTCTGAGGTACACTCAATGGTCACCCCATTGTAGGAAGGGCACTAGGTGGGTTCCTATTCTCAATATTTCACGGCTAATCGCAACATCCTCGTAAACATCATCTCTATGAATCAGTAGGTTGATGTACAAGGAATCGTTTTGAGATTCTTTTCACTTAGAGTAAACCGTTCTTTACGACCAAGGGTCCACGTATCTTCTTGTCCGCGCATCTCCTTAAGTATAAGGATAAATTCAGACCAAACCGCTCGAAGAGTTCACCCTGGTTCAAAGATCACACCTTTCGTGTGATTCTCTTTCGGAAATGTAAAGTGACATACTTTAGGAATCTATGAATCTTGTTATCCTCTTGGAAGGGACTGCTTAAAACGTCTGTAATACGGATATGGTTACTCTACACATTCCTTCCTTCGTTGGTTGCAACTATATGTTGTTCTAGTTAATGTTAACCCTAACTTCAACATGTAACTGAAAGGATAAAGTTACATTATGGAACTGTTCTTTCGTTCCATCTAAGGATAAGTTCACCTGCAGTATGGTAAACTGGGTGATATCCTTCATTGTTCGTTCAGACCGTCCTGAAGGCACTATAGATAATTATGGCTTGCATTGCATATAAGTCCGATTATTCACTTTCAGCAAAAGTTTCAATTCATATAGTCAAATGAAACGTTCTTAAATATCGAGTTCTTTATGCCTATGGTCTCCTTCCGAAATCAAGGGGTTAGTAAAATCCGTGGCTAACACTATCCAGACATCAAATCGCATGGTTATGATCACCATGTTTTCCATCCTACCTGTCAGCTTTGTATTGCGACATAAGCGCTCAATGTTTTAGATGAGTTTAGTAACATTCATGATGTATTTCATGCATCCAGCTTACTAAAGATGCCTGTAAGGCTAAAAACATCATCTTTCCTTTTGTGGATATATTCAGACAACATACTCATGTTAACCAGAAACGAAATCAACTTGTTGATCTCTTAGGACAAGAGACTTAATTAATAGCATATACCTATTCTTACTTTTATACGCCCGAGTACCTTTCAAGGTAAATAGCTCACTTTTTAGCTCACGAATCTTTCGGAACTTTGATACGCTACTTCTTATTTAAATACGGTACCATTTTAAGTCACTCCTTAAATTTCGGGATGAAATTTCCATTAACAGGTGGGTAATGTAACGACCTGACTTTTTTGACTTGCTTTTATGCTTTGTATTTTAGCGAAACTGCGTTTTTGTGCGTACTGTGTTACTTTATACTCTGGAAACTTGATATACGTGGTTTACTTCCATTTATATGTTAAAACGTGCCTTAGAGTACGTAGGATACTTAACTTGTTCAACGGAAGCCTTTATAACCGTTAGCGTTACTTGACGTTTCGATTAAATCGCGAACTGCGCGTACGTTTGACTTTTGTCGTAATCGGAATATTATGACTGCGAAATATTAATTATTATTTTATAATAATAATTACCTGGGTTTTTGGATTCTTAATTTTAACTAATTACTTACTAGATCACAATAGTTAGTCTTGTTGGACTTTCTACCTTATTGGACCTTAGCCCACCCTACACTAGCTAGTGGCCCAATTAATTAGCCCAAATATTATTACTACTGACCCATAATAAATAAAATAAATAAAATTAATTAATTAATGAGTCATACTAGCATTTGGATAAGGATTACCCATATTGTTACATGGGATTCTAGCATAAGTACATGCTTTAGACAACCACTAACCAAAAAGCAAAATAGTGTCTCCTCCCCTCCCCCTCAAAACCTACGGCCACTAGGGCCTCCACCTCATCAATCCTTGTCAAAACTTTGCTTATAAATACTAGACATTTACCTCTCATTCAACACTTGCTCTCATTTGGTTTTCACACACATTTGCTCTCTTCTTTCCTTCCTTTCTAGTATTACTTGTAAGTTTCTTTCTCTTCTTCTTTTCCTTCCAATTTCGTGTATCATCATCATCCTTTCATGGAGATCAAGTTCTTTTAACTTTGATCTTGATTATATCTTGTTGATTCAAGCATGAATCCTCAAGAACATTGAAGATTCATGCTTTCTAGCTTTGAATCTTCACCAACTTTATAGATCTACTTCTTTTATGCTTTAATCTTGTTATTTTATGATAAAGATTCAAACTTTTGTTTGTTATCTTCATATATCTTAAAGATCCAAGCTTTATGCTTCAAGATCTTCAAAAACAACCAAGATGCAAGCTTTCTAGCTTGAATCTTCATATCTTGTGGTTGGATCTAAGTTTTCTAGCTTATGATCTTGTTGTTTTGTTATAAACATCAAAACTTGTGTTTATAGTCTTCATGAAACTTAAAGATCCAAGCTTTATGCTTCAAGATCTTCAAGAACACTAAAGGTTCAAGCTTTCTAGCTTTGTGACCTTATAAATTGTGTGAAAGGGATCCAAGCTCTCTAGCTTAGGGTTTCATCACTTCATTTGACTTAGATCATATTCATACTTGTTTGATTGATGTAAAGTTTGTAACTTTGTTGTAAATAGGACTTGTAATTGTGTTAAGACTAAGGATATGATGTAACCTTGGTTCATCATCCATCTAAGACTCTTAAATGAGTTGTGTTACCACTTGGTCTTAACATATTGTGTATTGATGGTAGAATCTTGGTCAAAAGTGATGCTAAACCATCAACGAGTTGTACACTTGAAGCTACAAGCATCAATGATGAGAACCGTGATGAGCATCAAGCACCAAGAACCCCACCAAAGCACTTGTGCACTGATTTTCGTATCTGATCAGACCACCTAGGCTACTGGAAAGTTGATTTTCAGTTAGTTCGGTTTGAGTAGATGATTTTCCGTTTAGGCCTCGTCTTAATCCGAGTTACGGTTTAGGATTTATGGCCCTCCGAGAGTCACTACACCCTATTAACGTTGTGCTAAAATTTCTTACCTACTCGCACTAAAACCGTCGCCACGGTCAAACGAAGACGAGTTAGGTTCTGGAAATTAGTCAGCTATTAGGGAACTCATATACGGAGCCATAGCCACTAACTATACATCTTTTCGATTTACGTAGAGGTCGCAGCAGCTGACCGAAGTCAGCCTATTGTTTCGATCTCTATTCTTGTCGAACTTACTTAGCTTTTATGATGATGAATGATGATGATGATGACACTTAAACTTATTTTATGCACTATTAAAATTTATAAAGACAACCTACTGACCTAGTAACCTTTGATTTAGGTTGACGACCTTTCGGACCGACTTACTACTTGCGTACTTTCATTACCGACTTTACCGCTTTTATCACTGTGAGTTATAACATCCCTTTTTACTTTAACTATTTTGGGACTGAGAATACATGCGCTTTTACATTTTACATATTAGGCACGAGTACTTAAACTTTATATGTGTGTGGGTTATACAACGGCATAAACATTCCCTTTAGCACGGTAACGTTTAGTCATTGGTTTTTGAACCGGTGAACGCGAATCTTAGATATGGATCCATAGGGTTTGACATCCTCACTCGGGCTAGTCGCGCTAGCATTTAATGGGTGTTTAATACTTCGTGAGCATACGCACTCGCCAAGTGTACTTTTAGGGGGTTATAAACGTTAAGTCTAGTTACCGGGTGCCCACGGTTATACATATACTTTTCATACTGTTTTGTTACACTGAAATCTCGTGGCCTACCTTACGTTACTGTTACAACTTAAACTATAGCTCACCAACATTCGTGTTGACTTTTAAGCGTGTATTTCTCAGGTGCCTAGAGGTTTCTTGCTTCCGCTGTTAGATTTGTTGTCATGCTGTTATTGAATTGCTGTTAAGGACCTGCTGTATTAGTTATCCGCTGCATTACTAGAGATGTCTCATTCATGGAACTTTTTTGTTGCATTCGTAGTTTATGTTAATTTCAAACAATGGCTTTGTAACAACCTTAGGGTCAAAAACTTATGTTTATGCTCCTATTCGTAGGATGCACGTTATCTTTTGTAAAACGCTATCTTTTTATGAATGCAAACTGGTTTTCAAACAACATGTAGTATTCAACCGTGTAAAGATCCTGTTGTTGACGAATCGTACACGATGGTTTTGTACGGGGCGTCACAGTGTTAGTTTTATATAATATTACGTGTTGTGAAAACCGTTTCGTCTAAAAGTGTCGGGAAGTGGGAGATCTTTAAACGAAAAATGGAAATTTTGGATAGCAAGTTGTCAGGCCATGTGCGCGTCGCGCACATACATGTTGTGAAAACCGTTTCGTCTAAAAGTGTCGGGAAGTGGGAGATCTTTAAACGAAAAATGGAAATTTTGGATAGCAAGCTGTCAGGCCATGTGCGCGCCGCGCACATATGGGACTGCGCGCCGCGCACCTCTTCTGTATATAAAAAAAATAAAAATTTGCTGCGTAATTGATTGGATAACGGGTTGGGTCGTTACATATTCGTGCCTAATCTGAAAACGATAATATCTAAAGCACGCAAGGAAGAAAGACTTAAAGCTCTTATGGCTTTACGTGTTACCCTTGTCGAAAACACCAAACCCTCGATTGAAGGTCTAGGAGGACCAATCAGATATCCAGAGATACAAGGACAATCGTTCGAGTTAAAACATCATATTGTGCAGCTCATCCAAAATAGCTGTCAATTTCATGGATTACCGTATGACAACCCCAACTCTCACCTTGACAAGTTCATATCTCTGTCGAACTCCTATAAACAGCAAGGGGTAGGCCATGATATAGTATATACTTGTTCCCCTACTCTGTCACTCATCATACCCAAATGTGGTTTGAAGGATTGAAAAATGATTAACTGTTGATGGTTCGACCATTTCTATTGAAGAAGAAATAATTTTGTGATGAAACCCTAAATTATAAAGATAGATTAGTTGATTTGGGTGAAAGTATAGAAATCCTAAACTCTGAGAGGTGAAGGTCGATACATTTGTGGTTTTGAAACTTGTATGTTTTTCTAATTATTGGAGCAAATGATATTTGTAATTAAATTCTAATTAATTTGTAATTAAATGGCAATTAACTCTAAAATTGATACATCAGCATAGATTAATGATAAGCCGCTACATCAGCAATATACTTTTTAGATTATATATATACTAGGTTTTAGAGCTCGTGCGTTACATAGTGGGTAAAATAACCGAGCAAAATTAATTGATTTTTTCAAACAATAATTCATTTGAGTTTAAGAGCCCGTGGAGTTGAAAAATTTTAAAAGTTCTTTTAAGTTTAAGAGTTCGTGGTGTTGATAAATGTTAAAAGTGATTTTGGGTGGTATTAGTAACTTAACGTCTACAATTTATTTTATTTCTCACCATTAATATATTTTTAATTATATATAAATTATATATTACGTAATACTTAGAGAAAATATGAGTTCATTGATATGAAGATTTTATCTTCTCAATTAATTGTTTGATGGTTGATAAATTGATTTTTGTAGATTGTAAAAAATAACTGTAGGAAATGTGAGGACCAATTTGCTAATAGTCAAACTGCCATTATGACTTATGATATAAGTATATTCTTATTCTTATTCAAATATATGATTTAAAGAAATTTTGACCATATATAAAATTATGAAGACATAAATGATTTATATATATATATATATATATATATATATATATATATATATATATATATATATATATATGTGTGTGTGTGTGTGTGTGTGTGTGTGTTATATATTTTGAAAATTGACTACAAAGAAACCTTGACCATAATTAACTCATTATCCAACTAGATCGTGGAAATTTGATATATATATATATATATATATATATATATATATATATATATATATATATATATATATATAATCAGATTTAATATATATATATATACATATATATATATATATATATATATATATATATATATATATATATATATATATATATATATATATATATATATATATATATATATATATAATCAGATTTAATCATAAAATGACACATCAGCAAAATACTTTTGATCATAAATATTAAGATCACATTAAAATATGAACATTTAAAAAAGACACTTTGTAATAAATGTTATTATTTTGACGAAAAAACGCTCGAAGACATAAATGATAACATGCATGATATGTAATGTTTTAATTAAAGTTTTTTAAGGGTTTAGAAACTAGGGTTGAGAAATTTCGGTTTAGAAATTAGGGTTTAGGCTTTATATTAAATTTTTGACACTAACGGTTTAGAGTTTAGGGTTTAGGATTTAGGGTTTTGGGTTTAGGAATTAAACCTAAAACACTAAACCCTAAACCTTAAACTCTAAATCGGACTAAATTAAAAAAAAAAAAAAAAAAAAAAACTTTACATAAGATGAAAAAAAAACTCTAATTAAAGTATTACTCATAATACATGTTATCATTTATTTCTTCGAGCGTTTTCCTGCAAAAATAATATTTTCATGTAATCTAAATTTTTAAAAACAATTTAAAAAAAAATGAAAAAGATAAAATAACAAATTTACTTCTCTTCCTCTAAAAAAGTGTTTCTCTTTTGATGATGATGACCTTATATATATATATATATATATATATATATATATATATATATATATATATATATATATATATATATATATATAGGGGCAGATTCAAACGTGAACCACAAAAAATGGTGAGAACTGCGAGAATTTTTAATTTTATTAAGTTTTTATGCATTTAAATGCAAAAAATTACATGTAAATATTAATAAATGCTCATATCATTAAGAAACATATGCTCATAAATTGTATGAAAGTAACCATTCAGGCTTGCCTGAGTGGCTACCGAGTTGTCCAATGAAGCACACCACCCGAGTTCAATTTCTGGCTATGCCAAATTGTTCAAAAAAGGAGTGTGACTAGAGGGTGCGCATAATGCGCAATTCACCCGGTACCAGGTCTCGCGCTCGGGGGGCTTGATTACCCGAGGTTTTACCTTCTATGGGAGAGCCAATGTGCTCGTTCATAGGAGGATTTCCTCGCTTACAAAAAAAAAAAAAAAATTTGTATGAAA
This sequence comes from Rutidosis leptorrhynchoides, assembly GCF_046630445.1. Classification (NCBI taxonomy): domain Eukaryota; kingdom Viridiplantae; phylum Streptophyta; class Magnoliopsida; order Asterales; family Asteraceae; genus Rutidosis; species Rutidosis leptorrhynchoides. The sequence continues at coordinate 291,652,762 of NC_092343.1, read as the reverse complement.
GTAGATGATATAGTAAATCTATGATATTTGTGTGGAAGCAAGCAATTTTTTTTTTTTTTAATTTTTTTTTTTTTTTGCCAAATAAGATTCAAAACTATTTTTGTCAAATAAAGATTAATAAATGTTACAAAATAGTTGGGTTAAAAGAGGGGAGAGACGCAACAGATGATGACCAACCAGGAAGAAATATTCTACTCGATTATTCACTCTTACGAAAGACCATGATTAATAAATATATCAGGAGCAGCTAGTAGGTTTTAAGAAGATAAGGCTCAAATGACTTTCAAACTATAATGTGCAAAACTATTAAACATGAATCCATACATACCTTTGAACTGCAAGATTTAGCATAAGAGTTATTGACAATCAACAAAGAAATACTCGAGATTATAATTATTCAGTGATGATGAATATACGTAAATAAACTTCAAACTTGTAGACTAAGGGTTAAATTATGCATTATATCCATTCAAGCATTTCCACAAACACTATGTTTCCCATTGTGGTTCACCTTCATCTTTTTCGTGGTCTATATCATGCGAGTTATAGCAGTGGTAGGGAGTTTGTTTGGTGTCTCGGAGTTGTAATCTTACTATTAATGATTGTGACAGCTTTTATAGGATACGTACCACCTTGGGGTCAGATGAGCTTTTGGAGGGCTACACAAATTACAAGCTTAGCTAGCGCCATACATGTAGTAGGAGATACCATAGTGACTTGGCTTTGGAGTGGTTTCTCCATGGACAATGCCACCTTAAATCATTTTTATAGTACACAAAAATATTTTTTGCAATCACTAAAAATGACGTATAGATCAAACAAACCATATGAAATCATAAAACATTGAAATCAATTGAATCATAAAACCATATTAATCAAATAAACCTTGTCACGAACCGTTTCATCGATTGAGGAGACGACGATACTCACGGATAAATTAGCGGATTATTTTGATGAAGAATTAAGAGAAACTTAGACGAATACATATTTAGATGGAACCTTTTTTTTCGCCATCGAATTGTATGAAACTGAGAATTGGGAGGAGAATGTGATGGTGCAGATATGAGTTGTTTCCAAACCCTAAAATGAAATCATCATGTTTATCAGATTATTTTATCCGTAAGGAACACTTGCAATCACTGAAATCGGATTTATATTTGAACCGATAGGCCATTCGATTTTGATTTTTTTTTTTACCAGACTTCAAAAATACACACTTGTTTTGTCTTGGATATTGATCATTTAGGAAGAAATTGGGAACCCTAATTGAGATGTGGCAGCGTACGAATGAAAGAGAAAGTGATTTTTTTTAATTGATAGACCAAGATCAAAGTGACAGATGGTTCAGAGTTTTGAAAATTTTATTTTGAATAGTTTTTGAGGTGACATGTGACACGTGCACATGTTTTATAATAGGTTATAGATAGATAGATTGGACTCCAAAACATGTTTCATACAATTTAGCCAAGGCAAAAACTAATTCTAACAAAGAAATTTTTGTCCAAATAATCACAACTCCAACCTCGAATTTATTCTATTTGCACTTTCAACAAATAGATTTTTTAACCTGTTTGAATTCTTGACGATGATGGAATTGAATCAGAGAACTAATTTTGGTTGTTGTTAAATTTTTCAATCAAACCATGTTTTTCAGGTTAAATTTTACGTTTTTTTTAATGTTAGAATATACGTTTTATGATGTTGCACACGAGGGGTGTTTCATGAAATTTTGCATAATTATGTTATATGTAATGTAATGTTGCACGCCAGGTGTTTAATAAATTGTCTGATTGTCTAGTTAAGACTGTAGACGGTTTTTCTAAGGATCTTAGGTCGCTTGAACTCTAAACTAGAGGCGGAATACACTAGAAAAGGGTTAAACCGAGATATGGGTCGTTTTGGGATCGAATTGGTCAAACCTAGAGCAAAACCTAGATTAGATCGACTCCTAGACAATATATTTCGGTGGTATATGATGTTAGGGTTCTCTGGAAACGAAAACCTACGACTTAGGGTGAATGAGACGAGTAACCTCATCAAAGAAGTCTAAACCCGTATATATAGTGAACACAGACACACTCGGTCGAGTGTCTGTGTCCACACGGTCGACTGACTGACACAGTCGGTCGAGTGTCTATACACACTCGGTCGACTGTGTACAGTTTAAACATATTGATCACTTGATAAATTAAGTATGCACAAACACAAATATAATCAATTGTCTCAAGTAAACATTATTACATAACCGAAACGTGTTAAACATAAAAACGGATAACGGCTGGGGATTCATGCACCAACAAACTCCCCCTAAGACCTAGCCGTTACAATAAAGCATTCGGTTATCAATCCGTATAAGGATCTGTCACCCAGTTCTTCAGATAGCAAAGTTTAACAACTCTGCAATACTGTTCAGCTTGCACACGATTCTCTGGGCGATACAACATCCTATTGTAGTAAAGGGTAAACATATCTTCTTCACAGCAGTTTCTCAACCACACTGGATCTAGAACCCTTATACTATCATTTTCATCTCATCCATCCTTGTCTAACACAATCATCGCTTCCTCTGAGCGTTCATCATAATACCACCAACGAAAACGAGGACTGAAGTGCTGCGGCATCTTCCTCAGAGGAACCTTCCGCATATACCTCACAGGTTGATATTTTACTATCTTCCTTCTGACCCCTGTTTTCTTGTTCGTTCGATAAGAGATCTTCAGAAACTGAGGACGAAAACCTATGAAATTAGGTGACTGATATGATCTCCTTATCTTACGAACCAAAATATCAGGAACTCCACAATAATCATGATACAACATCTTAAGCCTGGCTACCTGCATAAACTCAAAATAAGGTAACGTTTTGAACTCATATGGAGATTTGATATAATCCACTCCATGTTCTTTCTTGATCGCATATATATCAAATTCTTTAATATAAGCTCAGGCATTATCTTTCCCTTAGCACGTAAACTCTCACAGTGCTCGATAAACTTCAAAAATTGCGGCTCCACCTTAGGCTTCATCACATACTGCCTAATCCGCATCATAATCTTCCATTCTTCTTCCAACACTTTAACTTTTTCTTTGTTGATCTTCACTGGCAAGAAACCTTCTGGTAACACACTTTCTTATCTTTCTGTTCCTTTTCTTTACACTGTATGTTTAAAAGCTCATCATTCATCAGAAAATAATCAGCAAAAGTTGGATACTCATCACCAACATCTTCATAACGAGGATAAGGCTCGGTTGGCTCATCCTCAATAACCACTTCATCAAAACTGTTATCACTTTCATCAAAAACATCAGTATCACTCATATTATCATCAAAATTACGAGCCCCTAAAGTTGAAACTTCAGTTAAGGCTTTTGATGCAGCGTCAGCATATTCCTTAGCTTCTCGCTCTAGACGCTCCATCAATTCCTGCTCAGTTTCGGTGAGATCCGGAGGGATCTCCCCTTCTTCTAAATCAGTGTAAACATTAGTGTGATTAAGACGATCCTGCATAGCTAAAAATTCAGAAACTGTTATAACTTGAAGATGAGTTACATACATCGGGTTATCCTCCGTGTAGCCTTTTGCAACTTCAATAGCCCTGTCTTCCTCAGCTTCACCAAAAGTACCAAAAGGATCAGGTTCTCCATCTTCCTCTTCAACCACAACCTTTTTCTCCCATTCATTTAACCTCTCAGTCAATTCTTGATTTTGAGTCTGAAGAGTTAAAATTTCACCAGCTTGACTTCCCACATTTTTCTCTAGTTCATCAATCTTCAACTGTTGTCGATCAACTAACTTCCTCAACTCAGACATTTCAGTTTCTGTCTTCCTTTTGTCTTCATCGGCAGCCTTTTGAAATTTAGCAAAATCAGCAGACAACTGAATCAATCTCCTGTTAACTATTCCCGACAAATCACCTGATGCAACCTCAGGACGTTGAGAATCTTGAACTTGCTGAGAAGATGTAGTTTGTTGTAGTTGAGTGGGTGAAGTTTGAGTAGAAGCACCAGTAACCTGAACAGTCGGAGAAACCTTTGGCTGAGATTTAGTTGTGGAAGATGAACTTCCGTCTTTAACCAAAATCTTCAAACGCTTTTGTCTCCCTCTTGTCGACACCTTGGGAGTTTCAGCTAGGTTCCTTTTAATCAAATCCACCTGACTCTCATCAAGCGCTGTAACATTCTCCTCATCAACTAATCGAGGACCAGTATGTCTTGGCGGTGGCTGATTCACCTCTTCTCCTCCTTCAATAGTAATATCTGTCTCATCCCCAGAAGTACTGTTCTCATGACGACAACTCAAACCTTCCGGACACACGTAATTTTCATTAATCAGATGACTGATTCATCCTTTCTCCGGAACCTCAACCCGGCTCTGCAAAAACATGTTGAATGATTGATCATTTAAATGGTTCTGTTTTAGCTCATCCTCAGGAATTTTCACTAACCCCTGAACTTGCTTCTCCAGCATAATTTGAAGAAACCTTGGGAACACCAGATGAATCTTCCTCTTAACATTCAGAACCATTCCATCAAAAATCACTTGAGAAAAGTTAAAATCAGCGTTCAAAACCAACGCACCAAACATAGAGCTGTACTTAGCTGTCATCTAGTCAAAACCGCCCTGCATCGGGCTCAAACATCTAAGAAGAACGTACGTAAAGTATCGATATTGCCTTGGAAGCTTCGTACGTTTAACAGCTTTAGTTATATCACCAGTATAACCACATCTCTTTAAGCACCTTCTAACTTTCAAAATCGGCAAATCAGTTGGCATGTCATCATTATCCGGGAACCCCAGATCTTCCCTGATAGTCTGTGCCAAAATACGAACAATTGTGTTATTGACAGAACTCAATATCACCTTTCTGTTATCTTCTGTAACAACTTGAGCAACCTCCCAGAATGTTCTCTGATGGAAATAATATGGAGTACACTCAGCAGTAATAGCTTTAAAGATCCTGGAACGCTTCAAAAATGCAATAATAGGACCAAATCCTCCTCTTTGGGCCTCAGGACCCTTTTCATCAACACATGCAAGTACGTTTGTATCTTCTCGACCAATCAGACCAGATAACTCAGAAGATAAAGGAATTCGTGGTTCACGTTCTTCATCAGACATCTGCTGTTGCTCTTGAGACATTGTGAATATCTGAAAAACACTCAAAACAATATAACTAACCCACACATTTATATCATTCAGAGGTTATGTTTATTACACACCATAGTTCAAAGGCTAACATGCTAGCCCTATCAAATTACATAATAACCATAGTTAAATATAATCCCACTAAATCACAAACATAAGGATTATGCTTCAATAACATCCTCTGGTACTGGCTTCAATTTGTAATTCGTGTCCTCAAACAGATCAAGCTCATCAAACAAATGATTTAAAAGGACAGCATAGGGAAATGGTTTTTCTGCATTATCCATAGCATCCTTCATGATATTAATGACAATCTGACTAAAATTCACCTTGATACATTCCATAAGACAGTACAACAGAACAGCCTTAGTACCAGATAACAAATCGTCAGATAGATCTCTAAACACCACATTTCTTTTGATAATCCTCAAGTTAGACACCAAATCATCTCTAACATCACTATCTCTGATCTCAATTCTATTGGAACCAATTACATATCCTGGCTTGGTAATGTGAGCAGCCACCCCACCCGCATCAAATTTGCTAGAGATCTTACTAATATCTTTACTAGGGCAATATATCTTGGCTCCCCAGTAATTCAATAGTAAGTGATCTGCGAAGTCATCTATTGTCCACTTATAGGCATTACCAAAGAAATTAGCATGAACATGTTTCTTTTCTATGGCCACACTAGAATAGAACTCTCGAATAAGCTTAGGACAGAAATGATTCCCTATCTGAAGAAATGTTATACAATCTAAACCTTTCCACATATCTTGAGTGAACTGGGTTGCAGCAACTTTGGTCTCTACACGGATAGGCCTGTGTTTGGCCAAAGCTCTCTTACGTTCAAGATCATATTCCCAAGTTCCACTTATCCTACTACTTGGTCCTGACATTCTTAAAGCAAAACTACACAAAACATTCAGTATAACATTCAGTAAAACTACGCAAAACTACACAAAACATTCAGCAAAACTACGGTCATGTGTATCTTCGAACGGTCGAGTTTGTGAACTCACTTGGTCGAGTTTGTCACACACTCGGTCGAGCGTGTTCATTAGATCTGAGAACCCTAACTTTGCAAATCAATCAAATCTGTTGTTTTTGCTTCAAGATCTGACCACAATAATCTCTAAACATGCCGATTAACATAATCAAACAACTAATTTTAACATATTAAATCTAAAAAGCATTCGATTCGAGTTTTGCATTTCAAACACAAAATCAAAGATTATGAGCAAACGAAAACGAGTTATGATACCTTGTTAGTGGCGCCGTGATCACAAGAGAAAGATGTATCTAAAGCTAGCGATCAAAAACTCGTTTTTTAAACTTGAAAAACTTGGTAAAATTCGATCTCTAAATCACACAAGTATTCTGAGCCGTTTGAGACTCAGACCCTTTTTATACCCCAGACACACTTGGTCGAGTGTGTCGTCCACACGGCCGTGACTGAATGCTCACTCAGCCGAGTGTGTTTTAAACACATCACATAATTTTCACCTAGTCAGTCGGTCGTGCGAGTAGCTTACACGGTCGAGTGTTTTTACTCACTCGGTCGACTGTCTTTAGGGTTGAAAACATAGAAAATTTCGATTTCAATATCACAACACCTTCCTTGTCCACTCCCCCTAGGACTGATCTCCACAGTATAAAAACAAAACCCACATTGTTCCTTTAATCTCTAAACAATTTATTCTCTAATTTAACGAAAAATATAGGGTTCTTTCACAGTAAAACTTTCCGAGAACCGAGTTGTTTGGCTTAATACATAAACAGAAATGCACATGCAACTAATCTTATGAATGCAAACAATCTCAGATATGCATGCACATGCAAATACACAAAGCAAAATACTGTACAAGATCCAGTGTGTCATGATTATCAGCAACAGTTAATCTTTTAGATAACATCATCTTCATTAAACAAGAGCATAAGAAGAATATTCGATGTTATTAGCAAAGGAACAGATAAAACTGCATATCATGAATCACACCACAAGGAGAATAACACATCTTTTGTGAGTTGACATATTAAATTGATTATATCTTTTGACTCGGAGATCAGAACTAAACTATATTGACATGTTTCTCCACAATTCATTCATTAACTTATTAGATAAAGCATATACAGAACAACTTTCAGATATATCAGCAAACATTTATCAACTTTCATCCTAGACTTCGATGATCACGTTATATTAATTACTTTAACACATTTCAATGTTAGACTTTGATCACAAAGTCAGTCCTCATTTGAGATCGCACGATGTTTCAGGTAGAACAATTGAGCACAACAAGTTGACGCTGTCCTCTTATCACATCAATGTACTTTAATTTGATTGAACAGAACCATCTCACGATGTTTCTAGCAACCCTTTCAGCCATGAGCTTCTACCTTAAACTTACACCTTTTGTTTCAGATAACCTTGTGAATCTCAAATTTATTGCATACTTTGTTAAAGACGCATACCGGCCGCTATAAACCCCATACTTAAACGGAAATCGTATGATGTATGATGTTAGATGGATGGAAGTGATATATATATATTTGAGTGATGGAATGCTAAGATATCCTCCAGAAGATATTCCCTCTTCCAGGTCAATAGGTACAATCCCATATCACAGACAAAAGATGTAAAGTCCACCAAAAATGATGTGAACTGAATGATTTAAGTTCTCTATATCTGAAGATCTGATAAATTTCTCCCCCTCCAATGTATATAACTAAATCTTCCAAATAAATCTCCGATGGTATTATCTCTGAAGTTGTGTTCAATTCTTGATCCATGATTCTCTTACAGTAATGTGATGCATCATTTTATTTACAACGTGGAATAAAGAAACATCAACATAACAATTTATTTTATTTTATTTTTTTGATTTTCTGATGTTGCCTTTTCTCCATAAAACAAACAAAATAAATAAGTAAATACAACTATACATGATGATGATGCACTACTGTCTTTGACTTTAGTAGAAATTGCACAGAAAACCAATCTTCTGATGTTGAAATCGAGAAACGGATGATTGCAAAATATAAATCATTCTGTGTCTGTGACACAAGACTGCACTTCTCAACCCTTTTAGAGAAAGCACCTCCCTTCGGGTACCCGATATGTATGTTGTTGAATTTCGGTCCAAGTAATAAAGGTAAATAGAAACAAGTATGCATCCTAAACAAAGTATGCTCACCTTGGGGACTCACAAAATTATCCTTTTGCTACCGAGTATAAATCGTAGTAGGGGAGACCTCAACCGTCTGTTGAGTTTCTGAACAACCATTTCTCAGTACATATTCTGTGATAAGTAGGTGACTACCCTCAACCGCTGTAAATTTTTTCATGATTTCCTCATCATGATATTTACGCTTGGTTAATGAGATCATCTCTATCTAGAGTTAGGCCAATAAAGTCCACTAACACATTATCAATCATCATGTATTACTTGTTTTTCACAACTTACATGTCAGTTTAGTATTGCAATCACTTCCCCACAACATAGAATAAGCAACTCATTTTCAGTTTTTTTCAATTTTTATGGAATTTTCATTTTTCAATTTTTATTTGCTTTTCTGGTTTTTCTGATTTTTATGGCTTTTTGGTTTTCTCTGTACAAATGCATAAAACTATCTAAAAACATAAGCAAACATGCAAAAAATCATCAAAAACTAATCTATCATGCAAATGGAAAGTAAACATGCAGATGATCTACAAACTACCATGCAAACCTACACAAATGATACAAGCAGTTGCAGGACCTTCACAACTCAGTCTCTTGGTTAGGTTCCTCTGTGTCAGGAACCTCAGTTTCAGGAACCACGTCAGTAAGTAATTTAATACCTATTTCCTTCAACAGAAAATCAAAGCGTGGTATATCAAATCTTTTGTGAAGAGATCAGCCCTTTGGGCTGTAGTGTCTATCTGCACTACATCTATCAGCTTTTTCTCATAGCAATCTCTAATGTAATGGTACTTAATCCCTATATGTTTCATTTTAGAATGATTTACGGGATTTTTAGTGACAGCTATGGCAGCAGTATTATCAACATAAATAGGAGTGTTAGAAATTTGCAAACCGTAGTCACGTAGTTGCTGTTGAATCCAGATGACCTGAGATGTACAGCTGGCCGTGGCAATGTATTCTGCTTCACAAGTGGACTGAGCCACAGCTGTCTGCTTCTTACACTGCCAGGTAACAAGTTTGCTTCCCAGAAACTAACAACCTCCTGATGTTAACTTAAAATCTTTCTTACATCCTCCATAGTCTGAATTACTATACGCTGTCAGATCAAAACCATCCTCACACGGATACCATAACACTAAGCTCGGCGTACCTTTAAAATACCTCAGAATCTTCTTAACCACTAACATATGATGAACATTAGGATTTACCTGATAACGAGCACACAGACAAACTGCAAACATGATATCTGGTCGAGAAGCAGTAAGATACATTAGAGAACCGATGATTGCCCTGTATAACGTTTGATCCACTGAAGCACCCTCACAATCAGGAGATATCGCATGGTTTACAGACAACGGAGTCTTAGCGGGTCTTTCTGCTTCCATTTGAAACCTCTTCAGAATATCAGCAACATACTTGGTTTGATGCAAAAAGATACCTTTATCCGTCTGAGCTACCTGTAGACCTAGGAAAAACGTTATCGTTCCCATCGAACTCATCTTGAACTTCTGCTGCATGACTTTCTCAAACTCATCAACCATTCCTTGATCTGTTGACCCGAAGATAATATCATCAACATAAACCTGCACTAACATAAGATATTGTCCCTTCTTCTTGATGAAAAGTGTCTAATTAATGACACCTCTCCTGAAACCATTTTCAATAATGTAGTTTGACAATGTTGCATACCATGCTCTAGGAGCTTGGTGAAGACCATAAAGTGCCTTTTCAAGTCGATAAACCTTTTCTGGGAAATACGGGTCTTCGAAACCAGGTGGTTGTTCAACAAACACTCTTTCATTGATCTCTCCGTACAAAAATGCGCTTTTGACATCCATCTGAAAAACTTTAAAACCCATGAAGGATGCAAAGGCCAAGAAAATCCTAATTGCTTCCAGTCGTGCAACCGGAGCAAAAACCTCATCATAGTCAATTTCAGGGATCTGTTGATATCCCTTTACCACCAGTCTAGCTTTGTTTCTGATAACAATACCCTGTTCATCCTTCTTATTTTTCAAAATCCATCGAAGACCATAGGGTACACAACCATGTGGTGGATTGGCTAGCTTCCAAACCTTTAAATGTTTGAATTGTAACAGCTCCTCTTGCATTGCACTAACCCACTCGTCAAACTTCAATGCCTCATAAGCATCTTTAGGTTCAATTTGACACACATAACATGAGTGAGCATGCATAAATATTCTTCCTGTCTTATTCAACGTTGAATAAAAAGCTGTTACCACATTCGCACTCGCTGTCTGAACATCTTCCGCTACTGTTGAACTTACACTAGTTACGGGAACCTCTGATGTAGTCGGAAATTCAGATGTAGAAGCTTCATTAGACTTCCCTAGAGGAATACTAATGTGAGGAATGCCTATTGAATCCACATAATAATCATCAAGTCGTTTAGGCGGCAGAATCACATGATTGGATCTACGTACACCTCCTGCTTCAGTTGGCGGTTCAGTCACTGTTACAGTTGGTGGTTGATTATATAGAGGATTAAGATGTTCCTCAGTCAGTTGCGTTCGACTAACTTCCTCGTCATCTTCAAGCTCACTATCTTCATCTGTATATACTACCCCGTCCTCATTTGAATCAAAATCACCTCTAACACTCTGCGGACTTGGTTGCAAGCTAGAAACCGGATTCTGAACCTGCACTGGAGTAGTGATAACATTTTTAGAAGTGTTTTGAGAATCAAACAATATCTGAGTCAGAACTTCTTCATCTGTAGCATCTGGCGGAAGATTGAAGGAATTAAATAACTTATCATATTCAAACTGCCATGCGAATCCTTTACTGACACGAGGTGGAGCATTGCGTTGAATATCAACCTCATAACGTTCTTCCACACACTTGGACTCAGTATTATACACCCGTTTTTTCGGATTCCCATATCCCAAGAAGATACCAGAGATCACCTTTGAATTAAATTTTCCTCCAGCGTCTCGTACCAGAATAGTACAAGGTGCACCAAAGGGTTCAAAATGTTTAATGTTTGGCTTTCTCTTATGTAATAGTTCATAACATGTTTTACCATGTCTCTTCACCACTAGAACTCTGTTCATCACGTAGCATGCAGTACTCACGGCTTCACCCCAGAAAACAATTGGAAGACATGAATCTGCTAGCATTGTTCTTGCGGTTTCAATTAGAGTCCTATTCTTTCTTTCAGGAACACCGTTTGATTGAGGTGTATAAGCAGGACTGAACTGTTGTTGTATCCCCTTCTCATTACAGAACAGCAGCATCTGATTGTTCTTAAATTTCGTACCATTATCAGTACGAATCTTTCTAACCTTCAACTTATACAAACTTTCGAGCTTCAGAATCAAAACTTTAATATGATCGAAAGTATCTGACTTGTGTTTCAACATCACAACCCACGAGAACCGGTAATATTCATCTGTAACCACCAAGCAGTAAGACTCTCCGGTGAGAGTTTACAGTTAACTGGACCAAAGAGGTCCATGTGCAGCAATTCCAAAGGAATATTAACTGAATGATGCTTCTTGGCAGTATGTGACTTCTTAGTATGTTTCCCTTGCTTACACGAAAGACAACCTTCAGGAATATGAAAACTCTTAACATTCACACCTTCAACCAATTCATTGTGGACTAGATTATTCATCTTCCTTAGACTCAGATGACCAATACGCTTATGCCAGATAATCGACTCCTGTTCAGTAGCCTTAGAAACAAATGCCTGATGGCCTGTAGCTGCTTTAACATGAGCCTTACGCATATCAAGGATATAGAGATCCTTGCACCTTGGAGCCGTCATCAGAATCATGTCTTTCGGAATTACAAACTCTTTTCTCAAAATATAACAAAACTTATCATCAAAAGCAATGGTATACTTTTTGTCAGCAACTTGTGAAACTGAAAGCAGATTGTTCGATATCTGCTCTACATAATTAACTTTATCAAAGCTAACGTTCTCATTAGCAATAACACCCTGAGAAGTAATAAATCCTCCTTCACTACCTGCAAAAGAAACTGGTCCTCCATCCCCTGTTATCACATTAGACAGCAAAGACAAGTTCCCTGTCATGTGCCTGGACGCCCCACTATCAACAATCCAAGTACTGCAGCGTGGATTGTAGGCGACTTGCACATTAAAATAAAAGGATTAGTTAGAAAGGGCCACCCATGCCCTAATGGCAGTGGGTTTCCCATCAACACCAACAACTGGCAACTCCACCCATTGTCCTTTAGATCCAGAAGGACCTTCATGATTTTGAACACCCTTTACTTCTGATTTAGGTTTTCAAACTGTGTTATTCGGTAATGGTTTTCTATGGTAATCATTAGTTTGAAAAACCTTTTTATCATTTGATTTCACAGAAGAAGAATTAAACACTGTTGAAGGTGATCTCCTATTAAAGAAACGAGTTGGACTAAGATCAACCTTCCTTCTGGGTGTCTGTCGAATGGGTCTATAATTCATAGCCCTGAAATGTCCCGTTCTTATTGATTAAAAACGTTCCATATTAATTGATTTCGTTGCGAGGTTTTGACCTCTATATGAGACGTTTTTCAAAGACTGCATTCATTTTTAAACAAACCATAACCTTTATTTCATCAATAAAGGTTTAAAAAACTTTACGTAGATTATCAAATAATGATAATCTAAAATATCCTGTTTACACACGACCATTACATAATGGTTTACAATACAAATATGTTACAACAAAATAAGTTTCTTGAATGCAGTTTTTACACAATATCATACAAGCATGGACTCCAAATCTTGTCCTTATTTAAGTATGCGACAGCGGAAGCTCTTAATAATCACCTGAGAATAAACATGCTTAAAACGTCAACAAAAATGTTGGTGAGTTATAGGTTTAACCTATATATATCAAATCGTAACAATAGACCACAAGATTTCATATTTCAATACACATCCCATACATAGAGATAAAAATCATTCATATGGTGAACACCTGGTAACCGACAATAACAAGATGCATATATAAGAATATCCCCATCATTCCGGGACACCCTTCGGATATGATATAAATTTCGAAGTACTAAAGCATCCGGTACTTTGGATGGGGTTTGTTAGGCCCAATAGATCTATCTTTAGGATTCGCGTCAATTAGGGTGTCTGTTCCCTAATTCTTAGATTACCAGACTTAATAAAAAGGGGCATATTCGATTTCGATAATTCAACCATAGAATGTAGTTTCACGTACTTGTGTCTATTTTGTAAATCATTTATAAAACCTGCATGTATTCTCATCCCAAAAATATTAGATTTTAAAAGTGGGACTATAACTCACTTTCACAGATTTTTACTTCGTCGGGAAGTAAGACTTGGCCACTGGTTGATTCACGAACCTATAACAATATATACATATATATCAAAGTATGTTCAAGATATATTTAAATATATTTACAACACTTTTAATATATTTTGATGTTTTAAGTTTATTAAGTCAGCTGTCCTCGTTAGTAACCTACAACTAGTTGTCCACAGTTAGATGTACAGAAATAAATCGATAAATATTATCTTGAATCAATCCACGACCCAGTGTATACGTATCTCAGTATTGATCACAACTCAAACTATATATATTTTGGAATCAACCTCAACCCTGTATAGCTAACTCCAACATTCACATATAGAGTGTCTATGGTTGTTCCGAAATATATATAGATGTGTCGACATGATAGGTCGAAACATTGTATACGTGTCTATGGTATCTCAAGATTACATAATATACAATACAAGTTGATTAAGTTATGGTTGGAATAGATTTGTTACCAATTTTCACGTAGCTAAAATGAGAAAAATTATCCAATCTTGTTTTACCCATAACTTCTTCATTTTAAATCCGTTTTGAGTGAATCAAATTGCTATGGTTTCATATTGAACTCTATTTTATGAATCTAAACAAAAAAAGTATAGGTTTCTAGTCGGAAAAATAAGTTACAAGTCGTTTTTGTAAAGGTAGTCATTTCAGTCGAAAGAACGACGTCTAGATGACCATTTTAGAAAACATACTTCCACTTTGAGTTTAACCATAATTTTTGGATATAGTTTCATGTTCATAATAAAAATCATTTTCTCAGAATAACAACTTTTAAATCAAAGTTTATCATAGTTTTTAATTAACTAACCCAAAACAGCCCGCGGTGTTACTACGACGGCGTAAATCCGGTTTTACGGTGTTTTTCGTGTTTCCAGGTTTTAAATCATTAAGTTAGCATATCATATAGATATAGAACATGTGTTTAGTTGATTTTAAAAGTCAAGTTAGAAGGATTAACTTTTGTTTGCGAACAAGTTTAGAATTAACTAAACTATGTTCTAGTGATTACAAGTTTAAACCTTCGAATAAGATAGCTTTATATGTATGAATCGAATGATGTTATGAACATCATTACTACCTTAAGTTCCTTGGATGAACCTACTGGAAAAGAGAAAAATGGATCTAGCTTCAATGGATCCTTGGATGGCTCAAAGTTCTTGAAGCAAAATCATGACACGAAAACAAGTTCAAGTAAGATCATCACTTGAAATAAGATTGTTATAGTTATAGAAATTGAACCAAAGTTTGAATATGATTATTACCTTGTATTAGAATGATAACCTACTGTAAGAAACAAAGATTTCTTGAGGTTGGATGATCACCTTACAAGATTGGAAGTGAGCTAGCAAACTTGAAAGTATTCTTGATTTTATGAAACTAGAACTTTTGGAATTTATGAAGAACACTTAGAACTTGAAGATAGAACTTGAGAGAGTTCAATTAGATGAAGAAAATTGAAGAATGAAAGTGTTTGTAGGTGTTTTTGGTCGTTGGTGTATGGATTAGATATAAAGGATATGTAATTTTGTTTTCATGTAAATAAGTCATGAATGATTACTCATATTTTTGTAATCTTATGAGATATTTCATGCTAGTTGCCAAATGATGGTTCCCACATGTGTTAGGTGACTCACATGGGCTGCTAAGAGCTGATCATTGGAGTGTATATACCAATAGTACATACATCTAAAAGCTGTGTATTGTACGAGTACGAATACGGGTGCATACGAGTAGAATTGTTGATGAAACTGAACGAGAATGTAATTGTAAGTATTTTTGTTAAGTAGAAGTATTTTGATAAGTGTATTGAAGTCTTTCAAAAGTGTATAAATACATATTAAAACACTACATGTATATACATTTTAACTGAGTCGTTAAGTCATCGTTAGTCGTTACATGTAAGTGTTGTTTTGAAACCTTTAGGTTAACGATCTTGTTA
Organism: Rutidosis leptorrhynchoides; assembly: GCF_046630445.1. Taxonomy (NCBI): domain Eukaryota; kingdom Viridiplantae; phylum Streptophyta; class Magnoliopsida; order Asterales; family Asteraceae; genus Rutidosis; species Rutidosis leptorrhynchoides. The sequence continues at coordinate 291,637,163 of NC_092343.1, read as the reverse complement.
AATGTTGTTAACCCAATGTTTATAATATCAAAAGAGATTTTAAATTATTATATTATCATGATATTATGATGTACGAATATCTCTTAATATGATATATATACATTAAATGTCGTTACAACGATAAACGTTACATATATGTCTCGTTTCAAAATCATTAAGTTAGTAGTCTTGTTTTTACATATGTAGTTCATTGTTAATATAATTAATGATATGTTTACTTATCAAAATATCATGTTAACTATATATATAACCATATATATGTCATCATATAGTTTTTTTTACAAGTTTTAACGTTCGTGAATCACCGGTCAACTTGGGTGGTCAATTGTCTATATGAAACCTATTTCAATTAATCAAGTCTTAACAAGTTTGATTGCTTAACATGTTGGAAACATTTAATCATGTAAACATCAATCTAAATTAATATATATAAACATGGAAAAGTTCGGGTCACTACAGTACCTACCCGTTAAATAAATTTCGTCCCGAAATTTTAAGCTGTTGAAGGTGTTGATGAATCTTCTGGAAATAGATGCGGGTATTTCTTCTTCATCTGATCTTCACGCTCCCAGGTGAACTCGGGTCCTCTACGAGCATTCCATCGAACCTTAACAATTGGTATCTTGTTTTGCTTAAGTCTTTTAACCTCACGATCCATTATTTCGACGGGTTCTTCGATGAATTGAAGTTTTTCGTTGATTTGGATTTCATCTAACGGAATAGTGAGATCTTCTTTAGCAAAACATTTCTTTAAATTCGAGACGTGGAAAGTGTTATGTACAGCCGCGAGTTGTTGAGGTAACTCTAGTCGGTAAGCTACTGGTCCGACACGATCAATAATCTTGAATGGTCCAATATACCTTGGATTTAATTTCCCTCGTTTACCAAATCGAACAACGCCTTTCCAAGGTGCAACTTTAAGCATGACCATCTCTCCAATTTCAAATTCTATATCTTTTCTTTTAATGTCAGCGTAGCTCTTTTGTCGACTTTGGGCGGTTTTCAACCGTTGTTGAATTTGGATGATCTTCTCGGTAGTTTCTTGTATAATCTCCGGACCCGTAATCTGTCTATCCCCCACTTCACTCCAACAAATCGGAGACCTGCACTTTCTACCATAAAGTGCTTCAAACGGCGCCATCTCAATGCTTGAATGGTAGCTGTTGTTGTAGGAAAATTCTGCTAACGGTAGATGTCGATCCCAACTGTTTCCGAAATCAATAACACATGCTCGTAGCATGTCTTCAAGCGTTTGTATCGTCCTTTCGCTCTGCCCATCAGTTTGTGGATGATAGGCAGTACTCATGTCTAGACGAGTTCCTAATGCTTGCTGTAATGTCTGCCAGAATCTTGAAATAAATCTGCCATCCCTATCAGAGATAATAGAGATTGGTATTCCATGTCTGGAGACGACTTCCTTCAAATACAGTCGTGCTAACTTCTCCATCTTGTCATCTTCTCTTATTGGCAGGAAGTGTGCTGATTTGGTGAGACGATCAACTATTACCCAAATAGTATCAAAACCACTTGCAGTCCTTGGCAATTTAGTGATGAAATCCATGGTAATGTTTTCCCATTTCCATTCCGGGATTTCGGGTTGTTGAAGTAGACCTGATGGTTTCTGATGCTCAGCTTTGACCTTAGAACACGTCAAACATTCTCCTACGTATTTAGCAACATCGGCTTTCATACCCGGCCACCAAAAATGTTTCTTGAGATCCTTGTACATCTTCCCCGTTCCAGGATGTATTGAGTATCTGGTTTTATGAGCTTCTCTAAGTACCATTTCTCTCATATCTCCAAATTTTGGTACCCAAATCCTTTCAGCCCTATACCGGGTTCCGTCTTCCCGAATATTAAGATGCTGTTCTGATCCTTTGGGTATTTCATCCTTTAAATTTCCTTCTTTTAAAACTCCTTGTTGCGCCTCCTTTATTTGAGTAGTAAGGTTATTATGAATCATTATATTCATAGATTTTACTCGAATGGGTTCTCTGTCCTTCCTGCTCAAGGCATCGGCTACCACATTTGCCTTCCCCGGGTGGTAACGAATCTCAAAGTCGTAATCATTCAACAATTCAATCCACCTACGCTGCCTCATATTCAGTTGTTTCTGATTAAATATGTGTTGAAGACTTTTGTGGTCGGTATATATAATACTTTTGACCCCATATAAGTAGTGCCTCCAAGTCTTTAATGCAAAAACAACCGCGCCTAATTCCAAATCATGCGTCGTATAATTTTGTTCGTGAATCTTCAATTGTCTAGACGCATAAGCAATCACCTTCGTTCGTTGCATTAATACACAACCGAGACCTTGCTTTGATGCGTCACAATAAATCACAAAATCATCATTCCCTTCAGGCAATGACAATATAGGTGCCGTAGTTAGCTTTTTCTTCAATAACTGAAACGCTTTCTCTTGTTCATCATTCCATTCAAATTTCTTCCCTTTATGCGTTAATGCAGTCAAGGGTTTTGCTATTCTGGAAAAGTCTTGGATGAACCTTCTGTAGTAACCAGCTAGTCCTAAAAACTGGCGTATGTGTTTCGGAGTTTTCGGGGTTTCCCACTTTTCAATAGTTTCTATCTTTGCCGGATCCACCTTAATACCTTCTTTGTTCACTATGTGACCGAGGAATTGAACTTCTTCCAACCAAAATGCACACTTTGAAAACTTAGCGTACAATTCTTCCTTCCTCAATACTTCTAACACCTTTCTCAAATGTTCACCGTGTTCTTGGTCATTCTTTGAGTAAATAAGTATGTCATCAATGAAAACAATGACAAACTTGTCAAGGTATGGTCCACACACTCGGTTCATAAGGTCCATGAACACAGCTGGTGCATTAGTTAAACCAAACGGCATGACCATAAACTCGTAATGACCGTAACGTGTTCTGAAAGCAGTCTTTGGAATATCATCTTCTTTCACCCGCATTTGATGATACCCGGAACGTAAGTCAATCTTTGAATAAACAGACGAGCCTTGTAGTTGATCAAATAAGTCGTCGATTCTCGGTAGGGGGTAGCGGTTCTTGATGGTAAGTTTGTTCAACTCTCGGTAGTCGATACACAACCTGAATGTACCATCTTTCTTCTTGACAAACAAAACAGGAGCTCCCCACGGTGATGTGCTTGGTCGAATGAAACCACGCTCTAAAAGTTCTTGTAATTGGCTTTGCAGTTCTTTCATCTCGCTGGGTGCGAGTCTGTAAGGAGCACGAGCTATTGGTGTAGCTCCTGGTACAAGATCTATTTGAAATTCAACGGATCGATGTGGGGGTAATCCCGGTAATTCTTTTGGAAATACATCGGGAAATTCTTTTGCAATGGGAACATCATTGATGCTCTTTTCTTCAGTTTGTACTTTCTCGACGTGTGCTACAACAGCATAGCAACCTTTTCTTATTAGTTTTTGTGCCTTCAAATTACTAATAAGATGTAGCTTCGTGTTGCCCTTTTCTCCGTACACCATTAAGGGTTTTCCTTTTTCTCGTATAATGCGAATTGCATTTTTGTAACAAACGATCTCCGCTTTCACTTCTTTCAACCAGTCCATACCGATTATCACATCAAAACTCCCTAACTCTACTGGTATCAAATCAATCTTAAATGTTTCGCTAACCAGTTTAATTTCTCGATTCCGACATATATTATCTGCTGAAATTAATTTACCATTTGCTAATTCGAGTAAAAATTTACTATCCAAAGGCGTCAATGGACAACTTAATTTAGCACAAAAATCTCTACTCATATAGCTTCTATCCGCACCCGAATCAAATAAAACGTAAGCAGATTTATTGTCAATAAGAAACGTACCCGTAACAAGCTCCGGGTCTTCCTGTGCCTCTACCGCATTAATATTGAAAACTCTTCCACGGCCTTGTCCATTCGTGTTCTCCTGGTTCGGGCAATTTCTAATAATGTGGCCTGGTTTTCCACATTTATAACAAACTACATTGGCATAACTTGCTCCGACACTACTTGCTCCGCCATTACTCGTTCCGACACCATTTGTTCCTTTCGTTCTATTAACCCCTGGTCCGTAGACCTCACACTTCGCCGCGCTATGACCATTTCTTTTACACTTGTTGCAAAATTTGGTGCAGAACCCCGAGTGATTCTTTTCACACCTTTGGCATAGTTGCTTCTGATTGTTGTTGTTGTTGCGGTTATTATTGTTGTTGGGATGATTGTTGTAGTTGCTGTTGTTGTTGTTGTTGTTGTTGTTGTTGTTGGGCCGTTTGTTGTAGTTGCGATTGATGTTGCGATTGTTGGGATAATTGTTGCGATTATTGTTGTAATTGCTGTTGTTGTTGTATTGGTGATTCTTATCACCGTTTTCCTCCCACTTTCTTTTGACTTGCTTCACATTGGCCTCTTCAGCAGTCTGTTCATTAATTCTTTCTTCAATCTGGTTCACTAGTTTGTGAGCCATTCTACATGCCTGTTGTATGGAGGCGGGCTCGTGTGAACTTATATCTTCTTGGATTCTTTCCGGTAATCCTTTCACAAACGCGTCGATCTTCTCTTCCTCATCTTCGAATGCTCCCGGACACAATAGGCACAATTCTGTGAATCGTCTTTCGTACGTGGTAATATCAAATCCTTGGGTTCGTAACCCTCTAAGTTCTGTCTTGAGCTTATTGACCTCGGTTCTGGGACGGTACTTCTCGTTCATCAAGTGCTTGAATGCTGACCACGGTAGTGCGTACGCATCATCTTGTCCCACTTGCTCTAGATAGGTATTCCACCATGTTAACGCAGAACCTGTGAAGGTATGCGTAGCGTACTTCACTTTGTCCTCTTCAGTACACTTACTTATGGCAAACACCGATTCAACCTTCTCGGTCCACCGTTTCAATCCGATCGGTCCTTCGGTTCCATCAAATTCCAAAGGTTTGCAGGCAGTGAATTCTTTGTAGGTGCATCCTACACGATTTCCTGTACTGCTAGATCCAAGGTTATTGTTGGTATGTAGCGCAGCCTGTACTGCGGCTATGTTTGAAGCTAGAAAAGTACGGAATTCCTCTTCATTCATATTCACGGTGTGTCGAGTAGTCGGTGCCATTTCCTTCAAAATAGTTAAATGGAACAAGTTAATCATACAGAATATTAAGAGTAGTTAATAGTATTTCGTAGCATAATATGAACTCATTTATAAAAGCTTTTTCTTCATATTAGCGTTTTATAAGTTTAAATTCGGGTAGTACCTACCCGTTAAGTTCATACTTAGTAGCTAATATACAATTCAACTACTACAATTCTATATGAAAAACTGATTATAATAATATTTCGTGTTCAAACTTTTATACAATATTTTACAAACTTACAATACCGCTTATTTTACATAAAGCATGAAATATAGCACACAATAACTTTGATACAAGATAGTTGTGAAGACAATTCTAGCTAGTACACAAGTCGTTCGGCAAAGGCAATAAAGACACGTAATTCATACGTCCAGAAACAAGTCATGCATTCTGGTTTTACTAGGACTACTTCCCATCCTTGGTCTTGTGCAACATAACCGTTATGGCCGTTGATAAGACAGCGTGTTGTAACGTCATCAAAGGGACGAGGGTTACGTAATGTCCAACAGTCTCGTAATAACCTAAAAACCTCATTTCTTACCCCAATTACCGACTCCGTCACTTGTGGGAATGTTTTGTTTAATAGTTGTAGCCCGATGTTCTTGTTCTCACTTTGGTGAGAAGCGAACATTACTAATCCGTAAGCATAACATGCTTCTTTATGTTGCATGTTAGCCGCTTTTTCTAAATCACGAAGTCCAATATTCGGATATATTGAGTCAAAATAATTTCTTAACCCGTTGCGTAAAATAGCGTTTGGGTTCCCCGCAATATATGCGTCAAAGTAAACACATCGTAACTTATGGGTTTCCCAATGTGATATCCCCCATCTTTCAAACGAAAGTCTCTTATAAACCAAGACATTCTTGGAACGTTCTTCGAATGTCTTACAAACTGATCTCGCCTTAAATAGTTGTGCCGAAGAATTCTGGCCGACTCTAGACAAGATTTCATCAATCATGTCTCCGGGTAGGTCTCTTAAAATATTGGGTTGTCTATCCATTTTGTGTTTTTAAACTGTAAAATAGACAAGAGTTAGATTCATAAAAAAAAAAATACTTATTAATACAAGCAATTTTTACATATATCATAAAGCATAAGAACACTATATTCCATATATTACACCACACGAATACAACTATCTTATTCCGACTCGCTCGTTTCTTCTTCTTCGGTTTTGGTTCGTTTTGCCAAGTTTCTAGGGATATATGATGTTCCCCTAATACGAGCCGTCGTTGTCCACATTGGTTTAGAAAAACCTGGTGGTTTAGAGGTTCCCGGGTCATTGTTACAACTTAAGGACTTCGGGGGTTGACGATACATATAAAGTTCATCGGGGTTGGAATTAGATTTCTCTATTTTTATGCCCTTTCCCTTATTATTTTCTTTTGCCTTTTTAAATTCAGTTGGGGTAATTTCTATAACATCATCGGAATTCTCGTCGGAATCCGATTCATCGGAGAATTGGTAATCCTCCCAATATTTTGCTTCCTTGGCGGAAACACCATTGACCATAATTAACTTTGGTCGGTTGGTTGAGGATTTTCTTTTACTTAACCGTTTTATTATTTCCCCCACCGGTTCTATTTCTTCATCCGGTTCCGATTCTTCTTCCGGTTCCGATTCTTCTTCCGGTTCCGACTCTTCTTCCGGTTCCTCTTCGGGAACTTGTGAATCAGTCCACAAATCATTCCAATTTACATTTGACTCTTCATTATTATTAGGTGAGTCAATGGGACTTGTTCTAGAGGTAGACATCTATCACATAATATCAAACACGTTAAGAGATTAATATATCACATAATATTCATATGTTAAAAATATATAGTTTCCAACAAAAATGTTAAGCAATCATTTTTAAAGAAAACACGGTCGAAGTCCAGACTCACTAATGCATCCTAACAAACTCGATAAGACACACTAATGCAAATTTTCTGGTTCTCTAAGACCAACGCTCGGATACCAACTGAAATGTCCCGTTCTTATTGATTAAAAACGTTCCATATTAATTGATTTCGTTGCGAGGTTTTGACCTCTATATGAGACGTTTTTCAAAGACTGCATTCATTTTTAAACAAACCATAACCTTTATTTCATCAATAAAGGTTTAAAAAACTTTACGTAGATTATCAAATAATGATAACCTAAAATATCCTGTTTACACACGACCATTACATAATGGTTTACAATACAAATATGTTACAACAAAATAAGTTTCTTGAATGCAGTTTTTACACAATATCATACAAGCATGGACTCCAAATCTTGTCCTTATTTAAGTATGCGACAGCGGAAGCTCTTAATAATCACCTGAGAATAAACATGCTTAAAACGTCAACAAAAATGTTGGTGAGTTATAGGTTTAACCTATATATATCAAATCGTAACAATAGACCACAAGATTTCATATTTCAATACACATCCCATACATAGAGATAAAAATCATTCATATGGTGAACACCTGGTAACCGACAATAACAAGATGCATATATAAGAATATCCCCATCATTCCGGGACACCCTTCGGATATGATATAAATTTCGAAGTACTAAAGCATCCGGTACTTTGGATGGGGTTTGTTAGGCCCAATAGATCTATCTTTAGGATTCGCGTCAATTAGGGTGTCTGTTCCCTAATTCTTAGATTACCAGACTTAATAAAAAGGGGCATATTCGATTTCGATAATTCAACCATAGAATGTAGTTTCACGTACTTGTGTCTATTTTGTAAATCATTTATAAAACCTGCATGTATTCTCATCCCAAAAATATTAGATTTTAAAAGTGGGACTATAACTCACTTTCACAGATTTTTACTTCGTCGGGAAGTAAGACTTGGCCACTGGTTGATTCACGAACCTATAACAATATATACATATATATCAAAGTATGTTCAAGATATATTTAAATATATTTACAATACTTTTAATATATTTTGATGTTTTAAGTTTATTAAGTCAGCTGTCCTCGTTAGTAACCTACAACTAGTTGTCCACAGTTAGATGTACAGAAATAAATCGATAAATATTATCTTGAATCAATCCACGACCCAGTGTATACGTATCTCAGTATTGATCACAACTCAAACTATATATATTTTGGAATCAACCTCAACCCTGTATAGCTAACTCCAACATTCACATATAGAGTGTCTATGGTTGTTCCGAAATATATATAGATGTGTCGACATGATAGGTCGAAACATTGAATACGTGTCTATGGTATCTCAAGATTACATAATATACAATACAAGTTGATTAAGTTATGGTTGGAATAGATTTGTTACCAATTTTCACGTAGCTAAAATGAGAAAAATTATCCAATCTTGTTTTACCCATAACTTCTTCATTTTAAATCCGTTTTGAGTGAATCAAATTGCTATGGTTTCATATTGAACTCTATTTTATGAATATAAACAAAAAAAGTATAGGTTTCTAGTCGGAAAAATAAGTTACAAGTCGTTTTTGTAAAGGTAGTCATTTCAGTCGAAAGAACGACGTCTAGATGACCATTTTAGAAAACATACTTCCACTTTGAGTTTAACCATAATTTTTGGATATAGTTTCATGTTCATAATAAAAATCATTTTCTCAGAATAACAACTTTTAAATCAAAGTTTATCATAGTTTTTAATTAACTAACCCAAAACAGCCCGCGGTGTTACTACGACGGCGTAAATCCGGTTTTACGGTGTTTTTCGTGTTTCCAGGTTTTAAATCATTAAGTTAGCATATCATATAGATATAGAACATGTGTTTAGTTGATTTTAAAAGTCAAGTTAGAAGGATTAACTTTTGTTTGCGAACAAGTTTAGAATTAACTAAACTATGTTCTAGTGATTACAAGTTTAAACCTTCGAATAAGATAGCTTTATATGTATGAATCGAATGATGTTATGAACATAATTACTACCTTAAGTTCCTTGGATGAACCTACTGGAAAAGAGAAAAATGGATCTAGCTTCAATGGATCCTTGGATGGCTCAAAGTTCTTGAAGCAAAATCATGACACGAAAACAAGTTCAAGTAAGATCATCACTTGAAATAAGATTGTTATAGTTATAGAAATTGAACCAAAGTTTGAATATGATTATTACCTTGTATTAGAATGATAACCTACTGTAAGAAACAAAGATTTCTTGAGGTTGGATGATCACCTTACAAGATTGGAAGTGAGCTAGCAAACTTGAAAGTATTCTTGATTTTATGAAACTAGAACTTTTGGAATTTATGAAGAACACTTAGAACTTGAAGATAGAACTTGAGAGAGTTCAATTAGATGAAGAAAATTGAAGAATGAAAGTGTTTGTAGGTGTTTTTGGTCGTTGGTGTATGGATTAGATATAAAGGATATGTAATTTTGTTTTCATGTAAATAAGTCATGAATGATTACTCATATTTTTGTAATCTTATGAGATATTTCATGCTAGTTGCCAAATGATGGTTCCCACATGTGTTAGGTGACTCACATGGGCTGCTAAGAGCTGATCATTGGAGTGTATATACCAATAGTACATACATCTAAAAGCTGTGTATTGTACGAGTACGAATACGGGTGCATACGAGTAGAATTGTTGATGAAACTGAACGAGAATGTAATTGTAAGCATTTTTGTTAAGTAGAAGTATTTTGATAAGTGTATTGAAGTCTTTCAAAAGTGTATAAATACATATTAAAACACTACATGTATATACATTTTAACTGAGTCGTTAAGTCATCGTTAGTCGTTACATGTAAGTGTTGTTTTGAAACCTTTAGGTTAACGATCTTGTTAAATGTTGTTAACCCAATGTTTATAATATCAAAAGAGATTTTAAATTATTATATTATCATGATATTATGATGTACGAATATCTCTTAATATGATATATATACATTAAATGTCGTTACAACGATAAACGTTACATATATGTCTCGTTTCAAAATCATTAAGTTAGTAGTCTTGTTTTTACATATGTAGTTCATTGTTAATATAATTAATGATATGTTTACTTATCAAAATATCATGTTAACTATATATATAACCATATATATGTCATCATATAGTTTTTTTTACAAGTTTTAACGTTCATGAATCACCGGTCAACTTGGGTGGTCAATTGTCTATATGAAACCTATTTCAATTAATCAAGTCTTAACAAGTTTGATTGCTTAACATGTTGGAAACATTTAATCATGTAAACATCAATCTAAATTAATATATATAAACATGGAAAAGTTCGGGTCACTACAAGCCCTGTGTCCCAACCTCCCACAATTGAAACAGTTAACATTATCAACATCATGAGAGTTAAACAAATTGCGTCTAATTGGTGAAAACTGTCTCCTAGGTGGTTCGGTACGTTGTATAGTCATAGGGGGTGACGAGACTTGTTGTTTAACAGTCTGTTGACGACCAGGCGGAACATACTTGGACACACTACCAGATTTGGAACTTGCACCTGTTGGTGGTTGTTCTACCTTAGGACCTGTAACGTCTATCCTTCCTTTACTGACAAACTTAGGTGACACTCCTTGAGTGTCCTTCTTCTTATTCTGTTTGGGAGTCACAGTGCCTTTAGACTTAGCCTTTTGACTTTCAGTCATCTTACTAGCATTAGCAGGATTTTTCAGAATGGTAACAGGTTTAGTGACAAGCTTAAAAGGTTTGCTGTCTTTCTCAGTATCGGTATCAGTATCTGACTCTGTTTCATAGACAACATCTAAAGGCTTCTTCGACTCAACTATCTTAAAAGAACTCTCAACAGGTGTTTCTTTAGGCTTACCATATTCTAGTTATACAACTGGACTCTTACTTTTCTCAACTGGTTTGTTAATATACTCACCTAGAAGTGGCGGGGCAACCTGGTTGTAACCTAAACCCTGCTGTTTAGGAGGATTTAAAGTCTGTTTTATGTAACCTTCTGCCTTTTTCCATTTACTTTTCCGTTATACTATTTTAAACTCCGTTATATGTTTATAACATCTCCCGTTAATACGCGTTTTAAATTATCTCGTTTAGGTAATTCACGCACCCGAACGAAAGTTGAGGGACTAAACTTGACAAGGGATCAAACCCTTGACTAGGTCAAAGGGTCAAACCCCTTTCATCCATTCATTTTCATCCTCATCTTTTACTACTTCTAAATCCTCTCAACATTCAATCCTTAAATTCATCATCTAAATCCGATTTTGGAGGCTAACATCAAAACAAATTACATATTTAGAATCCTCTCTTCATTCTCTACGTTTGATACTAATTTCATCTTGATTGGGTAACTTTCTAAAACTCTAAATTTCATAATCTTAGTGTTATTGACTTAAAAGTGTGTTAATTAGTGTCTATGGCTCATTGTGATGTCGTATATGTAATTTGTATGCTCGATCTTGTGATTTGACATAACTAGCATGAACTTGAAAAAGTGTTTGTTAAATCTTTGATTTTGGATGATGAAATGTGTTTAGATGTTAATGTTTGTATGTTCAAAGTGTTAGTTACTTCATTAGCTTCGTTTTGGTGTGTTGATTGACATGAAAACCTTACATTAACATGATTATTGGTTTTGAGATTTTGGTTAGGGTTTGATAGGCTTAATATGAACTTTTGATGCATCAAATGCTATGAAATGTTGTTGATAAGTGTTTGGTTGCAATGTGTGTTTGATTACCTTCAAAATGGCATATCATATGTGTGAATTGGTTTTCCAAAACTTAAAATGCATTTGATGAACTTGAAACATTGATTCTAAACGTTTAACGATCATTTGATGAGGTTTTTGTTGCCTTAAATGATGAACTTGATTTAGGAAATGTATCTAGTTGTGTTCCTTGTCAAAAGATCTTTCCGATGATATAAGATACATGTCTTGATTGTTTGCGGATCATAAACTAGGATTGATTGAAGTTTGGTTCGTGCACTTGTGTTTTCTGCAAACAGGGTCTGAGTACCAATTGGGACGCCGTCCAAAACTTAATTCTGGACACCATCCAAAACTTAATTCTGGACACCGTCCAAAACTTAATTCTGGACACCGTCCAAAACTTAATTATGGACGCCGTCCAGATACACTATCAGATTCTGTTTTGCTTGGTCATCTCACAAAAAATGTTTGCTATGCTACGCACCTCCGATTGACATGAAACTTGACCAACACGCTCATACATGATTATAAAACTTATAAAAATTGTCAGGTACCCGACCCGACCCCGTTGACTTTGACTTTTAGTCAAACTTAACCAAACGTTTATGCAATCGTTTTAACATGCCTTTATACTTGATTCTTGTATGAAACTTGACAACGTGATTCACATGCTATACTATTCGAGTCGTATTGAGCCATAGGACTAATTGAACATCTTTGACCAATCGTGACTATCGTTATTGATACAACCTATTTGTTTAGGTCAAGACTAGCATTGTTCTTTGCACACGTTACTTGTCGAAGTACTTATTTGCCCTTGCGCTCAAGGTGAGATCATAGTCCCACTTTTACTCTTTTGCACTTACATTGGGATGAGAAAACATAAACGTTTCTTTCTACTAAGTGAACATAAGTACAGGAAAACAAACATTCTACATACGAGTTTGAACAAAAATCCTCAATTCGATTATCATTAGTTACACTTGCCGGGTGTAAGCGAGAACTTATGTTATATGGCCATATGGGTTTGACAAACCCTCATTCAAACGGTTCGCTACCATTTATGAATGAAATATATTTTCGAGAAACAGTGTATGTTCTAACACTATTGTGATGGGGTTCTATGGAAGGAATGTTAAGCATTTATAATTGGGTGCTCGTGAAACAAACTTTTGGAATGTATTACTATTAATTCATTGTTGCAAATCTTGTGGTTCACTTGTACTTACTTATTCAAACCTATGATTTCACCAACGTTTTCGTTGACAGATTTCTATGTTTTTCTCAGGTCCTTGAACATTTGTGTGATACATGCTTCTGCTCATTTCTTTTGATACTTGCTTGGATGTCGAGTAAACATGCATACATGGAGCGTCTTTTGGCTACTTTCATTTGTGTCGCATATGTTTAAATTGTACTTTAAACTTTATTATGTAACTAGTTATCAAACTACCTTGTAAACCTTGAAACATCTTTACTTTTGAAATGAATGCGACATACTTTTGTTCAAATGTTGTTTTAAAGACTTATGACCACGTAACGGGACCTAAGTAGACGGCGCCGTCAATGACGATTTTGTCGGGTCGCTACATTTTACATAGGACATCCTCTGCCAATTGTCGATCCTAGCTTTTTCAGACTCATATTTCAACTTAAATGAATCCCTTTCCGCCTTAAGAGTCTCTATCTGTTCCAAATACATAGTAATCACTTTTCCATCATCTATAACCGTTGATTTTAAGTGACCCACCTAATTTTCTAAAGACTTAATCACATCAACATAGTCTTTCTATTTATTAAGGTAGAAAAGCGCATCATCATAGTTCTTTTTATTAGTCTGATTCTCCAAACTTAAATTCTTAAGGTCAATTCTAAGCTTAGGACAAGTCTCACATGTAACAGATATCTCATTAAACTTTGTGATAACACATTCAAGCCTCTCAATTTCCTGTTCATAACCAATGCATTTAGAACAATTAGAAACTGAGTCCATACATACCTTATCATTTCCGGGCGTGTTGGCCATGAATGCATAATCATTTCTTCCAACCTGAGAATCTGCATCTGATTCTGACTCTGACTCTGAGCTCGTACTATCCGAGTAATCAGCCTCATAACCTCCTTTACCCTTACCTTGATCTCCACAAACTGGACTCTGAACAGTAACAATCTTCTCATCACCACTCTTAAGATCACAGTTGAGCAAATGTTCCAGCTCCTTTCTGAAACAAGTACCAACATGACAACCCATCCCTTCTTCTTCATCAGACGAGTCAGTAGTAAAATCAAGATCTGATAAGTCCTGAGCTTTGCGAAACTTATCATACAACCTATCCTTAATCCTCTTCCTGAAGCAAAATTTCATCAGCTCTTCTGCTCTCTTCAACCTAGCATCACATTTGCACCCATAGCATGTGCAATTTGGATTATCCTTACCCGCACAACCTGCATTTTTCCGAACAATTCTTTCCTCTTCAATTTCTGCTTCGCTTTTACCTACAAACACAACATTAGCTTTTTGCGTATCTACCGAGATGGACCAGTCACATACTTCATCCGCATACGTTGTAGTCAAAGCCTTGGATTGAACAGAACCCGAAGATTCTTTCTCTACAATTACATGTTGTGGTGTAACTGAGATGGTTATCTGGTGAAAAGGATCATGAAAACCAGGCTTGGGTGGTCTCGTTCAAGTCTTCTTAAAATGACCATATTCATCACAATTGTAGCACCTAACCTTTGACATATCAAAACCAAATTTCGAATCTCAATTCAAACTCAACGATCTTTGTCCTGTTCTCTTTAAGTAATTTCTAGCACGTCTCACATTGCTACCCATACAGTAGAGTATAGCCATTCTCTCATGCCCGTCCTCATCAATCTGATCATAGTCTTCATTTTCAAGATGACTATTAAGCACCTGTCCACCAATCATATCGTTGTATGAGTTAACAACAATAGCTGCCAATGCCATATCTTCTTGAATAGATTCGCGAGATCTCTTCTTGATATTCTCAGTTTGAAACACAGGAGTTTGAGTCTGAGTCTGAGTCTGTTGAATCGGAGAATCCTCAATCATCTTAATTGTAGAATTTTGAGCTTGTAATTTAGCATTAAAGTAGCCGGACTGAGACGATGGTGCAGACATTTGTCAAGCATTGGCTGATATGTATGCTGTCTGTAGTGGAGCATGAGTACCAGAAAATGAAGCTAAAGATGATGCAGCAGCAGCTACAGAACCAAGTCTCTTTCTCTTTGCTTCATCTTGAATGTCCTTCTCCATCAACTTCGACGTAAAAGCTGTTAGTGTCAACGGACGACCTGATGAGCTGTACCTGTTCTAAATCTTTTCAATCTCATGATCCCACTTTTCTGGAAGACCATCTTTCAACACCCTTACTGCCTTTTCATCAGGCACCTCAATCCCATAATCTGCCATCTCTGCAACCAATAATCGATATCTTTCCAAAGTCTGTCCTAGAGATTCTGATGGAAGAGCTGCAACCACCCTCCATTCATCCTTCAAAACCTTACCTTTAGTCGCACGATAAGTAGCAGTACCTTCTGTTGCAGATTGAAGAGCTAACCTGATAGTATACGAGGTTTTGTTTCGGTTCTTAAATTGCTGAAAGATTTCCTTTGACAAAGCTTGGGTTAGCTGAGCATAACATCTACACTCAAGATTGTACTCTTCACGCTCTGTAGGACTGAACTGTGAAGTTTCTTTAGGTTCACCATCTGCTCCACATGTCCATACATACGGATTCTCAATACATTTCCAAAGTCTAGAATCGACACCATTTAAGTAAATAACAAACCTAACTTTCCAGTCCAAGAAGTTCTTAAGATTGTCAAGTCTAGGCACTTTATTCGAAGAACCAGATTCACTTTCATTCAGTAATAGTTTTTGTAGTCCAGGTGCGATAACTAATGCACTGTATTCATTCATCACTTGTTCGTTTGTGTCAGACATTTCAATTGATTAAGTGTTAAATTTAAAGTTAATTAAGAGCTGTTTTAAAGTCACACGGTCGATTGTCTTTGACACATGGTCGATTGATTGAGACACACGGTCAATTGATTGGGACACACGGTTGAGTGTATGACTTACACGGTCGATTGTCTGACCAAATTTTGGCAGCACTTCATTACAAAATGAGCCTTGGGTATTACAAACTCACACGACCGATTGTCTATCTCCCATGGTCGGTTCACAATCTCACACGGTTGAGTGAAAAACTAACACGGCCGACTGACCTTTTGAAACTAACACGGCTCAGGTAAAACTCACACGGTCGATTGAAATACTTCCCCGGTCGATATAACAACTCACTTGGTCGGTTGTCAGTACACACACGGCCGAGTGTGTTCTTGACAGTAGCAGGTCGACAAATAGGGTTTTCTAGGCAAAAATCGATTTTGCAATCGATTATGGATGAAAAACACAAAACCAACACGTAGAAAACAATAGTGATGACTCCAGAAACACCTTTTGACAATAAAACTACCAACAATAACGTTGAAAAACCAATTAATTAACTAAAAACCCAAAAACACTAGATTTTGACTCACAAACGATTTGATCAAGCAAAACCAGAGACTCTAGCTCTGATACCACTTTGTAGACGGTTTTTCTAAGGATCTTAGGTCGCTTGAACTCTAAACTAGAGGCAGAATACACTAGAAAAGGGTTAAACTGAGATATGGGTCGTTTTGGGATTGAATTGGTCAAACCTAGAGCAAAACCTAGATTAGATCGACTCCTAGACGATATATTTCGGTGGTATATGATGTTAGGGTTCTCTGGAAATGAAAACCTACGACTTAGGGTGAATGGGATGAGTAACCTCATCAAAGAAGTCTAAACCCGTATATATAGTGAACACAGACACACTCGGTCGAGTGTCTTTGTCCACACGGTCGACTGACTGAAACAGTCGGTCGAGTGTCTATACACACTCGGTCGACTGTGTACAGTTTAAACATATTGATCACTTGATAAATTATGTATGCACAAACACAAATATAATCAATTGTCTCAAGTAAACATTATTACATAACCGAAACGTGTTAAACATAAAAACGGATAACGGCTGGGGATTCATGCACCAACAAAGACAAGTCACATATTAGGTGTTTGATAAGTTCCAAAGATAAAGCTCTTTGCATATGCCAAAAATTGGACACTGATAAAGGACAATATATCGACTTAGGTGCATCTAATCAAGTTTGTTAGCACTATCATCATGGAAACTGATGGAGATATGTTGTTATACAAATATGGTAATCTGCTTAGATTATCTCCGTATTCGTGTATAAGTGGGCTTGAATTGTTGGCATAAACTTGTAATTACATTATTAAAGCCTAAAAACTACTTAGATTCTAAGTACAGGGTTTACAACCTCTTTATATTATTCACGGGGAATTAGAGGTATAGTTTTTTTTTTTTTTTTTTTTTTTTTTGTAGTTTCTTATCTCCATATAAACTATTTAAACTATGACATGGTAAGTAAGTGATAAACTGATAATGTATCATAGTTGTAAATTACTAAATTAGCATCTGGTTATTCCTTTTCAAGTTTCTAATAGACAGTTTCTATTGTTTAGGTTTAGTGTAATTGATTTTGAATATCTGATCTTATGGTTGTTTAGGGTTCTTGTTACATGTATATATCTATAAATAAGCAAAATTTAGCAACCTTCCAAACAACTTATATTCTTGTGTTATTTTGAAGGCATGTGCTTCAAATTTGTTTGCGCAAGTCCCCGTCTGCCACCTCCCCAATGGTCATATATCTTGCAGCTTTACTGATATAAGTTTATCTGGCTAGTGAATTAAAGTGTATGTAACTAGTTAGATGTGACTGTAGATTATGTTGTAAAATAGAGTTTCGAATTCGGATTTCTGAGAGTCATGTAATCACTTTCAGATCAAAGTAATTCGATGGTACTATCGAAATCTCTAATCGGATAAAACTAAGAATTTATTGAACAAAGAATGTGTGTTTTTGTGTATCTGAATTTGAAAAACGTACCAGACTAAATAACCAAAAAATCGGAGTTTATAAATGCTGAATGGCAGTTCTATCTATAACTGCCGAATGGCAGTTTCATAATTTTTTTTTTTAACGGCCGGTTAGTTGGTTAAACGCACTCACCCGCGAAGGAGGAAACCCACTCTCGAATCCCCGAAGGGGAGTTGATTTTATCTGAGGTCCCACCCACCCAGAAGGTGGAATGGTGACTCAGCATTTGTGGGAAAACCTCCCCTCCCATGGATTCGAACCTGCACCACCTGGAGTGAATACAAGCCTGCACACATAGAATGGCCACCCAGGCAAGCCCGGATGGTTATGGCAGTTTCATAACTGCTAAAAAGGGTTCAAATCCAGGCTTTTTATTTTGGGTCAAACCGGGTCAAAATCGAATTTTAACACATTTTTATTTGGGGTTTTGATGTTCAAATGGGTTGAAGTTTTTAAAAAGGTGTCTTTTGGGTAAGAATATGTGGGATGAGATTGTAAAGTATTAGTAATTGAAAAGGTGAAGTGGGTTGAACTCTTTATAGGTGTCTGAATGGGTATTAATGAGTGGGGTGATAGAATGTGAATTCTCCAAAAATTGCAAGTAATGTGTGCTCTGTGTGTGATTTTGTGATACGTGTTAATTAAAAGATTGCTTAATTGTTGACTTCCGTGTTCTTCGGTTGATAAGGTGAGTTCATTGGGGGTAAATGGGCGGGAGTGGGTTGTGATTTGTTGGATTGCATAGGTGCAAGAGATGACATAGGGGAATTTTATAATTGAGAATTGTGCATTGTGTTAAAAGATAAAAGACTAGCAGGGGATAGTTCTCACGAGATAGACAATCTTATATTAAACAGTTTTTGAATTTGTTAACAAACGCATTAAATTTCTATCTGCAGCTCCACCTTCAGCCATAGCTTCCATAGCCATATTCTTCAATATCTCACATTTCTTCATTATCTCTACACCACCAATCACCTTCTCTAAACACCTTTTAATCTCTTCCCTCGTCACAACACCATCACAATCCGCCACCGCCTTCACCCCAATTTTCCAAACTTCATCCACCATCTTTGCATTAATCATCTGATCGGCTCGTTCCAGACACCCCACTAGCGGCACACCACTTACCAAACTCTCCATCACCGAGTTCCATCCACAATGACTCAGAAAACACCAAATCGCACCATGGTTTAAAACCTCCACCTGCGAACACCACCCCACTATCATCCCATCGTGTTCACTCGTTGTCCTAAACAACTCGTCATTGTAATCACGTATAACTAACAAAAAGGGATGACTATATTGAACTAGCCCTTGAAATATTTCCTCGTTTTGCACCTTGTTAAATTTCGACAAGCTCCCAAAACACCCGTATATCACGGATTTCTTAGGTTTCGTATCAAGCCATTTAAGACACTCTTCTCGTTCAGAGTTTGGAGTGATATCACAGTTCAATACTAATGGTCCGATGGACAAAATATTTATGTGATCATTCGGTATCGATTTTTTAACCTGTGTTTCTTCCAACTCTTTAAAAGTGTTGATTAGTGTGAATGAATTTTGGTTTTCTTCAAAGATTCGTATTTGTTGTTGAAACAGAGAACCTACTGCAGAGTTATATGCATTAGAGGGCTGCAAATATGCAGGAATATCACTATATTTTAACATAGGCAACCCTGGTATTTCTACTAAATCATTAGAATCAATTTGTGAATTTACCATTTCACTATCACTTTTAAAAAAATGATACACCATTGAAAAGGCAGCTGCTGATTGGAAAAATAAACATGCTGATGGCACCTGACATTCATGTGCCACCTCTGCCACCCATGGTAGGCAGAGACCATAGATTATGAAATCCATTTTTTCTCCCTTTTTGATCTTTGTTAACAAAAGGTTCTTGAAGTTAACTGACCCCACAAGCTTCATTATTTCAAAGTAGTTTGGTTTTCCATTTGCACCACCATCTTAGAAAGAATCGTATGATAGTCCAGGAAGGGAACAGTGTGTTTTGAGATTGTTTAGGCCGTTGAAGGTGGTTACGAAGGTGACTCGAGCACCGGTTCCGACTAGTTTGGTTGCGAGTCCGAGAGTTGGGTTGAGGTAGCCTTGAAAAGGAAGAAAAACAAGAAGGAAATGGGGTTTCTCCATAGTAATATCTTGTGTAGGTTAATATTGTCTCATATAGTATTTAGTGTTCTTTATATCAAGTTCTTAAAGATTTGGTGTAGTGAGTGGTAGGTCTTTCTATGGTACTATAACTTTAAAATTATGTGGGTAGTTAGTAGTAACGAGTGGAATGATGCCGCATGTTACGGTGGAAAATTGTTTGCAGTAATGGATGGATTTACTTTATAGTTTTACTCTTTTTTAAACCGGTGAAATAATTTCTTTTAGAAATCACTAGCAAGGAGCTAGAAGAGAATTATATGGAGACATTAATCAGTTGTTCCAGCTAATATCAACTCTACCACGAGTCTAATCACGTAAAAGAAATAAGACAAATCCAATCAAAGATAATGCTTCTAATCTGAGTGTTGAAAAGAATACTGTTCATATGCCTCTATAAAGTCCACAATGTAGTGGAGAAGATAGCATACATTTTTCCCTTAACATGATTAGAAGAGGTCCAACATCCGTACCAAGTCGAAAAGGAGTTAAACGATGACATAACAATATTAGTCCATGTGTGTATCTGACTCCAAGTAGAAGCAGTTATGTTGCACGTGAAAAATAGGAGATCGTTGGATTCAACTCCAAAATTACAAATCTAACATGATAGGGATTTGATCTGAAGACCCTTAGGCCTTAACCAATGAATTAAGATGGGTTGGGAGCCTGTTGAGATTTAATATCTGTTGGTACATGAATCCCCAGCCGTAGTTTATCTTTACGTTTAACACATTCGGTTATGTAATAATGTTTACTTGTGACTATTGATTATGTTTGTGATTGTGAGTACTTAATTTGTTAAATAATCAATATGTTAAACTGCACACACAGTCAACCGAGTGTGTGTACACACTCGACCGACTGTGTTACTCCGTCGACCGACTGAGAGACACACTCGACCGAGTGTGTCTGACCTGCAGTATATATACGGATTGAGACTTCTTGATTGAGATTGATCGTCTCATTTACCCTAGTCGACTGGTTTTCGTCTCCAAAGAACCCTAACACCATATACCACCGAAATATATCGTTTAGGCGTCGATCTAATCTAGTTCTAGTCCTAGGTTTGATCTATTCGATCCCGATACGACCCATATCTCGGTTTAACCCTATTCTAGTGAATTCCGCCTCTAGGATAGTTGGCAAGCGACCTAAGATCCGTGAATAAATGTCTACAAAGTGGTATCAGAGCTGGAGTCTCTGGTTTTGCTTGATCTAAATCGTTTTTGGGTCAAAAAGTTGGTGTTTTTGGTGTTTTAATCATTTAATCTCTTTTTCTACGTTATAGTTGGTGTTTTCGTTGTCAAAAGGTGTTTCTGGAGTCTTTTCCATTGTTCTCTACGTTTTGTTTTAGTGTTTTTCATCAAAAATCGATAGAAAATCGATTTTGATCTTGAAAACCCTAATAGTCGACCTACATCTGTCAAGAACACACTCGAACATGTGTGTCTTGACTACCGACCGTGTGAGTCCTTAGATCGACCGATTGAGGTAGTAAACCGACCGTGTGTCTTTCAGTTAAATCGTGTGAGTTTCCTTAAGTCAATCGGCCGTGTGAGTTCAGTCACTCGACCGTGTGAGATATTCAATCGACTGAGGGAGATAGACAGTCGGCCGTGTGAGTTGTAATACAAAAGGCTTACTGTGTAATGAAGTGCTGCCCAAATTTT
Organism: Rutidosis leptorrhynchoides; assembly: GCF_046630445.1. NCBI lineage: Eukaryota > Viridiplantae > Streptophyta > Magnoliopsida > Asterales > Asteraceae > Rutidosis > Rutidosis leptorrhynchoides. Next base: position 291,615,577 of record NC_092343.1, on the reverse strand, counting down.
GTCAGACAATCGACCGTGTTAGTCATATAATCGACCGTGTGTCTCAGACAATCAACCGTGTGTCTCATCCAATCGACCCTGCGTCTAAGACAATCGACCGTGTGTCATTAATCAGAAATTTCATTAATCTTGAATTTTATCCTAACTAATTTAAAATGTCGGACACTAATGAACAAGTAACAAACTAATACAGTGCATTGGTGATTGCTCCAGGACTACAAAAACTGTTACTAAATGAGAATGAGTCTGGAACTCCCAATAAAGTTCCTAAGCTTGACAATCTAAAGGACTTTTTAGATTGGAAGGCGCGTTTTATGATATATTCGAATGGTATAGATTCTAGACTATGGGAGTTTATTGAGACTGAGTTTGCATGGCCAAATGGGGCAGACGGTGAACCTAAAGAGACCGGTCAGTTCAATCCTGCTGAGCGTGAACAGTATAACTTGGAGTGTAAGTGCTACGCTCAACTTACTCAGGCACTGTCTCAGGAGATCTTCTCACAGTTCAAGAACAGAAATAAGACCTCGTATACCTTTGGCTTGTCTTCAATCAGCCACAGAAGGAACAGCCACTTACCGTGCCACTAAAGGTAAGGTGCTCAAAGATGAATGGAGAGTGTTTGCTGCTCTACCTTCCGAGTCTCTTGGACAAAATTTGGAGAGATATCGTCTGCTGGTTGCTGAAATGGCAGATTATGGAATTGATTTATCTGATGAGAAAGCAGTTAGTGTTTTGAAAGACGGTCTTCCTGAGAAATGGGACAATGAAATTGAAAAGATTCAGAATAGGTACATTGCATCAGGTCGTACGTTAACCTTGACAGCTTTTACTTCCAAGTTGATGAAAAAGGATATTCAGGTTGAGGCAAAGAGAAAGAGACTTGGTACTGTAGCTGGTTCGTCCATTATTGAGTCATCTTCGGGAAATCATGCTCCTTTGTAAACAGCTTACATTTCCACCAATGCATCACAGATCTCAGCTCCAGTATCAGATTCTGGTTATTTCAATGCTAAATCTCAAGCACAGAAATCAACTGCGAAACTGATTGATTCAAGCATTCTACAACAGACTCAATCGCCAGTGATTAAGACGGAAAATATCAAGAAAAGGCCTTTAGAATTGATTCAGGAGGATATAGATTTAGCTGCCATCGTTGTTAACTCTTACAATGATATGATAAGTGGGCAGATAATCAATGGTCATCTGGAGAATGAGGATTATGATCAGATTGATGAGGATGAGATTGAGAGAATGAACATCATGTTTGCTATGGGAAGTGTGGTGAGACGTGCTAGGAAGTATTTGAAAAGAACAAGTCAGAGTACTTTGAGTCTGAACCGCAATACTAAGTTTGGTTTTGATATGTCCAAAGTGAGATGCCATAATTGTGATGAACTTGGTCATTTCAAGAGGACATGCACAAGACCACCTAAGCCTGGTTTTCATAATCCTTTTCATAACACTTCAATTGAGGTGACTCCTGGACATGCTGGTCCGACAGTGAACAAAGAAGCAACTTCTAGTGGTCAATCCAAAGCTTTGACTACTACATATGCTGATGAAGTGTGTGATTGGTCGATCTCAGTTGATGCTGAAAAAGCTAACGTGGTTTTTGTTGGTAAGAGTGAAGCTGAAATAGAAGAAGAAAGGGTTATCAGAAGAAATGATGGTTGTATAGGTAAAGATGATCCTGCTTGCACATGCTTTGTCTGCAAATGTGATGCACGTATGAAAAGGGTTGAAACGGTAATGAAGATGTGTCTTAGAAAGAGAATTAGTGACAGGTTGTATGATAAGTTCCGCAAAGCCAAGGATCTATCTGATCTTGAATTCACAACTGACTCTTCAGATGACGATGAATCCTCAGGAATGAGTTGTCATACAGGAACCTGGTTTAGAAAAGAACTTGCACATTTGATCAAGGGTGATGTTGAAGGTGCTGATGAGAAGGTAGTCACGATGACAAGTTCGGATAATTCTGCTAAAGTGAAGGTTATGATGCTGATTATTCAGACAGTACGAGTTCAGAGTCAGAATCAGAATCAGATACAGATTTGCAGGATGGTAGAAAAGATTACGCGTTCATGGCTAACACATCCAGCAATGACAAGGTATGTAATGATTTAGATTCTTTATGTTTAAAATGTACTGATCTTGAACAGGAAATAGCTAAACTTAAATGTGTGGTCTCTAAGCTTAACGAGATACCTGCTACTTGTGAAACTTGTCAGAAACTTAGACTTGAAATTAAGAACTTGAGTTTAGAAAATCAGACACATAGGAAGAACTATGATGATGCTCTTTTCTACCTTAATAAGCAGAAAGAGTATGTTGATGTTATTAAGTCCTTAGAGAATCAGGTAGGTCATTTAAAATCAACTATTGTAGATGATGAGAAAGTGTTTCACCTGTATTTGAGCCAGATAAAAGCACTTAAGGCTGAAAAAGACTCATTCAAATTAAAATATGAGTCAGAAAAGGCTAGGATTGATAATTGGCAGAGAATGTCATACGTGACACAAACCTTGAAGCATCCCAAAAACAAAGGGATAGGCTAAAAAAAGGTTGCCCCACCGCTTTTAGGAGAGTTTATCAATAAACCTGTTGAGAAGCATAGGGATCCGGTTGTAGAACCAAAGTATGGTAAGCCTGAGAAAAATTCTGTAGAGAGTAAAAGTGAGTCTGGTGAGGGTAAAAAGACATTAGATGTTGTTTATGAGACGGAGTCCGACACTGATGTCGACACCGAAAAGGATGGTAAACCCTTTGTAGTTGTGACTAAACCAGTTACAATTTTGAAGAATCTAAATAATGAAGCGAATAGGAATGAAAGTCAAAAGACTGAGAAGAGGAGTGTTAGTAAGCCAAAACAATCTAGGAAGAAAAACACTCTGCACACCCCTGTTAAGTTTGTTAAGGATAGTAGTACTGTGAATTCTCAGATTGTTGATCCCAAAACTGATCTTCCACCAAAAGGTGAGGGTTCAAATTTAGGAAGGGTGATAAAATATATTCCGCCTAATCGTAGACAGACTGTTAAATAGCAAGTCACGTCACCTACTCCAGCTAGTCAACAGAATAAACCCCTTAGGAGACAGTACTCAACTTCTAGGTGTCAAGTGTTTAATGCTAATGGTTTTGATAATGTTAACTATTTCAATTGTGGGATGTTGGGACACAGGGCTATGAATTGCAAACCCATTCGACAGACACCACACAAGAAGATTGATCTTAGTTCCAAACGTACTTTTGATATAAGATCATCTTCACCTGTGTTTAAACCTACTTCTGTCAAATCAACTGAAACAAAAGTTTTTCAAACAAATGACTATTACAGGAAACCATTACCAAAAAATGTTGTTTGGAAACATAAATCAGAAGTGAAAGGTGTCCAAAATTCTAAAGGTCCTTCTGGATCTAAGGGACAATGGGTGGAATTGCCAGTGGTTGGCGTTGATGGGAAACCCACTGCCATTCGGGCATGGGTGGCCCTTTCTAACTAATCTCCTTATTTTTGTGTGCAGGTCACCTACAATCCTCGCTGCAGTACATGGATTGTTGATAGTGGGGCGTCCAGGCACATGACAGGGAACTTGTCCTTACTTTCTAATGTGAAAACAGTGGATGGAGGACCAGTTTCTTTTGCAGGTAGTGAAGGAGGTTTTATTACTGCGCAAGGGGTGATTGCTAATGAGAATGTCAGCTTTGATAAAGTCAATTTTGTGGAGCAAATGTCGAACAATTTGCTTTAAGTTTCACAGGTTGCTGACAAAATGTATACAGTTGCTTTTGATGATAAATTGTGTTATATCTTGAGAAAAGAATTCGTAATTCCTGAAGACATGATTCTGATGACTGCTCCTAGGTGCAAGGATCTCTATATCCTTGATATGCGTAAGGCTCATGTTAAAGTAGCTACAGGCCATCAGGCCTTCGTTTCTAAGGCTACTGAACAGGAGTCGATTATCTGGCACAAGCGTATGGGTCATCTGAGTCCAAGGAAGATGAATAATCTAGTTCACAATGGACTAGTTGATGGTGTTAATCTTAAGAGCTTTCATATTCCTGAAGGGTGTCTTCCGTGTAAGAAAGGGAAACAGACAAGAAAATCTCATGCATCCAAGAAGCATCATGTAACGACCATGGATTTTCCGACTTATATTATTAATATTTATGATTAATACTTGTGTGTTAATAAATGTATTCTTATACATTTTACTTATTACCGTATTTGACTTTCCATGTCCCGACTTGTCTTTGTGACACAAGCTTTTCACGAATAATATTTCGAATATTAATTACGTTCATAATTAATTATTATTAATTATTTCTAATTAACTAGTGTAAATAGTTAATTACTTGGGATTTTTACTAATTTGTTGCATATTTGAACATGGGCTTATATTATTGGACTTGGAAGCCCACCCTACATTACTTAATGGACTACTAGTATGCCCAATATTATGCTAATGATTCTTTAACGTTAAACAAGGATTAATTAGTTAAATGAGGAGAAAAAGTTGTTGCAAGCATGCATGACCAACTTTCCATGTATTTAACCTTATACCTCATTTTAGCATTCACCATCCTCCCACACTTGAAAGTTGAAAGTTGACTTCCTCTTTTGAACACCCTAAACTGTAACGACCCGGATTTTTACAATTGTTTTATACTTATGAGATTAATATTTACATAAATTAAACCTTACCAACATGATAAGCAATCCAAATTGTTGAGACTTGTGTTTTTGAAAAGAGTTTTACACAATGTTTGACCGTCCAATTTGACCGATGATATCACGAACTATATAACATACGATAATTATACGTTTGTGTATATATATGTATTTATATATATTTAACATGATCTAAGGATGGTTTAACATCTCATTGTGTACTAATGACAATGAGTTATAAGTATATTTTGAAACTACTAACTTAAGTTTTCAAAACGATAACTATACGTAACATTCTTTGATATATATATTTATAACCTATAATGCTTATACATGTATTGTATATATAATGTATCTAATCACTTTTTAAGGACTTAAATACATAAAACAATATAAGTATTTTCACAAAAGATAGCTATATTTGAATTCTCATTCCGTTTCCTCAAGATTTCTATACGTATATCTAGGGTATATGTACCCGTATCATACCCAGCTTCTATATGTATTTACTATTAGTATATACACATCAAATCAACATCCTAATCAACATTATTACTGCCCTAGATATGAGGTAACTAGGATTTGTCAAATAGCATGAATTATTAGTAAGAAAACAAAATTAGGAATCCTTTTCTTTCTTTATAAACTAAAAACATTTTTATGAATGAACACCATTTCTTCACTCCATTTTCTCATACCTACACCCTCATTTCTCTCTCAAAATACTCTTAACTTCATACTTGATCATCTCCAAGAATTTTCCCCATCATTTAGCTTCAATTACAAGCCTTAAACACCATAAGAAAACTCTTTCAAGAACATATCAAAATAACCACCCATTTGAAGAAGTATACTTCCAACCTTTTGATCTAACTCCACCACTCTTTGATTCCAAGATTTTTTCTTATCTCTTACAGTAACTTTGTCCAAGTAACTTGAGGTAGTAACCTTGTTCATAATCTTGTTCGATTCATAATTATATAGCTATCTTATTTTATGTTGTAAAATTTTAACAACAAGAACATAGTTTGAATGATTTCAAACTTGTTTGCAAACTAAATAGATCCTTCATACTTAGCTTTTAAAACACTTCAAGACCTGTAATATATCATAATGATATGCTAACTTAACAAGATATAACTTGGTTTTACAAAGAACACCTTAAAAACTGAATCTACGTCGTCGGAGTGCAACCGGGGGCTGTTTTGGGTTGGATAATTAAAAACCATCTTGAACTTTGAATTGGAAGTTCATGTTCTGGAAAAATGATATTTCTTATGAATATGTTAACACATAAAAATTTCATGGTTTAACTCAAAGTGTAAGTATTTTTAGAAAAATGATCATTAAATGTTGTTTTTATGATGGAAAATGATCACTTTCATAAGTTTTACCAAAGTTTGACCTATAACCTGTGATTTTGAATACAAACTAAGGTATTTTTAGTTCATATTCTTAAAATTTGACTCGATCCAAGGAAGTGGCAAGTTGAACCAACAAAAACGGAGTTGTAATGAAGAAACTACGACTAAAACAAGATTGGGTATCCGAAACTAGTTTAGCTACGAAAATATTTGGAGATAAAGTAAATTAATCATATCTTTTCTAATTAATATGATATTTTATATATAATTACTTATGATTTGATTTTATATATTTCAGGACCACCCGTAAACAACACGAGAAGATTAATCATAAGACCTCATGATTGTACGCAATACGTCATTTGACAACACGGTACTTTATGTACGCAACACGTCATTTGACAACATGGTACCATGGGTCGAGATTAATTCTGATCAATACGAATACGATGGGGTCTTTATTTATTTTGTTGAGCAACTAATTGTGGACCACTAACATCGGACTGCTAACTACGGACTAAAAAATATTAAAAGTATTATAAGTATATATATATATGTGTGTGTGTGTGTGTGTGTGTAACGATTACTTGAAAAGAAAATATGTTGATATATTATATATATATATATGGTTAGGTTCGTGATATCTATCGGAGACCAAGTCGAGTTAAATACCTTCAAGGCAAAAGTGAGTATATAGTCCCACTTTTAAACTCTAAATATTTCGGGATGAGAATACATGCATTTTATGATTTACGTTATGGACACAAGTGATTAAAAATATATATTCTACGTTGAGTTGTACCACTGGCATACTTCCTGGTAACTTGGTAACTACTATTTACATGAGGTATTGTAAACGCGAATCCTGTTGATAGATCTATCGGGCCTGACAACCCCAACTGGACTGGACGACCAGTATTCAATGGTTGCACAGTACTTCGTTTCGGTGACTACACTTGGTACGGTGTAGTAAGATTTCATAATAAAGGGAATATGCGACGTTGATTAAATGTTAAGTATGGTTATCAAGTGCTCAACAACTTAGAATATTTTGTATTAAAACGTTTATGTATATGAAATCTTGTGGTCTATATTTATAACGCTGCTAGCATTAAACCTATATCTCACCAACTTTATGTTGACGTTTAAAGCATGTTTATTCTCAGGTTCCTAGAAGTCTTCCGCTATTTGAATATATGTTAGAGAAACCATGTGCATGGAGTCATACATGTTTTATTCGAGGAAGCATTGCATTCACAAAATCATCACCGTGTATTTATTTTGACTGCATTGTCAACGGAAGTATTCTTGTAAACTGTTATTTACGGTGATTGTCTATATGTAGAAATCATCAGATGTCGAAAACATTAAATTTTAAATATTCATTTATGGTATATCTTTTCAAAAGAATGCAATGTTTATAAAACGTATCATATAGAGGTCAAATGCCTCGCGATGTAATCATATGTTATTGTATTCGTCCCTATGGATTGGGTCGGGTCGTTGCATGTGGTATCAGAGCGGTGGTCTTAGCGAACCAGGTCTGCATTAGTGTGTCTAACTGATAAGTCGTTAGGTTGCATTAGTGAGTCTGGACTTCGACCGTGTCTGCATGTCAAAATTTTGCTTATCATTTTGTGTCGAAAATCATCTACTTATCATCTGTAGGAAATTACCTGCTTATCATCTTAAGTCTAAACGCGTCTTACTGCATTCATTGCATGAATGGTGTATAGACAAAATTCATATCTTAGCGTATTTGCTAATTCATATCTACGCGTATCTGTTACTGTAAACTTTGTCTGACATATTCCGTAAATCCCTCCATAATCTATGAGATCTTTTGTTCTATATATGTGGATATTCTATATAATTAGAATACCACCCGATAGCCGGAAAATCATTTCATATCGGAAAAAATCCTTTATTCAATCATACGAAATGGAACTCGTCACTAGTTGAAGTCCCTCGGATTCCAATATGGAATACCACTCAAGCTCCGAAAGCAGTGTGACCGGAATGGATTAACCAATCAGTCATCATCTATTTTGGATGGATTGGGGATGGGTTCGTAGCCTCCTCAATCATTGGAGACAAGAAGAAGTTGATCTCTTCCATCCACCAAATTGCCCTCTTGATGATGAACCTGAAGCACTTACCGGCGAACCTGTTCGAGAAACCATTTTCTCTCTCATTTCCAGAGTATCTCGTCATGATTATATACTACATCAAATTCTAGATTTTATTTATTCGGTCGTCCGAACCGACAATCACCCCGATGTAATAGAAGAAGTCAACGAGCTTCGCACTCAGGTAGTGGCTTTGGAGAATACGGTACGAAGGTTACAAACACCATCAGCAGCATCAGCAGTATAACCAGTACCGTCAATAACATTAACATCGCATGCCTCAATACCCTAAGCACCAGCAGCATCACCAGCATCAACGTTATCACCATCATCGACATCAACAGGATCATTACCACCACCAACAATCACATCCGCATCACACGCCTCAATATCACCATTCGTACCTCAGATATCAACGTCACACGCACCATAGATACCAAGAAGTACCAACAACAATAAACGATGAAGTATTGATTCATAACTTCATCGGAGAAACATTCTATGGTGATTATGTAATCTCTAAAGACATAGAGATTACCTATTTCTGCCTTAACAATAAATCAGATGAGTGGACAAAAATGATAAAAGGAAGAGTAGAAACCCCGACAAGAATGATGCGTAAGGTACAAGCTAGACTTGTTTTACCAACAGCATCAGCAGTACCCTTAGCCTCACCAACACAGTCAGTGCTGTCAACATCGTTAGAATCGTCAGCAACTTTAACATCACAAGCTCAACCAGTTCAAGAATCACCGTGGACATCATCAATAACGCGTATATTGCATCAACGAGTTATGAAGTATTAACTCATTCTTCTGAAGAATTTATATAAATATTTTATATATATGAATTCGGAAACTAAAATAAATCTTTTCATACTAAGCTATTAAGTATGAATTGAAAAAGGGTAGATACTACTCGTTTAAATTCATACTACAAATATGCAATGATGTACGTCCTTCGTCAGCAACTTATCATTGTTGACTACAATCCCTGTTTCAATTCAATGAATTTCGTTTTATAATAAACCAAGTGTATTATTCAATAATATGTTTGATTTTACACTTTCATCTTCAATGTACTCGAAGCTTACTGGGAAACAACATTCATATCTTGCGAAGTTAGCAAGAGTTCAATGAGTATCAGCATGATTCACTAAGGAAATATATATAAGAATAAAAAATGAAGTATTGATCCATAACTTCATTAATATTCTGTGAAGAATATGTGGTTCCTAATCGTTTTAGAGATTAGTTATTCTAGCTCAAACCGAAAATCAAATGAGTCTAATATTATATTGACTTATTAAATTCATGATTACATCTGAAGAAGATATATATGTACATATATTTTCATAAAGATTGTAATAAAATTCTCTGGTACAAAACATTACTTGTGAAATTTTTTTTAACGGGTAGGTAATACCCGAGAGATATATAAATTCACAATTAATATGATTATATTCTTCGACTCTGATTCAACAATCATCAACTATACTCACTACCTTCACAATAATATACATTCTTTCATAGAAATCAAAACAACCATTCTCATCCAAATTTGATTACGACAAAATGAAATCCAAGTCAAGACTTAACAGAAGACATCACTCTTAGGACTCTTACATCTTTCAAAACTATACTTTGACTTCAAAACTATGCTAGAACATCATTTGATTCTTGGAACCCAGAAAAATATTTGTATCATTCAAAGTCCTAAAACATCATATGTATATTAACAATTACAATCTATGATCAAACCCTTCGAAATTCCTGAAGACACTTCAAATAATGGACAATCGAGATGATGATCCAACCACACATTACCCGCAGTCTTGCACCTGAAAAGCTCTCGAAACCAAGGACATAATTTAACACGTATTCGCGTTAAATCTTTTAGCATTTATTAGCAAAAATAACTTTGCGATTCCTTTTCAAAATAGCAAATTTTGTCACAGTTTCAGCAAGTCAACCTCGACTTTCCATTCGAAGTAGCCTTATTATAACCTGTAATACATACGGTTACCCTTTTGTTACCAGGGAACCTTTTATATTCCACGACATTATCTGCAGATGTACCAGCAACTCGTTACCCCTTTGGCGGAATCAACAATTGGTATTTTGAAATCTCGCAGCATTTCTATTTCGGCAGTTATATATATATATATACAATGTCTATCCACAAGAATTACATATTTCAAATGTGAAGTTTCTGAAAAATGCTCCAGTCTACGAATTAGTGCTATTTAGTTTTGGAAAAGACTGATAAAGTGGTAAAGACAGTAGACAACAATTACGGTCAGAAGTTTGACAATAAAGAATAATAGATTGGAAAAGCTCGAACGAAAAATTTGGTACTGGAAAACGGATTGAGCAAAGTATAAAGGAGGTCGTGGACAAATCACAATGACGAAATCTACCTTCAAAGGATTCAAATGATTCAGTGTCTGCTGAAACCGTTAGTAAGAATCTTACTCCTTATTCTAAACCTTCACAGACAGATTTTCCGCGTCATTCCCTGATCTTAGATATTCTAAGATATCATCGTATTTTTCATTATAAGTATCTCCGATATTCCTGAAGATATATTCCCAACTATCCTCATCAAAAATCATTTATCTCTTCACAATATTTGCGTTACAACATAAAAGAAACTGTGATAGTTTCTAAATTCTGAAAAATTCGAGTTTAAAATATGAATGTTTTGAAGTAGTGTTGGAAACTGAAGCATGAATTAGTATAATATAATGACACTTGATCAACGTGATTATATTACAGTAATTCATGCTGAGTTTCTAAATGGAACATAATGATTCACAGATCATAACGTCATCATGTGCCATGTTACACAACTCTTACATTCTACCAAATCTCCAAACATATTAAGAACATATCTCCTTGATAATTCTATCTTTTCGGACATTCTAGTAACTTACCAAATCAAGATCGTGCAATTACTATTTCCTTCTTAGAACATTAACTATGTTTATTTCAAAATTCATACCTACGAATTCCGGACCATTATTCGCTTGACTCGAAGCCGGGAAGAGGAAACAGAAGTATGGAACTGTTGAATATAAAAGAAAATATAAAGCTCGACAACAACAAATAAATTACAAACTGTGTATATCAATACGTATTGCAACGTAAAGGTACGGGAGAATTAACAATACTATAACCCCAAGGTAATAGTAGAAATAAATAAAATCCTCCGGAGGTAGATGAAAAAGAAGAATGACAGAGATGAAAGTTAAGAGTATATCCAGGATCAATACTGGATGAAGCATACTGATAAATGTTTTAAAGTATGAATTGAGGGAGGAAGAATAGAAGGTATGAGTTGTAAGGAAATGAAAGGAGGTGGATTTATAGTAAAAGATCCGACAGAGCAACTAAAATAGATGATCGCATTTAAAGCGGATTCTAATTTCCTTGATTATCGAAGAATCAAATCTCATTATGAAGATTTTACTCCAAATCTCTTGAACTTGGAAATCAATCTTATCTACGTCAAAAGATATGACGAATCTATACCTACTCATTTCACCCTTTGGTGATAGCCTCACTCGTACTCTTCACAAAAATCAAATTGCTTTATCAATATTACTTGATGATAATAAAACTCTAATTTCCAACTCGTATACGCCATGAAAACATACTTATTGTCAGCCATGACCATCCCAATCAAATTTCGGGACGAAATTTATTTATCGGGTAGGTACTGTAACGACCCGGATTTTTCCAATCATTTTATACTTATGAGATTAATATTTACATAAATTAAACCTTACCAACATGATAATCAATCCAAATTGTTGAGACTTGAGTTTTTGAAAAGAGTTTTACACAACGTTTGACCGTCCAATTTGACCGATGATATCACGAACTATATAACATACGATAATTATACGTTTGTGTATATATATGTATTTATATATATTTAACATGATCTAAGGATGGTTTAACATCTCATTGTGTACTAATGACAATGAGTTTTAAGTATATTTTGAAACTACTAACTTAAGTTTTCAAAATGATAACTATACCCTATACGTAACATTCTTTGATATATATTCCTATAACCTATAATGCTTATACATGTATCGTATATATAATGTATCTAATCACTTTTTAAGAACTTAAATACATAAAACAATATAAGTATTTTCACAAAAGATAGCTATATTTGAATTCTCATTCCGTTTCCTCAAGATTTCTATACGTATATCTAGGGTATATGTACCCGTATCATACCCAGCTTCTATATGTATTTACTATTGGTATATACACATCAAATCAACATCCTAATCAACATTATTACTGCCCTAGATATGAGTTAACTAGGATTTGTCAAGTAGCATGAATTATTAGTAAGAAAACAAAATTAGGAATCCTTTTCTTTCTTTATAAACTAAAAATGTTTTTATGAATGAACACCATTTCTTCACTCCATTTTCTCATACCTACACCCTCATTTCTCTCTCAAAATACTCTTAACTTCATACTTGATCATCTTCAAGCATTTTCCCCATCATTTAGCTTCAATTACAAGCCTTAAACACCATAAGAAAACTCTTTCAAGAACATATCAAAATAACCACCCATTTGAAGAAGTATATTTCCAACCTTTTGATCTAACTCCACCACTCTTTGATTCCAAGATTTTTTCTTATCTCTTACAGTAACTTTGTCCAAGTAACTTGAGGTAGTAACCTTGTTCATAATCTTGTTCGATTCATAATTATATAGCTATCTTATTTTATGTTGTAAAATTTTAACAACAAGAACATAGTTTGAATGATTTCAAACTTGTTTGCAAACTAAATAGATCCTTCTAACTTAACTTTTAAAACACTTCAAGACCTGTAATATATCATAATGATATGCTAACTTAACAAGATATAACTTGGTTTTACAAAGAACACCTTAAAAACTGAATCTACGTCGTCGGAGTGCAACCGGGGGCTGTTTTGGGTTGGATAATTAAAAACCATCTTGGACTTTGAATTGGAAGTTCATGTTTTGGAAAAATGATATTTCTTATGAATATGTTAACACATAAAAATTTCATGGTTTAACTCAAAGTGTAAGTATTTTTAGAAAAATGATCATTAAATGTTGTTTTTATGATGGAAAATGATCACTTTCATAAGTTTTACCAAAGTTTGACCTATAACCTGTGATTTTTAATAAAAACTAAGGTATTTTTAGTTCATATTCTTAAAATTTGACTCGATCCAAGGAAGTGGCAATTTGAACCAACAAAAACGGAGTTGTAATGAAGAAACTACGACTAAAACAAGATTGGGTATCCGAAACTAGTTTAGCTACGAAAATATTTGGAGATAGAGTAAATTAATCATATCTTTTCTAATTAATATGATATTTTATATATAATTACTTATGATTTGATTTTATATATTTCAGGACCACCCGTAAACAACACGAGAAGATTAATCATAAGACCTCATGATTGTACGCAACACGTCATTTGACAACACGGTACTTTATGTACGCAACACATCATTTGACAACATGGTACCATGGGTCGAGATTAATTCTGATCAATACGAATACGATGGGATCTTTATTTATTTTGTTGAGCAACTAATTGTGGACCACTAACGTCGAACTGCTAACTACGGACTAAGAAAATATTAAAAGTATTATAAGTATATATATATATATATATATATATATAACGATTACTTGAAAAGAAAATATGTTGATATATTATATATATATGGTTAGGTTCGTGATATCTATCGGAGACCAAGTCGAGTTAAATACCTTCAAGGCAAAACTGAGTATATAGTCCCACTTTTAAACTCTAAATATTTCGGGATGAGAATACATGCATTTTATGATTAACGTTATGGACACAAGTGATTAAAAATATATATTCTACGTTGAGTTGTACCACTGGCATACTTCCCTGTAACTTGGTAACTACTATTTACATGAGGTATTGTAAACGCGAATCCTGTTGATAGATCTATCGGGCCTGACAACCCCAACCGGACTGGACGACCAGTATTCAACGGTTGCACAGTACTTCGTTTCGGTGACTACACTTGGTACGGTGTAGTAAGATTTCATAATAAAGGGAATATGCGACGTTGATTAAATGTTAAGTATGGTTATCAAGTGCTCAATAACTTAGAATATTTTTTATTAAAACGTTTATGTATACGAAATCTTGTGGTCTATATTTATAACGCTGCTAGCATTAAACCTATATCTCACCAACTTTATGTTGACGTTTAAAGCATGTTTATTCTCAGGTTCCTCGAAGTCTTCCGCTGTTTGAATATATGTTAGAGAAACCATGTGCATGGAGTCATACATGTTTTATTCGAGGAAGCATTGCATTCACAAAATCATCACCGTGTATTTATTTTGACTGCATTATCAACGGAAGTATTCTTGTAAACTGTTATTTACGGTGATTGTCTATATGTAGAAATCATCAGATGTCGAAAACATTGAATTTTAAATATTCATTTATGGTATATCTTTTCAAAAGAATGCAATGTTTATAAAACGTATCATATAGAGGTCAAATGCCTCGCGATGTAATCATATGTTATTGTATTCGTCCCTATGGATTGGGTCGGGTCGTTTCATAAACCGTCGGCCAAGTAGTAAGGGGAGGGAGTTCCATTTTTTTTTTGTTACTTATATGCTAGTATTATTTCATTTCACACACACCTCATTCTTACACTACTTCCACTCTTTCTTTTTCTCTCTAAATTGTAAGTAAGAAACTTTATTTTTTTTTCTTATTTTTCCTTTAAAATCACCAAGTATCATCATCATGTTATTTACTAGTTTGTTGTTTGTTGTTAAAGATCAAACTTTCTAGTTTGTATCTTCATGGATCTTGCTTCTTCCATCCTTTGTTTTAATGAAGAACCAAGAACAAGGATCTAAGCTTGTTAGCTTATGGTTCTACACTTGAGATATTATAAAGATCTAAAGTTCATAAGCTTTAAGATCTTACTTGTGTTCATGTTTTGTAAACTTAAGGTTTATTTTCTTAAGATCCAAGCTTTGGCTTGAATCTTATTAAGTATGAAACAAACATGAACTTGTTACTTGTAACTTTAGTTTATTTCTTTCTTTTGTAAGTATTTCAATTAGTGATTTATTTAATTTTGGTCAAGTATTACTAATTAAACTTGATCTCATTTTTCTTGGAACTAAAGTTAAACTTTTGTAAGTTCAAGAACATGGAAGTTAAACTTTCTAGTTATAACTTCATACACTTATGTTGGATCTAAGTTTCTATAGCTTATGGTCTTCCAATTTTGTCTAAAACAAAAGCTTATAAGCTTATATACGTTCTACAAGACTAAAATCTAAGTTTCATAACTTATGGTTTTATTAAAGTAAAGATCCAAGTTCTATAACTTAGGGTTTAACTTAAGAACACTAGATCTAGACTTTCTAGTCTAGGATCTTTAAGATCTAACTAAGATCTAAGTTCTACAACTTAATATCTTGTTTATTTTAGTTTACATTCAAGTTTATAGATTAATATTATTATTAGAACTCATGTATGTGTCGGATCTAAGATCTTGATGTAACTTTGGTTCATCAACCTACTTGCAACCCTTAAATGAGTTGTGCTACATATCTTAGATATACACTAGTGTCATAATGGTCAAAAGTTGGTTAAGATGATGCAAACACATCAACGAGTTGTACACTTGAAGCTATAAGCATCAAGGATGAGAACCGTGATGAGCATCAAGCACCAAGAACCCACCGGAGCACTTTGCTTACTGTTTTTGAGGTCTGATTATTCACATGGACTACTGAAAAATTTGATTTCCAGATTTTTTGATTCGAGTAGATGACGTTTCGTTTAGGACTCATCTTAATCAGATTTACGGTTTAGGATTTATAGCCTTCCGAAAGTCACTACACCTTTATAATGTTGTGCTGAAATTTCTGATCTACTCGCATTTAAACCGTCGCCACAGTCAAATGAAGACGAGTTTGGTTCTGAAAATTGGTCAGTGGTTAAAGGACTCATATACGGAGCCATAGCCACTAACTACGCATCTTTTCGATTTGTATAGAGGTGTAGCAGCTGAACGAAGTAAGCTTTTGTTTCGATCTATATTCTTGATTGAAAACTTACTTTACCTTTTACTTATGTTTTTGATGATGATGATACTTAAGACCTAATTTACATAATTTTAAACCTTTGGGAACGATTTACTGACTTAGTAACTTTTGACTTAGGTTGAGGACCTTTCGGACCAACTACTTGCTTACTTATCTCGTACCGACTTTACTACTTTTCACTGTGAGTTATAGCATCCCTTTTTTACTTTAATTATTTTGGGAACTGAGAATACATGCGCGTTTTACATTTTACATACTAGGAACGAGTACTTAAACTTTATATATGTGTGGGTTATACAACGGCATAAACTTTCCCCTTAGCTCGGTAACGTTTAGTCATTGGTCTTTGAACCGGTGAACGCGAATCTTAGATATGGATCCATAGGGTTTGACATCCCCACTCGGGCTAGTAGCGCTAGCATTTAATGGGTGTTTAATACTTCGTAAACATACGCACTCGCCAAGTGTACTTTAGAGGGTGATATTACGTTAAGTTAGTTACCAAGTGCCCACGGTTGAACATATACTTTTCATACTGTGTTGAAATACTGAAATCTCGTGGCCTACCTTACATCACTGTTATACTTAAACTATAGCTCACCAACATTCGCGTTGACATTTTTAAGCATGTTTTCTCAGGTGCTTAGAGGTTTGATGCTTCCGCTGTAGTTGTCTTGCTGTGTATACTCCCGCTGCTTTTGTTAGAGATGTCTCTGCATGAAACGTTTACCTTGCATTCACAAACTATGTTACTTTTGAAACAATGAACTTGTAATGACCATTGGGTCTCGTACTTATGTTAATTGCTTCTATTCATAGAAGCCTACTATCGTTTGTAAAACTTATGACGTTGGTTATGACGTCACCCTTTCATATGAATGCAAACTTATTTTAAAACAGCATATAGTGTTTGACCTTGTAATGATCCTGTTGTTAATGATCCATACACGTTAATTTTGTACGGGGCGTCACACATCATTCTATTATTATTCCTTTGGAGTTGTTGCATATGGATCTCTTCGGTCCAATTAACTGCAAGACTATCCCAGGAGAATTATATTGCTTGGTAGTTACAGATGAGTATTCACGTTTCTCTTGGGTTGTGATGCTGAAGCATAAATCAGATACTTTCAAGCACATTAAAGTTCTGATTCTAAAGCTTGAAAGTTTATATAAGTTGAAAGTTAGAAAGATTCGTACCGATAATGGTACGGAGTTCAAGAATAACAACATGCTACTGTTTGGTAATGAAAAGGGGATACAACAACAGTTCAGTCCTGCTTATACACCTCAGTCAAATAGGGTTGCTGAAAGAAAGAATAGGACGTTAATTGAAACCGCAAAAACTATGCTAGCTGATGCATGCTTACCTATTATTTTCTGGGGAGAAGCCATGAGCACAGCGTGTTATGTGATGAACAGAGTTCTAATGGTGAAGAGACACGGTAAGACGTTTTATGAATTGTTGCACAAGATAAAGCCTAATATTAAACATTTTGAACCATTTGGTGCACCTTGTACAATTCTGGTACGAGACGCTGGAGGAAAATTTAATTCAAATGTTGTCTTTGGTATCTTCTTGGGATATGGGAATCCAAACAAGAGAGTGTATAACACTGAGTCAAAGTGTGTGGTAGAATGTTATGAAGTTGATATTCAGCGCAATGCTCCGCCTCGTGTTAGTAAAGGGTTCGCATGGCAGTTTGAATACGATAAATTATTTGATTCTTTCAACCTTCCACCGGAGGCTACAGACGATGAGATCCTAAATCAGATGCTGTATGATTCTCAAAACTCTACAGAGAATGTTATCTCTATCCCTTGCCAGACTCAAGTCCAGACTCAAAGTTCTCTTCAGAGCCCGATTCAGAGTCCGCGGCAAAGTACACAGAGCGACAATTCTAATGCTGATCCTAATGTGGAGATGGTGTATGAGACAGATGAAGATAGTGATTCAGAAGAAGATGAGGGTGTTAATCGAGCACGGTTGACAGAAGAGCACTTAAATCCTCTTTATAATCAACCTCGTCCTATTACAGAGTCTGAACAGCCAACTGAAGCAGGAGGAGTACGTAGATCAAATCGTGTGATCATACCTCCAAAACGTTTGGATGACTACTATGTTGATACAAGAGGCATACCTCATATTGGAATTCCTCATGCTAAGAGTAATAAAGCTTCTAAGTCTGAAGTTCCTACTACACCTGATGTTCCTAATGTAACTGAGAGTCAATTGACAGCAGAAAATGTTGACTCTAAAAGTGCGAATGTGGTAACAGCTTTTTATTCTTCGTTAAACAAGACAGGGAGAGTATTTGTGCATGCTCATTCATGCTATGTGTGTCAGATTGAACCGAAAGATGCTTTTGAAGCATTGAAATATGATGAGTGGGTTTGTGCTATGCAGGAAGAGCTGTTATAGTTTAAGCATTTGAAAGTTTGGAAACTAGTCAAGCCACCACATGGTTGTGTACCCTATGGTCTTCGATGGGTGTTGAAGAATAAGAAAGATGAACAGGGTATCGTGATCAGAAACAAAGCTAGGTTGGTGGTGAAGGGATATCAACAAATCCCTGAAATTGACTATGATGAGGTTTTTGCTCCGGTTGCACGACTGGAAGCAATTAGAATTTTCTTGGCTTTTGCATCTTTCATGGGATTTAAAGTTTTTCAGATGGATGTGAAAAGCGCCTTTTTGTACGGAGAGATCAATGAAAGAGTATTTGTTGAACAACCACCCGGTTTCGAAGACCCGCATTTCCCAGAAAAGGTTTATCGACTTAAAAAGGCACTTTATGGTCTTCACCAAGCTCCTAGAGAATGGTATGCAACGTTGTCCAACTATATGCTTGAAAACGGTTTTAGGAGAGGTGTCATTGATCAGACACTTTTCATCAAGAAGAAGGGACAACATCTTATGTTAGTGCAGGTTTACGTTGATGATATTATCTTCGGGTCAACAGATCAAGGAATGGTTGATGAGTTTGAGAAAGTCATGCAGCAGAAGTTCAAAATGAGTTCCATGGGAACTATAAAGTTTTTCTTAGGTCTGCAGGTAGCTCAGACGGATAAAGGCATCTTCTTGCATCAAACCAAATATGTCGCTGATATTCTAAAGAGGTTTCAAATGGAAGCAGAAAGACCAGCTAAGACTCCGTTGTCAGTGAATCATGGGATCTCACCTGATTGTGAGGGCGCTCCAGTGGACCCTACATTATACAGGGCGATCATAGGTTCTCTAATGTATGATAATGCTAAAAACGAACATATATTTCATAGCATTATTCCTCAAGAAAGACAAGATTTTAGTTGGTATTGTTCGATTTACAAGCGATATTCGTTTAAATTTTAAAAAGAAAAGATAAAAAGCAGATTCGACAAATTGAAGACAAAAAGGTCCAAAGAGCTAAAAAGTACAAGATACAACTAAAAAGGTTCAAAATATTGATGAGGAACGTCTCAAAATGACAAGAGTACAAGTTACAAGACGCAAAGTACACGATATAAAATAATACGCGAAGACGTCCGAAAATCCGGAACCGGGACCTGAGCCAAGAAGAAACGCCCGACGCAACGAACCAAAAATATCTAGTCTACTATGCACAAGAATATAATATAATATATATATAATTATATATAATTATATATTATATATATTATTATTATTATATTACGTCGGCAAGAAGAAAACAAAGTAGTTGGCTGGATCCAGGGTGGCCATGCGACTCGCATGGCCAGAAGCACAAAATCATGCGAGTCGCATGGAGTGAGATTGCTGGTCAGGTCCTATATAAAGCCAGTTTTCTGCCGAGTTATGATCATCTTTTTCCTTCCTCTTCATACGTAAATATATTTATATTTATAATTTATATTTTAATTTTAATTATAATTCTAATAATAAGGGTATGTTAGCGAATGTTGTAAGGGTGTAAGTCGAAATTCTGTCCGTGTAACGCTACGCTATTTTTAATCATTGTAAGTTATGTTCAACCTTTTTACATTAATGTCTAGTAGCTAAGTTATTATTATGCTTATTTAAAACGAAGTAATCATGATGTTGGGCTAATTACTAAAATTGGGTAATTGGGCTTTGTACCATAATTGGGGTTTGGATAAAAGAACGACACTTGTGGAAACTAGACTATGGGCTATTAATGGGCTTTATATTTGTTTAACTAAATGAAAGTTTGTTAATGTTAATATAAAGATTTACAATTGGGCGTCCCTATAAATTACCATATACACTCGATCGGACACGATGGGCGGGGTATTTATATGTACGAATAATCGTTCATTTAACCGGACACGGGAATGGATTAATAGCCACTAGAATAATTAAAACAGGGGTGAAATTACATTCAAGGGTAATTGGTGTAATTGTTAACAAAGTAGTAAAACCTTGGTTTACACGCAGTCGATAACCTGGTGTATTCATTAAACAAAGTATTAAAACCTTGTTACAATTCGAATCCCCAATTAGTTGGAATATTTAACTTCGGGTATAATAATAATTTGACAAGGACACTTGCAATTTATATTTATGACTGATGGACTGTTATGGACAAAAACCAGACGGACATATTGAATAATCCAGGACAAAGGACAATTAACCCATGGGCATAAAACTAAAATCAACACGTCAAACATCATGATTACGGAAGTTTAAATAAGCATAATTCTTTTATTTCATATTTAATTTCCTTTATTTTATATTTAATTGCACTTCTAATTATCGCACTTTTATTTATTGTACTTTTAATTATCGCAATTTAATTTTATCGCATTTTTATTATTCGCAATTTCATTATCGTTATTTACTTTACGCTTTAATTTAAAGTCTTGTATTTATTTTATATTTTACATTAGGTTTTAACTGCGACTAAAGTTTTAAAATCGACAAGCCGGTCATTAAACGGTAAAAACCCCCCTTTATAATAATAATATTACCTATATATATATTTGTATTTTTATAAAAATAAACTAATATAGCGTTGAGCTTTGTTTAAAGATTTCCCTGTGGAACGAACCGGACTTACTAAAAACTACACTACTGTACGATTAGGTACACTGCCTATAAGTGTTGTAGCAAGGTTTAAGTATATCCATTCCGTAAATTAATAAAACTTGTGTCATATTTTGTAGTATTTTGTATTAAAAATAATACTATTTCGTACCCTCACGCTACATCATCATGTTTTTGGCGCCGCTGCCGGGGAATCGCCGAAGCGAAACGCCATATTTTTTAAATTTTAAGTTATAATTAGTTTTTGTAAAATTTATATTTTTAAAAAAAAAAAAAAAATATATATATATTTTAAGTATATTTTTAAGTTTTTCTTTTATTTTTACAAAATTATAAAGTATTTTAAGTTTATTTTTAAGTTTTTATTTTAATTATATATATTTATATTTTAAATATAAAACAGGAAAAAAAAAAAAAAATAAATATTAAATATTACGTGACCTGTCAAATTGAACCTGTCCAGTTGAACCGGTCCAGTTCAGTCATGCGACTCGCATGACCCACCCTTTTAAATCATGCGACTCGCATGAGGGGTCTGACAGGGCCACATCCAAACCCTAATAACGCATTAATTACGGAGTATAATATATTATTATTATAATTAAACCCTAATTGATTTTATTATTCTTAATTAAGTTTTTAGTTTAATTAATTACTTTTAATTAGTTTTATTATATTTAAAACTTAATACTTTAATATAATTAATATAAAAATAATATTTTAATAAAAATTGTAATTTTTTTATCACTTTTTATAACTTTTATATTTTGTCCCTTTTTAATCGTTGTAGCGTAATATTTGTATTTTTTTTAGCTCATATTTAATTTTAAACTTAGTTTTTGCTA
This sequence comes from Rutidosis leptorrhynchoides, assembly GCF_046630445.1. Classification (NCBI taxonomy): domain Eukaryota; kingdom Viridiplantae; phylum Streptophyta; class Magnoliopsida; order Asterales; family Asteraceae; genus Rutidosis; species Rutidosis leptorrhynchoides. Next base: position 291,593,403 of record NC_092343.1, on the reverse strand, counting down.
TAGTCATTTTTAATCCTAGATTTTTAGGCTTTGCCGTAGAATTCCTTAAGTGCTTTTTCTTTAAACTAAGATTTAGGTGCTTTAGAATTTTGCGACGCCTTTTTAAGTTTTAGTTTCTTTTTAAGTTATTTCCATTTGGGATTTAGTTTTTCCTGTAAGCTTTAATATTTTTAGACACCTTTTACTATGTATCAATTATCATTCCAATTAGTAATTTCAATTTGCGATTATAATTTTAAGTTAGTTGTAGTAATAAGGTTAAATTAGTTAAGTATTTTTAAGTTTTTATAAGTTTCTTTTATTTTTCCGTCACCTTTTATTTTTCAAACATTTTTCTTTTTCGACCTTTTGCGACGAACTCTTTGTCTCTCTTATTTCTCGCTATTCTAGTTTTTAGGACATAGATTTTTATTCTACTTCTTATCTAAATTTCTCAAAATTACGAAAATTTATTTTGAGTAGTTAAATCGATAGACATCAAAATTTTCTGGTTCGTAGTAATAGTTGGATTTGTACGTGGACCGGGTTATTGGAGCCAAACAGTCCTCAATTATATTGAGACCAAACGAATCCTGCCCCTCTGCTGCATCTTTTGGCTATTCGAAACGTGGGCAAAATCAGAAAAGTCTATTGATTGGATAACTTATTATAATTTTTCTTTCCTTTTAAGAACTAATAGGATATTCAGTGAATGCACCGAGCAAGACGTTCATCACCTTTTGTACGTTCACCACCTGTAACTCGATCAAGACATCGTTTAACAAATATAACCGCCGTTGATTTTTCTTTAGAATCGTCATCCAGTTGACCAAGTACTTCAGTTCAAATTTCCGATAATCCATTTTTTGAACCCGACCTCACAATTGAGAATCCAGAGAATATTCAGGAACGGTTCATAGATCCTGAACCATTAAACTTTCCTCCGGAACCACCAATCATTCAAACAGAGATTGTTGAGGAACGAACCATTAAATCAGAATCATCTAGTGATACCGATTCAACAAATTCAATTATGGAGAATCTGGAACCTTTAAGTATGGAAGACCGAATGAGAGCTAAACGCACTGGCCAAGGTCACGCAATTACTCATCCAGACATTAATGCGCCAGATTATGAAATCAAAGGACAAATTCTACACATGGTGACTAATCAATGCCAATTTAGTGGTGCGCCGAAGGAAGATCCAAATGAACATCTACGTACCTTTAATAGGATATGCACACTATTTAAAATCCGAGAAGTGGAGGATGAACAGATATATCTCATGTTATTTCCCTGGACTTTAAAGGGAGAAGCCAAAGATTGGTTGGAATCATTACCTGAAGGAGCGATCGATACATGGGATGTTTTAGTTGACAAATTTCTTAAACAATTTTTTCCTGCATCTAAAGCCGTAAGACTTCAAGCAGAAATTGTTACGTTCACACAGAAGCCAAATGAAACTCTATATGAGGCGTGGACAAGATATGGAAAATTGTTAAGAGGATGTCCGCAACATGGTTTAGACACCTGTCAAATAGTACAAATATTCTACCAAGGATGCGACATCACTACAAGGAAAGATATAGATATAGCAGCTGGTGGTTCTATTATGAAGAAAACCGAAACTGATGCTTACAAAATTATTGATAACACTGCTTCCCACTCGCATGAGTGGCACCAAGAAAAAGATATCATTAGATCATCTAAAACAGCTAGAGCCGATTCTAGCCATGACTTAGATTCCATTTCCGCAAAGATAGATGCTTTCGAGAGACGAATGGAAAAGATGACTAAAGATATTCATGCTATACGAATTAGTTGTGAGCAGTGTGGAGGACCACATTTGACAAAAGATTGTCTCAGTATTGAATTAACAATGGAACAAAGAGAGAATATTTCATACATAAACCAAAGGCCTGGAAATAATTATCAGAATAATTATCAACCGCCAAGACCGATTTACAATCAAAACCAGAATTATAACCGAAATATTCCATACAACAACCAACAAGGTCCTAGCAATCAACAAGTATCCAATAATACTTACAATCAGCAAAGACCGAATTTTCAAAACAAACCACCACAACAAACCGATGATAAAAAGCCGAATTTAGAAGATATGATGACAAAGCTAGTTGAAACTCAAACGCAGTTTTTCACATCTCAAAAACAAACCAATGAACAAAATGCTCAAGCATTTAGAAATCAACAAGCTTCTATTCAAAATCTGGAACAAGAAGTAAGTAACCTAGCAAGGTTAATAGGTGAAAGAAAACCGGGAAGTTTACCTAGCGATACAAACGCTAACCCCCGGAATGAAACAGCTAAAGCTATTACCACAAGAAGTGGTACAACACTTAAACCACCTGAAATACCTGTAACTTCTGATGAAACTATTCCTACTCCACAAGAACCACAACCTGATAAAGAAAAGGAAAAAGAACCGGTAGTTGAAAAGGTTAATGAAGATAACACAGTTAAGGCTAAACCTTATGTTAAACCATATCAACCACCGCTTCCTTACCCGAGTAAAATGAAGAAAGAAAAACTTGAAGCCGAGCAATCCAAATTCTTGGATATGTTTAAACAGATAAATGTAAATCTTCCTTTCATTGATGTGATTTCAGGAATGCCAAGATATGCTAAATTCTTGAAAGATCTAATCACGAATAGAAAGAAAATGGAAGAACTCTCGGCTGTTACTATGAATGCCAATTGTTCAGCAGTGCTGTTAAATAAGATACCAGAAAAACTATCTGATCCAGGAAGTTTCACAATTCCATGTTTTCTGGGTAGTCTTAGTTCAATAGAAGCATTGGCAGACTTAGGTGCTAGTATAAATCTAATGCCGTATTCACTATACGCTAAACTAGACCTTGGGGAATTGAAACCAACCAGAATAAGCATACAACTAGCCGATAGATCAATAAAATATCCTAGAGGGATAATGGAGAACATGCTAGTTAAAGTTGGTACTTTAGTATTTCCAGTAGATTTTGTTGTTCTGGACATGGAAGAAGATTCTCAAGTTCCTCTCATATTAGGAAGACCATTCTTAAACACGGCTAAAGCAATGATAGACGTGTTCGGTAAGAAACTGACCCTAAGTATAGAGGATGAGAGTGTTACCTTTTCAGTTGATAGAGCAATGCAACAACCACAATCTGCAGATGATACATGTTATTATATTCAAACTACAGATACACATGCAGAATTATTAGAAGAATTTCCAGAATTACAAGGAGCAGGAGAATGTTCTTTAGGAGAAGGTAATGAACCAATTGATGAAGCTGAAATGTTAGCTACACTTATAGCTAATGGATATGAACCAACAACAGAAGAAATTCAAATGCTAAAAGAAGAAGACAGATATCGATATAAATCATCGATAGAAGAACCTCCGAAATTAGAGTTAAAGCCACTTCCAAACCATTTGGAATACGCTTATTTACATGGTGAATCTGAATTACCTGTAATAATATCGTCTTCTCTTACTGAAAATGAGAAATCACAACTCATTTCTGTGTTGAAAGCTCATAAACCAGCCATTGCATGGAAGATTCATGATATTAAAGGAATAAGTCCTTCGTATTGCACACATAAAATCCTTATGGAAGAAGGTCATAAAACGTATGTGCAACGCCAACGAAGACTAAATCCTAATATGCAAGATGTAGTTAAGAAAGAGATTATTAAGCTGCTAGATGCAGGTTTGATATATCCAATTTCTGATAGTCCATGGGTAAGCCCAGTTCAATGCGTGCCTAAGAAGGGTGGCATGACTGTCATTACAAATGAGAAAAATGAGCTTATTCCTACTAGGACTATAACAGGATGGCGTGTATGTATTGATTATAGAAAATTAAATGACGCCACCAGAAAAGATCACTTTCCCTTACCTTTCATAGATCAAATGTTGGAAAGATTAGCCGGAAATAGTTACTATTGTTTTCTAGATGGATTTTCCGGATATTTTCAAATTCCAATAGCACCCGAAGATCAAGAGAAAACCACATTTACGTGCCCTTATGGTACTTTTGCTTACAAACGCATGCCATTTGGACTTTGCAACGCCCCTGCAACCTTTCAAAGGTGTATGATGGCGATTTTTCATGACGTGATAGAAGAATGCATGGAAGTATTCATGGATGACTTTTCAGTCTTCGGTGATACATTTAAATCATGTCTAGTTAATCTGGAACGAATGCTAATTAGATGCGAAAAATCAAATCTAGTACTTAATTGGGAGAAATGCCATTTCATGGTTAAAGAAGGCATCGTTCTTGGACATAAAATTTCAAAAGAAGGAATTGAAGTGGATAGAGCTAAAGTAGATGTGATTGCTAAACTTCCACATCCCACCAATGTAAGAGGAGTTAGGAGTTTTCTAGGGCATGCCGGTTTTTACCGACGTTTTATAAAAGATTTTTCTAAAATTGCCACTCCTATGAATAAACTCCTAGAAAAGGATGCGCCATTCATCTTTTCAGATGAATGTATCAAATCTTTTAATATTCTTAAAGAAAAACTCACTAATGCGCCGATCATGATAACACCAAATTGGAATCTACCATTTGAACTAATGTGCGATGCGAGTGATTTTGCAATGGAAGCCGTTTTAGGACAAAGGATTGAAAAACGATTTCAACCTACATATTATGCTAGTAAGACGTTACAAGGAGCACAAACGAACTATACAACTACTGAAAAAGAACTCCTTGCTATTGTCTTTGCTTTTGACAAATTTCGATCATATCTCGTTCTAGCAAAAACGGTGGTCTATACCGACCATTCTGCTCTTAGATACCTATTTTCAAAACAAGATGCTAAACCAAGATTAATCCGTTGGATCTTACTCTTACAAGAGTTTGATATTGAAATCCGAGATAAAAAAGGAGCAGAAAATCTCGCCGCTGATCATCTTTCTCGTCTTGAAAATCCCGAATTAGAAGTTCTGAATGAATCGGCCATACAAGACAACTTTCCTGATGAATATCTATTGAAGATAGATTTTAAAGAAATCCCATGGTTTGCAGACTATGCAAACTACTTAGTTTGTGGATTCCTTGAAAAAGGATTATCGTACCAAAGACGAAAGAAATTCTTCAGTGATATAAAACACTATTTCTGGGAAGATCCACATCTGTTTAAAAGTTGTCCCGATGGAATAATACGCCGATGTGTATTTGGAGATGAAGCTAGTAAAATTTTAAACCATTGTCACACAGGACCAACAGGAGGGCATTATGGGCCTCAACTAACAGCAAGAAAAGTTTATGAAGCTGGATTCTATTGGCCTACAATTTACAAAGACGCACACCTTCTTTGCAAATCCTGTGATGCATGTCAAAGGGCCGGAAAAATAAGTCAACGTGATGAAATGCCACAAAATGTCATCCAAGTATGTGAAGTATTTGACATTTGGGGTATTGACTTTATGGGTCCATTTCCAAAATCTCATAATAATCTATATATACTCGTAGCCATTGATTATGTATCTAAATGGGCGGAAGCACAAGCTCTCCCAACTAACGATGCACGAGTTGTAGTCAACTTTTTAAAACGTCTTTTTGCAAGGTTTGGAACACCGAAAGCTTTAATAAGTGATCGGGGTACTCATTTCTGTAATAATCAACTTGAGAAAGTTCTTAAAAGATATGGAGTAACTCATAAAATCTCCACCGCATATCATCCACAAACAAGTGGACAAGTTGAAAATACCAACCGAGCTTTAAAACGTATTCTAGAGAAAACCGTTGGATCAAATCCGAAGGAATGGTCCATTAAATTGGAGGATGCACTCTGGGCTTTTAGAACAGCCTACAAAACTCCAATTGGAACCACACCTTTTAGACTTGTTTATGGAAAAGCATGTCATCTTCCAGTAGAAATTGAACACAAAGCATTTTGGGCTTTGAAGACATGTAATCTTGATTTACATGAAGCCGGACGTCTACGATTAAGTCAACTAAACGAATTAGAAGAATTAAGACATGAAGCATACGAAAATTCGTTAATCTATAAAGAAAGAACGAAGAAATGGCATGATAAAAGAATAAGAGGTTCAAAAGAATTTAAAGAAGGAGACAGAGTTCTTCTTTTCAATTCACGATTCAAGCTATTTCCTGGAAAATTGAAATCAAGATGGTCTGGACCATTCATAGTCAAAAGAGTTTTCCCATACGGAACGATAGAATTGATAAATTCAAATGGGATTGAATTTAAAGTTAATGGTCACAGAGTTAAACATTACATACATGGTCCGATGGAAGTCAACAACGAAGTTAATCACAATTTCGACACCACAGCTAACTAAGTGTGGGGAGAATCAAGTCTTTAAAGGATAATATGTATTTCTGTTAGAGTTAGATTGTCTGTTTTCGTGTAGTTCTCGAAAATGGAACACGTATGGTCTTTCCCTAGCAGACCCTAAAGAACTAGTCTTCTCCCCCCATTCTGAATTTTTATTTTTTTTAGGTTTTTACAAAATGAAGACTGCCTGTGAACTAAACCATGGTCTAATGCTACACGCTTTGATCACTAAACGTAATAATGACATACTCCCGAGTGAAATAGTATCAGTAATCAGAGAAAGAATGGACGGAGTTAGAAAAGGATCCAGATGCGAAGATAATAAGTTACAATTTGGTAAAGGAAAATCAAAATCCGCAGCGAAAAGAAGAGCACGACACCTAGAAAGATGTCACAAATGCGGAAAATGGTCACATGGAGGTAAATGTTCAAATAATCAAACCTATTCAAATACCGAATTTGTTACTTTATGCAGAGACGGACCGTTCATATGTTTAGAAGAAAAGACAATGAATGCTCGAGGTTACGCCTATGCAGCCATGGAAAACCAATTAAACCGACTATCTTATGAATATAATAGATCATATAACTAAGAAATCTATTTCACAGGTATGTCTGTACAGTTTTTATTTTTATTTTTATTTTTAACCTTTTGATAATAAACGCTAATTTGTTCGCTAAAAAGTATTAAATTGATATTAAATAAAATTAGGTTTGGCGACCGAAATTATTGATATCATTCAAAAATTTATTACATCACTGCGAAATTTAACGTTTATTCTTAAGGTATAAATATCTTTAATCAATCAACCCAAAATATTTCAAAAATTCGTCATGAGTTAAATTAGGTCTTGGAACCGAAATTACTTTACCGGAAAGAGGGGCGCGTATTTTTGATAATATTTGATTGATTAAAGTGGGATAAAAATACAAAAAGATTTTTAAATTTATTTTTACCATGTTTTTAAAATTAATATTTAAATCTTAAGTTAATATTGTAAACTTTGTAAAAACAATATATTTAAAATTGTAAATATTTGAAAAATTAATTTTGGTGTGAATTTATAATATAAATTTTTAAAATAAGTTTGGTGTGAATTTATAATATGAATTTATAAATTAAGTCTGGTGTGAATTTTTAAAATATGAATTTTTAATTTTATGCATTTCAAATTTTAAGTTTGGTGTGATTTTTTTTTTATATTAATTTTGAATTTTATAATTGTGTGAATTTAAAAACAAAAATTTACTTTATCTCATTAAGTTAAGAATATGATTTTTAAAATTCGTCGTAAGTTGAAGACTAGGTCTTTGAACCGAAATTACTTTACCCGAGGGAGGGACGAGAATTTTTAATATCATTATTTTTAATCTTATTGATTTAAAGTATGCCAAAAACATTAAAAAAAATCCAAAAATCTTAGCTTTTAAAACAATCGCTACAAAAAGACAAATTTTAAAATTTTGTCGAGGGACGGACTAGGGCATCGTCCCGAAACGACCTCGTCTTAAAAAGAAACAAAATTTTTAAATTTTATTAAATTTTATGTTTTAAAAGTATAAGGTTTTTATATAAAAAAAAAAAAAAAAAAAAAAAAGAAAAAAAAATATATAAAAATCCAGAAATTACACCCCATGCGAGTCGCATGGGGATGGGCAGGAAGCCATGCGACTCGCATGGCTACAAAAAACTGGACAGGATCAAAAGCTCAGCCGACCTGCTTCTTTATCACAATACACACACATATACACGAAAACCCTCCCAAACTCTCTCAATTTTTCACCAATTTTCACCAAATTTCTTGCAAAAATTTCACAATAATCATGCCTAGATTCAGTAGTCTCAACCCCTTCAGGAGAAAGGTAAAGATTTCACCCCTAATCTCTTTAAATTCAAATTTTTGTGTTCTTGAGCTAGAAATTTTATATTTTGATTTTGTTAAATTTAGGTGTAATTAGAGCTAAATTGATGTTATATTATGCATGTATATCCTAGATAGAAGCTATTTAACATGAATTGAAGCTAAAAACTTCAAATTTTTAAGAATCTAGGGTTTGTGTTCTTGAGCAATTTGGGGCTTTTTGATATAAACAGGTTATGGCCGATTTTTGTCATGAATTGTTGCTAAATTAAGTAGTGTAACATGTTTAGGTAGTTAATTGATCCAAACTTTGAGCCTAAACATGTTTTTGAGAATTAAAGTGGACTTTTTAAGTCTAAAAATTCATGAACTTGGTTAATTTGATATAAAGGCCATTTGAAACTTGTTTCATTGCTAGTAGTGATTATTTTGGCATGTTATTTAAGATAAATGCTTATGAACTTGATGTACATTTTTCGTATATGCTTATTTGACAAAGTGTAGACTTGACAAAAATATGAAAATGAGCACTAGTTTGATTTGAATGCCATGTAACAAGTGTTTAATTGCTATAATGATTATTGTTGACATGTTTAAGAGTTTAAATGTGATAAAACATTGTATACATTTTCGTATGTAAAAATGTAGAATTGTTATTGTTAAGAAAATGTGTATAAAATGTGTTATGAATTGAACATGTCATCATAATTGTTTCAAGTTATTATTTTGCTAACACTAATGCATATTTGGATGCACAATTTTTGTGTTTAATGTGTTTTACAGAGAGCCGATACTGGAGGTTCAGGAGCATCATCGTCCAGGCAACCAGAGCCCTAACAGGAAATGTTTCATGAACAAGAACAACATATGCAACAAGAAGAAGAAGAAGAACATGAGGAGCAACATATTCCTTATCACGATCAAGATCAATTATTCGTGAATCAGTTTCGTCAATTCGCTCCACATCAAAGGATTCTGAGCTTAGACATTAATGAAGATCAGTTACACCCAAATCTGAGATTTGATCGATGTTGGATAGAGTATCCAGATTATCAAAAGAACATGCACATTCTCTACTTTAAGGTTGTTGAAATGCCAAGGGCAATTGACTGGGTACCTTTGGAAACAGTTGACCTTGCCGAACCGATTCGGAAATTATTGGTGCAAAGGTATGGTAATTCTCAGTTTAACGATTGGATGCGCGTATTTTCCATTCGTAGAAGCATATATAGGGAATGGTGTATAGAATTACTTAGTACTATTAAGTTAAACACTGATGTTAGGAGGATAGATGATAGAAGCTTTATTAGATTTCTGTTAGGTGGACGCATGTACAGAATGTCCATGATAGATTTAGCTAGGGCCTTACAGATTTACACCCCTGCTGAACTTTTGAGCCCCGACTGTAATAGCCTGATTGCCCAAGGAGAAAGGGTAGATAGGGAATTTGATATTAACGCCGTCTGGAGGCGTATGTCCCACTTTAATGAATTTCACGCCAGTGGAAATCATACATACTTAGATATAGACAGAGCTGAACTCCGGGTGATTCATAGATTCTTAGCAAACACAATTACACAAAGGGGTAGGAATAAGGAGAAATTGACCGTAAACGATTTGTTCTACCTCAAGTGTATTAGAGACCCGAGGAGTTTCGTTAACATTCCCTATTGTGTTGGTTATTATCTCGCTAATGTAGTTTCAGGGATGAAGTCGGGGAGTATTATAGGTGGTGGTATTTTCATTACTCTCATTGGAGAGTATTTAGGTGTAGATAAGCACCAAGGGGGTCCAATGAATGAAATAGAGGACGGAGGTGAAACTATAAGTTCAAACCTTTATCACGGTGCAAGGGTATTATTGATGAGACGTGGTCGGGTATATCGATACGAGGGACCTCAGCGACAGGTAGAGAGAGGTTCGGATGACGAGATGGAGGAGGCGAACAACATTATAGGAGTTGTTCGGGAGACTGCTCTTGATTTAGGCGTTCGTATGGAGGATGAATACATGACGAACTATGATAGGCATATGCAGTACGAGGCATGGCAACGTCGGAATGACTACGAGCATTCCCGGCAACGAGAGCATGGCCGATGGGATTATCATCAGCGCCAAATTATAAGCCAGTTGCAGCCTGGCGAGATGTATTATCCGACCCGACCCGCATACTATCCCGCACATCAGCCAGAAATGAGACCACCCTATGATTCATATGATTATGACGCAGCATACCAGTTCACCTATAATCAGCCATGGAACCCGGACGCGAACATGAATTGGGATCCCTATCCTAATTATCCTCCTAACCCACCTCCTGATCAGTAGAGATAAGTTGGTAATTTTTATTTTTATTATTTTAAACACTTAACATTTTATTACGTTTATGTAATGTTTGATATTCTTATTATTATTGTGTACTAATATTTTTCTTATAGTTTGAAAGTGGGATGCCAAAGTTCCATTTCAAATTGCATGTATGATTATATTTGTATTGTATGTATTCTATTTTATGCACAAAACAGGGTAAAACAACGCGTTTTCAAAGACTGGCATTAAGTTCAGCAAAAGCAAGTAATTTTGACGACAATGATGCAAAATGTATGTGAAATAACAACAAGACGGAATGAACAAATGATGTGCACCATTTATCATTCAGCAAACAAACGCCAATATATTTGGAAACTTTGGTAAAAATTTAATCATTTTCACACTAATCACCCACAATAATTTAAATTGTTACTGATTTCTTGCAAATGAGGGCATTGCAAGATCTTAAGTGTGGGAAGGGGTTAAATTCTTTCGGATTTTAAAATTTTTATATTAAACACTTGGTTACTATTAAAAATACTAGTAAAGCAGTAGTTGTATTAGAATCTAGTGCTCTCTGATAAAAAAGAACAGCCCTAGTCTTATATACTGACTACCCAATTCTAGTAAAATTTTTCAAAATTTTTAATTAAATGAATTCAAATCATGTTTATACATATTTATGAACGATAAAACTAGGTTTTAACACCGAAATTATTGTTACCTCGGAAAGGACATAAATTGAGAAACAAACGAAAATGTTAAAATTCATTTAAAATGGAATAGAGGACGATAAAAAGGAAAATAAAAGCCAAGTGTGGGAAAATTTACCAAGTTATTTTAAACATATGTCACATATATCTGTAACAAATAACTAAAAATACTTTTGCTTTGGACTAAACTAAATTGTTTTACCCGATGAAAGAAAAGAAGAGATGGATCTACACGATGAATCAATTCCATCACTAAAAGGAAGTAAAGTCTTCCGAAAAAGACACGCGCTTCTTGATTTAGGTCATGAAGTTGTCGTCCAGACCAGCTGTAGGTTGACGAAAAATCTAGAAAAGTCATCACTAAAATCAGCAGGAAATCCACGGACCTCAGCATTAAACAGGGTCGCCAAGTGGTCAGATTTATCCTAACCATGAGAAGGATTTATCTCGTACAATGGGGAGGCACCGTGCAAATTAGCTGGATAAGACTAATGAATCAGATCCCCAGAAAGGATAATCTCCTTAAAGATTAAAAATCAGCTTTTAAGACTGATATTACTCAATCCTAGAGATTGACCTTAAAGATTGAGAATTCAAACTCATGGAATTCAATGATATCTAAACTCAAGCTTAAACGAGAAAATATTTTGATCAAAATTACAAACCGATTTGTTTTCTGAAAACCCTATTTTCAATGCGTTCATTACCATTGAACGTAAAATCCTAGGAATTCACCTGGAATTCATTAGGTCACCTGAACTAAATCGGGTGTCAACCGTAAGAACGGTGGTTGCATAGCATGGTCAAAGACAGGACCTTGTGCCAAACCGACAAATTATAAGGGTGAGCTTTACTATTGCTCCTACCAAGGATAGTAATTGCGTCCGACACGTTATAGACCATAATCAAAAGCATGTCACGGGACATTGCCTTAACAGTTGCTTGTTCAACGCTTTCCTTTACAACCGGACGGTAGTTTGCCGAAAGGTAATATACGGGACAAGTAAACTGGACGTGTTGCTTTCCAAATACAAGGTTAGCAAGTGGGTGACACAAAACCGCAAGTTTTGAGCTAAAATTTTCAAATCTGAAACCCACCAAACCCACAAAAATATTTTGCAAAACACCGGTAAAGGGTTATTCCGGAAAACTAATCTAGGGTAAAAACTAGATTTCAAAAGATCAAATGTTTTCATAAAGATCCAATTTCCTTAATGGATCTAAATTTTTATAGTCATGTGGGACTGTAAACCATATCGTTACTACCATTGTTTATACTGCCGTATAGAAATCACTGATGTACAAAGTGTGAAGAATAAAGAAGTGATTCTAGTATTTCAAGACAATATTGCTTGAGGACAAGCAACGCTCAAGTGTGGGAATATTTGATAATGCTAAAAACGAACATATATTTCATAGCATTATTCCTCAAGAAAGACAAGATTTTAGTTGGTATTGTTCGATTTACAAGCGATATTCGTTTAAATTTTAAAAAGAAAAGATAAAAAGCAGATTCGACAAATTGAAGACAAAAAGGTCCAAAGAGCTAAAAAGTACAAGATACAACTAAAAAGGTTCAAAATATTGATGAGGAACGTCTCAAAATGACAAGAGTACAAGTTACAAGACGCAAAGTACACGATATAAAATAATACGCGAAGACGTCCGAAAATCCGGAACCGGGACCTGAGCCAAGAAGAAACGCCCGACGCAACGAACCAAAAATATCTAGTCTACTATGCACAAGAATATAATATAATATATATATAATTATATATAATTATATATTATATATATTATTATTATTATATTACGTCGGCAAGAAGAAAACAAAGTAGTTGGCTGGATCCAGGGTGGCCATGCGACTCGCATGGCCAGAAGCACAAAATCATGCGAGTCGCATGGAGTGAGATTGCTGGTCAGGTCCTATATAAAGCCAGTTTTCTGCCGAGTTATGATCATCTTTTTCCTTCCTCTTCATACGTAAATATATTTATATTTATAATTTATATTTTAATTTTAATTATAATTCTAATAATAAGGGTATGTTAGCGAATGTTGTAAGGGTGTAAGTCGAAATTCTGTCCGTGTAACGCTACGCTATTTTTAATCATTGTAAGTTATGTTCAACCTTTTTACATTAATGTCTCGTAGCTAAGTTATTATTATGCTTATTTAAAACGAAGTAATCATGATGTTGGGCTAATTACTAAAATTGGGTAATTGGGCTTTGTACCATAATTGGGGTTTGGATAAAAGAACGACACTTGTGGAAACTAGACTATGGGCTATTAATGGGCTTTATATTTGTTTAACTAAATGAAAGTTTGTTAATGTTAATATAAAGATTTACAATTGGGCGTCCCTATAAATTACCATATACACTCGATCGGACACGATGGGCGGGGTATTTATATGTACGAATAATCGTTCATTTAACCGGACACGGGAATGGATTAATAGCCACTAGAATAATTAAAACAGGGGTGAAATTACATTCAAGGGTAATTGGTGTAATTGTTAACAAAGTAGTAAAACCTTGGTTTACACGCAGTCGATAACCTGGTGTATTCATTAAACAAAGTATTAAAACCTTGTTACAATTCGAATCCCCAATTAGTTGGAATATTTAACTTCGGGTATAATAATAATTTGACAAGGACACTTGCAATTTATATTTATGACTGATGGACTGTTATGGACAAAAACCAGACGGACATATTGAATAATCCAGGACAAATGACAATTAACCCATGGGCATAAAACTAAAATCAACACGTCAAACATCATGATTACGGAAGTTTAAATAAGCATAATTCTTTTATTTCATATTTAATTTCCTTTATTTTATATTTAATTGCACTTCTAATTATCGCACTTTTATTTATTGTACTTTTAATTATCGCAATTTAATTTTATCGCATTTTTATTATTCGCAATTTCATTATCGTTATTTACTTTACGCTTTAATTTAAAGTCTTGTATTTATTTTATATTTTACATTAGGTTTTAACTGCGACTAAAGTTTTAAAATCGACAAGCCGGTCATTAAACGGTAAAAACCCCCCTTTATAATAATAATATTACCTATATATATATTTGTATTTTTATAAAAATAAACTAATATAGCGTTGAGCTTTGTTTAAAGATTTCCCTGTGGAACGAACCGGACTTACTAAAAACTACACTACTGTACGATTAGGTACACTGCCTATAAGTGTTGTAGCAAGGTTTAAGTATATCCATTCCGTAAATTAATAAAACTTGTGTCATATTTTGTAGTATTTTGTATTAAAAATAATACTATTTCGTACCCTCACGCTACATCATCAATGTATCTTACAGCTTCTCGACCAGATATTATGTTTGCGGTTTGTCTGTGTGCTCGTTATCAGGCGAATCCTAATGTTCATCATATGCTTGTGGTTAAGAAGATTCTGAGGTATTTGAATGATACACCGAGCTTAGGGTTATGGTATTCGTGTGAGGATGGGTTTGATCTCACAGCTTATAGTGATTCTGACTATAGAGAGTGCAAGAAGGATTTCAAGTCAACATCAGGGGGTTGTCAGTTCCTTGGTAGCAAACTAGTTACCTGGCAGTGTAAGAAGCAGACAGCAGTGGCTCAGTCCACTTGTGAAGCAGAATATATTACCGTGGCCAACTGTACATCACAGGTTATCTGGATTCAACAGCAACTACGTGACTACGGTTTGCAAATTTCTAACACTCCTATTTATGTTGATAATATTGCTGCCATAGCTGTCACTAAAAATCCCGTAAATCATTCTAAAATGAAACATATAGGGATTAAATACCATTTCGTTAGAGATTGCTATGAGAAAAAGTTGATAGATGTAGTGCAGATAGACACTACAATCCAAAGGGCTGATCTCTTCACTAAAGCTTTTGATAAACCACGCTTTGATTACTTGTTAAAAGAGATAGGTATTAAATTGCTTAATGACAAGGTTCCTGAAACTGAGGTTCCTAACTCCGAGGAACCTAACCAAGAGACTGAGTTGTGAATGATTTGAATCTGATGTATAGTATATGGAGTTATGCATGGTAGTTAGTAGATCATTTGCATGTTTTCTTTACGATTGCATGATAGATTAGTATTTTGTGCTATTTTTGCATGTTTTTGCCTTTGCTTTTGGATAGTTTTATGCTTTTTGTACAGAGAAAATCGAAAAGCCATAAAAATCAGAAAAACCAGAAAAACAAATAAAAAATTGGAAAGCCTGAAAATGAGTTGCTTATTCTGTTTGTGGGGAAGTGATTGCAATACTGAAACTGACATGTAAGTTGTGAAAACAAGTAATACAGAATAATTGATAATGTGTTAGTAGACTTTATTGACCTAATTCTAGATAGAGATGATCACACTAACAAAGCGTAAATATCATGATGAGGAAATCATGGAAAGATTTACAGCGGATGAGGGTAGTCACCTACTTATCACTGAATATGTACTGAGAAATGATTGTTCAGAAACTCAACAGACGGTTGAGGTCTCCCATACTACGATTTATACTTGGTAGCAAAGGATAATTTTGTGAGTCCCCAAGGTGAGCATACTTTGTCTAGGATGCATACTTGTTTCTATTTACCTTTATTACTTGAACCGAAATTCAACAACATACATATCGGGTACCCAAAGGGAGGCATTTTCTCTTGAAGGGTTGAGAAGTACAGTTTTGTATCACAGACACAGAATGATTTGTATAATGCAACGTTACGCGGGCTCTAGATTTCAACATCAGAAGTTTGATTTTCCGTACAGTTACAACAAAAGTCAAAGACAGTGGTGTATCATCACGCATAGATATATTTATTTATTTATTTTGTTTGTTTTATTTATATGCTGTCAATTAGCATGGAGAAAAGGCAACATCAGAAAATTCCAAAAAATAAAAAAATTTGCAAGTTATGTTATCTTTATGTTTATTTATTCAAAGTTGTAAATAAAATGATGCATCACATTACTGCAAGAGAATCATGGATCAAGAATTGAACAAAGCTTCAGAGATTCCTATGTTATCTAAGTCTGAGACAACATATATCAAAATTGAAGAATTATTTGGAAGATTTAGTTATCTACAACCGAGGGGGAGAAATTATCAGATCATCAGATATAGAGAACTTAAATCATTCAGTCCACATCACTAATTTGGTGGACTTTACATCTTTTGTCTGTGGTATGGGATTGTACCTATTGACTTGGATAGAGGGAATATCATCTGGAAGATACCTTAGTGTTCCATCACTCAAATATATATCACTACCATCCATCCAACATCATACATCATACGATTTCCGTTTAAGTATGGGGTTTATAGCGGCCGGTATGTGTATTGACAAAGTATGCAATAAATTTGAGACAAACAAGGTTATCTGAAACGAAAAGTGTAAGTTTAAGGTAGAAGCTCATGGCTGACAGGGTTGCTAGAAACATCGTGAGATGGTTCTGTTCAATCAAATTGAAAGTACATTGAGGTGATAAGAGGACAGCATCAATAAACTTGTGCTCAATTGTTCAACGTGAAACATCGTGCGATCTCAAATGAGGACTGACTTCGTGATCAAAAACTAACATTGTAAGATGTTAATGTAATTAATCTAACGTTATCATCAAAGTCTAGGGTGAAAGTTGGTAAATGTTTATTGATATATTTGAAAGTTATTCTGTATATGCTTTATCAAATACGTTAATGAATAAATTGTGGAATAACATGTCAACATGGTTCAGTTCTGATCCCCGAATCATAAGATTAAGTCAATTTGATATGTCAACTCACAAAAATATGTGTTATGCTCTTCTTAATGTGATATATGATAAGCTGTATCACTTGTTTTCATGCTAATAACATCATTTATCTGCTTATGCTATCGTGTAATGAAATTGATGTTAGAAGGTGGATTTTTATAGACCTGTAAGGTTAAATGTTATTTACTATGTCTGTCCTAATACTGTTGATCATGACACGCTGGATCTTGTACAGTTGTTCGCTTTGTAAATTTGCATGTGCATACATATCTGAAAAATCAAAAATAGTTGCATTCATAAGTTAGTTGCGTGTGAATTTCTGTTTTGTTTATTAAGCCTAGCAACTCAGTTCTCGGAAAGGTTCACTGTGAAAGGAATCTTATGTTTTACGTTAAATTTGAAAATAAGTTGTTTAGATCTTAAAGGAACAAAGCGTGTTTGTTTTTATACTGTGGAGATCAGTCCCATGGTGAGTGGACAGGAAAAGTCTGTGAAGTTGAAAGTAAAAGTGTTAAGTTTTGAAATCAAAAGACAGTCGGCTGAGTGAGTATACACACACGACCGTGTGACTCACTCACACGACCGACTTAGGTTGAAAAAAATGTGTTTTGTTTAATAAACACACTCGGCCGAGTATGCACACTCTCACGGCCGAGCGAGTGACACACTCGACCGAGTGTGTCTGTGGGTATAAAAGGGTTTGAGTCACGAACGGCTCAGAACACTTTGGTGATTTTGACTCGAATTTTACCTAGATTTTTCGACGATAAGGAAGAAGGTTTTAATTCAGTATTTTAGATACAACTTTCTCTTGTGATTCCAGCGCCACCACCGAGGTATTCTAACCCGTTTTCTTTTGGTTTAAATCGTTGATTTTATGTTCGATGCATAAAACTTTAATCAAGTGCTTATTGGACATAAACTGTTAAAATTGATGATAAGAGTGAGTTAATCGGCCTCTTTAGATGCTAAAGTGACTAGGAATCGAACCAAAAACAACAAATTTGATCGATTTGTAAAAGTGGGTATTCTCAGATCTGAAGAACACGCTCGACCGAGTGTGTGACACACTCGACCGAGTGAGTTCACACACTCGACCGGTTGACTACACACACGACCGTGTGTGTGTACACACTTGACCGAGTGTATTGAAACCCTAACTTTTGATTTTTGCTGTTTTTGATTATTTTGTTGAATTCATGACATATTATACTTAATGTGTTGTATAGTTTTGCTCTAAGAATGTCAGGTCCAAGTAGTATGTTAAGTGGAACTTGGAGATATGATCTTGAACGTAGGAAAGCTTTGGCCAAACATAGGCCTATCCAAGTAGAGTCTAAAGTTGTTGCAACACAGACCACTCAAGATCAGTGGAAAGGTTTAGATTGCTTAACATTTCTTCAGATAGGGGACCATTACTGTCCCAAGCTTATTCAGGAGTTCTATTCTAGTGTGGCCTTAGAGGAAGGTAAGAAGAAGCATGTTCATGCTAATTTCTTTGGTAATGCCTATAAGTGGACCATAGATGAGTTTGCTGATCACTTACTATTTCCTTACTGGGGAGCCAAGATTTATTGCCCTAGTAAATATCTTAGAAAGATTTCTAGTAAATTTGACGCTGGTGGGGTGGCTTCTCACATCACTAAGCCAGGGTATGTAATTGGTTCCAATAGAATTGAGATCAGAGATAGTGATGTTAGGGATGACTTGGTACCTAACATGAGGCTTATTAAAAGAAACATGGTGTTTAGGGATCCAAATGAAGATTTGCTATCTGGTACTGAGGCTGTTCTGTTGTATTGTCTCATGAAACGTATCAAGGTGAATTTTAGTCAGATTGTCATTAATATCATGAAAGACATCATGGATGATAAGGAAAAACCATTTCCCTATGCTGTTCTTCTAAATCATTTGTTCGATGAGCTTGATCTGTTTAAGGACACGAATTACAAATTGAAGCCAGTCCCAGAGGATGTTATTGAAGGATAATTCTAATGCTTGTGATTTCATGTGTTTATGTTTAATCTTGTTAATGTGTAATTTGATAAGGCTAGTCTGTTAGCCTTGGTACTTTGGTTTGTAATAAACAATAACCTCTGAACGATGTAACTGTGCGTTTGTTAGTTAATGTGCTTATTATGTTTGGTTATCCGCTGATTCATATAATTAACTAGATACCCCATGTTTCATGGTGGTAAATGCTTAATCATTGTGTTATTTTGAGTTTTATACAGATTTTTCAAGATGTCTCAAGAACATCAGCAGATGTTAGATGAAGAGAATGAACCACATATCCCATTATCTTCAGAGTTACCAGGTTTAATTGGACGTGAAGATACAAACGTGCTTTCTTGTGTTGATGAAACAGGGACTGAAGCTCAACGAGGAGGCTTTGGTCCGATTATAGCATTTCTGAAGCGATCTAGAATTTTCAAGGCTATCACCGCTGAGTGCACTCCATATTACTCACATCAGAGAAAGTTTTGGGAAGTTGCTAGCATTGTTATTGAGAACAACAAGCAGGTGATTCTAAGCTCAGTCAACAATACCATCGTTCGGATCTCTGCTCAGACTATCAGGGAAGATTTGGGGTTCCCAGATAATGATGATATGCTGACTTCTTTACCAATTCTGAAAGTAAGGAGATGTTTGAAGAGATGTGGTTATGCTGGTGATATAACCAAAGCTGTGAAACATACTAAGCTTCCAAGGCAGTACAGATACTTTACATATGTTCTTCTGAGATGCTTAAGCCCGATGCAAGGTGGTTTTGATGACATAACCGCGAAGTATAGTTCTATGTTTGTCGCGTTGGTTTTGAATGCTGATTTTAACTTCTCTCAAGTTATATTTGATGGGATGGTTCTGAATGTGAAGTAGAAGGTACATCTGGTGTTTCCGAGGTTTCTTCAGATTATGCTTGAGAAGCAGGTTCAAGGGTTAGTGAAAATTCATCAGGATGAGCTGAAACATAATCATTTGAATGATCAGTCCTTCAATAGGTTTCTTCAGAACAGAGTTGAGGTTCCGGAGAAGGGGTTGATTGGCCATCTGGCTAATGAGAATTATGTGTTTCCGGAAGGTTTACACTGCCGACATGAGAATAGTAATTCTGGAGACGAGACTGATATTACCATCAAAGGAGAAGAAGAGGTGAATCAGCAACCGTCGAAACAAACTGGTCCTCGGTTGGTTGATGAAGATGAGGTGACTGCTCTTGATGACAGTCAAGTTAATTTAGTTAAAAGGAAGTTAACTGAAGCTCCTAAGGTGTCAACTAGAGGGAGACAGAAGCGTTTGAAAATTTTGGTCAAGGACGGAAGCTCATCTTCTATAACAAAGTCACAACCAAAGGTTGTTCCGACAATTCCAGCTACTGGTGATGCTGGTGGTTCTACTCAAGTTCCATCTACTCAACAACAACCAACTCCATCTATTCAACAAGTTCAGACTTCTCAGTGTTCTGAAGTTGTTTCAGGTGATCTAACAGGAATAGTTAATGGCGATTGATTCAGTTGACTGCTGATTTTGCTAAATTCCAAAAGGCTGCTGATGAAGACAAGAAGAAGATGGAAACAGAAATGTCTGCGTTGAGGAAGTTAGTTGATCAACAACAGTTGAAAATTGATGAACTTGAGCAAAATGTAGGAAGTCAGGCTGGAGAAATCTGACTCTTCAGACTCAGAATCAAGCATTGACTGAGAGATTGAACGAATGGGAGAAGAAGATTGTGATAGAAGAGGAGGATGGAGAACCAGATCCTTTTGGTACTGTTGGTGAAGAAGAAGAGGAGGACAGGGCTCTCGAGCTTGCTAAAGGCTATACAGAGGATAACCCGCTGTATGTAACTCCACTTCAAGTTATAACAGTTTCTGAATTTTTAGCTATGCAGGATCGACTTAATCACTCTACTGTTTACACTGATCTAGAAGAAGGGGAGATCCCTCCGGATCTCACCGAAACTGAGCAGGAGTTGATGGAGCGTCTAGAGCGACAAGCTAAGGAATCTGCTGACGCTACATCAAAAGCTTCAACTGAAGCTTCGACTTCAGAGGCTCATAATTTTGATGATGATATGAGTGATACTGATGTTTTTGATGGGAGTGATAATAGTTTTGATGAAGTTGTTATTGAGGATGAGCCAACTGAGCCTTATCCTCGTTATGAAGGCTGTGATGATGATTATCCAACTTTTGCTGAGTACTTTCAAATGAATGATGTGAAAGGACCCGTTCATATACATTATAAATGATTCACAATAGTTGATTACATTGCGAGGTATTTGACCTCTATATGATACATTTTACAAACATTGCATTCATTTTTAAAAGACAATCTTTCTTTACATCGAAAATTGACAGGCATGCATACCATTTCATAATATCCACTATCCAACTATAAATTTATTTAATAATAATCTTTGATGAACTCAATAACTCGAATGCAACGTTCTTCGAAATATGCTATGAAAGACTCCAAGTAATATCTTTAAAATGAGCAAATGCACAGCGGAAGATTTCTTTAACACCTGAGAATAAACATGCTTTAAAGTGTCAACCAAAAGGTTGGTGAGTTCATTAGTTTATCATAATCATTTATTTCCATCATTTTAATAGACCACAAGAATTTCATTTCCAGTTCTCATAAATATACGTCCCATGCATAGAGACAAAAATAATCATTCATATGGTGAACACCTGGTAACCGACATTAACTAGATACATATAAGAATATCCCCTATCATTCCGGGATCCTCCTTCGGACATGATATAAATTTCGAAGTACTAAAGCATCCGATACTTTGGATGGGGTTTGTTAGGCCCAATAGATCTATCTTTAGGATTCGCGTCAATTAGGGTGTCTGTTCCTTAATTCTTAGATTACCAGACTTTAATAAAAAGGGGCATATTCGATTTCGATAATTCAACCATAGAATGTAGTTTCAATTACTTGTGTCTATTTCGTCAAAAATTTATAAAAGCGCATGTATTCTCAGTCCCAAAAATATAAAGGGTAAAAAGGAAAATGAAACTCACCATACTGTATTTTGTAGTAAAAATACATATAATGTCATTGAACAAGTGCAAGGTTGGCCTCGGATTCACGAACCTAAATTAATTATATATATTTATGTGTTGATCAATATTTGTCTAACAAATTAGGTCAAGTCATAGTGTACCACAATCCTAATGCTCGAGAATAATATGCAAAAGTCAACAAAAGTAAATTTGACTCAAAATAATTTCCAAAAATCTATACATGATTAATATATAGTTTAAATATCATCGTTTTATATTTTAAAATATTTTTAAAAGATTTATTTGAGTAAATAATATAATTTATTTATTAATAAATAAAATTTTATATTAAATTTATATAATAAAATATACTTTTATATATATTAAGTAATAAAATTTATTGGGTTCATTTAATATCATAAAGATAATATGATAGGTATTATTAAAGTAAGTTATTACACGTAGTAAAATATGTTTGTATCACATATTTATTTAATAAAATAATATCTATAATGATAGTAAGTAAAAGTTGTATTATTTTGTAATAATAATTATTATTATAAAAATATCAATATTTATAATTACTAAGATGACATTATGATAAAACGATGATTCTAATTATGATAACTTTAATATTTACGATAATTTTAATATTATCTTTAAAATAATAATTCTATTTAAAATAATAATAATAATGATATTTTATAGTAACAATGACATTTCGATTAAAATGATAATTTTTGTTAAAATGATAGTTTTAATACTAACGATACTTTTAATAATAATAGTAATGATAAAAATAATAAGAACGATAATTTTATCTAAATCAATATCTTATAATATTTTAATTTCATCATGATACTCTTACCCATTATTTCCTAATCGTTTCGTTTAATAGCTTTTAATCGTCTTTTATATCGTGTTCATAATAATGATAATAATAGTAATCAAAATAATTAGGTGTTACAAATATTTGTTTTAATTACACTAATATTAATAATGATACTTACTATAACATTATTAACGATTTTTAATGATAATATAGTAATAATAATAATAACAATAACAATAACCATTTTTAAATAATGATATATATATATATATATATATATATATATATATATATATATATATATATTAATAATGATAATGATAATAATACCAATATTAATAATAATAATAATAATAATTGGATAATAATAATAATACTAATTATAACTTTAACGATAATAACGATAGTAATAAAAAAAATTAACAATTTTTAATGATAAATCCCTTTTATTGTTAAAGATAATAATAATGATAATAATAAGATAAAACTAGAACGACGATAAAAACGACGATAATAATAATCATTTTTAATAAAAATATCGAAAATTCAATTGATTATAACTTCTAATCCGTTCATCGAAACCATTCGATATCTAAAGGAAAAGTTCTTAATTTTTCGCTAGCTTTCCAAGGACATGCATATCTTATACCTTATCTCAACCGCAAGTGTAACAAATTTAAGATTCAACCTAACCTGTCTAAGGGCAAAATCAAAAGTACAAGCATGCATAATCCTAAATACTCGAGCACTAGTCAGGGATACACTATTAGTATGTAAATGTTAAATTATGAGTACTCACGTATCAATATTGAGATTCAATATTGCTGGAAAGGTACGTGGACGCAACGGAAATGATAAACACTATATTGACCTCACGAGCATACCCATGAACCATACTCAATCACTTCCATAGCTATAACCCATAATTTACTTAATCCTATCCCATTCGAAAAACAATTTCGAAATCACTCGGACAGCACTCCATCGTAATATTTTATGTATACTAATAATATCTTGAAATAATACGGAGTAAATATATATATGTAAATCGATTGAGAGAGTTTAGAAAAAAATATTTTCAAGTTTCTATGAAATAATGAAACCTATTGAATTCTATTTATAATAAATTTTTGAATTATTAAAGTGAATTATTAAAGCATGAATTATTAAAGTATGAATTATTAAAGTGAATTATTAAAGTATGAATTATTAAAGTGAATTATTAAAGTATAAATTATTAAAGTGAATTATTAAAGTTAAAGTAAAGTAAAAATAAAGTAAAGGTAAAGTTTAAGTTTAGTAAAAGTATAAAACTATGTACGTATAATACGCGTATAAATATATATAATATTAATTTAAATCGTTATATATATTTAATAAAATAAAATATAAATATCTTTATCTTTATCATACTAGTTAAGTAATGAGTTATCAAAAGTGGTTCTAGATATTTATAAAAGTTATATACGTTTTAATAATAAAGTTCTTTTTAAACTGAAAATGTTTTTGTACGTTTGAAACTAAATAGATCAATCGAGTCTTTATGAGATTCAATCTTCCACTATCCTTTGTCTAGTTCTTAATGATTGACAATTTGTTCTTATTTATAAATCACTTTACCATTTTCCGAATATTGTTAAAATAGAAAGATTTCTCAAATCAACGTGGGCCTTTCAACAGAGACTTGTAATCATAATTCAATATATCTGATAATTCAATCATTTGATCTTATCTTCTAATTCCATTGATAAACATTTTGAAACAGATACAATCATATAAAGTATTTAATCTAATATTTTGTTTACGTTTCAAGTTATAATATATATATACACATATACATATATAATCATATTCGTTTAATGGTTCGTGAATCGTTGGAACTTGGTCGAGGTTGAATGAATGTATGAACATAGTTTAAAATTCTTGAAATTTAACTTAACAAATATTGCTTATCGTGTCAGAAACATATAAAGATTAAAGTTTAAATTTGGTTGGAAATTTCTGGGTTGTCACAGTACCTACCCGTTAAAGAAATTTCGTCCCGAAATTTGAGTGGAAAGGTCGTGAATGATAATAAGTATGTTTTCATGATGCATACGGGATGAAAATTAGAGTTTTATTATCAGCGAATAATTTGGATAAACAATCCATTTATATGAAGAGTACGAATGAAGCTAACATAGAAGAGTGAAATGAGTAAGTGTAGATTCATCTTATCATTTGACGTAGATATGATTGATTCCCAGATTTCAAGGAATTTGAAGAAAATCTTTTTAAAAAGATTTGACTCTCCTATAATCAAGGGAATTAGGATCCGCTTTAAATGCGATCGTCCATTTTAATTGTTCTGTCGGAGATTTTCTTATAAATTCACCTCCTTCATTTCCTTATAACTCACACCTTCTGTTGATGCATTTTATGCAAGTCCTTAGACATCTACCCACGTCCATTGCAGGTACAACAGTTTACAGGCCACCATGATTGCTCGTTATTATACTATCCGTGTTTGTATGTGGTTACAGGAACTGCAGGAACAAGATTTAGATGTTTGACTATGTTAGACTTAGTCAGACGTACGAGTGAAGCCTCACTAGTACGGCTGACAGGCTCATACGCACGGTTGATGCTGAGCTAAGTCACAATTACAACCTAAATGAGAAGACACGAGTGAGTGATCACCTGTACGGCTGATGAAGCCAACTCGTACGTGTGATGAATGAATCGTATGGGTGAGTCAACAGCAGGGGTATATAAAGTCTTATGTTCTTCATTTTAGGTTAAGCCTCTCATTTGTTACACACACTCAGATCTAGTGAGCTCCTCCGATTCTCTCTCAGTCCAAATCACCCAGGTGGTGAATAATAGCTCTAGGTGTTGATCTAATCACACTTGATTTAGTTGTGGTTTGACTAAATTAATCAAAAAAAACTTAACCTATTCACTAGAGGGTTTGATTCACTTATTCCGCCATTGTGTGAGTTAAATCTGTTGATTTCTAAGTTCCTAGTCATGTTTCATCACCTTCTATTCTTTCCCCCCCAACTCATATTTTAAAGTATTCATCAATATGCTCCATCCAGTTCTGATTCTCGATATACTTCTAACTTTCATATCGGTCATTCTTCTTTTTCATCTACCGCTGGAAGAATCTATTTACTTCTACTATACTCTTGGGTTTATAGTGTTTCTAGTTCTCCCGTGTCTTTATATTGCTATATGCATCGATATATATGGTTTATAATTTCTGGTTTATCGTTGGGCTTTATATGTTCCCTTATATTTTAAAGTCTCTGCTTCTGTCTTCTATAATCATTATCATTCACAGTTAATGCTCTCTTTTATTTACTGCAATTTATACCCCAATTTCTATTTTGGAGTTTTGTCCTTTCGTTTCTTCTTCTTGCGATTAAGCACCGCTTGTAATGGTCCAGAATTCACAGATATGAATTTCGGAATGAACATTGTTAATGTTCTAGGAAGGAAATTGTGATGGCACAATCTTGACTTGTCAAATTACTAGAATACCTTGGAAAAGGCCGAATCATCAAGAAATATTTTCTTGATATTTTAGAGGTTAAATAGAATACAAGAGTCGTATAACATGGCACATGATGATGTTATGATCTGTGAATCATCACGTTCCATTTAGAAACTCAGCATGACTTACTGTAATATAATCACGTTGATCAAGTGTCATTATATTATACTAATTCATGCTTCAGTTCCCAACACTACTTCAAAATATTCCTATTTTAAACTTGAATGTTCCAGAATTTAGAAACTAAAATAGTTTCTTTTATGATGTAATACAGATAGCGCGAAGAGGTAAATGATTTCAAATAAGAAAAATTAAGAAAATATCTTCAGAAATATGGAGGATATTTATAATGAAAGATAATGATGATATTTTATAATATCTAAGATCAGAGGATGATGAAGAATATTATTCACAAGGGTTTAGAGTCAGGAGTAAGGTATTTGATAATAATTTCAGTAGACACTGAATCATTTGGATTCTTTGAAGGCAGGTTTAGTCTTTGTGATTTGTCCATAGCCTCCTTCATGGTTTGCTTAATCCGTTTTCCAGTTCCAAACCTTCTCTTTTTCTAAGCTTTTCCAACACACTATCCTTTATTATCAAACTTTTGACTGTTAAGGTCGTTTACAGTTTTTGCTGCTTCATCAGCATTTTCCAAACTTCGGAGAACTAGTTCGCAGTTTAGAGTGTTTTCAGAAACTTCACATTCAAAGTATATAAGTCTAGGAGATAGACGTTATATATACACCTATAACCGTTGGCAGAGACATGCTGCAAGATTTCAAAATACTAGTTGCTGATTCCCAGTAATTGGCATGACAATTCTTGTTACAAGATGCGGATGAGTAAATGATGGGGTTTCGATAAATATAATGACTTTTCGGAAAGTCAAAGATCAGTGAAGTTGTTGGTAAGTTTATTTTTAATGTGGTGAGACATAAAAGGTTCTCCGGTAACGATGACGAAAGCGCAACGTCTATATCAAGGTTATAATAAGACTGTTTCAACTGAAAAGTCGAAGTTGACTTGCTAAAGCTGTGACAAAACTGACTAATTTGAAAAGGAATCGCAAAGTTATTTTTGCTAATAAATGCCAAAGGGTCTGACACGGATATGTGTTAAATTATGACTCTGGTTTTGAGAGCTTTTCAGATGCAAGACTGTGGTTAATATGTAGTTGGATCATCATCTCGATTGTTCATTATTTGAAGTGTCTTCATGAATTTCGAAGGGTTTTGAACACAGATTGTAATCGTTAATATACATATGATGTTCTAACACAGTTTTGAAGTCAAAGTATAGCTTGTGAAAAATGTAAGGATCTAAGAGTGATGATTTCGGTCATATCTCAAGTTGAATTCTGAGATTTCAAAATCAGAATATGTAATTAAATTTTGAATGAGTATGGTTGTTTTGATTTCTATAAAAGAATATATATTGTTTGAGAAAATAGTGAGTATAGTTGATGATTGCTGAATCAGATTCGAAGAATGTAACATATTAATTGTGAATTTATATATCTCTCGGGTATTACCTACCCATTAAAAAAAAATGTTTCACAATTAATATTTTGTACAAAAGAATTTTTATTACAGTCTTTTTGAAAATATATATATATATATATATATATATATATATATATATATATATATATATATATATATATATATATATATATATATATATATATATATATATATATATATATATGTATATTTTCTTCAGATGTAACATCGATTTAATGAGTTAATATTAAATTAAACTCATTTAATTTACGGTTGAAACTAGAATTGAATAATCTCTTAAAGGCTTTAGAGATTACATAAGTATTACTTCAATAATATTGAAATTATGAATCAATACTTCGTTATTTGTTGGGGCATGATATTGGTTTTCATTAAATTCGTGTGAACTTCGCAAAGTACGAATGATGTTATCTGAAAAGTTTCGAGTACATTGATGACGAAAGTGTAAAATCAACATATATTTGAATAATACACTTGATTTATAATGAATTGGAATTTATTGAATTGAGACAGAGGTTGTAGTTAATGATAGTTAAGTTGCAGATGAAGGACGTGCATTATTGCATATTAGTAATATGAATTAACCGAGTAGCTAAGATTCACACATAATAGCTTAGTACGGAAAGATTTATTATGGTTTAAAGATTTATATATAAGATATACTGATAATGCTAAAAACGAATATATATTTCATAGCATTATTCCTCAAGAAAGACAAGCTTTTATTTGCAATTGTTCTATTTACAAGTGATATTCGTTTAAATAATAAAAGGTGAAGACAAAAGACAGATTCGACGAATTGAAGACGCAAACGACCAAAAAGCTCAAAAGTACAAAAGACAATCAAAAAGGTTCCAATTATTGATAAGAAACGTCTCGAAATTACAAAAGTACAAGATTCAAAACGCAAAGTACAAGATATTAAATTGTACGCGAGGACGTTCGAAAATCCGGAACCGGGACCAGAGTCAACTCTTAACGCTCGACGCAACGGACTAAAAATTACAAGTTAACTATGTATATAAATATAATATAATATATAATTAATTATATTAATTATATATATATATATATTATATTTATAAATAAAAAACCGTCGGCAGAGAAAAACTCCAAGGACTGAGCTGTAAAAGTAACCTCCGCGACTCGCGGAGTTTGAAGGCCAAAATCACCGCGAGTCGCGGAGCCCCAAATTTCGACTCTGGCTATAAAGCAAACCGAATTCTGATCAAAATTCATCATCTTTTTCTCCCTCATTCATACGTAAAATTTATATTTATATTTATAATTTATATTTTAATTTTAATTATAATTCTAATAATAAGGGTATGTTAGCGAATATTGTAAGGGTGTAAGTCGAAATTCTGTCCGTGTAACGCTACGCTATTTTTAATCATTGTAAGTTATGTTCAACCTTTTTACATTAATGTCTCGTAGCTAAGTTATTATTATGCTTATTTAAAACGAAGTAATCATGATGTTGGGCTAATTACTAAAATTGGGTAATTGGACTTTGTACCATAATTGGGGTTTGGACAAAAGAACGACACTTGTGGAAATTAGACTATGGGCTATTAATGGGCTTTATATTTGTTTAACTAAATGATAGTTTGTTAATGTTAATATAAAGATTTACAATTGGGCGTCCCTATAAATTACCATATACACTCGATCGGACACGATGGGCGGGGTATTTATATGTACGAATAATCGTTCATTTAATCGGACACGGGAATGGATTAATAGCCACTAGAATAATTAAAACAGGGGTGAAATTACATTCAAGGGTAATTGGTGTAATTGTTAACAAAGTAGTAAAACCTTGGTTTACACACAGTCGATAACCTGGTGTATTCATTAAACAAAGTATTAAAACCTTGTTACAATTCGAATCCCCAATTAGTTGGAATATTTAACTTCGGGTATAAGAATAATTTGATGAGGACACTCGCACTTTATATTTATGACTGATGGACTGTTATGGACAAAAACCAGACGGACATATTAAATAATCCAGGACAAAGGACAATTAACCCATGGGCATAAAACTAAAATCAACACGTCAAACATCATGATTACGGAAGTTTAAATAAGCATAATTCTTTTATTTCATATTTAATTTCCTTTATTTTATATTTAATTGCACTTCTAATTATCGCACTTTTATTTATTGTTATTTAATCGCACTTTTAATTATCGTACTTTTTAATTATCGTAAGTTTATTTTATCGCACTTTTATTATTCGCAATTTCATTATCGTTATTTACTTTACGCTTTAATTTAAGTCTTGTATTTATTTTATATTTTACATTAGGTTTTAACTGCGACTAAAGTCTTAAAATCGACAAACCGGTCATTAAACGGTAAAAACCCCCCTTTATAATAATAATATTACTTATATATATATTTGTATTTTTAATAAAAGTAAACTAATATAGCGTTGAGCTTTGTTTAAAGATTTTCCTGTGGAACGAACCGGACTTACTAAAAACTACACTACTGTACGATTAGGTACACTGCCTATAAGTGTTGTAGCAAGGTTTAAGTATATCCATTCTATAAATAAATAAATATCTTGTGTAAAATTGTATCGTATTTAATAGTGTTTTCTGCTAAAATTAATAACTATTTTATATACACCTCGCATAACATCAAGTATTTTTGGCGCCGCTGCCGGGGAACTATCTTAAAAGCCGGAAGCGCAACGCTAATATAAAAAAAAAAAAAAAAAAAATTTTTTTGTTTACTTTTATTAAAATTCGTTTTGTAAAAATACGTTTTAAATATTCGAAATATATAAAAAGAAAAACAAAAATATAAGTATTTTTTTTTAAATATTTAAGTTTTATAAGTTTCTTTATTTTTATTTTAGTTTATAAAAATATAAGTTTTATTTTAAAATCTTTTATTTATTTAAAAACAGAAAACAGAAAATAAAAAAAAATAAATAAAGAAAAACGCGTAAAAATTCAAATCTGTCAGCTGAATTCTGGAACCCCGCGACTCGCGGGGTTTGAAGCATAAAATACCGCGACTCGCGGAGACCATCTGACACACGGACAGAAGCCCTAATTCAGCATTAATTACGGGTTTTAATTAATTATTATTATTTAAACCTAATTATTATTATTATTATTATTAGTTTTATTTTAAGATTTACTTTTTATTTAATTTGTTTTATTTAGTATTAATTAGTTTACTTAAATTGTAAAATTAGTAGTTTTATTAAATAAATAATATAAAAATAATATTTTTATAAAAATTGTAC
Source organism: Rutidosis leptorrhynchoides (assembly GCF_046630445.1). Taxonomy (NCBI): domain Eukaryota; kingdom Viridiplantae; phylum Streptophyta; class Magnoliopsida; order Asterales; family Asteraceae; genus Rutidosis; species Rutidosis leptorrhynchoides. The sequence goes on along the minus strand of NC_092343.1, from coordinate 291,562,271 downwards.
TTTTTACAACTTTTTGTATATTTTTATATTTTGTCCCTTTTTAATCGTTGTAGCATAACTTTTGTATTTTTAGCTTATATTTAATTTTAAACTTAGTTTTTGCTATAGTCATTTTTACTCCTAGATTTTTAGGCTTTGCCGTAGAATTCCTTAAGTGCTTTTTCTTTAGACTAAGATTTAGGTGCTTTAGAATTTTGCGACGCCTTTTTAAGTTTTAGTTTCTTTTTAAGTTATTTCCATTTGGGATTTAGTTTTTCCTGTAAGCTTTAATATTTTTAAACCTTTTACTATGTATCAATTATCATTCCAATTAGTAATCTCAATTTGCGATTATAATTTTAAGTTAGTTGTAGTATTAAGGTTAGGTTAGTTAAGTATTTTTAAGTTTTTATAAGTTTCTTTTATTTTTCCGTCACCTTTTATTTTTCAACCATTTTTTTTCTTTTTCTACCTTTTGCAACGAACTCTTTTTCTCTCTTATTTCTCGCTATTCTAGTTTTAGGACATAGATTTTTATTCTACTTCTTATCTAAATTTCTTAAAATTACGAAAATTTATTTAAAGTGGTTAAATTAATAGACATCAAAATTTTCTGGTTCGTAGTAATAGTTGGATTTGTACGTGGACCGGGTTATTGGAGCCAAACAGTCCTCAATTATATTGAGACCAAACGAATCCTGCCCCTCTGCTGCATCTTTTGGCTATTCGAAACGTGGGCAAAATCAGAAAAGTCTATTAATTGGATAACTTATTATAATTTTTCTTTCCTTTTTAAAACTAATAGGATATTCAGTGAATGCACCGAGCAAGACGTTCACCACCTTTTGTACGTTCACCACCTGTAACTAGATCAAGACATTTAGCAAATATAACCGCCGTTGATTTTTCTTTAGAATCGTCATCCAGTAGACCAAGTACTTCAGTTCAAATTTCCGATAATCCATTTTTTGAACCCGACCTCACAATTGAGAATCCAGAGAATATTCAGGAACGGTTCGTAGATCCTGAACCATTAAACTTTCCTCCGGAACCACCAATCATTCAAACAGAGATTGTTGATGAACGAACCATTAAATCAGAATCATCTAGTGATACCGATTCAACAAATTCAATTATGGAGAATCTGGAACCTTTAAGTATGGAAGACCGAATGAGAGCTAAACGCACTGGCCAAGGTCACGCAATTACTCATCCAGACATTAAGGCGCCAGATTATGAAATCAAAGGACAAATTCTACACATGGTGACTAATCAATGCCAATTTAGTGGTGCGCCGAAGGAAGATCCAAATGAACATCTACGTACCTTTAATAGGATCTGCACACTATTTAAAATACGAGAAGTAGAGGATGAACAGATATATCTCATGTTATTTCCCTGGACTTTAAAGGGAGAAGCCAAAGATTGGTTGGAATCGTTACCTGAAGGGGCGATTGATACATGGGATGTTTTAGTTGACAAATTTCTTAAACAATTCTTTCCTGCATCTAAAGCCGTAAGACTTCAAGCAGAAATTGTTACGTTCACACAGAAACTAAATGAAACTCTATATGAGGCGTGGACAAGATATGGAAAGTTATTAAGAGGATGTCCGCAACATGGTTTAGACACCTGTCAAATAGTACAAATATTCTACCAAGGATGCGACATCACTACAAGGAAAGACATAGATATAGCAGCTGGTGGTTCTATCAACCATTCGTTCCGACACCATTTGTTCCTTTCGTTCTATTAACCCCTGGTCCGTAGACCTCACACTTCGCCACGCTATGACCATTTCTTTTACACTTGTTGCAAAATTTGGTGCAGAACCCCGAGTGATTCTTTTCACACCTTTGGCATAGTTGCTTCTGATTGTTGTTGTTGTTGCGGTTATTATTGTTGTTGGGATGATTGTTGTAGTTGCTGTTGTTGTTGTTGTTGTTGTTGTTGTTGGGCCGTTTGTTGTAGTTGCGATTGATGTTGCGATTGTTGGGATAATTGTTGCGATTATTGTTGTAATTGCTGTTGTTGTTGTATTGGTGATTCTTATCACCGTTTTCCTCCCACTTTCTTTTGACTTGCTTCACATTGGCCTCTTCAGCAGTCTGTTCTTTAATTCTTTCTTCAATCTGGTTCACTAGTTTGTGAGCCATTCTACATGCCTGTTGTATGGAGGCGGGCTCGTGTGAACTTATATCTTCTTGGATTCTTTCCGGTAATCCTTTCACAAACGCGTCGATCTTCTCTTCCTCATCTTCGAATGCTCCCGGACACAATAGGCACAATTCTGTGAATCGTCTTTCGTACGTGGTAATATCAAATCCTTGGGTTCGTAACCCTCTAAGTTCTGTCTTGAGCTTATTGACCTCGGTTCTGGGACGGTACTTCTCGTTCATCAAGTGCTTGAATGCTGACCACGGTAGTGCATACGCATCGTCTTGTCCCACTTGCTCTAGATAGGTATTCCACCATGTTAACGCAGAACCTGTGAAGGTATGCGTAGCGTACTTTACTTTGTCCTCTTCAGTACACTTACTTATGGCAAACACTGATTCGACCTTCTCGGTCCACCGTTTCAATCCGATCGGTCCTTCGGTTCCATCAAATTCCAAAGGTTTGCAGGCAGTGAATTCTTTGTAGGTGCATCCTACACGATTTCCTGTACTGCTAGATCCAAGGTTATTGTTGGTATGTAGCGCAGCCTGTACTGCGGCTATGTTTGAAGCTAGAAAAGTACGGAATTCCTCTTCATTCATATTCACGGTGTGTCGAGTAGTCGGTGCCATTGCCTTCAAAATAGTTAAATGGAACAAGTTAATCATACAGAATATTAAGAGTAGTTAATAGTATTTCGTAGCATAATATGAACTCATTTATAAAAGCTTTTTCTTCATATTAGCGTTTTATAAGTTTAAATTCGGGTAGTACCTACCCGTTAAGTTCATACTTAGTAGCTAATATACAATTCAACTACTACAATTCTATATGAAAAACTGATTATAATAATATTTCGCATTCAAACTTTTATACAATATTTTACAAACTTACAATACCGCTTATTTTACATAAAGCATGAAATATAGCACACAATAACTTTGATACAAGATAGTTGTGAAGACAATTCTAGCTAGTACACAAGTCGTTCAGCAAAGGCAATAAAGACACGTAATTCATACGTCCAGAAACAAGTCATGCATTCTGGTTTTACTAGGACTACTTCCCATCCTTGGTCTTGTGCAACATAACCGTTATGGCCGTTGATAAGACAGCGTGTTGTAACGTCATCAAAGGGACGAGGGTTACGTAATGTCCAACAGTCCCGTAATAATCTAAAAACCTCATTTCTTACCCCAATTACCGACTCCGTCACTTGTGGAAACGTTTTGTTTAATAGTTGTAGCCCGATGTTCTTGTTCTCACTTTGGTGAGAAGCGAACATTACTAATCCGTAAGCATAACATGCTTCTTTATGTTGCATGTTAGCCGCTTTTTCTAAATCACGAAGTCCAATATTCGGATATATTGAGTCAAAATAATTTCTTAACCCGTTGCGTAAAATAGCATTTGGGTTCCCCGCAATATATGCGTCAAAGTAAACACATCGTAACTTATGGGTTTCCCAATGTGATATCCCCCATCTTTCAAACGAAAGTCTCTTATAAACCAAGACATTCTTGGAACGTTCTTCGAATGTCTTACAAACTGATCTCGCCTTAAATAGTTGTGCCGAAGAATTCTGGCCGACTCTAGACAAGATTTCATCAATCATGTCTCCGGGTAGGTCTCTTAAAATATTGGGTTGTCTATCCATTTTGTGTTTTTAAACTGTAAAATAGACAAGAGTTAGATTCATAAAAAAAATACTTATTAATACAAGCAATTTTTACATATATCATAAAGCATACGAACACTATATTACATATATTACACCACACGAATACAACTATCTTATTCCGACTCGCTCGTTTCTTCTTCTTCGGTTTTGGTTCGTTTTGCCAAGTTTCTAGGGATATATGATGTTCCCCTAATACGAGCCGTCGTGATCCACATTGGTTTAGAAAAACCTGGTGGTTTAGAGGTTCCCGGGTCATTGTTACAACTTAAGGACTTCGGGGGTTGACGATACATATAAAGTTCATCGGGGTTGGAATTAGATTTCTCTATTTTTATGCCCTTTCCCTTATTATTTTCTTTTGCCTTTTTAAATTCAGTTGGGGTAATTTCTATAACATCATCGGAATTCTCGTCGGAATCCGATTCATCGGAGAATTGGTAATCCTCCCAATATTTTGCTTCCTTGGCGGAAACACCATTGACCATAATTAACCTTGGTCGGTTGGTTGAGGATTTTCTTTTACTTAACCGTTTTATTATTTCCCCCACCGGTTCTATTTCTTCATCCGGTTCCGATTCTTCTTCCGGTTCCGATTCTTCTTCCGGTTCCGACTCTTCTTCCGGTTCCTCTTCGGGAACTTGTGAATCAGTCCACAAATCATTCCAATTTACATTTGACTCTTCATTATTATTAGGTGAGTCAATGGGACTTGTTCTAGAGGTAGACATCTATCACATAATATCAAACACGTTAAGAGATTAATATATCACATAATATTCATATGTTAAAAATATATAGTTTCCAACAAAAATGTTAAGCAATCATTTTTAAAGAAAACACGGTCGAAGTCCAGACTCACTAATGCATCCTAACAAACTCGATAAGACACACTAATGCAAATTTTCTGGTTCTCTAAGACCAACGCTCTGATACCAACTGAAATGTCCCGTTCTTATTGATTAAAAACGTTCCATATTAATTGATTTCGTTGCGAGGTTTTGACCTCTATATGAGACGTTTTTCAAAGACTGCATTCATTTTTAAACAAACCATAACCTTTATTTCATCAATAAAGGTTTAAAAAGCTTTACGTAGATTATCAAATAATGATAATCTAAAATATCCTGTTTACACACGACCATTACATAATGGTTTACAATACAAATATGTTACAACAAAATAAGTTTCTTGAATGCAGTTTTTACACAATATCATACAAGCATGGACTCCAAATCTTGTCCTTATTTAAGTATGCGACAGCGGAAGCTCTTAATAATCACCTGAGAATAAACATGCTTAAAACGTCAACAAAAATGTTGGTGAGTTATAGGTTTAACCTATATATATCAAATCATAATAATAGACCACAAGATTTCATATTTCAATACACATCCCATACATAGAGATAAAAATCATTCATATGGTGAACACCTGGTAACCGACATTAACAAGATGCATATATAAGAATATCCCCATCATTCCGGGACACCCTTCGGATATGATATAAATTTCGAAGTACTAAAGCATCCAGTACTTTGGATGGGGTTTGTTAGGCCCAATAGATCTATCTTTAGGATTCGCGTCAATTAGGGTGTCTGTTCCCTAATTCTTAGATTACCAGACTTAATAAAAAAGGGCATATTCGATTTTGATAATTCAACCATAGAATGTAGTTTCACGTACTTGTGTCTATTTTGTAAATCATTTATAAAACCTGCATGTATTCTCATCCCAAAAATATTAGATTTTAAAAGTGGGACTATAACTCACTTTCACAGATTTTTACTTCGTCGGGAAGTAAGACTTGGCCACTGGTTGATTCACGAACCTATAACAATATATACATATATATCAAAGTATGTTCAAAATATATTTACAACACTTTTAATATATTTTGATGTTTTAAGTTTATTAAGTCAGCTGTCCTCGTTAGTAACCTACAACTAGTTGTCCATAGTTAGATGTACAGAAATAAATCGATAAATATTATCTTGAATCAATCCACGACCCAGTGTATACGTATCTCAGTATTGATCACAACTCAAACTATATATATTTTGGAATCAACCTCAACCCTGTATAGCTAACTCCAACATTCACATATAGAGTGTCTATGGTTGTTCTGAAATATATATAGATGTGTCGACATGATAGGTCGAAACATTGTATACGTGTCTATGGTATCTCAAGATTACATAATATATAATACAAGTTGATTAAGTTATGGTTGGAATAGATTTGTTACCAATTTTCACGTAGCTAAAATGAGAAAAATTATCCAATCTTGTTTTACCCATAACTTCTTCATTTTAAATCCGTTTTGAGTGAATCAAATTGCTATGGTTTCATATTGAACTCTATTTTATGAATCTAAACAAAAAAAGTATAGGTTTCTAGTCGGAAAAATAAGTTACAAGTCGTTTTTGTAAAGGTAGTCATTTCAGTCGAAAGAACGACGTCTAGATGACCATTTTAGAAAACATACTTCCACTTTGAGTTTAACCATAATTTTTGGATATAGTTTCATGTTAATAATAAAAATCATTTTCTCAGAATAACAACTTTTAAATCAAAGTTTATCATAGTTTTTAATTAACTAACCCAAAACAGCCCGCGGTGTTACTACGACGGCGTAAATCCGGTTTTACGGTGTTTTTCGTGTTTCCAGGTTTTAAATCATTAAGTTAGCATATCATATAGATATAGAACATGTGTTTAGTTGATTTTAAAAGTCAAGTTAGAAGGATTAACTTTTGTTTGCGAACAAGTTTAGAATTAACTAAACTATGTTCTAGTGATTACAAGTTTAAACCTTCGAATAAGATAGCTTTATATGTATGAATCGAATGATGTTATGAACATCATTACTACCTTAAGTTCCTTGGATGAACCTACTGGAAAAGAGAAAAATGGATCTAGCTTCAATGGATCCTTGGATGGCTCAAAGTTCTTGAAGCAAAATCATGACACGAAAACAAGTTCAAGTAAGATCATCACTTGAAATAAGATTGTTATAGTTATAGAAATTGAACCAAAGTTTGAATATGATTATTACCTTGTATTAGAATGATAACCTACTGTAAGAAACAAAGATTTCTTGAGGTTGGATGATCACCTTACAAGATTGGAAGTGAGCTAGCAAACTTGAAAGTATTCTTGATTTTATGAAACTAGAACTTTTGGAATTTATGAAGAACACTTAGAACTTGAAGATAGAACTTGAGAGAGTTCAATTAGATGAAGAAAATTGAAGAATGAAAGTGTTTGTAGGTGTTTTTGGTCGTTGGTGTATGGATTAGATATAAAGGATATGTAATTTTGTTTTCATGTAAATAAGTCATGAATGATTACTCATATTTTTTGTAATCTTATGAGATATTTCATGCTAGTTGCCAAATGATGGTTCCCACATGTGTTAGGTGACTCACATGGGCTGCTAAGAGCTGATCATTGGAGTGTATATACCAATAGTACATACATCTAAAAGCTGTGTATTGTACGAGTACGAATACGGGTGCATACGAGTAGAATTGTTGATGAAACTGAACGAGAATGTAATTGTAAGCATTTTTGTTAAGTAGAAGTATTTTGATAAGTGTATTGAAGTCTTTCAAAAGTGTATAAATACATATTAAAACACTACATGTATATACATTTTAACTGAGTCGTTAAGTCATCGTTAGTCGTTACATGTAAGTGTTGTTTTGAAACCTTTAGGTTAACGATCTTGTTAAATGTTGTTAACCCAATGTTTATAATATCAAAAGAGATTTTAAATTATTATATTATCATGATATTATGATGTACGAATATCTCTTAATATGATATATATACATTAAATGTCGTTACAACGATAAACGTTACATATATGTCTCGTTTCAAAATCATTAAGTTAGTAGTCTTGTTTTTACATATGTAGTTCATTGTTAATATAATTAATGATATGTTTACTTATCATAATATCATGTTAACTATATATATAACCATATATATGTCATCATATAGTTTTTTTTACAAGTTTTAACGTTCGTGAATCACCGGTCAACTTGGGTGGTCAATTGTCTATATGAAACCTATTTCAATTAATCAAGTCTTAACAAGTTTGATTGCTTAACATGTTGGAAACATTTAATCATGTAAACATCAATCTCAATTAATATATATAAACATGGAAAAGTTCGGGTCACTACAGTACCTACCCGTTAAATAAATTTCGTCCCGAAATTTTAAGCTGTTGAAGGTGTTGACGAATCTTCTGGAAATAGATGCGGGTATTTCTTCTTCATCTGATCTTCACGCTCCCAGGTGAACTCGGGTCCTCTACGAGCATTCCATCGAACCTTAACAATTGGTATCTTGTTTTGCTTAAGTCTTTTAACCTCACGATCCATTATTTCGACGGGTTCTTCGATGAATTGGAGTTTTTCGTTGATTTGGATTTCATCTAACGGAATAGTGAGATCTTCTTTAGCAAAACATTTCTTCAAATTCGAGACGTGGAAAGTGTTATGTACAGCCGCGAGTTGTTGAGGTAACTCAAGTCGGTAAGCTACTGGTCCGACACGATCAATAATCTTGAATGGTCCAATATACCTTGGATTTAATTTCCCTCGTTTACCAAATCGAACAACGCCTTTCCAAGGTGAAACTTTAAGCATGACCATCTCTCCAATTTCAAATTCTATATCTTTTCTTTTAATGTCAGCGTAGCTCTTTTGTCGACTTTGGGCGGTTTTCAACCGTTGTTGAATTTGGATGATCTTCTCGGTAGTTTCTTGTATAATCTCCGGACCCGTAATCTGTCTATCCCCCACTTCACTCCAACAAATCGGAGACCTGCACTTTCTACCATAAAGTGCTTCAAATGGCGCCATCTCAATGCTTGAATGGTAGCTGTTGTTGTAGGAAAATTCTGCTAACGGTAGATGTCGATCCCAACTGTTTCCGAAATCAATAACACATGCTCGTAGCATGTCTTCAAGCGTTTGTATCGTCCTTTCGCTCTGCCCATCAGTTTGTGGATGATAGGCAGTACTCATGTCTAGACGAGTTCCTAATGCTTGCTGTAATGTCTGCCAGAATCTTGAAATAAATCTGCCATCCCTATCAGAGATAATAGAGATTGGTATTCCATGTCTGGAGACGACTTCCTTCAAATACAGTCGTGCTAACTTATCCATCTTGTCATCTTCTCTTATTGGTAGGAAGTGTGCTGATTTGGTGAGACGATCAACTATTACCCAAATAGTATCAAAACCACTTGCAGTCCTTGGCAATTTAGTGATGAAATCCATGGTAATGTTTTCCCATTTCCATTCCGGGATTTCGGGTTGTTGAAGTAGACCTGATGGTTTCTGATGCTCAGCTTTGACCTTAGAACACGTCAAACATTCTCCTACGTATTTAGCAACATCGGCTTTCATACCCGGCCACCAAAAATGTTTCTTGAGATCCTTGTACATCTTCCCCGTTCCAGGATGTATTGAATATCTGGTTTTATGAGCTTCTCTAAGTACCCTTTCTCTCATATCTCCAAATTTTGGTACCCAAATCCTTTCAGCCCTATACCGGGTTCCGTCTTCCCGAATATTAAGATGCTTCTCCGATCCTTTGGGTATTTCATCCTTTAAATTTCCCTCTTTTAAAACTCCTTGTTGCGCCTCCTTTATTTGAGTAGTAAGGTTATTATGAATCATTATATTCATAGATTTTACTCGAATGGGTTCTCTGTCCTTCCTGCTCAAGGCATCGGCTACCACATTTGCCTTCCCCGGGTGGTAACGAATCTCAAAGTCGTAATCATTCAATAATTCAATCCACCTACGCTGCCTCATATTCAGTTGTTTCTGATTAAATATGTGTTGAAGACTTTTGTGGTCGGTATATATAATACTTTTGACCCCATATAAGTAGTGCCTCCAAGTCTTTAATGCAAAAACAACCGCGCCTAATTCCAAATCATGCGTCGTATAATTTTGTTCGTGAATCTTCAATTGTCTAGACGCATAAGCAATCACCTTCGTTCGTTGCATTAATACACAACCGAGACCTTGCTTTGATGCATCACAATAAATCACAAAATCATCATTCCCTTCAGGCAATGACAATATAGGTGCCGTAGTTAGCTTTTTCTTCAATAACTGAAACGCTTTCTCTTGTTCATCATTCCATTCAAATTTCTTCCCTTTATGCGTTAATGCAGTCAAGGGTTTTGCTATTCTGGAGAAGTCTTGGATGAACCTTCTGTAGTAACCAGCTAGTCCTAAAAATTGGCGTATGTGTTTCGGAGTTTTCGGGGTTTCCCACTTTTCAACAGTTTCTATCTTTGCCGGATCCACCTTAATACCTTCTTTGTTCACTATGTGACCGAGGAATTGAACTTCTTCCAACCAAAATGCACACTTTGAAAACTTAGCGTACAATTCTTCCTTCCTCAATACTTCTAACACCTTTCTCAAATGTTCACCGTGTTCTTGGTCATTCTTTGAGTAAATAAGTATGTCATCAATGAAAACAATGACAAACTTGTCAAGGTATGGTCCACACACTCGGTTCATAAGGTCCATGAATACAGCTGGTGCATTAGTTAAACCAAACGGCATGACCATAAACTCGTAATGACCGTAACGTGTTCTGAAAGCAGTCTTTGGAATATCATCTTCTTTCACCCGCATTTGATGATACCCGGAACGTAAGTCAATCTTTGAATAAACAGACGAGCCTTGTAGTTGATCAAATAAGTCGTCGATTCTCGGTAGTGGGTAGCGGTTCTTGATGGTAAGTTTGTTCAACTCTCGGTAGTCGATACACAACCTGAATGTACCATCTTTCTTCTTGACAAACAAAACAGGAGCTCCCCACGGTGATGTGCTTGGTCGAATGAAACCACGCTCTAAAAGTTCTTGTAATTGGCTTTGCAGTTCTTTCATCTCGCCGGGTGCGAGTCTGTAAGGAGCACGAGCTATTGGTGCAGCTCCTGGTACAAGATCTATTTGAAATTCAACGGATCGATGTGGGGGTAATCCCGGTAATTCTTTCGGAAATACATCGGGAAATTCTTTTGCAATGGGAACATCATTGATGCTCTTTTCTTCAGTTTGTACTTTCTCGACGTGTGCTAGAACAGCATAGCAACCTTTTCTTATTAGTTTTTGTGCCTTCAAATTACTAATAAGATGTAGCTTCGTGTTGCCCTTTTCTCCGTACACCATTAAGGGTTTTCCTTTTTCTCGTATAATGCGAATTGCATTTTTGTAACAAACGATCTCCGCTTTCACTTCTTTCAACCAGTCCATACCGATTATCACATCAAAACTCCCTAACTCTACTGGTATCAAATCAATCTTAAATGTTTCGCTAACCAGTTTAATTTCTCGATTCCGACATATATTATCTGCTGAAATTAATTTACCATTTGCTAATTCGAGTAAAAATTTACTATCCAAAGGCGTCAATGGACAACTTAATTTAGCACAAAAATCTCTACTCATATAGCTTCTATCCGCACCCGAATCAAATAAAACGTAAGCAGATTTATTGTCAATAAGAAACGTACCCGTAACAAGCTCCGGGTCTTCCTGTGCCTCTACCGCATTAATATTGAAAACTCTTCCACGGCCTTGTCCATTCATGTTCTCCTGGTTCGGGCAATTTCTAATAATGTGGCCTGGTTTTCCACATTTATAACAAACTACATTGGCATAACTTGCTCCGACACTACTTGCTCCGCCATTACTCGTTCCGACACCATTTGTTCCTTTCGTTCTATTAACCCCTGGTCCGTAGACCTCACACTTCGCCGCGCTATGACCATTTCTTTTACACTTGTTGCAAAATTTGGTGCAGAACCCCGAGTGATTCTTTTCACACCTTTGGCATAGTTGCTTCTGATTGTTGTTGTTGTTGCGGTTATTATTGTTGTTGGGATGATTGTTGTAGTTGCTGTTGTTGTTGTTGTTGTTGTTGTTGTTGGGCCGTTTGTTGTAGTTGCGATTGATGTTGCGATTGTTGGGATAATTGTTGCGATTATTGTTGTAATTGCTGTTGTTGTTGTATTGGTGATTCTTATCACCGTTTTCCTCCCACTTTCTTTTGACTTGCTTCACATTGGCCTCTTCAGCAGTCTGTTCTTTAATTCTTTCTTCAATCTGGTTCACTAGTTTGTGAGCCATTCTACATGCCTGTTGTATGGAGGCGGGCTCGTGTGAACTTATATCTTCTTGGATTCTTTCCGGTAATCCTTTCACAAACGCGTCGATCTTCTCTTCCTCATCTTCGAATGCTCCCGGACACAATAGGCACAATTCTGTGAATCGTCTTTCGTACGTGGTAATATCAAATCCTTGGGTTCGTAACCCTCTAAGTTCTGTCTTGAGCTTATTGACCTCGGTTCTGGGACGGTACTTCTCGTTCATCAAGTGCTTGAATGCTGACCACGGTAGTGCATACGCATCGTCTTGTCCCACTTGCTCTAGATAGGTATTCCACCATGTTAACGCAGAACCTGTGAAGGTATGCGTAGCGTACTTTACTTTGTCCTCTTCAGTACACTTACTTATGGCAAACACTGATTCGACCTTCTCGGTCCACCGTTTCAATCCGATCGGTCCTTCGGTTCCATCAAATTCCAAAGGTTTGCAGGCAGTGAATTCTTTGTAGGTGCATCCTACACGATTTCCTGTACTGCTAGATCCAAGGTTATTGTTGGTATGTAGCGCAGCCTGTACTGCGGCTATGTTTGAAGCTAGAAAAGTACGGAATTCCTCTTCATTCATATTCACGGTGTGTCGAGTAGTCGGTGCCATTGCCTTCAAAATAGTTAAATGGAACAAGTTAATCATACAGAATATTAAGAGTAGTTAATAGTATTTCGTAGCATAATATGAACTCATTTATAAAAGCTTTTTCTTCATATTAGCGTTTTATAAGTTTAAATTCGGGTAGTACCTACCCGTTAAGTTCATACTTAGTAGCTAATATACAATTCAACTACTACAATTCTATATGAAAAACTGATTATAATAATATTTCGCATTCAAACTTTTATACAATATTTTACAAACTTACAATACCGCTTATTTTACATAAAGCATGAAATATAGCACACAATAACTTTGATACAAGATAGTTGTGAAGACAATTCTAGCTAGTACACAAGTCGTTCAGCAAAGGCAATAAAGACACGTAATTCATACGTCCAGAAACAAGTCATGCATTCTGGTTTTACTAGGACTACTTCCCATCCTTGGTCTTGTGCAACATAACCGTTATGGCCGTTGATAAGACAGCGTGTTGTAACGTCATCAAAGGGACGAGGGTTACGTAATGTCCAACAGTCCCGTAATAATCTAAAAACCTCATTTCTTACCCCAATTACCGACTCCGTCACTTGTGGAAACGTTTTGTTTAATAGTTGTAGCCCGATGTTCTTGTTCTCACTTTGGTGAGAAGCGAACATTACTAATCCGTAAGCATAACATGCTTCTTTATGTTGCATGTTAGCCGCTTTTTCTAAATCACGAAGTCCAATATTCGGATATATTGAGTCAAAATAATTTCTTAACCCGTTGCGTAAAATAGCATTTGGGTTCCCCGCAATATATGCGTCAAAGTAAACACATCGTAACTTATGGGTTTCCCAATGTGATATCCCCCATCTTTCAAACGAAAGTCTCTTATAAACCAAGACATTCTTGGAACGTTCTTCGAATGTCTTACAAACTGATCTCGCCTTAAATAGTTGTGCCGAAGAATTCTGGCCGACTCTAGACAAGATTTCATCAATCATGTCTCCGGGTAGGTCTCTTAAAATATTGGGTTGTCTATCCATTTTGTGTTTTTAAACTGTAAAATAGACAAGAGTTAGATTCATAAAAAAAATACTTATTAATACAAGCAATTTTTACATATATCATAAAGCATACGAACACTATATTACATATATTACACCACACGAATACAACTATCTTATTCCGACTCGCTCGTTTCTTCTTCTTCGGTTTTGGTTCGTTTTGCCAAGTTTCTAGGGATATATGATGTTCCCCTAATACGAGCCGTCGTGATCCACATTGGTTTAGAAAAACCTGGTGGTTTAGAGGTTCCCGGGTCATTGTTACAACTTAAGGACTTCGGGGGTTGACGATACATATAAAGTTCATCGGGGTTGGAATTAGATTTCTCTATTTTTATGCCCTTTCCCTTATTATTTTCTTTTGCCTTTTTAAATTCAGTTGGGGTAATTTCTATAACATCATCGGAATTCTCGTCGGAATCCGATTCATCGGAGAATTGGTAATCCTCCCAATATTTTGCTTCCTTGGCGGAAACACCATTGACCATAATTAACCTTGGTCGGTTGGTTGAGGATTTTCTTTTACTTAACCGTTTTATTATTTCCCCCACCGGTTCTATTTCTTCATCCGGTTCCGATTCTTCTTCCGGTTCCGATTCTTCTTCCGGTTCCGACTCTTCTTCCGGTTCCTCTTCGGGAACTTGTGAATCAGTCCACAAATCATTCCAATTTACATTTGACTCTTCATTATTATTAGGTGAGTCAATGGGACTTGTTCTAGAGGTAGACATCTATCACATAATATCAAACACGTTAAGAGATTAATATATCACATAATATTCATATGTTAAAAATATATAGTTTCCAACAAAAATGTTAAGCAATCATTTTTAAAGAAAACACGGTCGAAGTCCAGACTCACTAATGCATCCTAACAAACTCGATAAGACACACTAATGCAAATTTTCTGGTTCTCTAAGACCAACGCTCTGATACCAACTGAAATGTCCCGTTCTTATTGATTAAAAACGTTCCATATTAATTGATTTCGTTGCGAGGTTTTGACCTCTATATGAGACGTTTTTCAAAGACTGCATTCATTTTTAAACAAACCATAACCTTTATTTCATCAATAAAGGTTTAAAAAGCTTTACGTAGATTATCAAATAATGATAATCTAAAATATCCTGTTTACACACGACCATTACATAATGGTTTACAATACAAATATGTTACAACAAAATAAGTTTCTTGAATGCAGTTTTTACACAATATCATACAAGCATGGACTCCAAATCTTGTCCTTATTTAAGTATGCGACAGCGGAAGCTCTTAATAATCACCTGAGAATAAACATGCTTAAAACGTCAACAAAAATGTTGGTGAGTTATAGGTTTAACCTATATATATCAAATCATAATAATAGACCACAAGATTTCATATTTCAATACACATCCCATACATAGAGATAAAAATCATTCATATGGTGAACACCTGGTAACCGACATTAACAAGATGCATATATAAGAATATCCCCATCATTCCGGGACACCCTTCGGATATGATATAAATTTCGAAGTACTAAAGCATCCAGTACTTTGGATGGGGTTTGTTAGGCCCAATAGATCTATCTTTAGGATTCGCGTCAATTAGGGTGTCTGTTCCCTAATTCTTAGATTACCAGACTTAATAAAAAAGGGCATATTCGATTTTGATAATTCAACCATAGAATGTAGTTTCACGTACTTGTGTCTATTTTGTAAATCATTTATAAAACCTGCATGTATTCTCATCCCAAAAATATTAGATTTTAAAAGTGGGACTATAACTCACTTTCACAGATTTTTACTTCGTCGGGAAGTAAGACTTGGCCACTGGTTGATTCACGAACCTATAACAATATATACATATATATCAAAGTATGTTCAAAATATATTTACAACACTTTTAATATATTTTGATGTTTTAAGTTTATTAAGTCAGCTGTCCTCGTTAGTAACCTACAACTAGTTGTCCATAGTTAGATGTACAGAAATAAATCGATAAATATTATCTTGAATCAATCCACGACCCAGTGTATACGTATCTCAGTATTGATCACAACTCAAACTATATATATTTTGGAATCAACCTCAACCCTGTATAGCTAACTCCAACATTCACATATAGAGTGTCTATGGTTGTTCTGAAATATATATAGATGTGTCGACATGATAGGTCGAAACATTGTATACGTGTCTATGGTATCTCAAGATTACATAATATATAATACAAGTTGATTAAGTTATGGTTGGAATAGATTTGTTACCAATTTTCACGTAGCTAAAATGAGAAAAATTATCCAATCTTGTTTTACCCATAACTTCTTCATTTTAAATCCGTTTTGAGTGAATCAAATTGCTATGGTTTCATATTGAACTCTATTTTATGAATCTAAACAAAAAAAGTATAGGTTTCTAGTCGGAAAAATAAGTTACAAGTCGTTTTTGTAAAGGTAGTCATTTCAGTCGAAAGAACGACGTCTAGATGACCATTTTAGAAAACATACTTCCACTTTGAGTTTAACCATAATTTTTGGATATAGTTTCATGTTCATAATAAAAATCATTTTCTCAGAATAACAACTTTTAAATCAAAGTTTATCATAGTTTTTAATTAACTAACCCAAAACAGCCCGCGGTGTTACTACGACGGCGTAAATCCGGTTTTACGGTGTTTTTCGTGTTTCCAGGTTTTAAATCATTAAGTTAGCATATCATATAGATATAGAACATGTGTTTAGTTGATTTTAAAAGTCAAGTTAGAAGGATTAACTTTTGTTTGCGAACAAGTTTAGAATTAACTAAACTATGTTCTAGTGATTACAAGTTTAAACCTTCGAATAAGATAGCTTTATATGTATGAATCGAATGATGTTATGAACATCATTACTACCTTAAGTTCCTTGGATGAACCTACTGGAAAAGAGAAAAATGGATCTAGCTTCAATGGATCCTTGGATGGCTCAAAGTTCTTGAAGCAAAATCATGACACGAAAACAAGTTCAAGTAAGATCATCACTTGAAATAAGATTGTTATAGTTATAGAAATTGAACCAAAGTTTGAATATGATTATTACCTTGTATTAGAATGATAACCTACTGTAAGAAACAAAGATTTCTTGAGGTTGGATGATCACCTTACAAGATTGGAAGTGAGCTAGCAAACTTGAAAGTATTCTTGATTTTATGAAACTAGAACTTTTGGAATTTATGAAGAACACTTAGAACTTGAAGATAGAACTTGAGAGAGTTCAATTAGATGAAGAAAATTGAAGAATGAAAGTGTTTGTAGGTGTTTTTGGTCGTTGGTGTATGGATTAGATATAAAGGATATGTAATTTTGTTTTCATGTAAATAAGTCATGAATGATTACTCATATTTTTTGTAATCTTATGAGATATTTCATGCTAGTTGCCAAATGATGGTTCCCACATGTGTTAGGTGACTCACATGGGCTGCTAAGAGCTGATCATTGGAGTGTATATACCAATAGTACATACATCTAAAAGCTGTGTATTGTACGAGTACGAATACGGGTGCATACGAGTAGAATTGTTGATGAAACTGAACGAGAATGTAATTGTAAGCATTTTTGTTAAGTAGAAGTATTTTGATAAGTGTATTGAAGTCTTTCAAAAGTGTATAAATACATATTAAAACACTACATGTATATACATTTTAACTGAGTCGTTAAGTCATCGTTAGTCGTTACATGTAAGTGTTGTTTTGAAACCTTTAGGTTAACGATCTTGTTAAATGTTGTTAACCCAATGTTTATAATATCAAAAGAGATTTTAAATTATTATATTATCATGATATTATGATGTACGAATATCTCTTAATATGATATATATACATTAAATGTCGTTACAACGATAAACGTTACATATATGTCTCGTTTCAAAATCATTAAGTTAGTAGTCTTGTTTTTACATATGTAGTTCATTGTTAATATAATTAATGATATGTTTACTTATCATAATATCATGTTAACTATATATATAACCATATATATGTCATCATATAGTTTTTTTTACAAGTTTTAACGTTCGTGAATCACCGGTCAACTTGGGTGGTCAATTGTCTATATGAAACCTATTTCAATTAATCAAGTCTTAACAAGTTTGATTGCTTAACATGTTGGAAACATTTAATCATGTAAACATCAATCTCAATTAATATATATAAACATGGAAAAGTTCGGGTCACTACAAAAGAGAGAATATTTCATACATAAACCAAAGGCCTGGAAATAATTATCAGAATAATTATCAACCGCCAAGACCGATTTACAATCAAAACCAGAATTATAACCGAAATATTCCATACAACAACCAACAAGGTCCTAGCAATCAACAAGTATCCAATAATACTTACAATCAGCAAAGACCGAATTTTCAAAACAAACCACCACAACAAACCGATGATAAAAAGCCGAATTTAGAAGATATGATGACGAAGCTAGTTGAAACTCAAACACAGTTTTTCACATCTCAAAAACAAACTAATGAACAAAATGCTCAAGCATTTAGAAATCAACAAGCTTCTATTCAAAATCTGGAACAAGAAGTAAGTAACCTAGCAAGGTTAATAGGTGAAAGAAAACCGGGAAGTCTACCTAGTGATACAAATGCTAACCCCCGGAATGAAACAGCTAAAGCCATTACCACAAGAAGTGGTACAACACTTAAACCACCTGAAATACCTGTAACTTCTGATGAAACTATTCCTACTCCACAAGAACCACAACCTGATCAAGATAAGGAAAAAGAACCGGTAGTTAAAAAGGTTAATGAAAATAACACAGTTAAGGATAAACCTTATGTTAAACCATACCAACCACCACTTCCTTACCCGAGTGAAATGAAGAAAGAGAAACTTGAAGCCGAGCAATCCAAATTTTTGGATATGTTTAAACAGATAAATGTAAATCTTCCTTTCATTGATGTGATTTCAGGAATGCCAAGATATGCTAAATTCTTGAAAGATCTAATCTCAAATAGAAAGAAAATGGAAGAACTCTCGGCTGTTACTATGAATGCTAATTGTTCAGCAGTGCTGTTGAATAAGATACCAGAAAAATTATCTGATCCAGGAAGTTTCACAATTCCATGTTTTCTGGGTAGTCTTAGTTCAATAGAAGCATTGGCAGACTTAGGTGCTAGTATAAATCTAATGCCGTATTCACTATACGCTAAACTAGACCTTGGAGAATTAAAACCAACCAGAATAAGCATATAACTAGCCGATAGATCAATAAAATATCCTAGAGGGATAATGGAGAACATGCTAGTTAAAGTTGGTACTTTAGTATTTCCAGTAGATTTTGTTGTTTTGGACATGGAAGAAGATTCTCAAGTTCCTCTCATATTAGGAAGACCATTCTTAAACACGGCTAAAGCAATGATAGACGTGTTCGGTAAGAAATTGACCCTAAGTATAGAGGATGAGAGTGTTACCTTTTCAGTTGATAGAGCAATGCAACAACCACAATCTGCAGATGATACATGTTATTATATTCAAACTATAGATGCACATGCAGAATTATTAGAAGAATTTCCAGAATTACAAGGAACAGGAGAATGTTCTTTAGGAGAAGGTAATGAACCAATTGATGAAGCTGAAATGTTAGCTACACTTATAGCTAATGGATATGAACCAACAACAGAAGAAATTCAAATGCTAAAAGAAGAAGACAGATATCGATATAAATCATCGATAGAAGAACCTCCGAAATTAGAGTTAAAGCCACTTCCAAACCATTTGGAATACGCTTATTTACATGGTGAATCTGAATTACCTGTAATAATATCGTCTTCTCTTACTGAAAATGAAAAATCACAACTCATTTCTGTGTTGAAAGCTCATAAACCAGCCATTGCATGGAAGATTCATGATATTAAAGGAATAAGTCCTTCGTATTGCACACATAAAATCCTTATGGAAGAAGGTCATAAAACGTATGTGCAACGCCAACGAAGACTAAATCCTAATATGCAAGATGTAGTTAAGAAAGAGATTATTAAACTGCTAGATGCAGGTTTAATTTATCCAATCTCTGATAGTCCATGGGTAAGCCCAGTTCAATGCGTGCCTAAGAAGGGTGGCATGACTGTCATTACAAATGAGAAAAATGAGCTTATTCCTACTAGGACTGTAACAGGATGGCGTGTATGTATTAATTATAGAAAATTAAATGACGCCACCAGAAAAGATCACTTTCCCTTACCTTTCATAGATCAAATGTTGGAAAGATTAGCCGGAAATAGTTACTATTGTTTTCTAGATGGATTTTCCGGATATTTTCAAATTCCAATAGCACCCGAAGATCAAGAGAAAACCACATTCACGTGCCCTTATGGTACTTTTGCTTACAAACGCATGCCATTTGGACTTTGTAACGCCCCTGCAACCTTTCAAAGGTGTATGATGGCGATTTTTCACGAAATGATAGAAGAATGCATGGAAGTATTCATGGATGACTTTTCAGTCTTCGGTGATACATTTAAATCATGTCTAGTTAATCTGGAACGAATGCTAATTAGATGCGAAAAATCAAATCTAGTACTTAATTGGGAGAAATGCCATTTCATGGTTAAAGAAGGCATCGTTCTTGGACATAAAATTTCAAAAGAAGGAATTGAAGTGGATAGAGCTAAAGTAGATGTAATTGCTAAACTTCCACATCCCACCAATGTTAGAGGAGTTAGGAGTTTTCTAGGGCATGCTGGTTTTTACCGACGTTTCATAAAAGATTTTTCTAAAATTGCCACTCCTATGAATAAACTCCTAGAAAAGGATGCGCCATTCATCTTTTCAGATGAATGTATCAAATCTTTTAATATTCTTAAAGAAAAACTCACTAATGCGCCGATCATGATAACACCAAATTGGAATCTACCATTTGAACTAATGTGCGATGCAAGTGATTTTGCAATGGGAGCCGTTTTAGGACAAAGGATTGAAAAACGATTTCAACCTATATATTATGCTAGTAAGACATTACAAGGAGCACAAACGAACTATACAACTACTGAAAAAGAACTCCTTGCTATTGTCTTTGCTTTTGACAAATTTCGATCATATCTCGTTCTAGCAAAAACGGTGGTCTATACCGACCATTCTGCTCTTAGATACCTATTTTCAAAACAAGATGCTAAACCAAGATTAATCCGTTGGATCTTACTCTTACAAGAGTTTGATATTGAAATCCGAGATAAAAGAGGAGCAGAAAATCTCGCCGCTGATCATCTTTCTCGTCTTGAAAATCCCGAATTAGAAGTTCTAAATGAATCAGCCATACAAGACAACTTTCCTGATGAATATCTATTGAAGATAGATTATAAAGAAATTCCATGGTTTGCAGACTATGCAAACTACTTAGTTTGTGGATTCCTTGAAAAAGGATTATCGTACCAAAGACGAAAGAAATTCTTCAGTGATATAAAACACTATTTCTGGGAAGATCCACATCTGTTTAAAAGTTGTCCCGATGGAATAATACGCCGATGTGTATTTGGAGATGAAGCTAGTAAAATTTTAAACCATTGTCACACAGGACCAACAGGAGGGCATTATGGGCCTCAACTAACAGCAAGAAAAGTTTATGAAGCTGGATTCTATTGGCCTACAATTTACAAAGACGCACACCTTCTTTGCAAATCCTGTGATGCATGTCAAAGGGCCGGAAAAATAAGTCAACGTGATGAAATGCCACAAAATGTCATCCAAGTATGTGAAGTATTTGACATTTGGGGTATTGAATTTATGGGTCCATTTCCAAAATCTCATAATAATCTATATATACTCGTAGCCATTGATTATGTATCTAAATGGGCGGAAGCACAAGCTCTCCCAACTAACGATGCACGAGTTGTAGTCAACTTTTTAAAACGTCTTTTTGCAAGGTTTGGAACACCGAAAGCTTTAATAAGTGATCGGGGAACTCATTTTTGTAATAATCAACTTGAGAAAGTTCTTAAAAGATATGGAGTAACTCATAAAATCTCCACCGCATATCATCCACAAACAAGTGGACAAGTTGAAAATACCAACCGAGCTTTAAAACGTATTCTAGAGAAAACCGTAGGATCAAATCCGAAGGAATGGTCCATTAAATTGGAGGATGCACTCTGGGCTTTTAGAACAGCCTACAAAACTCCAATTGGAACCACACCTTTTAGACTTGTTTATGGAAAAGCATGTCATCTTCCAGTAGAAATTGAACACAAAGCATTTTGGGCTTTGAAGACATGTAATCTTGATTTACATGAAGCCGGACGTCTACGATTAAGTCAACTAAATGAATTAGAAGAATTAAGACATGAAGCATACGAAAATTCGTTAATCTATAAAGAAAGAACGAAGAAATGGCATGATAAAAGAATCAGAAGTTCAAAAGAATTTAAAGAAGGAGACAGAGTTCTTCTTTTCAATTCACGATTCAAGCTATTTCCTGGAAAATTGAAATCAAGATGGTCTGGACCATTCATAGTCAAAAGAGTTTTCCCATACGGAACGATAGAATTGATAAATTCAAATGGGATTGAATTTAAAGTTAATGGTCACAGAGTTAAACATTACATACATGGTCCGATGGAAGTCGACAACGAAGTTAATCACAATTTCGACACCACAGCTAACTAAGTGTGGGGAGAATCAAGTCTTTAAAGGATAATATGTATTTCTGTTAGAGTTAGATTGTCTGTTTTCGTGTAGTTCTCGAAAATGGAACCCGAATGGTCTTTCCCTAGCAGACCCTAAAGAACTAGTCTTCTCCCCCCATTCTGAATTTTTATTTTTTTTAGGTTTTTACAAAATGAAGACTGCCTGTGAACTAAACCATGGTCTAATGCTACACGCTTTGATCACTAAAAGAAATAATGATATACTCCCGAGTGAAATAGTATCAGTAATCAGAGAAAGAATGGACGGAGTTAGAAAAGAATCCAGATGCGAAGATAATAAGTTACAATTTGGTAAAGGAAAATCAAAATCCGCAGCGAAAAGAAGAGCACGACACCTAGAACGATGTTACAAATGCGGAAAATGGTCACATGGAGGTAAATGTTCAAATAATCAAACCTATTCAAATACCGAATTTGTTACTTTATGCAGAGACGAACCGTTCATATGTTTAGAAGAAAAGACACTGAATGCTCGAGGTTACGCCTATGTAGCCATGGAAAACCAACTAAACCGACTATCTTATGAATGGGATATATCATATAACTAAGAAATCTATTTCACAGGTATGTCTGTACAGTTTTTATTTTTATTTTTATTTTTAACCTTTTGATAATAAACGCTAATTTGTTCGCTAAAAAGTATTAAATTGGTATTGAATAAAATTAGGTTTGGCGACCGAAATTATTGATATCATTCAAAAATTTATTACATCACTGCGAAATTTAACGTTTATTCTTAAGGTATAAATATCTTTAAACAATCAACCCAAAATATTTCAAAAATTCGTCATGAGTTAAATTAGGTCTTGGAACCGAAATTACTTTACCAAAAAGAGGTGCGCATATTTTTGATAATATTTGATTGATTAAAGTGGGATAAAAAGACAAAAAGATTTTTAATTTTATTTTTACCATGTTTTTAATCTTAATATTTAAATCTTAAATTAATATTGTAAACTTTGTAAAAACAATATATTTAAAATTGTAAATATTTGAAAAATTAATATAAGTTTGATTTGAATTTATAAATTTTTAAATTAAGTTTGGTGTGAATTTTTAATTTTTAAAATATAAATTTTTAATTTTATGCATTTCAAATTTTAAGTTTGGTGTGAATTTTTAATATTAATTTTGAATTTCATATTTAAGTTGTGTGAATTTAAAAACAAAAACTTACTTTATCTCATTAAGTTAAGAATATGATTTTTAAAATTCGTCGTAAGTTGAAGACTAGGTCTTTGAACCGAAATTGCTTTACCCAAGGGAGGGACGAGAACTTTTATTATCATTATTTTTAATCTTTTTGATTTAAAGTATGCCAAAAACATTAAAAACCCAAAAATCTTAGCTTTTAAAACAATCGCTACAAAAAGACAAATTTTAAAATTTTGTCGAGAGACGGACTAGGACATCAATCCGAAACGACCTCGTCCTAAATAACAAGGGAAACAAAATTTTAAAATTAATTTCTTAATTGTTTTCAAAAGTTAATGATTATAAAAAAAAAAAAAACAAACAAACTCCGCGACTCGCGGAGTTTGAAGTGTATTTCGCCGCGACTCGCGGAGAGGCCGGATTACAGAAAAAAATAAAAAGAGCTGAACGATCAGTTTCAGTCCCCAACCCAAAAACTCAAAAACAAACTGCGAAAAAACCCCGAAAATACACCCAAAAACACCCCAAAAATCCCAATTTTTAACCGTTAATCACCAAATTTTTTGCTAAAATCATGTTGAGAAGGATGCTATCTAAGAATTACTCAAGAAAAACGGTAAATTTCTACACCTAAACACCATTTAATTCGAAATTTGGTGTTCTTGAGTCATTTTTTCCCCAATTTGATTTTGATGCTTTTTAGTGTAATTAGACTTAAATTGTTTATGTATTATGCTTGTATAACCTAGATTGATGCTGTTTAACATAATTAGAAGCCTTAAACTTCAAATTTTGAATAATCTAGGGTTTGTGTTCTTGAGCAAATTTGGGGCTTTTTGATATAAACAGGTTATGGCCGATTTTTGTCATGAATTGTTGCTAAATTGAGTAGTGTAACATGTCTAGGTAGTTAAATGATCCAAACTTTGAGCCTAAACATGATTTTGAGAATTAAAGTGGACTTTTTCAAGTCTAAAATTCATGAACTTGATTTTTGAAAGATAATGCCATTTGAGACTTGTTTGATTGCTAGTAATGATTATTTTGACATGTTATTTGAGTTGAATGCTTATGAACTTGGCGAACATTTTCGTATATGCTTATATGAAAAAGTGTAGATTTGATAAAAATGTGAAAATGAGCTTAAGTTTGATATAAATTGATAATGTCATTGTAATTATTTTGATTGATGATTTTGCTGACACTAATGCATATTTGGATGCACAAAAATTGTGTTTGATGTGTTTTGCAGAATGAAAGGGGTGAATCTTCATCCCAAGCCCGCAATGCTCCTGCTGAGAATTTGGAACAACAGGAGGTGGATAACTACTACAAGCAAGATATACCTCATCCAGTCATGACCTTTTCCGATATGCACTTGGAAGAGTTGCACCCGAACCTGAGATTTGACAGACTTTGGATAGATTATCCAAAATATCAACGGGGTTTGCATACTCTTCATTCTAAGGTTGTTGAGGTACCGAGGGTCATAGAATGGGGACCCTTAGAAGCTGTAGAATTGACCGGGCCAATTAGGGAATTACTTGTACAGAGGTATGGTAATTCTTCTTTTAATGACTGGATATGTTTATTCACCATACGTAGACCTGTATATAAAGTATGGTGTGAAGAATTGTTATGTAGTACAGAGTTGAATGATCGGGTAGCTAGTTTAACCGATCGTTCTTTTATTAGATTTTTGTTAGGCGGTTCGATGCGCCACATGTCTTTACTGGACATGGCTCAGGCTTTACGTATATATACGCCTGAGGAGTTAGCGTCTGCCGATTGTAGAGGATTGATACTAAACGGTAGAAAGATAGATGAGAATTTTGATACACACGGTGTGTGGAGTCAAATGACAAGCCATCACCGTTTCAAAGGGGGAAACTACTCTTATTTGGATATAGATAGAGCCGAATTAAGAGTGATACATAGGTTTTTAGCTAATTCGATTACACAAAGGGGTAAGAACAAAGAAAAAGTAAATGAACAAGATTTGTTTTACCATATGTGTATTCGAGACCCACAAAGCGCTGTAAGTATACCATATTGTGTAGGTTATTATTTATCAGCTATGGTTCGGGGGATGCGACCACATAGCATAATAGGAGGTGGTATTTTTATTACTTTGATTGGTGAATATCTCGGTGTGGATATAAGTCGGGGGGGATTATTACTAGAAGAGCCGGAACCCCGCGACACTATAGGTTTAAATGTATACCATGGTGCGAAAGTTTTGAAGAGGCGAAATAACGCCGCAGTACGATACCATGGTAGACATCCACAGGTGGAGAGAAACCAACAACAAGGTAATGTAGGAGGGGGGAATGAGATGCAAGAAATGCATAGGCTTATAGCTTCTCAAGAATACGAAAATGCTAGACAGAGAGCATTTGAAGATTGGCAAGTTCATCAGAACCAGATCATAGCTCATTGCCAACATATAGGTAGAAACTATATTCCTACACCGAAACCAATCTTCCCTCCTTGGTCTATAGAGATGCAGCCACCATATCCTACGTATGATCCTGCCGAAGCATTCTATAGCACTTATGGTTATGCCTAGAACCCCTATTGGTACCAATATCATCCTTAGTATACTTATTTTTTTTTTATTTTGTAATTTGTAATTATTGATACGTTTAATACTTTTATTAATATTGTAATCATTAATTATCTAACTTTTATTCTTAAATTTTAATAATTTTTGAATGTGGGGTAATATACCAAACTTCAAAAATATGTATATATGTTTGCAGTTTATCTTATGTACACAACAGGGTAAAACAACGCATTTTCAAAGACTGGCATTAAGTTCAGCAAAAGCAACTAATTTTGACGACAAGATGCAAAATATATGTGAAATAACAACAAGACGGAATGAACAAATGATGTGCACCATTTATCATTCAGCAAACAAACGCCAATATATTTGGAAACTTTGGTAAAATTTAATCATTTTCACACTAATCACCCTCAATAATTTAAATTGTTACTGATTTCTTGCAAATGAGGGCATTGCAAGATCTTAAGTGTGGGAAGGGGTTAAATTCTTTCGGATTTTAAAATTTTTATCTTAAACACTTGGTTACCATTTAAAAATACTAGTAAAGCAGTAGTTGTATTAGAATCTAGTGCTCTCTGATAATAAAGAACAGCCCTGGTCTTATATACTGACTACCCAATTCTAGTAAAATTTTTCAAAATTTTCAATTAAATGAATTCAAAATCATGTTTATACATATTTATGAACGATAAAACTAGGTTTTAACACCGAAATTATTGTTACCTCGGAAAGGACATAAATTGAGAAACAAACTAAAATGTTAAAATTCATTTAAAATGGAATAGAGGACGATAAAAAGGAAAATAAAAGCCAAGTGTGGAAAAATTTACCAAGTTATTTTAAACATATGTCACATATATCTGTAACAAATAACTGAAAATACTTTTGCTTTGAACTAAACTAAACTGTTTTACCCAATGAAAGAAAAGAAGAGATGGATCTACACGATGAATCAATTCCATCATTAAAAGGAAGTAAAGTCTTCCGAAAAAGAAACGCGCTTCTTGATTTAGGTCATGAAGTTGTCGTCCAGACCAGCTGTAGGTTGACGAAAAATCTAGAAAAGTCATCACTAAAATCAGCAGGAAATCCACGGACCTCAGCATTAAACAGGGTCGCCAAGTGGTCAGATTTATCCTAACCATGAGAAGGATTTATCTCGTACGATGGGGGGGCACCATGCAAATTAGCTGGATAAGACTAATGAATCAGATCCCCAGAAAGGATAATCTCCTTAAAGATTAAAAATCAGCTTTTAAGACTGATATTACTCAATCCTAGAGATTGACCTTAAAGATTGAGAATTCAAACTCATGGAATTCAATGATATCTAAACTCGAGCTTGAACGAGAAAATATTTTGATCAAAATTATAAACCGATTTATTTTCTGAAAACCCTATTTTCAATGCGTTCGTTACCATTGAACGTAAAATCCTAGGAATTCACCTGGAATTCATTAGGTCACCTGAACTAAATCGGGTGTCAACCGTAAGAACGGTGGTTGCATAGCATGGTCAAAGACAGGACCTTGTGCCAGGCCGAAAAATTATAAGGGTGAGCTTTACTATTGCTCCTACCAAGGATAGTAATTGCGTCCGACACGTTATAGACCATAATCAAAAGCATGTCACGGGACATTGCCTTAACAGTTGCTTGTTCAACGCTTTCCTTTACAACCGGACGGTAGTTTGCCGAAAGGTAATATACGGAACAAGTAAACTGGACGTGTTGCTTTCCTAATACAAGGTTAGCAAGTGGGTGACACAAAACCATAAGTTTTGATCTAAAATTTTCAAATCTGAAACCTACCAAACCCACAAAAATATTTGCAAACACCGGTAAAGGGTTATCCCGGAAAACTTATCTAGGGTAAAAACTAGATTTAATTTTCAAAAGATCAAATGTTTTCATAAAGATCCAATTTCCTTAATGGATCTAAATTTTTATAGTCATGTGGGACTGTAAACCATATCGTTACTACCATTGTTTATACCGCCGTATAGAAATCACTGATGTACAAAGTGTGAAGAATAATGAAGTGATTCTAATATTTCAAGACGATATTGCTTGAGGACAAGCAACGCTCAAGTGTGGGAATATTTGATAATGCTAAAAACGAATATATATTTCATAGCATTATTCCTCAAGAAAGACAAGCTTTTATTTGCAATTGTTCTATTTACAAGTGATATTCGTTTAAATAATAAAAGGTGAAGACAAAAAACAGATTCGACGAATTGAAGACACAAACGACCAAAAAGCTCAAAAGTACAAAAGACAATCAAAAAGGTTCCAATTATTGATAAGAAACGTCTCGAAATTACAAAAGTACAAGATTCAAAACGCAAAGTACAAGATAGTAAATTGTACGGGAGGACGTTCGAAAATCCGGAACCGGGACCAGAGTCAACTCTTAACGCTCGACGCAACGGACTAAAAATTACAAGTTAACTATGTATATAAATATAATATAATATATAATTAATTATATTAATTATATATATATTATATTTATAAATAAAAAACCGTCGGCAGAGAAAAACTCCAAGGACTGAGCTGTAAAAGTAACCTCCGCGACTCGCGGAGTTTGAAGGCCAAAATCACCGCGAGTCGCGGAGCCCCAAATTTCGACTCTGGCTATAAAGCAAACCGAATTCTGATCAAAATTCATCATCTTTTTCTCCCTCATTCATACGTAAAATTTATATTTATATTTATAATTTATATTTTAATTTTAATTATAATTCTAATAATAAGGGTATGTTAGCGAATATTGTAAGGGTGTAAGTCGAAATTCAGTCCGTGTAACGCTACGCTATTTTTAATCATTGTAAGTTATGTTCAACCTTTTTACATTAATGTCTCGTAGCTAAGTCATTATTATGCTTATTTAAAACGAAGTAATCATGATGTTGGGCTAATTACTAAAATTGGGTAATTGGGCTTTGTACCATAATTGGGGTTTGGACAAAAGAACGACACTTGTGGAAATTAGACTATGGGCTATTAATGGGCTTTATATTTGTTTAACTAAATGATAGTTTGTTAATGTTAATATAAAGATTTACAATTGGGCGTCCCTATAAATTACCATATACACTCGATCGGACACGATGGGCGGGGTATTTATATGTACGAATAATCGTTCATTTAACCGGACACGGGAATGGATTAATAGCCACTAGAATAATTAAAACAGGGGTGAAATTACATTCAAGGGTAATTGGTGTAATTGTTAACAAAGTAGTAAAACCTTGGTTTACACACAGTCGATAACCTGGTGTATTCATTAAATAAAGTATTAAAACCTTGTTACAATTCGAATCCCCAATTAGTTGGAATATTTAACTTCGGGTATAAGAATAATTTGATGAGGACACTCGCACTTTATATTTATGACTGATGGACTGTTATGGACAAAAACCAGACGGACATATTAAATAATCCAGGACAAAGGACAATTAACCCATGGGCATAAAACTAAAATCAACACGTCAAACATCATGATTACGGAAGTTTAAATGAGCATAATTCTTTTATTTCATATTTAATTTCCTTTATTTTATATTTAATTGCACTTCTAATTATCGCACTTTTATTTATTGTTATTTAATCGCACTTTTAATTATCGTACTTTTTAATTATCGTAAGTTTATTTTATCGCACTTTTATTATTCGCAATTTCATTATCGTTATTTACTTTACGCTTTAATTTAAGTCTTGTATTTATTTTATATTTTACATTAGGTTTTAACTGCGACTAAAGTCTTAAAATCGACAAACCGGTCATTAAACGGTAAAAACCCCCCTTTATAATAATAATATTACTTATATATATATTTGTATTTTTAATAAAAGTAAACTAATATAGCGTTGAGCTTTGTTTAAAGATTTCCCTGTGGAACGAACCGGACTTACTAAAAACTACACTACTGTACGATTAGGTACACTGCCTATAAGTGTTGTAGCAAGGTTTAAGTATATCCATTCTATAAATAAATAAATATCTTGTGTAAAATTGTATCGTATTTAATAGTGTTTTCTGCTAAAATTAATAACTATTTTATATACACCTCGCATAACATCATATACATATAAATCCTTCAGTGGAAATGAGTTAATTCTTCATAACTCGTTGATACAATATACTCGTTGTTGATTCATAATGATGTCCGCGGTGATTCTTGAACTGATAGAGCTTGTAAGGTTATAGGTGCTGCTAATGCTAATGCTGATGCTGACAACACTGACGATGCTGGTGATGCTGGCGGTACTGTTGATGTTGTTGGTAAAACAAGTCTAGTTTGTAAATCGTGCACCATTCTGGTCAGGGTTTCTTTTATCATTTCCGTCCACTCATCTAATTTATGGTTAGATCTAGAATAAGTAATCTCTAAAATTTTAGAGATTACATAATCACCGTAAAATATTTCTCCGATGAAGTCATGAATTAATACTTCATCGTTTGTTGTTGTTGGTCTTCCATGTTATTTATAGGACGTATGACCTTGATGCTCGTGGGATAGATTGTGGAGTTGAGGTTTACGACGCGATTGTGGTTGGGGGTGGTAATGGTACTGTTGATGTTGGTGGTACTGATTATGCTGCTGGTGTTGCTGCTGGTGTTTGTAACCTTTGCACCATATCCTCCAAAGCCACTACCCGAGCACGAAGCTCGTTGACTTCTTCTATTACACCGGGATGATTGTCAGTTCGAAAAAGCGGATAAATAAAATCTAGAATTTGATGTAGTATATAATCGTGACGAGATACTCTGGAAATGAGAGAGAAAATGGTATTTCAGACAGGTTCGCCGGTAAGTGCTTCAGGTTCTTCGTCAAGAGGACAATGTGGTGGATGGAAGGGATCACTTTCTTCTTGTCTCCAATGATTGAGGAGGCTACGAACCCATCCCCAATTCATCCAGAATAGGTGATGACTGATTGGTTGATCCATTCCGGTCACACTGCTTTCGGAGCTTGAGTGGGATTCCATTTCATAATCTGAGGAACTTGAACTAATGACGAATTCCATTTAGTACGATTGAATAAAGGATTTTTCGATATGAAATGATTTTCCGGCTATCGAATGGTATTCTAATTACATAGAATATCTATATATATAGAGCAAAAGATTTCATAGATTACGGAGGAATTTACGGAATATGTCAGACAAAGTTTAAAGTAACAGATACGATAAGATATGATTTAGCAGATACGCTAAGATATGAATTTTGTCTATACACTACTCATGCAATTAATGTAGCAAGACGTGTTTAGACTAATAATGATAAGCAAGTAATTTCCTAAGGATGATAAGCAGATGATTTCCGACTAGAAATGATAAGCAAAACTTTTGACATGTAGACACGGTCGAAGTCCAGACTCACTAATGCATCCTAACGACTTATCAGTTAGACACACTAATGCAGACCTGGTTCGCTAAGACCACCGCTCTGATACCAACTGAAAGGACCCGTTCATATACATTATAAATGATTCACAATAGTTGATTACATTGCGAGGTATTTGACCTCTATATGATACATTTTACAAACATTGCATTCATTTTTAAAAGAAAATCTTTCTTTACATCGAAAATTGACAGGCATGCATACCATTTCATAATATCCACTATCCAACTATAAATTTATTTAATAATAATCTTTGATGAACTCAATAACTCGAATGCAACGTTCTTCGAAATATGCTATGAAAGACTCCAAGTAATATCTTTAAAATGAGCAAATGCACAGCGGAAGATTTCTTTAACACATGAGAATAAACATGCTTTAAAGTGTCAACCAAAAGGTTGGTGAGTTCATTAGTTTATCATAATCATTTATTTCTATCATTTTAATAGACCACAAGAATTTCATTTCCAGTTCTCATAAATATACGTCACATGCATAGAGACAAAAATAATCATTCATATGGTGAACACCTGGTAACCGACATTAACTAGATACATATAAGAATATCCCCTATCATTCCGGGATCCTCCTTCGGACATGATATAAATTTCGAAGTACTAAAGCATCCGGTACTTTGGATGGGGTTTGTTAGGCCCAATAGATCTATCTTTAGGATTCGCGTCAATTAGGGTGTCTGTTCCCTAATTCTTAGATTACCAGACTTTAATAAAAAGGGGCATATTCGATTTCGATAATTCAACCATAGAATGTAGTTTCAATTACTTGTGTCTATTTCGTCAAACATTTATAAAAGCGCATGTATTCTCAGTCCCAAAAATATAAAGGGTAAAAAGGCAAATGAAACTCACCATACTGTATTTCGTAGTAAAAATACATATAATGTCATTGAACAAGTTCAAGGTTGGCCTCGGATTCACGAACCTAAATTAATTATATATATTTATGTGTTGATCAATATTTGTCTAACAAATTAGGTCAAGTCATAGTGTACCACAATCCTAATGCTCGAGAATAATATGCAAAAGTCAACAAAAGTAAATTTGACTCAAAATAATTTCCAAAAATCTATACATGATTAATATATAGTTTAAATATCGTCGTTTTATATTTTTAAATATTTTTAAAAGATTTATTAGAGTAAATAATATAATTTATTTATTAATAAATAAAATTTTATATTAAATTTATATAATAAAATATACTTTTATATATATTAAGTAATAAAATTTATAGGGTTCATTTAATATCATAAAGATAATATGATAGGTATTATTAAAGTAAGTTATTACACGTAGTAAAATATGTTTGTATCACATATTTATTTGATAAAATAATATCTATAATGATAGTAAGTAAAAGTTGTATTATTTTGTAATAATAATTATTATTATAAAAATATCAATATTTATAATTACTAAGATGACATTATGATAAAACGATGATTCTAATTATGATAACTTTAATATTTACGATAATTTTAATATTATCTTTAAAATAATAATTCTATTTAAAATAATAATAATAATGATATTTTATAGTAACAATGACATTTCTATTAAAATGATAATTTTTGTTAAAATGATAGTTTTAATACTAACGATACTTTTAATAATAATAGTAATGATAAAAATAATAAGAACGATAATTTTATCTAAATCAATATCTTATAATATTTTAATTTCATCATGATACTCTTACCCATTATTTCCTAATCGTTTCGTTTAATAGCTTTTAATCGTCTTTTATATCGTGTTCATAATAATGATAATAATAGTAATCAAAATAATTGGGTGTTACAAATATTTGTTTTAATTACACTAATATTAATAATGATAGTTACTATAACATTATTAACGATAATACTAATAATTATCTTAATGATAATATAGTAATAATAATAATAACAATAACAATAACCATTTTTAAATAATGATATATATATATATATATATATATATATATATATATATATATTAATAATGATAATGATAATAATACTAATATTAATAATAATAATAATAATAATTGGATAATAATAATAATACTAATTATAACTTTAACGATAATAACGATAGTAATAAAAAAAATTAACAATTTTTAATGATAAATCCCTTTTATTGTTAAAGATAATAATAATAATGATAATAATAAGATAAAACTAGAACGACGATAAAAACGACGATAATAATAATCATTTTTAATAAAAATATCGAAAATTCAATTGATTATAACTTCTAATCCGTTCATCGAAACCATTCGATATCTAAAGGAAAAGTTCTTAATTTTTCGCTAGCTTTCCAAGGACATGCATATCTTATACCTTATCTCAACCGCAAGTGTAACTAATTTAAGATTCAACCTAACCTGTCTAAGGGCAAAATCAAAAGTACAAGCATGCATAATCCTAAATACTCGAGCACTAGTCAGGGATACACTATTAGTATGTAAAAGTTAAATTATGAGTACTCACGTATCAATATTGAGATTCAATATTGCAGGAAAGGTACGTGGACGCAACGGAAATGATAAACACTATATTGACCTCACGAGCATACCCATGAACCATACTCAATCACCTCCATAGCTATAACCCATAATTTACTTAATCCTATCCCATTCGAAAAACAATTTCGAAATCACTCGGACAGCACTCCATCGTAATATTTTATGTATACTAATAATATCTTGAAATAATACGGAGTAAATATATATATGTAAATCGATTGAGAGAGTTTAGAGAAAAATATTTTCAAGTTTCTATGAAATAATGAAACCTATTGAATTCTATTTATAATAGATTTTTGAATTATTAAAGTGAATTATTAAAGCATGAATTATTAAAGTATGAATTATTAAAGTGAATTATTAAAGTATGAATTATTAAAGTGAATTATTAAAGTATGAATTATTAAAGTGAATTATTAAAGTTAAAGTAAAGTAAAAATAAAGTAAAGGTAAAGTTTAAGTATAGTAAAAGTATAAAACTATGTACGTATAATACGCGTATAAATATATATAATATTAATTTAAATCGTTATATATATTTAATAAAATAAAATATAAATACCTTTATCTTTATCATACTAGTTAAGTAATGAGTTATCAAAAGTGGTTCTAGATATTTATAAAAGTTATATACGTTTTAATAATAAAGTTCTTTTTAAACTGAAAACGTTTTTGTACGTTTGAAACTAAATAGATCAATCGAGTCTTTATGAGATTCAATCTTCCACTATCCTTTGTCTAGTTCTCAATGATTGACAATTTGTTCTTATTTATAAATCACTTTACCATTTTCCGAATATTGTTAAAATAGAAAGATTTCTCAAATCAACGTGGGCCTTTCAACAGAGACTTGTAATCATAATTCAATATATCTGATAATTCAATCATTTGATCTTATCTTCTAATTCCATTGATAAACATTTTGAAACAGATACAATCATATAAAGTATTTAATCTAATATTTTGTTTACGTTTCAAGTTATAATATATATACACATATACATATATAATCATATTCGTTTAATGGTTCGTGAATCGTTGGAACTTGGTCGAGGTTGAATGAATGTATGAACATAGTTTAAAATTCTTGAAATTTAACTTAACAAATATTGCTTATCGTGTCGGAAACATATAAAGATTAAAGTTTAAATTTGGTTGGAAATTTTCGGGTTGTCACATGATGAACTTTTGAACAGAAAGTGCAAGGAGAAAGAACATAAAGAGCAAGAGAGTGTGTTGCCGGAAGGCTTCTTGCCGGTTAAAATCAACAAAGAAAAGGTTGAAGTTTTGGAAGAGGATTGGAAGATTTCAATGAGAATTCGTAAATATGTGATGAAACCTGGGGCGGAGCCTCAATTTTTGAAGTTTATAGAGCACTACGAGAGTTTGCGTGCTAAAGGAAAGATAATAGCCTGGGCTTATATTAAAGAATTTGATATATATGCGATCAAGAAAGAACACGGAGTGGATTATATCAAGTATGCATACGAATTCAAATCGTTACCATATTTTGAATTTATGCAGATTGCAAGGCTCAAGATGTTATATCAGGATTATGTTGGTATTCCTGATCTTTTGGTTCGTAAGATAAGAAGATCATTTCGGTCACCTAATTTTGTAGGCTTTCGACCACAATTTCCAAAGATCTCTTACAGGACGAACAGGAAAACAGGGGTAAGGAGGAAGATAGTGAAATATCAACCTGTGAAGTATATGCGAAAGGTTCCATTGAGGAAAATGCCGCAACACTTCAGCTCTCGTTTTCGTTGGTGGTATTATGATGAACGCTCGGAGGAAGCGGTTATTGTTTTAGACAAAGATGGAGGAGATGAAAATGATAGTATAAGGGTTTTAGATCCAGTTTGGTTGAGGAACTGCTGTGAGGAAGATATGTTCACCTTATACTACAACCGGATGATGTATCGTCCAGAAAATCGTGTGCAGGCTGAACAGTACTGCAGAGTTGTGAAACTTTGCTATCTGAAGAACTGGGTGACAGATCCGTTTACTGATTGATAACTGAATCTTTATTCTCTACGGCTAGGTCTTAGGGGGAGTTTGTTGGTGCATGAATCCCCAGCCGTAGTTTATCTTTACGTTTAACACATTCGGTTATGTAATAATGTTTACTTGTGACTATTGATTATGTTTGTGATTGTAAGTACTTAATTTTGTAAATAATCAATATGTTAAACTGCACACACAGTCGACCGAGTGTCTCAGTCGACCGACTGAGAGACACACTCGATCGAGTGTGTCTAACCTGCAGTATATATACGGGTTGAGACTTCTTGATTGAGATTGATCATCTCATTTACCCTAGTCGACTGGTTTTCGTCTCCAGAGAACCCTAACACCATATACCACCGAAATATATCGTTTAGGCGTCGATCTAATCTAGTTCTAGTCCTAGGTTTGATCTATTCGATCCCGATACGACCCATATCTCGGTTTAACCCTATTCTAGTGAATTCCGCCTCTAGAATAGTTGACAAGCGACCTAAGATCCGTGAATAAACGTCTACAATATCCATAACAAAATATTAGTTTTAGTTGAAATAAAAGAATTTTCGTATATATTCTTATCTATTTATAGAAATGGACTATAAGTTTTATACAATCCGAGAAAGAAAATTAGACTATTAAATTGGGACGGAGTGATTAAATTCGATCCCATAAGATTAGTATTAATTGGACGGTATGGTTGCGAAACCCGATGAGCTCCTTGTAATAGTCGTAAGTTTTTTTCTTTTGGTCGTTGTTTCCTTGTTTTTTGGTCGTTGGTGGCACCTTGCTAGTGTTTTTTTTTATACAATTCTCATTTTGGCTGTTCGGAAAAAAATAAAATAAAGAAGCTTATATCCCTATCTTTATTTTCTATCTTTAGTCTGCAAACGATATCTTCGATGTTGTTTTATACATTCGATTGTATCGAAATTTGTTATTCATACTCCTATATATTAATTTAAAGTAAATGACATTTGTATTTTTTCGTATACAATTTTCTTTGGGTTTGATGTTGATGTTTTGAATGTCAACAACATTTTGGAAACATGAATGATTCACCTTAGATTTTGTTATTAGATTTTAGATTTATATTATAAAAGAAATTGACGTAAACGAAAATCTAAAATCAAACGTTACCATTGTATCATTTAAAAATAGGATTTTTTATAATATACCAGTAATATTAACCACGTTTTTACTAAAAAAAATCTAAATGTCATTATGACTGATAGCTAATTTTCTTTTTTTTCTAAAAAAACACATGCTCATATAGAGAACGTGAACGTTTTCCAAAAGAAAACGAACTCAACAAAAGGATACACCACGAAAACAAAAAAGTTCGAAATTATAAAGCGATAACGCGCTAAAACTATTTAAAACCGAGCCTCCTCTAGATCAAAATAACCTCAAAAGAAACTAAAACTAACGTATTCAAAAAATACAACAACACACAAATCTTACCAACAAACTAAACGCTAAACCAAAAACTATTCTTTCTCTGGCTGATTGACGATGTTGAAAGTCAAGACGTTTGAGGATCCGTCACCAATCAAAACCGCCTTAGGAAGGGCGATAAAACAGCGATCCTCGAGATCGTAAAAAGTCATTCCCACCTGTGCCTATGTCTGAAACCAAAGGGGGGCGAGCGGGTGTATCCACCGGAGCATCAATAGAGGAGTTTTGAACCTTTATATCAATTTAATCATACATTACTAAGGGTGTATGATAGGTCAGATCATAAGACCACTCCCAACCATGACACCGTCATGGACACTTCCTCAGCGCCACATCAGCTTTCTCTCTCCTCATTTCTCACCACTTCCTCTCATAACACTCTCAGGACACATCATTGCCAACCATGACATACTTCCTCCCAATCACATACCCCACAAAATTAATTAAATAAGTAATGTACAAGGTTGTTTATGCTAAAGTACAAGTAAATAAAGCAAAGAAAAAAAGAAAGAAAAAATGATCTCGTGCTGGAAGATGCTTGGGGAAGAAACAGATGAGGGCGAATCTTGTGAGGGCGGACTGAGGGCTTGGGAGGGCACACCAATGCCAATGGAGCCCTCGAGGAAGAATGGTGAGGAAGGGATTGAGGGCGGACCATTGGGAGTGGTCTCAAACTTTTGAGTAAAAAGTCAAAACTATTGTTCTTCATGAAAATTCAAAACCTAGTTGATGTTTTAGATTCAATCGAAGATACAGGAAGTTTCTAATAGCAAATTGAATATTGAAAAATCAAGAGAGATAATGAGATTCGGATGAACACTGCACAAATTCATATTTGATGTGGGTAATGTTATACACGGAATGAATATGATTATAAAATGTTCATTGATTATAATTAGTAAGGGTGTTTATTTTAATAGAAGTAGAGATGAGAATGCCCATTACTCTAAACATACATGACTATTACTCCCTAAAATGAGGGGAGTGAAAATTTCACATAAACCCATAATTTTCCCTCTATTCTATAATTTCTCTCTTCCTCTTTATTATTAGATCTTTTGTTGAGACCCTTAAATAATTAAAGATTTAATTTAATTATGATAATACATGATAATTTACGTTAATTGTAATCACTACTGGAAAATTGGTCTTTCCGGACGACACTTCTGGACGACAAATCGTCCCGAAAACTCTTCCCGGACGGCACATCGTCCCAGATGAGTCGTCCCGAAAAGTTTTTCGAGACGGCAAGTTTTTTTCCGGACGGAAGGTGGGGCCCACATTGACTTTCAACGCTAGCCATCGTGGACGATATTCCTGGACAACATTTTGGGACGATAAGTTGTCCCGATAGAAATAATATTAAAATAATATTAATTATTTATTATTAATTATTTATTAATAACAGAAAATGAAAAAAAAAACTGGGACGACTTTTCCTGGACGACAAATCGTCCGGAAAGTCGTGTGCTGTTTCGGGACCTATTAGTTTCTGTTGTTTCCAGCCGTATGCAATACGACACAATTTAAATATCCAAACCTGCTAATAAATACAAGCAATTCATTCACAAAATACCACAATAACATTAAATAAAAGTATTCAAAGGCGACAATATCGTTTACAAAACATCATCATACAAATTATCGTTTACAAAACATCATCCCGGACGAATTACAAATCCATCATCATACACCCAATAACAAAAGCATAATTGTCTTCAAACACACCAAACAAATTACAAATCGGCAAATCCATCATCATACAAATCTTCATCATTGTTACGGCTCGGGCGCGGAGTATTGGAATTGGAAGTACCGGTAGTATACCCAAAAATTGGTTGAATATCGGGAGGGACTACAAGATTATTAAAACGAAAGATTTGTTCAATTTGACTTGCCGTGTAGTATGGTTCCATTGGTGGTTGTGTACTCCGACCGGTAGAAGATGAAGATGCGGAATTACTTGCCGACTTTGGTAACTTTGGCCCCACTCCGCGTTGGTGTCCGGTTCGATCACCCAAAACTTGTTCCATGATATCGGCCTCGTCTCTTCCCGGTTGTTCGTTTAGCAATTCCTTCATTCGTTTCTACAAGGTTAAACAAATATTAATATATATATATATATATATATATATATATACACATAGATACATATATATATATATATATATATATATATATATATATATACATACGTATATACTTATATATATACATTTCGGGACTTATATATATATATATATATATATATATATATATATATATATATATATATATATATATATATATATATATATATATACGTTTCGGGACTTATATATATACCATTTGACTTATATTTATATTTATATGTAGTACACCAAAATCTATGAAAATTTATTACTTACGTATTGCTGTTTTGGTTTGAAATCGTTAGTCCACTTGGTTCCGTCCTTGGGTTTGTGCAAGAGCTTGTAATTTTTGATAGGACCGAAAGGTTTCGGACTGTTCTTTATTTTATTCTCGTTCTACAAACACACAAAAAATAACTTAAATGTATATAAATCAAATAACATATTTTCTAACATTTTATCATTTATGTAAAACATTAAAAACAAGGAGGTTTAAGTAATTTACCAAATGTTTAACTATAGATTTGCTTCCATGCATACTGTGGTATTGGACTTTAGACAAGTTTTTTGCATTTTGCTCACAACGCTTTTGGTATTCTTCGTTAAGCATCAAGTCAACAAAAGGATTCCAGAGTTCGGCTTCAACATCCGGTGGTGGGTGGGAACGAATAAAATTAATATCATTAGGAAATTGGCTTTCAAGGTTTTTGTAATAACCTTGTTGTTCACTTTTTCCGTTTTTTCATCTATCCCCCGCTATCTTGTTAACAGCAGCTCGGACTAGTTGTTCTCTATCCTATTCTAGCCAAGTTTCAATTTTAAAGAAATTCTACGAAAAAATAATAGATATATTAGAAGATTGTATATAAGAAACGCATATATATACATATATATATATGTGTATATATATATATATATACATACACGTATATATATATATACATACACGTATATATATACGTATATATATACACGTATATATATATACGTATATATTCACACGTATATATATATGTGTGTGTGTATATATATATATATATATATATATATATATATATATATATATATATATATGTATGTATATGTATATGTATAAGTACTAATTAATTAAACTTACGCGGATATCAATCCAAACTAATTCTTTTGAAGACCTTGGCACATCCGCCCAACACTCGTAATGTTTCGGGAACTTCGGGGACCTAAAAACACTAGATATCAAATTAACAAACATGGAACTATTGGGGCCTATCGGATTAACGGTGTTCCACGTAAAATCAAAGTCAATCTCGAGTCGTCCTTGAGCATCTCTCATTTTTGATTTTTCGTAAACCGATGTAATCCCCTTTGGTAGTATTCTGTTGTAGTATGAAGTTTCAGAATTAATTTCAGTTTCTAGTATTTCGGTTTCAAGTATTTCAGTTTCAGAATTAGTTTGTAGTTTCAGAATTAATTTCAGTTTCTAGATGTAGTGGTAAGTACTTAACATCCACTAATTCAATAAGTACTTAACATCCACTAATTCAATGCAACGTTTCCAATAGTATGCATCTTCATGATTGATATTGACGTCAGCCTTTCATCATCATCAATCAATTCAATTAGAAAATGTGATAAACAGCAATTGATTATAACTTGTACATGCCTAAATCTGTTTATCTAAAGATACGGCTGAAGCATACTGACATGAGATCTTTAGAACTAAGGTATACCCCACCACCTGACCATAACCTTCATCATAACACAGGTGCCCAGTTCCACCTCATCTCACCTCACCTCAACCCTAGCCCAGCCCTATATATAGCCTAGCTACCTACATAAACCCTACCTAGTTAACTAAACAAACCATAACATGATTACTACATCCACTATTTCAATGCAACATTTCCAATAGTATGCATCTTCATGGTTGATGCTGACGTCAGCCTTCCATCATCTAATCCACCACCATCACATTCATGACCAACTTTGAATGCTTAAATTGTGTCATTGTTGTATTTTGAATTTCAATAAATTGTTGTATTTTAATAAACTGTGTAATTTTAATTTTCAATAAATCGTGTAATTTTAACATTGGATTCGTGTAATAAAGCTATGTTGAGCAGAGATGCTCTGTATAAAGTTGTGTTGAGCAGAGATGGTCTGTATAAAGTTGTGTTGAGTAGAGATGCTCTGTGTAAAGTTGTGTTGTGTGATGACCCGAAAATTTTTGACTTATTTAAACCAACTCTCTATACGATTTATTATTTTAACACGTTAAACAAAGTCTGTTAGATTGAGTCTCAAACTTTTAGAACTGTTACATATATACAATTACCTTTGACTACTCTCGACGATTCATGAACAATTATATGTATGTATATATATGTACAAGTAAAAATGACTTTTCTACAGTAAAAATTACTTTGCTACAGTAAAACACAATTTGCTACAGTAAAATACTATTTGCTACAGTGATTTGCTACAGTAAACCTATTTGCTACAGTGGTTTGCTACAGTAAAACACTATTTGCTACAGTAAACACTATTTGATACAGTAAACACTATTGCTACAGTAAAACACTATTTGATGTCGACGAACTAGCAAACAAAAACAGAAAAGGCGGCCATGCGATCGCATGGCAAAAACACTGAAAACTCATGCGATCGCATGAGCTACAGTAAATCGAAAAGTACTATAAAAGGTCAGTTTTGCTCGACGAAATTTTTCATAAATATATATGTACGTAAATTTTATATTTATAATTTTAATTATAATTTTAATTTTAAGTTTAATAATAATAAAGTATATTCGAGGGTATTTTAATTCGGGTTTCAAACCGTTTTAAAATAAGGAAATATTGGGTATTGTTCGGGGTATTGTTCTTGAATCCAAGACCAACCATACAGTCGTCTACCATCATTATGTCTACGCAATTTGCCTACAATATTGAATCGCAATATTGAACTGTGAGTTATAGTCTCCCTTTTTAAATACTTTAAATATTTTTGGGCTGAGAATACATGCAATTTATTTTAAACGCAATAAGACACAAGTACATACAAAATTCTACACTGAGTTAAACCGAAAATCCCTTAGCTTTGGTAACTAGTAGCTGCCAGTACATAGGATATGGACTGGTGGGCGCGAATAATTGTATATGGATCCATAGGGCTTGACATCCCCGTCCGAGCTAGAGCGCTAACCTTTTAACGGACGTATGTTATTTGAGTTTAAGACACGTTGGTTTGCGCGTATTAAAACGAATGGGGTAATTATCACTATAGCGTTAAGTTTAGTTACCAGGGTGCTCTGTTACGTAGAATCTATTGATAAACTTTTGATGAAATCTTGTGGTCTATCTTTATATATGTTTATGACTCGAGCAATTAAACCTATAACTCACCAACATCCGTGTTGACTTTTTTTAGCATGTTTTATTCTCAGGTCCTTAGAATGCTTCCGCTGTGATGTGCTTGTTGCCTGCATGGAGTCTCTCATGCTTTGTACAAAGTTTATTGCATTCAAAATAAAACTGCGTTGTGTAATAAATAATTGGACTGTGATGTCAACCTGTAAATTAAAGACTTATGTATTTTGGGGTTTTGCTTATACCTAAGCACTCGCCCACATGTTTATAACTTTCTATGTTTAGAAAGTCACTTATTTTAATGAATGCAATATTTTATCAAAACGTATCATATAGAGGTCAAAACCTCACTGTGGAATCAATGATTAATTTTGCCCCGTCAATAGCGATTTTGACGGGTCGTTACATGTTGAGCAGAGATGCTCTATATAAAGCTGTTTACACTATTACTTTATTAAAGTTGTATTGGATTCGTACTCCTATAAATACAACCCCTCAATTGTTAACAAAACACCTCAAACACTTATCTCTCTACTAAATCTAAAATTTATAAGGTCAAAATGTCTCAGATGAATGTTATGCTTCAAGTTAACTATGGTGGGGAATTCGACCGCGAGGTCAAGAATTACTCCACCGTCAATTCTGAATAGAGGGAGTATTGCATGAATGTCTGAAATTATCCGTTGTCTGAACTACTTGATTTTCTCAAAGAGGGCATACCTCTTGCATTATCACAAGTGTGGTTCTTCAAGAAACCCAATGTTCCAGCCAGTCTTCTTAAAGATAAAGAAGACTGGACCATGCTTGTGCATTAATTCTATTCCAACTTTGAATTCACTAATGAACAATTGGTGAGGTTTCAAATCTATGACAGGCAACACGAGTATACTCTTGAACAATTGGGTATGCTATTGGGCGTACCATTTGAAGGTAAAAATATCTATTTTTCCAGTGAAGACCTCGAAGCTCTTTCTCAGGATATTCCAAAATATGACATGACCATACTTGTGTGTCGTATTGCGGTTCCATTCAGAACCATAGAACGTTCAGGCATCCTTGACAAATATCTTCGTCCGGGAAATATTGCTATAAGAAATGCAATTATTAGGAGTAACATGTACCACCGCGAACCAAACGTCACTCGATTGTCAATGACCGAAGCATGTCTTCATTGGTGCATAACTCACAACATCCAAGTAAATATTGCTCATTTGGTCGCTTCCCGAATGAATCAACTTCGTTATGTAGAAACAATACCTCATCTTCCGTACGGAGCATTTCTGAACCGTCTATTTACTAGTATTGGTGAGGTTGAAGGTCTGGTGGGATGACGTACGATAACCACATTACCTATCGACCGGTCCTTCGTTTCTGAAACATCGGCAGCATCGAGCTCATGTTCTAAAAGTTCGTCCACTAAATCGGATGCTCGTAGTCATCCTCGTCGTCGTTATTAGTGTGTTTCAATACCAGTAACTTTGTAGTCGTATGCTTGAAGTGTGTTTAATTCAGTAAGTGTGTTTAAATTTAGTAAGTGTGTTTAATTTTAGTCGTGTGCTTGAAGGATATGTAGGACGACGTCTGATAAGTAAGTGTGTTTAATTCAGTAAGGGTGTTTAAATTCGGTAAGTTTGTATTATATTAATTTAATGTTTGTCGTTTGTTGTGTTTAATTCAAA
Source organism: Rutidosis leptorrhynchoides (assembly GCF_046630445.1). Classification (NCBI taxonomy): domain Eukaryota; kingdom Viridiplantae; phylum Streptophyta; class Magnoliopsida; order Asterales; family Asteraceae; genus Rutidosis; species Rutidosis leptorrhynchoides. Next base: position 291,517,673 of record NC_092343.1, on the reverse strand, counting down.
AAAATTCATTTGTCCACTTTAATATTGCTCTTTATATATAGTAACCGATTTATCTACTTAAAATCCGTTTTCTTTCAAAACAAATGACAACAACATAACAATTTCATTCAACATAACTAATACAAACGATATAAATACAAACGATACAAATACAAACGAGTCACAAATACAAACGATACAAATACAAACGATACACAAATATAAACGATACAAATAATACCCAAGTTAACTAACTAACTTAACGGAAAGTTAAAAAAGTTTTTTCGTCTTCCAAAACCAAATAAAGAGAAATGCGATCAGAATGCCAACTCAGGGTTTCTTTTATACCGTTCCACTGATCGTTGGTACGGAGATATGTGGCGGACAATTCCGGAACATTGTCATCTTCATAAAACAAGACGTCCGTGTGTTCGAACGGAACATTTTCTTTCAAAAAGGTTAAAAGCTCATCTAAACCAACGTCGCGAACGTCAATGTTTTTGAACGTAGCTTTTGAACCACGCGTATAATCGTAAAGTTTCATTTCATTACGGAATTCACTTTCGTAATACACTTCGATTGAGACAATCATCGGCGAAAGGGTCACCATTTTGAGTTTGGAAGTGTGATAATGCAGTTTAAGTGTTGGATGTGTGTTAGATATGTGTTCAATATGTGTTGAGGATGAAGTATAAGTAGGCAAATCGACTAGTCGTCCCTAAAGACATTCCAGATGACATGTCGTCCCTAAAGGCTTTCCAGACGACAAATCGTCCGGACAAAAAACCCGCGAAACTTTCCTTTTTTTTTGAGCCAATTTTTTTTATACAATAATTGAAGTCTATCTTTCCGGACGACATTAGGTCGTCCGGGAAAAGTTGGTCAACCATTCAGGAAAAAGAAAACAGAAAAAGCAGAAAAATTTGTCGGTTTGTGACTTTTTGCGGACGACTTTAGTCTTCCAGAAAGCTCCGGTCCGGAAAAATCATTTTTCTAGTAGTGTAATGTGCAGCCAGCATATGTTCACTGTAATAGCTCTATGTTGTAAATAGCATTGTATGTTGTGTCTTGGTAGTTCATTGTACTGCATTAATTATCAGCACAAGATATTTGAAGAATAATGGTTTCTTCGTAACCAGCAGAAGGATGATACTTTCCCAGCATAGTATCATTAAAGAACCAGCAGAAAAAGAGCCAACAGAAAAAAAACCAGCATAAAACACTTAGAAAAATTATGTTCATCAAAGACACAGTTGTTTCCTGTGTTGTCTACATCCAGGATGCTATTAACCTTAAGATCTCTATTACCTGATGATACCTCGTATATTAAAACAACACACATCATGAAACAGTTTTTGAACTTGTTAACAAACGCATTAAATTTCTATCTGCAGCTCCACCTTCAGCCACAGCTTCCATGGCCATATTCTTCAACACCTCACATTTATTCTTTATTTCTTCATTACCTATCACCATCTCCAAACACCTCTTAATCTCTTTCCTCGTCACAACACCATCACAATCCGCCACCGCCTTCACCCCATTTTTCCAAATTTCATCCACCATCTTTGCATTAATCATTTGATCTGCTAGCTGTGGACACCCCACTAGCGGCACACCACTTACCAAACTCTCCATCACCGAGTTCCACCCGCAATGACTCACAAAACACACAACCGCTCCATGGTTTAAAACATCCACCTGTGAACACCACCTCACTATCATCCCATCGTATTCACTCGTTGTCCTAACCAACTCGTCGTTGTAATCACGTATAACTAACAAAAACGGATGACCATATTGAACCAGCCCTTGATATATTTCCTCGTTTTGCTCCTTGTTAAATTTCGACAAGCTCCCAAAACACGCGTAAATTACTGATTTCTTAGGTTTCGTATCCAGCCATTTTAGACACGATTCTCGTTCAGAGTTTTGAGAAATATCACAGTTCGATACTAATGGTCCGATGTACAAAATATTTATGTGATCTTTCGGTATCGCTTTTTTAACCTGTGCTTCTTCCAACTCTTGAAAAGTGTTGATTAGTATGAATGAATTTCGGTTTTCTTCAAAGATTCGTATTTGTTGCTGAAACAGAGAACCTACTGCAGAGTTATATGCATTAGAGGGCTGCAAATATGCAGGAATATCACTATGTTTTAACATAGGCAATCCTGGTATTTGTACTAAATCATTAGGTTCAATATGTGAATTTACCATCTCACTATCACTTTTGAAAAAATGATACACCATTGAGAAGGCAGCTGCTGATTGGAAAAATAAACATGCTGATGGCACGTGATATTCATGTGCCACCTCTGCCACCCATGGTAGGCAGAGACCATAGATTATGAAATCCAATCTTTCTCCAATTTTGATCTTTGTTAACAAAAGGTTCTTGAAGTTAACTGACCCCACAAGCTTCATTATTTCAAAGTAGTTTGGTTTTCCATTTGCACCACCATCTTCGAAAGAATCGTATGATAGTCCAGGAAGGGAACGGTGTGTTTTGAGATTGTTTAGGCCGTTGATGGTGGTTACGAGGGTGACTCGAGCACCGGCTCCGATGAGTTTGGTTGCGAGTCCGAGAGTTGGGTTGAGGTGGCCTTGAAAAGGAAGAGAAACAAGAAGGAAATGGAGTTTCTCCATTGTAATATCTTGTGTAGGTAACTGTTGTCTCATAGTATTTAGTGTTCTTTATATCTAGTTTTTTAGGTTTTGGTGCAGTGAGTGGTAGGTCTTTCTATGGTACTATAACTTTAAAATTATGTTGGTGGTTAGTAGTAAAGAGGGGAGTGATGTCTACGCGTTGCGGTAGAAAATTGTTTGCATTAATAATAATGGATAGACTTATTACATATTTTTATTTATTTTATAGTTTTACTCTTTTTTTAATTAGGTGAAATAGTTATATCAAAAAATCACTACCAAAAGCTAGAAGAGAATAATATGGAGACATTAATCAATTGTTTCAACTAATAACAACTCTACTATGAGTCTAATCAAGTAAAAGAAATAAGACAAATCCAATCAAAGATATTGCTTTTCTTCATCTAATTATTGAAAAGAATAATGTTTCTATGCCTCTATAAAGTCCACAATATGGTTGAGAAGATAGCATATATAACCAACCTTCTAACGGTACCGGGTGCTAGGACCGAGCCTCAGTGGGAGGTCTCAGGTTCGAGCCTCACCAGGGGGTTTTTTGTGAAATTCCTGGCTGTCTGCCAATTGATGCCAGTTAAGGGTCCGCGGTTTCCCCCTGTGTGGATGTGTGAGTGTCTAACAACTAACGAGCCGTTCTAAAAAAAAGGAAAAAAAAAAGAAGATAGCATATATATATTATGCCCTTAATATTATTAGAAGAGGTCCAACCTTCGTACCAAGAGTCCACTCCGTAAAGGAGTTAAACGATGACGTAACAGACTCCAAGTAGTAGGAGCTACGTTGCATATGAAAAATAGTAGATCGCTGGATTCAACTCCAAAATTATAAACCGGACATGATATGGATTCTATCTCAAAACCCTTAGCCAATGAATTAAGACGGGTTGGGTGCCTGTTTAGATTTAATATCCATAACAAAATTTTAATTTTAATTGGAATAAAAGAATTTTCGTATTTATTATTATCTACTTATATGAATATACCGTCAATTTTGAACGATCCGAAAAAAATAAGAATATTAAATTGGGATGGAGTGATTATAAATAAAGAGAGGCTTATATCCCTATCATTATTTTCTAGCTTTAGTTTGCAAACAATATCTTCGTCGTTGTTTTTGACATTCGTTTGTATCGAAATTGCTTATTCATACTCCTATATATTAATATTAATTTAAAGTAAATGACATTTGTATATATTTGTATACAGTTTTCTTTGGGAGTGATGTTGATGTTTTGATACATCAATGATTCACCTTAGATTTTGTAATTAGATTTTAGATTATAATATAAAAGAAATTGTCGTAAACGAAAATTTTAAATCAAACGTTACCCTTGTATCATTTAAAAATGGAATTTTTAATTATATACGAGTAATATTAACCACGTTTTTGACTAAAAAACTAAATGTCATTATGACATTGACCGGTAGCTAATTGGTGATAACCTTTACATCAATTTAATCATACATCAGCAATTTGGTTGAGGGTAATGTTGTTAAGAGTGTGAATCCGAAATTGGCGCTTCTGCTTCGTTCTTCGCGATCGGGAAGTGAAGCTCGCAACCGCGAACTAGCAAGCTTGCAAACTGGAAGATCAAGCTCTCGTCGTGACAAATGCTCGATATGATGTTCGCGAAGAAGCAGCATGGAGGACCTCGCGATCGCGAACAAGGGTCTTGGCAGGTAGAATTTGTTTAGACTTTGGACTCCTCATTGTGTCGCGATTCTAACTCATTTTATTATGCTATAAATTCCCCCATATGTAACCTGTAAATTGTACCTACGAATTTTATAAATAAGAACACTCTTTCGTTGGCAGCTACTTTTAGCCGGAGGTCCCCTTGGAAGCAATCTCTTTATCCATCAGACAGAGAGAGGGAGGACTTTCTCTACTCTTGGAGTGTTTCACTCGGGGTGGAGAAATGACTTCTCTTTATCCAAAGATAGAGGTAGGATTGTCTACGTCTCACCTCCCCTATACCCCACGCATGTGGGATTGAGTTTGTTGTTGTTGTTGTTGTTGATGTTGTTGTTGTTGTTGTTGTTGTTGTTGTTGTTGTCTTTGGTTGGCAGATAATTAAAGTAATCAGTTTGATTACATATAAATAAGAACACCCTGATAACACTTGGTTATAAACTCATTTGCTTCTTTTGTGGGGCAGAAGCGCAAGAATCCTCCACCACCTGAAGCTAGAGCCTATCAAATGTCAGTAGACGCTGCTGGCGACGCAATCACCGGTATGTTCTTAATAAATTTTGTGCCAGCTTGTGTACTATTTGACTGTGGAGCAAATCGCTCGTTTGTGTCAACTACTTTTTGTGCTAAGTTGAATGTGCCTATTAACGTAATTACTGAACCCTTAAGTGTCGAGGTGGGTGATGGTAGGACTGTTCCAGTCACAAAGTTTGTGTCTAGAATTACTATTGACATTGAGGGTAGTCTTTTTCCTGTGACTTGTTTAGTGATGCCTATAGCAAGTTTTGATGTAGTGTTAGGCATGAATTGGCTTAGCGACCATAGGCCAGTATTAAGTGCCATAGGAAGATTATCTCTTTTCATGTGACCAATGGGAAACGGGAAGTGGCGCGTGGTTATCGCGGAGGGTTCCGTTGTCCGTTAATATCGATGATGAAAGCTCAGAAATCCTTGGCCAAAGGATGTGATTCCTTCTTAGCTTATGTGATCGATGTAAAGAAAGAAAAGAAGGTAGTGTCCGATATTCCCGTGTTTTCTGAATATCCAGAAGTGTTCCCGGATGAATTGCCAGGCTTACCGCCGATAAGGGAAGTTGAATATAAGACCGAGTTAGTGCCAGGGGCTGCGCCGGTTGCCAAAGCTCCGTATAGATTAGCTCCTTCAGAAATTCGTGAAATGATGTCTCAAATTCAAGAACTGTTGGACCGCGGATTCATTCGTCCGAGTTCTTCGCCGTGGGGTGCACCAGTGTTATTCGTGAAAAAGAAAGATGGTACGCTCCGAATGTGTATAGATTATCGTGAATTAAATAAAAGAACAGTGAAGAATAAGTATCCGCTTCCTAGGATAGATGATTGTTTGATCAACTTCAAGGAGATTCGTTCTTTTCGAAAATAGATTTACGTTCGGGATATCATCAGGTTCGTGTCGCTGAATCTGACATTCCTAAGACCGAATTTTGTACTTGTTATCATCATTATGAGTTCTTAGTGATGCCTTTTGGGTTAACCAACACTCCAACAATTTTCATGGATCTCATGAATAAGGTGTGTAAACCGTTTTTGGATAAGTTTGTTATCGTGTTCATTGATGACATCTTAGTGTACTCTAAAACCGAATCCGAGCATGCTAAGCATTTAAAACAAGTGTTGGAAATTTTGAAACATGAACAACTATATGCAAAATTTTCAAAGTGCGAGTTTTGGTTACGCGAAGTTCTATTTTTGGGTCATATTATCTGTGCGGAGGGTATAAAAGTGGATCCATCTAAAATTGAAGCTGTGATGAATTGGAATTCACCAAAGAATCTAACTGAAATTAAAAGTTTTCTAGGATTAGCCGGTTACTACCGACAATTTATTAAATATTTTTCAAATATTGTAAATTGTTTGACAAAGTTAACTAGAAAGGATGTATCTTTTGGGTGGGGTAATGAACAAGAAACTACGTTTCTGACTTTGAAAAGTTTGTTGGGTCAAGCAACAGTGTTAGCTTTACCTGGAGAGATCTGACGACTTTGTTGTGTATTGTGACGCGTTCTTATCCGGTTTGGACTGTGTATTAATCCAAAGAGATCGTGTAATTGCGTATGCATCTAGACAGTTGAAACCAGGTGAGAGGAATTGTCCAGCACATGACTTAGAAATGGCTGCACTAGTGTTTGCGTTAAAGTTGTGGAGACATTATCTATATGGTACACAATGTGTCATCTGCACCGATCATAAATGTTTACAGTATATTTTTTCGCAGAAAGAGATGAATATGCGCATAGACGGTGGCAAGAACTAATTAAGCATTACCACTGAGATATCATGTATCATCCTGGCAACGCAAACGTCGTGGCTGATGCATTGAGTCATAAGAAATCTTCTGACAGTGTAAAATTTATGCGAATGGAGATCGTATTTGATTAAGTGGATCGACTAAAGATAACTCAACTCGAAGCATTACAAGATGAACAATTGAAATATGAGTTAATGGTGAAAAGAAAAGACGAATTGATAAATGATTTTCGAGGATTAAAGACTTATCATAAATGAGTTTGGATGTCGTTACTTGGAGGATTGAGGGATATAATCTTAAATGAAGCACATAAATCGAGATTATCTGTGCATCCCGGTAGTACAAAAATGTATCATGATCTGAAAGTGTTACATTGGTGGCCAACTATGAAAACAGACATTGCGCAGTACGTGGAAAAGTGTCATATTTGCGCCCAAGTGAAAGCAGAACACCAGAAACCGTATGGGTCTTTGTGTCAATTAGAAGTTCGAGAGTGGAAGTGGGAAAATATCACTATGGATTTCCCAGAAAGGAAATGATATGATTTGGGTAATAGTGGACCGTTTAACCAAAAGTACGCATTTTCTAGCTACCAGTGAAACAGCTTCATTGACCAAATTAGCCCAGTTGTACCTAAATGAAATAGTATCACTACATGGGTTACCGTTGTCTATTGTGTCAGAAAGAGATTCGAGATTTGTGTCTTGTTTCTGGAATAGTTTACAAGAGAATTTGGGTATTCTTGTCAATCTCAGTACAACTTATCATCCTCAGACTAACGGTCAAAGTGAATGAACTATTCAGACCTTTGAGGATATGTTAAGGGTATGTGTGTTAGAGTATGGTGGATCGTGGGATTATCATCTACCATTGATCGAATTTGCTTACAACAATTCCTATCAATCAAGCATTGGCATGCCGCCTTATGAAATATTGAATGGTTGAAAGTGTCGAACTCCATTGTGTTGGTTGGAGGCAGGTGAGAAACAGCAGGTCCAGAAATTGTGTAGCATACTGTGGAATAAGTGGCTATCACACGTGAAAAGCTGAAAGCTGCCAGAGATCGACAAAAGAAGTATGCAGATCCTCGTAGACGACCAGTGACTTTCATAGTGGGTGAACGTGTATATTTAAAAGTGTCACCATGAAAAGGTGTAATTCGGTTCGACAAATGAGGAAAACTAGCTCCAAGGTACATCGGTCCTTTTAGAATCAGTCAAGTGCTAAACGATCAAACTGTAGTGATAGATCTTCCTTCAGAGTTAGCAGGTATACATGACACGTTCAACATCTGTCATATTAGTAAGTGTAAAGTGGACGACGAATCTACAAGTGAGACAACCCAAATCCGTTTACCAAAAACGAAGCACTATTTTTTTTATAAGTTAGGTCCCATTAAATCTTTCATAATACATAACATTTCCAACTCCGTTTTAACCAAAAATATAATATCGTAATGATACGTTTAACAATTTATAATGACCCTTGGTACACAAATGACACATTACAAAAGTATTTGTAATAATGATTCAATCACACAAAATACGGGCTAATACTCAATAACACAACCCGATACCAAGAGCATAATCCCAGGGACTACCAAATCCCCAATCCGAGTCCAAATATCTAAAAGCTACTCAATCGAGCCCAAGCGCTCCTAGGCATCTAGTCTAACAACTAGCTAGCTTCACAATCACAATACTTGTAAAAAGGTAAACAACGAGAGGGGTAAGCTTACGCTTAGTTAATGCAATAATTATACATATACATATATAATCTACTTACTTACATACACTTACACAAGTGCCACATACGAGCTAGCAATTCAACAACCATGCAATCACAATGCAAAAACTAAATATCCACAATTCATAATAAGCTAGCATCGCCAATAACATATAGTTCACAATTTAATATACAAATACAAAACTCACACAACCATGGTTAACCAATAGTATTAGGGAATGGTGCTCGCGAAAGACCATCGGTGTTCACAACATCCGTTAGTGTACTTAACACGTCGTATCACTAACCCCCGAGTGGTGTCTTAACACGTCGACAATTCACCCATCATTCTTCCTAGAGTGGTGTCTTAATACGTCGACACTTCACTCGTCACGTGAAATGTGGTGTCTTAACATGTCGACACTTCACATCTCACGCTATACAAGTAAATATATCATATACATACATGTATAATTATTCCACTCACCTTGAAATGCCCTCACAAATCATGTAATATGATCTCCGTCCTCATATCCGAGCAAGCAACCACCTATATCACAAATAGACACAATGTACTCATAAATATACATTCTATAAAAGAGAATCCGACACAAACATCCCTTAGCCAAGGGATCACACCTTGCTTGCCAAAACCCGCCCACTTAACACATAATGGACACAATTCATTTACCACTTCGGGTGGTAATTCAAACCCACACTACAAAGTACAATTTAACCCAAATTATACTTGACACCAAATTGACCAACCTAGGTCCCGGTACTAGATTACTACTTAGGTTGTAATCATTTCATACCGTCATTTACACCAAAACCACACACGTGCAATATTGACCCATATTGCACTTGACCACATTTGACTTATGTTAAAACATCACTTTGACTCAAAATCACTTCTCATGAGCGATTACTTCCAAAAACGTCATTTAAAACTTAACACAAGTGTTTAAACATCCATTTGACCAAAACTACTATCATCATCAACTTTGACCCAATTCAATTTACCCATTTTGACCAAAGTCATAAATACGCCCATAATCACTAACGGCTAGTATTATACTTCCAAAACACCAATTAACACCAAAACCAAGTATATACATACTTGATTCACCAAAACTTGACTCAAAACTTAGTTTGACACTAAATCAAAGTCAACACCCATTTTGACTAGCCAACATGTTCTTTAGAACATCGAAACACTAACACACTTACAACCTAGTGATTCAACACCCAAACCATGACAAATACTTCCAAATTCGCCATCTAACCCTAAACCCACAATAATCGGGTTTACATACACAATACATACGATAAAACCCCCAATGTTATGAGAAATGGGATTTATAACTCAACACTAACTCGAACCTAGCCCCAAAATCAATATCAAATTAAATAAAATCGGAGTTAAGACTTGCCACCACTACCCAAATGTAGCTAAGAGAAAGAGGAACAACTTTAACTCTTGCACCTTGAGTTGATTCAAGCCCCAACTTCATGTTCTTTAGCTTTCTCTCTCTAAAAGCTTTATCTCTCTCCCTCTCTAATACTTAAGGGTGAAGATGAGAGGATAAGATGGATGAGGATAAGAATGAGCTGTAAGTGAGATTTGAGATCAGTTTTGTACTCTAAAATCCGACCCTAAAGTGAAAAAGACCATTAAGCCCCTCATTAAAACTCAAAATATGAAGAAAACCACCAAAAATACGTTCTAGCCGCAATTTGCGCCTGCTGGTCGCAAATTATGTCCGGGACGCAAATTTGAGCCGCAAAAATGCGCCCACTAGGGTGTTGGCGAACCCCTGCCCGCCGCAATTTGTGCCTACCAGCCGTAAATTGCGGCTGGTCCATTTTTCCAATTTTTACACTTGTTTTAGTCGTAACTATTAGACCTTAACTCCGTTTTTTATGAATAAAATATCGTTGGAAACGTAATAAGGTCTACTTTCTAATGGTAAGGTTCTAAAACATTAAATCAAACTTTATTTGGGATCGAAATATATGATTACATGCCTCGTAATTTAAATGACGTCCAAAATAATGCGTAACTGAAAAACGGGATGTTACAACTCTCCCCCACTTAGCCTGGATCACGTCCCCGTGATCCTCATCATTTACCAAGAGGTAACTGCTTCATGCATTCCCACATGCTTACATACAACTAGGAAACACACCCTACAATGACTACAAAACATAACCAAGCCTGACACCCATAACATCTTTCGCTAATCCAAAGATCTCACCACACGCTAATAATAACTAGCGTTCATCACCGTAACTAGCGGTATCTCATACATTTAACGTCTTAAATTCCCACTTAGGAAACATGGAAAACACCATGTATCCCTACCGGTTCTCTCGGGCTACAACCCACAACAAGCTACGTTCATAACTATATCACCCAACGCGATCTACTAGGTCCACTACCCGTGAACCAAGTCTTGCATCAATCCAAATCAAAAAGGATTCATGCCTCATTAAAACTCCGTACTTCATCGGTTCATAAATGCACCATTCAACCGGTCAATAATGAATATTCTCTGAATCCAGAACCAACTTCCCCCGTCACTACCACCGGGTTATTCCTTTAGCGAAGAAATTTCGGTATCACCAAAATAATCACTCTAGGGACGCGAATTTCCCATTAATCGATTCGTCCACGACCATCCGTCACTGGATTAATCCAGAACAACAATAATACACCACGAGCTAGATAAAACATCAACACTCGGCGCAAGATTTCTCCTCTAAAACCTACCACATGACCACACAAGACGGCTTCCTAGTGAAGGTATTTCGTATGCCCGAGAGACATATTAAATTAATGTGGCTAATATGTTTTGATCCAAGTCGGGTCATACCCAATAACAAGCTTACCGACACCTTAATCGTATTTTGATCTTAACGATTAGATCATTGATTAAATTACGCAACACTTGAGATTTAAGAAAAATGGTTTTCTTAAATAATATTACTTGATGTGTATATAAATTATGGTATAATTTATATAACAAGAATTTAATTATTTATAGGTTAAATAATTAATAAATTTAAGTTACATTTTATAAAATTGGTTTTATAAAATAATGTAAACATAACTTATAATATGGATTTAATTATTTATAGGATAAATAATTAATTAAGTTATGTTACATTTTGTAAAGTTGGTTTTGTAAAATATATAATGTGCAAGTTTATAAAAATGTATTTTATAAAATCTAGTTTTATAAAAACTAGTTTTATAAAAACTAGTTTTATAAAATCTAGTCTTATAAAATAAGTTTATAAAAGAATTGGAAGTGGCATGGGAGTATGGAGAAGGCATGCTCTTTTTACTTGCTTTTACCTTGTTAATTCCATTCTAAGTGCATATTAACCAAGACATTTTTGCAAGACCAATATCAAAAGAACTTGAAATAAAAAATTCTGCACTCTCCTATTTTCATAGCAGTTGGCCGTGAGCTTTTGAAACTCAAAGAGAGTCCATTTTATTTTTTTAAGGCACATTTCAAGTGTTAGAAAAATCCTAACCAAAAGCTAGGTGTTGGTGCACAAGTTTGGGGTATAACAACTTGAGGTTTCATACATTTGGAGCTCCATTCAACATCATCATCTTCATCACTTATCAACAAGCTTGGAGTAGGTATAAACTCTTTTCTTGCTTGTAGTTTGTAAGTATATTTCATAACTTGATCCTAATTGGGATTTAACTTTAATTGGTTAAAGATTAACATGTTCTAAAATGGTAATTACATGCTTCCGCTTTAATTTGATTCTTAAAATGTTTTAAACATAATGGAACTTGTTAAATCCCAACAATGGTATCTAGAGCTGAAGTTGTTGAAATATGCTTCGAGATGATCTATTAAACTCACTATATCTTTGCATTTTATGAACATGCATGCAAGTAAAATGCAAAAGCTTTGGGTTTTGGGTGGGTTTGATTTTATGGCCGAATTTTAGGAGACCCAAAATGGATTTTTGGGTTCTTCCATTTGGTCATATTTTGGTTGTATGTTAATGTTCACAATCTAAGCCTTGGCCTTGTGTTTGGTTGGATGTTTGGTTGATTTGTTATTCATTCAATTTGGTTTGTAATAATATTTATTCAATTGGTTTGTAATATTATTTAGTCATGTAATTTATTTTATATTTGGCATGTAAAATAGATTAGGTTGTATTTTTATTTTTTAGAGAAAAATGTATTAGGATATATTTTGTAAAAATGAAGATACAAGAAGGTGACTATGAAGAACACAAGGAAGGATGCAAGATTAAGTGGGAGATTTTGAAATCTCTTACTTTGTGTTATAACCCCTTAACCGGTGGCATTTGTTTTCGGCTAAACAAATGTCTACCAAGTTGGCTTGATTGTGAACATATTGTTTTGCATGCTTGGTTGTTTATTGTATGATTGTGGATTGTATGTTTGTATGCTACAAGTTAATCACACAAGTTAACAACAAACTAAAATGGCTATTTAATTGGTTAAATTAGACATAATTAACGACATGCAAAATGACGATTTAATTGGTTAAATTAAAAGTGGCAAAAGGACATTAATAAATGGTTATTAAGAACACTAAAAGGATTTTAATAAATGGTTATTGAATCACATATATAAAATGGTTTATATCAAGTAATTGGCTAAATTGCAAGACATGGAAATGGTTTTTCATAATATACCATACACTAAATGCATGTTGGTGTATGGTATAAATGTTTTCTCAAACTAGAATTAAAGAAAACTTAAAACCCTTTACACACTAGGTTAACAAGTTTAACACCATCCTATTGTATGACACTTAGACGTATTAAGGAACTTATAATGGGATAAAGGTCACCTAACCGTTATGAGCAAACTAATATGATTAAGGTAAATTTCGCACACTTGTGGGATAAAGGTCACCTAACCACTTGTATGTTAAGTTTACATGTCTATACAAGTAGGACGACTTGATTTGGAAATCATGAACTTAGGGTCACCGAAGCATGATGAACAAATAGGCATTGATGGGATAATATGCCATGCAAAAGGATTGCATGATCCCATAACTTAGAAGTTGCAAAAGGATTGCAATTGTCATATAATGACTACCTAGCTAAATCAAATGACGGGATAAAGGTCACCTAACCGAAATTTGGTTTACCGTTGGATTCTAAAATTTAATATATATCAATTGGATTTAAAGGGTATTGATTGTTAAATTAAAATTAATACTTAAACAACTTTGTTAAATTTTGTAGATGGCCGCCAATAACAACAACGTTCCAAACGCACCAATCAACTTTAACAACCTATCATTGAGGTTAATCCTCGAAAAGTAAAATCTCAACCATACGAACTTCATGGATTGGTTCCGCAATCTAAGAATTGTCCTCAAACTAGAGGACAGGGCGTATGTGTTGGAAGACCCCACCCCCATTGAAATGTCCCGTTCTTATTGATTAAAAACGTTCCATATTAATTGATTTCGTTGCGAGGTTTTGACCTCTATATGAGACGTTTTTCAAAGACTGCATTCATTTTAAAACAAACCATAACCTTTATTTCATAAATAAAGGTTTAAAAAGCTTTATGTAGATTATCAAATAATGATAATCTAAAATATCCTGTTTACACACGACCATTACATAATGGTTTACAATACAAATATGTTACATCGAAATCAGTTTCTTGAATGCAGTTTTTACACAATATTATACAAACATGGACTCCAAATCTTGTCCTTATTTTAGTATGCAACAGCGGAAGCTCTTAGTATTCACCTGAGAATAAACATGCTTTAAACGTCAACAAAAATGTTGGTGAGTTATAGGTTTAACCTATATATATATCAAATCGTAACAATAGACCACAAGATTTCATATTTCAATACACATCCCATACATAGAGATAAAAATCATTCATATGGTGAACACCTGGTAACCGACATTAACAAGATGCATATATAAGAATATCCCCATCATTTCGGGACACCCTTCGGATATGATATAAATTTCGAAGTACTAAAGCATTCGGTACTTTGGATGGGGTTTGTTAGGCCCAATAGATCTATCTTTAGGATTCGCGTCAATTAGGGTGTCTGTTCCCTAATTCTTAGATTACCGGACTTTATAAAAGGGGCATATTCGATTTCGATAATTCAACCATAGACTGTAGTTTCACGTACTTTTGTCTATTTTGTAAATCATTTATAAAACCTGCATGAATTCTCATCCCAAAAATATTAGATTTTAAAAGTGGGACTATAACTCACTTTCACAGATTTTTACTTCGTCGGAAAGTAAGACTTGGCCACTGGTTGATTCACGAACCTATAACAATATATACATATATATCAAAGTATGTTCAAAATATATTTACAACACTTTTAATATATTTTAATATTTTAAGTTTATTAAGTCAGCTGTCCTCGTTAGTAACCTACAACTAGTTGTCCACAGTTAGATGTACAGAAATAAATCGATAAATATTATCTTGAATCAATCCACGACCCAGTGTATACGTATCTCAGTATTGATCACAACTCAAACTATATATATTTTGGAATCAACCTCAACCCTGTTTAGCTAACTCCAACATTCACATATAGAGTGTCTATGGTTGTTCCGAAATATATATAGATGTGTCGACATGATAGGTCGAAACATTGTATACGTGTCTATGGTATCTCAAGATTACATAATATATAATACAAGTTGATTAAGTTATGGTTGGAATAGATTTGTTACTTATTTTCACGTAGCTAAAATGAGAAAAATTATCCAATCTTGTTTTACCCATAACTTCTTCATTTTAAATCCGTTTTGAGTGAATCAAATTGCTATGGTTTCATATTGAACTCTATTTTATGAATCTAAACAGAAAAAGTATAGGTTTATAGTCGGAAAAAATAAGTTACAAGTCGTTTTTGTAAAGGTAGTCATTTCAGTCGAAAGAACGACGTCTAGATGACCATTTTAGAAAACATACTTCCACTTTGAGTTTAACCATAATTTTTGGATATAGTTTCATGTTCATAATAAAAATCATTTTCTCAGAATAACAACTTTTAAATCAAAGTTTATCATAGTTTTTAATTAACTAACCCAAAACAGCCCGCGATGTTACTACGACGGCGTAAATCCGGTTTTACGGTGTTTTTCGTGTTTCCAGGTTTTAAATCATTAAGTTAGCATATCATATAGATATAGAACATGTGTTTAGTTGATTTTAAAAGTCAAGTTAGAAGGATTAACTTTTATTTGCGAACAAGTTTAGAATTAACTAAACTATGTTCTAGTGATTACAAGTTTAAACCTTCGAATAAGATAGCTTTATATGTATGAATCGAATGATGTTATGAACATCATTACTACCTTAAGTTCCTTGGATAAACCTACTGGAAAATAGAAAAATGGATCTAGCTTCAACGGATCCTTGGATGGCTCGAAGTTCTTGAAGCAGAATCATTACACGAAAACAAGTTCAAGTAAGATCATCACTTGAAATAAGATTGTTATAGTTATAGAAATTGAACCAAAGTTTGAATATGATTATTACCTTGTATTAGAATGATAACCTACTGTAAGAAACAAAGATTTCTTGAGGTTGGATGATCACCTTACAAGATTGGAAGTGAGCTAGCAAACTTGAAAGTATTCTTGATTTTATGTAACTAGAACTTGTAGAATTTATGAAGAACACTTAGAACTTGAAGATAGAACTTGAGAGAGATCAATTAGATGAAGAAAATTGAAGAATGAAAGTGTTTGTAGGTGTTTTTGGTCATTGGTGTATGGATTAGATATAAAGGATATGTAATTTTGTTTTCATGTAAATAAGTCATGAATGATTACTCATATTTTTGTAATTTTATGAGATATTTCATGCTAGTTGCCAAATGATGGTTCTCACATGTGTTAGGTTACTCACATGGGCTGCTAAGAGCTGATCATTGGAGTGTATATACCAATAGTACATACATCTAAAAGTTGTGTATTGTACGAGTACGAATACGGGTGCATACGAGTAGAATTGTTGATGAAACTGAACGAGGATGTAATTGTAAGCATTTTTGTTAAGTAGAAGTATTTTGATAAGTGTATTGAAGTCTTTCAAAAGTGTATAAATACATATTAAAACACTACATGTATATACATTTTAACTGAGTCATTAAGTCATCGTTAGTCGTTACATGTAAGTGTTGTTTTGAAACCTTTAGGTTAACGATCTTGTTAAATGTTGTTAACCCAATGTTTATAATATCAAATGAGATTTTAAATTATTATATTATCATGATATTATCATGTATGAATATCTCTTAATATGATATATATACATTAAATGTCTTTACAACGATAATCGTTACATATATGTCTCGTTTAAAAATCATTAAGTTAATAGTCTTGTTTTTACATATGTAGTTCATTGTTAATATACTTAATGATATGTTTACTTATCATAGTATCATGTTAACTATATATATATATCCATATATATGTCATCATATAGTTTTTACAAGTTTTAACGTTCGTGAATCACCGGTCAACTTGGGTGGTTAATTGTCTATATGAAACATATTTCAATTAATCAAGTCTTAACAAGTTTGATTGCTTAACATGTTGGAAACATTTAATCATGTAAATATCAATCTCAATTAATATATATAAACATGGAAAAGTTCGGGTCACTACACCCATCAACCGGACGAGGATGATACGGAAGGCATGGCTTATTGGGAGAAATATTGCACCGATTCGTTGCAAGTTTCTTGACTCATGCTTGGGACTATGATACCCGAACTCCAAAAGGACTTCGAGCATCATAGTGCATATGACATGATCACACAGTTGAAGGAGATGTTCCTTCAACAAGCTCGTGTCGAGCGCTTTGAAACGGTCCGAGCGCTTCATGCATGTCGGATGGACGACTCCCAATCCGTTTCATCTTATGTCCTTAAAATGAAAAGCCTAATTGATCGAGTAAACCGTCTAAATTGCAACGTGTCTAATGAATTAGCCACGGACCTTATTCTCAACTCAATGTCAAAAAGGTTTGACACATTTGTAATGAATTACAACATGAATGGTTGGGATAAAAGCATTGGCGAATTACATGCCATGCTTAAGATGGCAGAAGCAAGCATGGGTAAAAAGGCTTCACCCGTGTTTACGATCAATGAAGGCGGTTCCAAAAACAATAACACTTCTAAGCCAAAGGCGGCTAAGAGGAAAGGACCCGCCTACCAAGGCAAGGGCAAGGGAAAAGGGAATATGGTTACCCCAACCAACAAGAACAAAAAGCAAAAGGTTTCCGGTAAAGCTAACCCCAAGGAAGGTCCGTGCTTTGGTTGCGGTGAAATGGGTCACTGGAAACACAACTGCCCGGTCTACCTAAAGGAGTTGAAAGAAAAGAGGGATGCAGGGCAAACCTCAGGTAATGTATATATGGTATATGTTGAGCTTAGTATTACTTCTTCTAATACATGGGTATTTATGACACCGCTGATTTTTTTTATACGTACGTGGCGGAAGCATTTATATTAATTGAACCATTATAATAACATAAACATATAATATTTACGAATCCAAAACATTTGACAGCTAGCATTAAACTAATACATCTGGTGTCACGTGACATTACAACAAAATACTTGTTTATACAGAGAAGACATATTTACAAAAAGATTATTGTTTTCATAAAGAAAGACAACATCAGAGTTGACTCCTGTCAAACATAACATCTTCATGCCCGTCTTCTCCCCAAAAGCATAAACTACAAAAGCTAATAACCTGCAGGGAGGAGAGGGAGGGGAATTAGCACGAAGCTAAGTGAGTACGACTAACTACAGGCCATAGCATACATAAGTGTTATACTAATCATGTCACATAGTCTAACACACAAACATCACCCAGTAGTGCAGTCTACAGAGACTCCGGCGGTTCGGCCAAACCATTAACCTCCAGTTGATCGGGCTGGGGTTTACTGGAAGTTCCTCCTACATACCGTGCTGCATAAATCATCCACACGCGACGTACGCGTCATTCAAACATATGCTACACGGATGCAAATAGGCTATGATAATGCTAAAAACGAACATATATTTCATAGCATTATTCCTCAAGAAAGACAAGCTTTTAGTTGCAATTGTTCTATTTACAAGTGATATTCGTTTAAATAATAAAAGGTGAAGACAAAAGACAGATTCGACGATTTGAAGACGCAAACGACCAAAAAGCTCAAAAGAACAAAAGACAATCAAAAAGGTTCCAATTATTGATAAGAAACGTCTCGAAATCACAAGAGTACAAGATTCAAAACGCAAAGTACAAGATATTAAATTGTACGCGAGGACGTTCGAAAATCCGGAACCGGGACTAGAGTCAACTCTTAACGCTCGACGCAACGGACTAAAAATTACAAGTTAACTATGTATATAAATATAATATAATATATAATTAATTATATTAAATATATATATATTATATATATATATTAAAAACTGTCGGCAGCCAGAAACTCCAAGGGTGTGAATTGAAAATACCTCTCCGCGACTCGCGGAGTTTGAAGGGCTTTTTGCCGCGAGTCGCGGAGCCCCAAATTTCACTTCTGGCTATAAAGCCAACCGAATTCTGATCGAATTGGACATCAATTTTTCTTCTCATTCATACGAAGTAATATATATTTATATTTATAATTTATATTTTAATTTTAATTATAATAATAAGGGTATGTTAGCGAATGTTGTAAGGGTGTAAGTCGAAATTCTGTCCGTGTAACGCTACGCTATTTTTAATCATTGTAAGTTATGTTCAACCTTTTTACATTAATGTCTCGTAGCTAAGTTATTATTATGCTTATTTAAAACGAAGTAATCATGATGTTGGGCTAATTACTAAAATTGGGTAATTGGGCTTTGTACCATAATTGGGGTTTGGACAAAAGAACGACACTTGTGGAAACTAGACTATGGGCTATTAATGGGCTTTATATTTGTTTAACTAAATGAAAGTTTGTTAATGTTAATATAAAGATTTACAATTGGGCGTCCCTATAAATTACCATATACACTCGATCGGACACGATGGGCGGGGTATTTATATGTACGAATAATCGTTCATTTAACCGGACACGGGAATGGATTAATAGCCACTAGAATAATTAAAACAGGGGTGAAATTACATTCAAGGGTAATTGGTGTAATTGTTAACAAAGTAGTAAAACCTTGGTTTACACGCAGTCGATAACCTGGTGTATTCATTAAACAAAGTATTAAAACCTTGTTACAATTCGAATCCCCAATTAGTTGGAATATTTATCTTCGGGTATAATAATAATTTGACAAGGACACTTGCAATTTATATTTATGACTGATGGACTGTTATGGACAAAAACCAGACGGACATATTGAATAATCCAGGACAAAGGACAATTAACCCATGGGCATAAAACTAAAACCAACACGTCAAACATCATGATTACGGAAGTTTAAATAAGCATAATTCTTTTATTTCATATTTAATTTCCTTTATTTTATATTTAATTGCACTTCTAATTATCGCACTTTTACTTATTGTTATTTCATTTTATCGCACTTTTAATTATCGTACTTTTTAATTATCGCAATTTAATTTTTATCGCATTTTTATTATTCGCAATTTCATTATCGTTATTTACTTTACGCTTTAATTTAAAGTCTTGTATTTATTTTATATTTTACATTAGGTTTTAACTACGACTAAAGTTTTAAAATCGACAAACCGGTCATTAAACGGTAAAAACCCCCCTTTATAATAATAATATCACTTATATGTATATTTGTATTTTTATAAAAGTAAACTAATATAGCGTTGAGCTTTGCTTAAAGATTTCCCTGTGGAACGAACCGGACTTACTAAAAACTACACTACTGTACGATTAGGTACACTGCCTATAAGTGTTGTAGCAAGGTTTAAGTATATCCATTCTATAAATAAATAAATATCTTGTGTAAAATTGTATCGTATTTAATAGTATTTTCTGCTAAAATTTAATAGTATTTTATACCCCTCTGCTTTGACATCAAGTATTTTTGGCGCCGCTGCCGGGGAACTCATCTTAAAAGCCGGAAGCGCAACGCTAATATAAAAAAAAAAAAAAAAAGATTTTTTTTTTTAGTTTAATTTTATTAAAATTCGTTTTTGTAAAAATACGTTTTACAAATTGAAAAATATAAAAAGAAAAACAAAAATATTAGTATTTTTAGGATTTTGTTAAATATTTAAGTTTTATAAGTTTCTTTATCTTTATTTTAATTTATAAAAATATAAATTTTATTAAAAATCGTTTATTTAAATTAAAAACAGAAAACAGAAAATAATAAATAAAAAAAAATAAATAAAGAAAACGCGTAAAAGTGAAACCTGTCAACTGTTTTTCTGAACCCCGCGACTTGCGGGGTTTTCCTCTTTATTTGCCGCGACTCGCGGAGGTCTTCTGACACACGGACAAAACCCTAAAGTTGCATTAATTACGGAGTTTTAATTTATTATTATTATTATTTAACTTAATTATTATTATTATTATTATTAATTTTAGTTTTATTTTTACTTTTTACTTTATATATGTATTTTGTTTAATTAGTTTTATTAAAATTGTAAAATTAGTAGTTTTTATTAAATAAATAATATAAAAATAATATTTTTTATAAAAATTGTACTTTTTACAACTTTTTGTATATTTTTATATTTTGTACCTTTTTAATCGTTGTAGCGTAATATTTGTATTTTTTAGCTCATAATTAATTTTAAACTTAGTTTTTGCTATAATTATTTTTACTCCTATATTTTTAGGCTTTGCCGTAGAATTCCTTAAGTGCTTTTTCTTTAGACTAAGATTTAGGTGCTTTAGAATTTTGCGACGCCTTTTTAAGTTTTAGTTTCTTTTTAAGTTATTTCCATTTGGGATTTAGTTTTTCCTTGTAAGCTTTAATATTTTTAGACCTTTTACTATGTATCAATTATCATTCCAATTAGTAATTTCAATTTGCGATTATAATTTTAAGTTAGTTGTAGTAATAAGGTTAGGTTAGTTAAGTATTTTTAAGTTTTTATAAGTTTCTTTTATTTTTCCGTCGTCTTTTATTTTTCAACCATTTTTTTTCTTTTTCAACCTTTTTCGACAAACTCTTTTTCTCTCTTATTTCTCGCTATTCTAGTTTTTAGGACTTAGATTTTTATTCTACTTCTTATCTAAATTTCTTAAAATTACGAAAATTTATTTTAAGTGGTTAAATTGATAGACATCAAAATTTTCTGGTTCGTAGTAATAGTTGGATTTGTACGTGGACCGGGTTATTGGAGCCAAACAGTCCTCAATTATATTGAGACCAAACGAATCCTGCCCCTCTGCTGCATCTTTTGGCTATTCGAAACGTGGGCAAAATCAGAAAAGTCTATTGATTGGATAACTTATTATAATTTTTCTTTCCTTTTAAAAACTAATAGGATATTCTGTGAATGCACCGAGCAAGACGTTCACCACCTGTAACTCGATCAAGACATCGTTTAACAAATATAACCGCCGTTGATTTTTCTTTAGAATCGTCATCCAGTCGACCAAGTACTTTAGTTCAAATTTCCGATAATCCATTTTTTGAACCCAACCTCACAATTGAGAATCCAGAAAATATTCAGGAACGGTTCGTAGATCCTGAACCATTAAACTTTCCTCCGGAACCACCAATCATTCAAACAGAGATTGTTGAGGAACGAACTATTAAATCAGAATCATCTAGTGATACCGAGTCAACAAATTCAATTATGGAGAATCTGGAACCTTTAAGTATGGAAGACCGAATGAGAGCTAAACGCACTGGCCAAGGTCACGCAATTACTCATCCAGACATTAATGCGCCAGATTATGAAATCAAAGGACAAATTTTACATATGGTGACTAATCAATGCCAATTTAGTGGTGCGCCGAAGGAAGATCCAAATGAACATCTACGTACCTTTAATAGGATCTGCACACTATTTAAAATCCGAGAAGTGGAGGATGAACAGATATATCTCATGTTATTTCCCTGGACTTTAAAGGGAGAAGCCAAAGATTGGTTGGAATCGTTACCTGAAGGGGCGATCGATACATGGGATGTTTTAATTGACAAATTTCTTAAACAATTCTTTCCTGCATCTAAAGCAGTAAGACTTCAAGCAGAAATTGTTACGTTCACACAAAAGCCAAATGAAACTCTATATGAGGCGTGGACAAGATATGGAAAGTTGTTAAGAGGATGTCCGCAACATGGTTTAGACACCTGTCAAATAGTACAAATATTCTACCAAGGATGCGACATCACTACAAGAAAAGACATAGATATAGCAGCTGGTGGTTCTATTATGAAGAAAACCGAAACTGATGCTTACAAAATTATTGATAATACTGCTTCCCACTCACATGAGTGGCACCAAGAAAAAGATATCATTAGATCATCTAAAGCAGCTAGAGCCGATTCTAGCCATGACTTAGATTCCATTTCCGCAAAGATAGATGCTGTGGAGAGACGAATGGAAAAGATGACTAAGGATATTCACTCAATACGAATTAGTTGTGAGCAGTGTGGAGGACCACATTTGACAAAAGATTGTCTCAGTATTGAATTAACAATGGAACAAAGAGAGAATATTTCATACATAAACCAAAGGCCTGGAAATAACTATCAGAATAATTATCAACCGCCAAGACCGATTTACAATCAAAACCAGAATTATAACCGAAATATTCCATACAACAACCAACAAGGTCCTAGCAATCAACAAGTATCCAATAATACTTATAATCAGCAAAGACCGAATTTTCAAAACAAACCACCACAACAAACCGATGATAAAAAGCCGAATTTAGAAGATATGATGACGAAGCTAGTTGAAACTCAAACGCAGTTTTTCACATCTCAAAAACAAACCAATGAACAAAATGCTCAAGCATTTAGAAATCAACAAGCTTCTATTCAAAATCTGGAACAAGAAGTGAGTAACCTAGCAAGGTTAATAGGTGAAAGAAAACCGGGAAGTTTACCTAGTGATACAAATGCTAACCCCCGGAATGAAACAGCTAAAGCTATTACCACAAGAAGTGGTACAACACTTAAACCACCTGAAATACCTGTAACTTCTGATGAAACTATTCCTACTCCACAAGAACCACAACCTGATCAAGATAAGGAAAAAGAACCGGTAGTTGAAAAGGTTAATGAAGATAACACAGTTAAGGATAAACCTTATGTTAAACCATACCAACCACCACTTCCTTATCCGAGTAAAATGAAGAAAGAAAAACTTGAAGCCGAGCAATCCAAATTCTTGGATATGTTTAAACAGATAAATGTAAATCTTCCTTTCATTGATGTAATTTCAGGAATGCCAAGATATGCTAAATTCTTGAAAGATCTAATCACGAATAGAAAGAAAATGGAAGAACTCTCGGCTGTTACTATGAATGCTAATTGTTCAGCAGTGCTGTTGAATAAGATACCAGAAAAACTATCTGATCCAGGAAGTTTCACAATTCCATGTTTTCTGGGTAGTCTTAGTTCAATAGAAGCATTAGCAGACTTAGGTGCTAGTATAAATCTAATGCCGTATTCACTATACGCTAAACTAGACCTTGGAGAATTGAAACCAACAAGAATAAGCATACAACTAGCCGATAGATCAATAAAATATCCTAGAGGGATAATGGAGAACATGCTAGTTAAAGTTGGTACTTTAGTATTTCCAGTAGATTTTGTTGTTTTGGACATGGAAGAAGATTCTCAAGTTCCTCTCATATTAGGAAGACCATTCTTAAACACGGCTAAAGCAATGATAGACGTGTTCGGTAAGAAATTGACCCTAAGTATAGAGGATGAGAGTGTTACCTTTTCAGTTGATAGAGCAATGCAACAACCACAATCTGCAGATGATACATGTTATTATATTAAAACTATAGATGCACATGCAGAATTATTAGAAGAATTTCCAGAATTACAAGGAACAGGAGAATGTTCTTTAGGAGAAGGAAATGAACCAATTGATGAATCTGAAATGTTAGCTACACTTATAGCTAATGGATATGAACCAACAACAGAAGAAATTCAAATGCTAAAAGAAGAAGACAGATATCGATATAAATCATCGATAGAAGAACCTCCGAAATTAGAGTTAAAGCCACTTCCAAACCATTTGGAATACGCTTATTTACATGGTGAATCTGAATTACCTGTAATAATATCGTCTTCTCTTACTGAAAATGAGAAATCACAACTCATTTCTGTGTTGAAAGCTCATAAACCAGCCATTGCATGGAAGATTCATGATATTAAAGGAATAAGTCCTTCGTATTGCACACATAAAATCCTTATGGAAGAAGGTCATAAAACGTATGTGCAACGCCAACGAAGACTAAATCCTAATATGCAAGATGTAGTTAAAAAAGAGATTATTAAACTGCTAGATGCAGGTTTGATATATCCAATTTCTGATAGTCCATGGGTAAGCCCAGTTCAATGCGTGCCTAAGAAGGGTGGTATGACTGTCATCACAAATGAGAAAAATGAGCTTATTCCTACTAGGACTGTAACAGGATGGCGTGTATGTATTGATTATAGAAAATTAAATGACGCCACCAGAAAAGATCACTTTCCCTTACCTTTCATAGATCAAATGTTGGAAAGATTAGCCGGAAATAGTTACTATTGTTTTCTAGATGGATTTTCCGGATATTTTCAAATTCCAATAGCACCCGAGGATCAAGAGAAAACCACATTCACGTGCCCTTATGGTACTTTTGCTTACAAACGCATGCCATTTGGACTTTGTAACGCCCCTGCAACCTTTCAAAGGTGTATGATGGCGATTTTTCATGACATGATAGAAGAATGCATGGAAGTATTCATGGATGACTTTTCAGTCTTCGGTGATACATTTAAATCATGTCTAGTTAATCTGGAACGAATGCTAATTAGATGCGAAAAATCAAATCTAGTACTTAATTGGGAGAAATGCCATTTCATGGTTAAAGAAGGCATCGTTCTTGGACATAAAATTTCAAAAGAAGGAATTGAAGTGGATAGAGCTAAAGTAGATGTAATTGCTAAACTTCCACATCCCACCAATGTTAGAGGAGTTAGGAGTTTTCTAGGGCATGCCGGTTTTTACCGACGTTTCATAAAAGATTTTTCTAAAATTGCCACTCCTATGAATAAACTCCTAGAAAAGGATGCGCCATTCATCTTTTCAGATGAATGTATCAAATCTTTTAATATTCTTAAAGAAAAACTCACTAATGCACCGATCATGATAACACCAAATTGGAATCTACCATTTGAACTAATGTGCGATGCAAGTGATTTTGCAATGGGATCCGTTTTAGGACAAAGGATTAAAAAACGATTTCAACCTATATATTATGCTAGTAAGACATTACAAGGAGCACAAACGAACTATACAACTACTGAAAAAGAACTCCTTGCTATTGTCTTTGCTTTTGACAAATTTCGATCATATCTCGTTCTAGCAAAAACGGTGGTCTATACCGACCATTCTGCTCTTAGATACCTATTTTCAAAACAAGATGCTAAACCAAGATTAATCCGTTGGATCTTACTCTTACAAGAGTTTGATATTGAAATCCGAGATAAAAAAGGAGCAGAAAATCTCGCCGCTGATCATCTTTC
Organism: Rutidosis leptorrhynchoides; assembly: GCF_046630445.1. NCBI lineage: Eukaryota > Viridiplantae > Streptophyta > Magnoliopsida > Asterales > Asteraceae > Rutidosis > Rutidosis leptorrhynchoides. Next base: position 291,491,631 of record NC_092343.1, on the reverse strand, counting down.
TCGTCTTGAAAATCCCGAATTAGAAGTTCTGAATGAATCAGCCATACAAGACAACTTTCCTGATGAATATCTATTGAAGATAGATTATAAAGAAATCCCATGGTTTGCAGACTATGCAAACTACTTAGTTTGTGGATTCCTTGAAAAAGGATTATCATACCAAAGACGAAAGAAATTCTTCAGTGATATAAAACACTATTTTTGGGAAGATCCACATCTGTTTAAAAGTTGTCCCGATGGAATAATACGCCGATGTGTATTTGGAGATGAAGCTAGTAAAATTTTAAACCATTGTCACACAGGACCAACAGGAGGGCATTATGGGCCTCAACTAACAGCAAGAAAAGTTTATGAAGCTGGATTCTATTGGCCTACAATTTACAAAGACGCACACCTTCTTTGCAAATCCTGTGATGCATGTCAAAGGGCCGGAAAAATAAGTCAACGTGATGAAATGCCACAAAATGTCATCCAAGTATGTGAAGTATTTGACATTTGGGGTATTGACTTTATGGGTCCATTTCCAAAATCTCATAATAATCTATATATACTCGTAGCCATTGATTATGTATCTAAATGGGCGGAAGCACAAGCTCTCCCAACTAACGATGCACGAGTTGTAGTAAACTTTTTAAAACGTCTTTTTGCAAGGTTTGGAACACCGAAAGCTTTAATAAGTGATCGGGGTACTCATTTCTGTAATAATCAACTTGAGAAAGTTCTTAAAAGATATGGAGTAACTCATAAAATCTCCACCGCATATCATCCACAAACAAGTGGACAAGTTGAAAATACAAACCGAGCTTTAAAACGTATTCTTGAGAAAACCGTAGGATCAAATCCGAAGGAATGGTCCATTAAATTGGAGGATGCACTCTGGGCTTTTAGAACAGCCTACAAAACTCCAATTGGAACCACACCTTTTAGACTTGTTTATGGAAAAGCGTGTCATCTTCCAGTAGAAATTGAACACAAAGCATTTTGGGCTTTGAAGACATGTAATCTTGATTTACATGAAGCCGGACGTCTACGATTAAGTCAACTAAACAAATTAGAAGAATTAAGACATGAAGCATACGAAAATTCGTTAATCTATAAAGAAAGAACGAAGAAATGGCATGATAAAAGAATCAGAAGTTCAAAAGAATTTAAAGAAGGAGACAGAGTTCTTCTTTTCAATTCACGATTCAAGCTATTTCCTGGAAAATTGAAATCAAGATGGTCTGGACCATTCATAGTAAAAAGAGTTTTCCCATACGGAACGATAGAATTGATAAATTCAAATGGGATTGAATTTAAAGTTAATGGTCACAGAGTTAAACATTACATACATGGTCCGATGGAAGTCGACAACGAAGTTAATCACAATTTCGACACCACAGCTAACTAAGTGTGGGGAGAATCAAGTCTTTAAAGGATAATATGTATTTCTGTTAGAGTTAGATTGTCTGTTTTCGTGTAGTTCTCGAAAATGGAACACGTATGGTCTTTCCCTAGCAGACCCTAAAGAACTAGTCTTCTCCCCCCATTCTGAATTTTTATTTTTTTAGGTTTTTACAAAATGAAGACTGCCTGTGAACTAAACCATGGTCTAATGCTACACGCTTTGATCACTAAACGTAATAATGACATACTACCGAGTGAATTAGTATCAGTAATCAGAGAAAGAATGGACGGAGTTAGAAAAGGATCCAGATGCGAAGATAATAAGTTACAATTTGGTAAAGGAAAATCAAAATCCGCAGCGAAAAGAAGAGCACGACACCTAGAAAAATGTCACAAATGCGGAAAATGGTCACATGGAGGTAAATGTTCAAATAATCAAACCTATTCAAATACAGAATTTGTTACTTTATGCAGAGACGGACCGTTCATATGTCTAGAAGAAAAGACAATGAATGCTCGAGGTTACGCCTATGCAGCCATGGAAGACCAATTAAACCGACTATCTTATGAATATAATAGATCATATAACTAAGAAATCTATTTCACAGGTATGTCTGTACAGTTTTTATTTTTATTTTTATTTTTAACCTTTTGATAATAAACGCTAATTTGTTCGCTAAAAAGTATTAAATTGGTATTAAATAAAATTAGGTTTGGCGACCGAAATTATTGATATCATTCAAAAATTTATTACATCACTGCGAAATTTAACGTTTATTCTTAAGGTATAAATATCTTTAAACAATCAAACCAAAATATTTCAAAAATTCGTCATGAGTTAAATTAGGTCTTGGAACCGAAATTACTTTACCGAAAAGAGGGGCGCATATTTTTGATAATATTTGATTGATTAAAGTGGGATAAAAAGACAAAAAGATTTTTAATTTTATTTTTTACCATGTTTTTAAAATTAATATTTAAATCTTAAATTAATATTGTAAACTTTGTAAAAACAATATTTTTAAAATTGTAAATATTTGAAAAATTAATATAAGTTTGGTATGAATTTATGAATTTTTAAATTAAGTTTGGTGTGAATTTTTAATTTTTAAAATATGAAATTTTAATTTTATGCATTTTAAATTTTGAGTTTGGTGTGAATTTTTAATTTTAATTTTGAAATTTTATATTTAAGTTGTGTGAATTTAAAAACAAAAATTTACTTTATCTCATTAAGTTAAGAATATGATTTTTAAAATTCGTCGTAAGTTGAAGACTAGGTCTCTGAACCGAAATTGCTTTACCCGAGGGAGGGACGAGAACTTTTATTATCATTATTTTTAATCTTATTGATTTAAAGTATGCCAAAAACATTGAAAAAACCCAAAAATCTTAGCTTTTAAAACAATCGCTACAAAAAGACAAATTTTAAAATATTGTCGAGGGACGGACTAGGACATCGATCCGAAACGACCTCGTCCTAAATAACAAGGGAAACAAAATTTTAAAATTAATTTCTTAATTGTTTTATAAGTTAAAGATTATAAAAAAAAAAAAAAAAAAAAAAAAAAAAAAAAAAAAAAAAAAAAAAAAGTAACTCCGCGACTCGCGGAGTTTTAAGTGAAAACCTCCGCGACTCGCGGAGGGACAAAATTACAGAAAAAAAATAAAACTAGCTGCTCGATCAGATAACTCACACACACACATAAACACCCAAATAACAGCGAAACTGCACCCGAAAACCCACGAATTTCACCCCCAAAAATCTCAATTTTTAACCGTTAATCACCAAATTTTTTGCTAAAATCATGTTGAGAAGGATGATATCTAGGAACTACTCAAGAAAACAGGTACAATTACACCCCAAATCACCTTTAAATCCGAATTTTAGTGTGTTCTTGAGCATATTTTCATAATTTGAATTTTGTTAATTTTTAGTGTAATTAGTGTTAAATTGTTAGTATATTATGCATGTATAACCTAGATTGATGCTTGTTAACATGATTTGAAGCCAAAAACTTCAAAATCTTTAGAATCTAGGGTTTGTGTTCTTGAGCAATTTGGGGCTTTTTGATATAAACAGGTTATGGCCGATTTTTGTCATGAATTGTTGCTAAATTGAGTAGTGTAACATGTCTAGGTAGTTAAATGATCCAAACTTTGAGCCTAAACATGATTTTGAGAATTAAAGTGGACTTTTTCAAGTCCAAAATTCATGAACTTGATTTTTGAAAGATAATGCCATTTGAGACTTGTTTATTTGCTAGTAATGATTATTTTGACATGTTATTTGAGTTGAATGCTTATGAACTTGGCGAAAATTTTCGTATATGCTTATTTGAAAAAGTGTAGATTTGATAAAAATGTGAAAATAAGCTTAAGTTTGATATAAATTGATAATGTCATTGTAATTATTTTGATTGATGATTTTGCTGACACTAATGCATATTTGGATGCACAAAATTTGTGTTTGATGTGTTTTGCAGAATGAAAGGGGTGAATCTTCATCCCAAGCCCGCCATGCTCCTGCTGAGAACTTGGAACAACAGGAGGTAGATAACTACTACAAGCAGGATGTACCTCATCCAGTCATGACCTTTTCAGATATGCACTTGGAACAGTTGCACCCGAACCTGAGATTTGACAGACTTTGGATAGATTATCCAAAATATCAACGGGGTTTGCATACTCTTCATTCCAAGGTTGTTGAGGTACCAAGGGTCATAGAATGGGGACCCTTGGAAGCTGTAGAATTGGCCGGGCCAATTAGGGAATTACTGGTACAGAGGTATGGTAATTCTTCTTTCAATGACTGGATATGTTTATTCACCATACGCAGACCTGTATATAAAGTATGGTGTGAAGAGTTGTTATGTAGTATAGAGTTGAATGATCGGGTAGCTAGTTTAACCGATCGTTCTTTTATTAGATTTTTGTTAGGCAGTTCGATGCGCCACATGTCTTTACTGGACATGGCTCAGGCTTTACGTATATATACGCCTGAGGAATTAGCGTCTGCCGATTGTAGAGGATTGATACTAAACGGTAGGAAAATAGATGAGAATTTTGATACACACGGTGTGTGGAGTCAAATGACAAGCCACCACCGTTTCAAAGGGGGAAACTACTCTTATTTGGATATAGATAGAGCCGAATTAAGAGTAATACATAGATTTTTAGCTAATTCGATTACACAAAGGGGTAAAAACAAAGAAAAGGTAAATGAACAAGATTTGTTTTACCATATGTGTATTCGAGACCCACACAGCGCTGTAAGTATACCATATTGTGTGGGTTATTATTTATCAGCTATGGTTCGAGGGATGCGTCCACATAGCATAATAGGAGGTGGTATTTTTATTACTTTGATTGGTGAATATCTCGGTGTGGATATAAGTCGGGGGGGATTATTAGTAGAAGAGCCAGAACCCCGCGACACTATAGGTTTAAATGTATACCATGGTGCGAAAGTGTTGAAGCGGCGAAATAACGCCGCAGTACGATACAATGGTAGACATCCACAGGCAGAGAGAAACCAGGAACAAGGTAATGTAGGAGGGGGGAACCAGATGCAAGAAATGCATAGGTTTATAGCTTCTCAGGAATACGAAAATGCTAGACAGAGAGCATTTGAAGATTGGCAAGTTCATCAGAACCAGATCATAGCGCATTGCCAACATATAGGTAGAAACTATATTCCTACACCGAAACCCGTCTTCCCTCCTTGGTCGATAGAGATGCAGCCACCATATCCTACGTATGACCCTGCCGAAGCATTCTATAGCACTTATGGTTATGCGTGGAACCCCTATTGGTACCAATATCATCCTTAGTTTACTTATTTTTATTTTTATTTTGTAATTTGTAATTATTGATATATTTAATATTTTTGTTAATATTGTAATCATTTTTATAATTATCTAACTTTTATTCTTAGATTTTAATAATTTTTGAATGTGGGGTAATAAACCAAACTTCAAAAATATGTATATATGTTTGCAGTTTATCTTATGTACACAACAGGGTAAAACAACGCATTTTCAAAGACTGGCATTAAGTTCAGCAAAAGCAACTAATTTTGACGACAATGATGCAAAATATATGTGAAATAACAACAAGACGGAATGAACAAATGACGTGCACCATTTATCATTCAGCAAACAAACGCCAATATATTTGGAAACTTTGGTAAAAATTTAATCATTTTCACACAAATCACCCTCAATAATTTAAATTGTTACTGATTTCTTGCAAATGAGGGCATTGCAAGATCTTAAGTGTGGGAAGGGGTTAAATTCTTTCGGATTTTAAAAATTTTTATTAAACACTTGGTTACCATTAAAAATACTAGTAAAGCAGTAGTTGTATTAGAATCTAGTGCTCTCTGATAAAAAAGAACAGCCCTAGTCTTATATACTGACTACCCAATTCTAGTAAAATTTTTCAAAAATTTTCAATTAAATGAATTCAAAATCATGTTTATACATATTTATGAACGATAAAACTAGGTTTCAAACACCGAAATTATTGTTACCTCAGAAAGGACATAAATTGAGAAACAAACTAAAATGTTAAAATTCATTTAAAATGGAATAGAGGACGATAAAAAGAAAAATAAAAAGCCAAGTGTGGGAAAATTTACCAAGTTATTTTAAACATATGCCACATATATCTGTAACCAATAACTGAAAATACTTTTGCTTTGGACTAAACTAAACTGTTTTACCCGATGAAAGAAAAGAAGAGATGGATCTACACGATGAATCAATTCCATCATTAAAAGGAAGTAAAGTCTTCCGAAAAAGACACGCGCTTCTTGATTTAGGTCATGAAGTTGTCGTTCAGACCAGCTGTAGGTTGACGAAAAATCTAGAAAAGTCATCACTAAAATCAGCAGGAAATCCACGGACCTCAGCATTAAACAGGGTCGCCAAGTGGTCAGATTTATCCTAACCATGAGAAGGATTTATCTCGTACAATGGGGAGGCACCGTGCAAATTAGCTGGATAAGACTAATGAATCAGATCCCCAGAAAGGATAATCTCCTTAAAGATTAAAAATCAGCTTTTAAGACTGATATTACTCAATCCTAGAGATTGACCTTAAAGATTGAGAATTCAAACTCATGGAATTCAATGATATCTAAACTCGAGCTGAAACGAGAAAATATTTTGATCAAAATTATAAACCGATTTGTTTTCTGAAAACCCTATTTTCAATGCGTTCATTACCATTGAACGTAAAATCCTAGGAATTCACCTGGAATTCATTAGGTCACCTGAATCAAATCGGGTGTCAACCGTAAGAACGGTGGTTGCATAGCATGGTCAAAGACAGGACCTTGTGCCAGACCGAAAAATTATAAGGGTGAGCTTTACTATTGCTCCTACCAAGGATAGTAATTGCGTCCGACACGTTATAGACCATAATCAAAAGCATGTCACGGGACATTGCCTTAACAGTTGCTTGTTCAACGCTTTCCTTTACAACCGGACGGTAGTTTGCCGAAAGGTAATATACGGAACAAGTAAACTGGACGTGTTGCTTTCCAAATACAAGGTTAGCAAGTGGGTGACACAAAACCGCAAGTTTTGAGCTAAAATTTTCAAATCTGAAACCCACCAAACCCACAAAAATATTTTGCAAACACCGGTAAAGGGTTATTCCAGAAAACTTATCTAGGGTAAAAACTAGATTTAATTTTCAAAAGATCAAATGTTTTCATAAAGATCCAATTTCCTTAATGGATCTAAATTTTTATAGTCATGTGGGACTGTAAACCATATCGTTACTACCATTGTTTATACCGCCGTATAGAAATCACTGATGTACAAAGTGTGAAGAATAAAAAAGTGATTCTAGTATTTCAAGACGATATTGCTTGAGGACAAGCAACGCTCAAGTGTGGGAATATTTGATAATGCTAAAAATGAACATATATTTCATAGCATTATTCCTCAAGAAAGACAAGCTTTTAGTTGCAATTGTTCTATTTACAAGTGATATTCGTTTAAATAATAAAAGGTGAAGACAAAAGACAGATTCGACGATTTGAAGACGCAAACGACCAAAAAGCTCAAAAGAACAAAAGACAATCAAAAAGGTTCCAATTATTGATAAGAAACGTCTCGAAATCACAAGAGTACAAGATTCAAAACGCAAAGTACAAGATATTAAATTGTACGCGAGGACGTTCGAAAATCCGGAACCGGGACTAGAGTCAACTCTTAACGCTCGACGCAACGGACTAAAAATTACAAGTTAACTATGTATATAAATATAATATAATATATAATTAATTATATTAAATATATATATATTATATATATATATTAAAAACTGTCGGCAGCCAGAAACTCCAAGGGTGTGAATTGAAAATACCTCTCCGCGACTCGCGGAGTTTGAAGGGCTTTTTGCCGCGAGTCGCGGAGCCCCAAATTTCACTTCTGGCTATAAAGCCAACCGAATTCTGATCGAATTGGACATCAATTTTTCTTCTCATTCATACGAAGTAATATATATTTATATTTATAATTTATATTTTAATTTTAATTATAATAATAAGGGTATGTTAGCGAATGTTGTAAGGGTGTAAGTCGAAATTCTGTCCGTGTAACGCTACGCTATTTTTAATCATTGTAAGTTATGTTCAACCTTTTTACATTAATGTCTCGTAGCTAAGTTATTATTATGCTTATTTAAAACGAAGTAATCATGATGTTGGGCTAATTACTAAAATTGGGTAATTGGGCTTTGTACCATAATTGGGGTTTGGACAAAAGAACGACACTTGTGGAAACTAGACTATGGGCTATTAATGGGCTTTATATTTGTTTAACTAAATGAAAGTTTGTTAATGTTAATATAAAGATTTACAATTGGGCGTCCCTATAAATTACCATATACACTCGATCGGACACGATGGGCGGGGTATTTATATGTACGAATAATCGTTCATTTAACCGGACACGGGAATGGATTAATAGCCACTAGAATAATTAAAACAGGGGTGAAATTACATTCAAGGGTAATTGGTGTAATTGTTAACAAAGTAGTAAAACCTTGGTTTACACGCAGTCGATAACCTGGTGTATTCATTAAACAAAGTATTAAAACCTTGTTACAATTCGAATCCCCAATTAGTTGGAATATTTATCTTCGGGTATAATAATAATTTGACAAGGACACTTGCAATTTATATTTATGACTGATGGACTGTTATGGACAAAAACCAGACGGACATATTGAATAATCCAGGACAAAGGACAATTAACCCATGGGCATAAAACTAAAACCAACACGTCAAACATCATGATTACGGAAGTTTAAATAAGCATAATTCTTTTATTTCATATTTAATTTCCTTTATTTTATATTTAATTGCACTTCTAATTATCGCACTTTTACTTATTGTTATTTCATTTTATCGCACTTTTAATTATCGTACTTTTTAATTATCGCAATTTAATTTTTATCGCATTTTTATTATTCGCAATTTCATTATCGTTATTTACTTTACGCTTTAATTTAAAGTCTTGTATTTATTTTATATTTTACATTAGGTTTTAACTACGACTAAAGTTTTAAAATCGACAAACCGGTCATTAAACGGTAAAAACCCCCCTTTATAATAATAATATCACTTATATGTATATTTGTATTTTTATAAAAGTAAACTAATATAGCGTTGAGCTTTGCTTAAAGATTTCCCTGTGGAACGAACCGGACTTACTAAAAACTACACTACTGTACGATTAGGTACACTGCCTATAAGTGTTGTAGCAAGGTTTAAGTATATCCATTCTATAAATAAATAAATATCTTGTGTAAAATTGTATCGTATTTAATAGTATTTTCTGCTAAAATTTAATAGTATTTTATACCCCTCTGCTTTGACATCAGGCTACCACATGAGGAACCCAACCCGCAGGTTGATCTCTCCTATTGAATTAGGCTACCACAAGATAGGGACGCACTGGGCTCCAGCAGACAAGCATCAACTAACATGCAGTAATCACAAGGTACTAACTAATCACAACAATAAGTATATCTAACAAGCATGGCAATCATAATATAACATGCTACAATATACTATATTCTCCAGTTAGTCCCACTCACCAAATACCAGCAAACGAGAAGGTATTCAGCTATCTAATCACTGAACCTTCTCTTTCTCCTTTTCTCCTGAGAAAACATATACACAAGTTAGTTTCTGTCCGTTAACACCAAATAACACAATATAAAAATTTTTGTCAGAAAAACTGTCCGCTAAAATTTTTCTCCTTATCACTTATGCACTTTCAAAATTTACATCAAAATCATCAAAATACAAACGGGCAGCATAACGGCTAAAACTCAACACTTTGGTAAAATATTCTGCCCTGGACACTCAGTCGACCGACTGACTCTTACAGTCGGTCGACTGTCGACACAACCGGTCGACTGACATTACCAGTCGGCCGATTCATTTGGTATATCCACAATCGACCGAAAGTCAACACTCAGTCGGTCGGTTGTCCGTCAATCGGTCGGTTCACTACGTCGGTCGGTCGACTGTCGACTGACCGTCGGCCGACTGTGTTCATCTTCTTCAGAAACTGAACATAGGCTACGGACTTCAAGCTAAATTCACCAAAACTCGATCTAGAGCTCGTTTTCGACATCAAAACCAACCACATCTTGTACACTAAACACTTAGGATCATAAACCCACAAGATTTTAACACAAACAACACTTAATCAAGCCATTTTAACCGAAATTACTCATTTTGTAAAAACTAACACAAAAACCCAATTTGAGCAAGAATTACTACATGAATCTATGAGAAGCTTACCTTAAAATGATAACGAAATCACAGAGAACAAGAAGCTATGATTAATTGAGCTCAAGACCTTGATTTGAAGATTAGGGTTTGATAGGATGGAGAGGTGAGTGAACGGGTGGGTTTGGGAAATTTTCTAGAAAATGGAAGAATAACCCTCCCACCAAACACTTATGAGTCTTAAAACTCATACATCACAACACACGGGTATTTATCAGTTATCTGATATCTTTTGTACATAATTTGGCAACCCAAACGAAGTCCAAATTAAATAAACAAACCTGTTCTGTGACCCTTGTCACAAACTGGTCCTAACCACGTCATCAAATAACAATAAATGTTAATTAAAATAAAAACATATAAAACCACACAACGGCAAAATAGACCATTTCAACTAGGCCCGATTCAAGGATGTTACAAATCTACCCCCTTAAAGAGATTCCGTCCTCGGAATCTGGTCTACCAAAACAAATAAAGTCACAGATTCTAATCACATCCACTGTTCTCTAATCTAAGTGCTAGTCAAACGTACGATACACAAGTACTCCAACACACATAGTCGGTTAAATCACCACCAGGGTCTTTCTCATCAACAAAATCAACAAATTTACTTACCAATATCAATAACCAAATGAAAACTCTTATCATTTAAAACCAACCACCGTTTCTAACAAGATGTAAAGGATAACTAACTTTCATGACAAACTACTCATTTTGTCATAGTTCTAACAATCAGCATTCTCAATTTCCACGGTCCTTTCATAGATCAAGGTCCATATCAAATCACTATGTCATCTGTTATCAACAAATTACTCATTTTGTCATAGCATCTATCTCTTTTATGCAGTTATCTTTCTTAAAAATTTCTAAGTACATGCAACAGATATTCCTCTAATTCACTAAATTCCAATCATACAGCACAATAGTCAGACAATTTACTACACAATTGACCATAGTATCACACTCTTCTCTTGCACACATAAGTAAGTACCATCGGTCAATCATATTTCAAAAACTGCGTAAGTCATTTTCTATCCGAGTTCTAAGATAAAAGGATAACAACTCATCAGTTCAATACCATCTACCGTTAAACTCCTTTTAAACAGGAAACAACACATAGACAATACATCGATCCGTCATCGATTCTAATAAATTTTCACACTTTTTCCCCAGTCATAGGTAATTGTTCACCATTTAACCCATCAATTATCACTAACATTTTGGTTTTCGTCAATTCTACATAAAAAGTTCTACATTAGAACGACAATTGCACATCACACATCATAAAGACGAATGGAAATCCACTTTTAATTCATCATATGTAAACCATATCATCAGGTTACGAGATTACCCATTAGATAACTCCATCGAATTTTCCAATTCAATTCATCTAAACCATAAATTCGTCGTCATCACATTACTTGAAAACACTTGTTCAATCAATTCCCGCAATTTCTGAACCACAATGTCAACACTGGTTCACTAAACTTACCCAAATTTGTAGTTACATACCCATTACTAACCCGGTATTTAAGAATTTAACCACAATTCTCGCAAGGATATTATTATATATACTCAATAATCCGTCGACTAGAATATATCTCTGATCATCTCTTCAACAATAAGAATTATTACAAACACGATTCTCAAACCACTTTTAATCGTACCATCAATGATTTATACTAACGGATATCCACGTATACTGTTATGACACGGTTATTAACAAGTTATATCCATCAAATAATCTCAGCATACAAATCGGACACCACACACTACCTCAGTAAGGTCATCACTTGGTTAAAACTCCATTAAGATTCGCAATTTAACAATGTTTAACCAATAATAAACCAATATCTAATTCCAGTCCAACGATCAATACCAAATCTGAAAGTCAACTTCTGATCAAGATCCTCTGAAAAATCGCAATAAACCGACATTAAAGGAAATTCCACTAATAAATATCAATCATTATCCATCAAGTTTCTTTCTTTAAGAAGATTTCATATATACATAATCAAACTATAGTTTACAATCCATCGAAACCATATATATACCAAACATCAATTATCATCTTATTCGTCACTTGCTACATCTCCTCCGACTCCCGAAACTACTGCATGATTTACCATGATGTATTTTTGTTGGCCAGACGTAATACACCATCCTAAATCATATTTTCATTTCGAGTATTTCGGAGCAAGTCCCTAATCAAGTCTGTCAATCTATCACAGTATATTCCTCTGGTTACTGATAGTTACAATCCACTAATACAAATTTATTCTAACGTAAAGTTTCTAACTGGATCACCTGATTGCAACTATCTCGGTATACTAACGCACCTGCCACAATCACACTGTTCGAATTTACCCAACTGATCCACTTTTGCAAACACACTGGTAAATCCTGACATTTCTACCCAAATCCTCTACAGTTACAACTGTTAAATGAAGAAGTTATAGTTCCCTCAGAACATGATATCATCAACCAATAACTAACCCCATCATTACCATTCATATCCCTGGAGATTACAATCGTCAAGTACAAATGTCACACAACTCTCAAAGTATAGGAATATATTAAATCATACCATGCAATTCCAACGATGTTCCTATCACAATTCTAAGTCAAAAGTCACATATTCTCTAAAGAGTTCACACGGTTCACCGCCCATATTCCCGCCGTATATAGTCACAACTGTCAACTAACGAGATCTCACTACCGTTGGAAATAATCATGGTCAAACCATACCAATTTACTCTAAGAAAATACTAGCCACGATATTCCCAAAACATCGTCCGACACTTCCACTGATCTTGAAGTCAGTAGTACAATTATTATCTAATCTAAGGTCAAGTCAAAGTCTGTCTCTATCTCCTCAAGAGACCAAATAAGGAAAGCCTCCCCCAATAAATTTCTAAGGACCATACACAAGGTGATGTTAAACCAAAGTAGGAAGATAGTTCTACTTGACAACCCTACAGGTTCCACACAACAAGTCCAAGCATATAATATCACTACTAGGCCAGTCACCTACTGTTTCAGTCACAGTCTGTAAACCTACAGACTACATATCATACGGCCACAAACTAAGGTACAAGTCTCGGGTCAAGAAATAAGGGAACTACTACCTAAACAGTCCCCACTGGTCACTATGTGTGTCCAACCAGTCAACGGTCTATGGTAAAGAGAAAGACTTCTTACAAGTCTTAATTTAATACAACCAAAGTACGCATAACAATATCAGATCAACTCCGGACTAACAGGCCAATCAAAATCAGTCATACTAACTAATACCTAAAGCATGGTACTTAACAAATCTAACATGTTGCATACAATAAAAGTAGCAAATCCAACTAGCATGTAAACACGCTACAGTAACTAAGCCACTATGTACTAGCTAAAAAGGAAAATTTTCTAAGGCCATTTAACCGTTTCCACTACCACATCAAACAACATTTATGAAGCATACATATCCACAAATGACGACTTACAATATGCACTAACAAATTACAAAATGTAATAAAACACGTACCGGCATTTAAGTCATCTTATGTATCACAAGCCTCCGTCAACATCTAACATGCTCCAACTATATCATCTGTGGGGTTTCTCCTCTCCTGTCCAGCAACAAGAGCAGAAGATCACCCGGCTAATAAAGTCTGTGCCCCGGACCCCACCCCAGAACTCAATCTCTGATTTGCCGAACACTGTATCGCTTTGTATCCCATAAGTTGATAAATCCTCTATATATATATATTATCTCTGCAAGAATCCAACTTCACCTCTTGATTTATCATACCACATCCCACATTTAACATCGCAAGAAGGAATCATACCCCGAAGTAGAACAACCTGTACCTGTCACTCCTCATCTTTTACAAAGAACCCATATCGTTTCATCTTTATCCTTCTACTTGATTAAATCCAATAAACTTCCTAATTCACTGATCAATTTAACCTGGAATACCTAATAGGTCGAGTACACCAACTCCGTCCAACAAAATCTTTTTCTTTATTATTATCATTATTTTATTACTTTTACTACTGAGGACGAATGCTTCTGTATCAGATAATAGTACGGTTGTCGAACTGTTGTCGAGGTTGTATCATCGGTGACTAAAATATTATCCATCGCGGTTACATCTAAGCAGAAACTGAACATCCACCTGACACTGACTAGTCCGTCTGATCTGAAGTATAATATCTAAGTCCACTTGTACTTACTGCTCTAACGTATATTACCTGCCCTGAATCTTCAATAACTGTCCTTACAACCTTGACATCTGTCTCCGAGGTTCTTCACCTGATATAAATCTGTACTCTGCAGCTCTAACTGTTCTAGGGGCGTTGGGGTCACAGCGTTACCGTCACTATCAATCATACCTGTACTGCACATCATCTTACACTAAAGCTTAGTATAAACTCGGTTAGTACTAACAACTAACACATAACCTGTCCTAATACTCACTTAACCCATCCCCAGCATGTTATGTTTGACATGACTCTTCTAAGTTTGGGAACATGACATGTAGATCACAATGCACATGCTGCCAAACTAAGCTCTGATACCAACTTATGACACCGCTGATTTTTTTTTATACGTACGTGGCAGAAGCATTTATATTAATTGAACCATTATAATAACATAAACATATAATATTTACATATCCAAAACATTTGACAGCTAGCATTAAACTAATACATCTGGTGTCACGTGACATTACAACAAAATACTTGTTTATATAGAGAAGACATATTTACAAAAAGATTATTGTTTTCATAAAGCAAGACAACATCAGAGTTGACTCCTGTCAAACATAACATCTTCATGCCCGTCTTCTCCCCAAAAGCATAAACTACAAAAGCTAATAACCTGCAGGGAGGAGAGGGAGGGGAACTAGCACGAAGCTAAGTGAGTACGACTAACTACAGGCCATAGCATACATAAGTGTTATACTAATCATGTCACATAGTCTAACACACAAACATCACCTAGTAGTGCAGTCTACAGAGACTCCGGCGGTTCGGCCAAACCATTAACCTCCAGTTGATCGGGCTGGGGTTTACCGGAAGTTCCTCCTACATACCGTGCTGCATAAATCATCCACACGCGATGTACGCGTCATTCAAACATATGCTACACGGATGCAAATAGGCTACCACATGAGGAATCCAACCCGCAGGTTGATCTCTCCTATTGAATTAGGCTACCACAAGATAGGGACGCACTGGGCTCCAGCAGACAAGCATCAACTAACATGCAGTCATCACAAGGTACTAACTAATCACAACAATAAGTATATCTAACAAGCATGGCAATCATAATATAACATGCTACAATATACTATATTCTCCAGTTAGTCCCACTCACCAAATACCAGCAAACGAGAAGGTATTCAGCTATCTAATCACTGAACCTTCTCTTTCTCCTTTTCTCCTGAGAAAACATATACACAAGTTAGTTTCTGTCCGTTAACACCAAATAACACAATATAAAAATTTTTGTCAGAAAAACTGTCAGCTAAAATTTTTCTCCTTATCACTTATGCACTTTCAAAATTTACATCAAAATCATCAAAATACAAACGGGCAGCATAACGGCTAAAACTCAACACTTTGGTAAAATATTCTGCCCTGGACACTCAGTCGGCCGACTGACTCTTACAGTCGGTCGACTGTCGACACAACCGGTCGACTGACATTACCAGTCGGCTGATTCATTTGGTATATCCACAATCGACCGAAAGTCAATACTCAGTCGGTCGGTTGTCCGTCAATCGGTCGGTTCACTACGTCGGTCGGTCGACTGTCGACTGACAGTCGGCCGACTGTGTTCATCTTCTTCAGAAACTGAACATAGGCTACGGACTTCAAGCTAAATTCACCAAAACTCGATCTAGAGCTCGTTTTCGACATCAAAACCAACCACATCTTGTACACTAAACACTTAGGATCATAAACCCACAAGATTTTAACACAAACAACACTTAATCAAGCCATTTTAACCGAAATTACTCATTTTGTAAAAACTAACACAAAAACCCAATTTGAGCAAGAATCACAACATGAATCTATGAGAAGCTTACCTTAAAATGATCACGAAATCATAGAGAACAAGAAGCTATGATTAATTGAGCTCAAGACCTTGATTTGAAGATTAGGGTTTGATAGGATGGAGAGGTAAGTGAACGGGTGGGTTTGGGGAATTTTCTAGAAAATGGAAGAATAACCCTCCCACCAAACACTTATGAGTCTTAAAACTCATACATCACAACACACGAGTATTTATCAGTTATCTGATATCTTTCGTACATAATTTGGCAACCCAAACGAAGTCCAAATTAAATAAACAAACCTGTTCTGTGACCCTTGTCACAAACTGGTCCTAACCACGTCATCAAATAACAATAAATGTTAATTAAAATAAAAACATATAAAACCACACAACGGCAAAATAGACCATTTCAACTAGGCCCGATTCAAGGATGTTACAGTATTAAACACAGGATGTGGAACTCATATTTACAATTCTTTGCAGGGGTTCAAAAGAAGTAATCAAGATGTGGGAACAACAAGTCTCTTCATGGGAAATGGAGCAAGGGTGCAAGTGAAAGCTCATGGAGACTTTGTTTTAAAGCTTCCAAGTGGTTTGGAGCTTATTTTGAAAAATGTTTTGTATGCACCCGATTTATCACGAAACATTATTTCTGTATCCCGTTTGAAACAATATGGTTTTAATCTTAATTTCATTAATGATGATATCCATGTTTCTTTAGATAATGTGTTCTATTTCAAGGCTTTGCCTTCGAATGGTATTTATGAATTGGTTCATGATGACACATCATACAATAGCTCAATGTTCCATGCAAACACCAAGAAACTCAAAAGGGATTTGAGTGATTCCTACTTATGGCATTGCCGCCTTGGTCACATAAATAAGAATCGAATGCATACACTTCAAAAGAATGGACTTTTGAAATCAAATGAACTAGACTCGTTTGATGTATGTGAATCTTGTTTACAAGGCAAAATGACAAAAGCACCTTTCAAAGGGACCTATGAAAGGGTTAAAGACTTATTGGGACTAATACATTCGGATGTATGTGGACCCTTTAATCCCATAACTAGGAATGGTGAAAGATACTTCGTTACTTTCATTGATGACTTCAGTCGTTTTGGATATGTCTACTTGTTAAGACATAAGGACGAAACTTTTGAGGCATTCAAAGAGTATCAAAACGAAGTACAAAATCAACTCAATAAGACAATCAAGGTACTTTGTACCGATAGAGGAGGTGAATACCTAAGCGATGCTTTCCAAGATCATCTTAAAAGTTATGGGATTATCTCGCTACTTACTCCTTCTGGAACACCCCAACTTAATGGAGTTTCCGAAAGGAGGAACCGAACCCTAATGGATATGGTTCGATCTATGATGGCTAGAAGCTCGTTGCCTCTATCATTTTGGGGTTATTGTCTATGCTCCACAGCTCGTATTTTTAAATATGGCCCCGACCAAGAAAGTGGAACGAACTCCTCATAAGATGTGGTCTGGAAAACCTTCATATCTATCATACTTAAAGGTATGGGGATGTGAAGCTTATCCTAAGCATTACGTCCCTAATAAGTTGAATGCTCGATCCACGAAGTATATCTTCATAGGATATCCCAAGGATGATATGGGATACTATTTCTATGATCCAACCGAGCAAAATGTATTTGTTGCTCGAAAGGCTGAATTCCTTGAAACTAAGTTCCTAATGGAAGGAAATAGTGAAAGGAAGATAGATCTTGAAGAGGTTCAAGATCAAGTAGATGATACACAATTGGTTGACACTAGCACTCCACATGAAAATGTTGAGAGTGATCAAATGGATAATCAAAATACACAAGGCATTCGCAGATCTGGTAGGATTAGTAATCCTCCTGAGAGATATGGGTTTCTCATGGATGGTTGCTATGTGGTTGATTTGGATGAACCAACAAACTACCAAGATGCTTTATCAAGGATTGATAAGGATAAATGGCAGGAAGCTATGAACGCTGAGATGCAATCCATGTATGACAACCAAGTTTGGGAACTTGTTGAACAACCTACTGGCTCAAGGCTAGTTGATTGTAAATGGCTTTTCAAAATGAAAACCGACATACATGGAAACTTGGATACATATAAAGCTAGACTTGTAGCAAAAGATTTCACTCAAACTCAAGGGGTTGACTATGATGAAACTTTTTCGCCTGTGGTAATGCTAAAGTCTATTAGGATATTACTTGCCATTGCTGCTCATTATGATTATGAAATATGGTAAATGGATGTCCAGACCGCTTTCCTAAATGGAAATCTTGAGGAAGATGTCTATATGGTTCAGCCTGAAGGTTTTGTTGATCTAAAATATCCTAAAAAGGTATGCAAGTTAAAGAAGTCAATCTACGGATTGAAACAAGCATCTAGAATGTGGAATCATCATTTTAATGAGGAGGCCAAGAAATTTGGCTTCATTAAAAATGGTGATGAAGTTTGTGTATACAAGAAAGCTAGTGGGAGCACTATCATGTTCCTTGTATTATATGTGGATGATATATTATTATTTAGGAATGATATTCCGGCAATGGAAGGTGTTAAAACTTGGCTAAGTAAATGCTTCTCCATTAAGGATCTTGGAGAAGCACAATACATTTTGGGGATTGGGATCTACAGGGATAGATCCAAGAAACTGATAGGTTTGAATCAAAGTGCATATATTGAAAAGATCTTGAAAAGGTTCAAGATGGAGAACTCTAAAAAAGGTTTGGTACCTATTCAAAAGGAAACACTTCTCAGTTCATTTCAGTGCCCCACCATAAAAGATGAACAGGAGAGAATGAAGAAAGTCCCAATGCGTCTGCCATTGGGTCAATCATGTATGCAATGATATGCACTAGACCGGATGTGTCATGCGTCCTTAGCCTGACAAGTAGATACCAGAATAACCCAGGAAACAGTCATTGGATTGCTGTTAAAAGTATATTGAAATACCTTAGGAGGACTAAGGATATGTTTCTAATATATGGGTCTGGTGAGGAGGAACTCGCTGTAAAAGGTTACGTGGACGCGAGTTTCCAAACTGATCGAGATGATTCTCGATCACAATCCGGTTATGTCTTCACATTAAATGGGGGTGCGGTCTCTTAGAAGAGTTCAAAACAGGATGTTGTTACATTATCCACTACAGAGTCGGAGTACATTGCCACCTCATTGGTAGCTCAGGAAGCTGCATGGATGAAGAAATTCATCAACGACTTAGGAGTAGTCCCTTCCATTCAGGACCCTCTTGAGATCTTTTGTGACAACGAGGGTGCGATTGCTCAAATCAAAGAACCTCGTGCTCACCAAAAGACCCATCACATTGAGTGGAGATTCAACTACATAAGGGATGAAGTTGAAAAAGGAAAGATATGTATTCGCAAAGTTCATACAGATCTTAACATAGCGGATCCTCTCACGAAGCTCTTACATGGAGCAAAACATACAGGACATGTTTGTGCATTAGGGCTTCGATATTCTAGTGATTGGTCTTGATCTGTTTTAAGTATTGTAAGGGCTTCGATATTCTAGTGATTGGTCATGATCTGTTTTAAGTATTGTAATGGAATGAAATTGTTCAAGCTCATTAATATAATTATGGTATTAATTTATTTTGAGTTATGTTCCTATTTTGCATATTTTATCCATGAATAAGTAATTATTCTAAATTCCGTAGTCGATTACATTTGTGGGAACAAGTGTGAGGTTTAGACTATTATGAACTCGGATTGGTATACGTTCACGGGTTGAATGTGGGGCAAGGTTGCAACCAAGGTTCATAGATATTTGTGGGATACAAATATTGGAAGACCCGCCCTCAAGATTTACTAAGTGGAGCCTTTGTGGTTGATCACATGTAATCTTGAGTAAAGGCAAATATCATTGTATCCTCTGACCTGAGATGCATATTGGGTTCGGATATTCACTAAGTATTGTACCTTGATTCTTTCCTTCGCTATTCTGAAATATGGTAGTTCATAAGAAAGAACTCAGGTATAATGCAAGGTATATATTTAGGACGTATGTAGTCAAGATGGAATTTGTCCCTCTTATTCGTTGAGAGTCAGATGTCTAAGGTCTGATAAAGTTAAATCTAGAAGGGAGTGATCACTTCGTGTGTCTTGGATTTAACATGACATTTAGGACGAAAGGAAATAATGAAAGATTCACCTATTCATATTCGAGATGGGAACTCGAAAGGGATGATGTTATTGAATGGCACAAAGTCATAACATATTGGGGGTGATGGATGGTCGTTAGGTGGTATCCATCACTTGCATTAATTTCTTATGTTTCTCGTGCAAGTAGGAGATTGAAGGTATTTTGTATACCCGAGAGACATATTAAATTAATGTGGCTAATATGTTTTGATCCAAGTCGGGTCATACCCAATAACAAGCTTACCGACACCTTAATCATATTTTGATCTTAACGATTGGATCATTGATTAAATTACGCAACACTTGAGATTTAAGAAAAATGGTTTTCTTAAATAATATTACTTGATGTGTATATAAATTATGGTATAATTTATATAACAAGAATTTAATTATTTATAGGTTAAATAATTAATAAAATTAAGTTACATTTTATAAAATTGGTTTTATAAAATAATGTAAACATAACTTATAATATGGATTTAATTATTTATAGGTTAAATAATTAATTAAGTTATGTTACATTTTGTAAAGTTGGTTTTGTAAAATATATAATGTGCAAGTTTATAAAAATGTATTTTATAAAATCTAGTTTTATAAAAACTAGTTTTATAAAAACTAGTTTTATAAAATCTAGTCTTATAAAATAAGTTTATAAAAGAATTGGAAGTGGCATGGGAGTATGGAGAAGGCATGCTCTTTTTACTTGCTTTTACCTTGTTACTTCCATTCTAAGTGCATATTAACCAAGACATTTTTGCAAGACCAATACACACATGCAATACACATCAAAAGAACTTGAAAAAAAATTATGCACTCTCCTATTTTCATAGCAGCTGGCCGTGAGCTTTTGAAGCTCAAAGAGAGTCCATTTTATTTTTTTTAAGGCACATTTCAAGTGTTAGAAAAATCCTAACCAAAAGCTAGGTGTTGGTGCACAAGTTTGGGGTATAACAACTTGAGGTTTCATACATTTGGAGCTCCATTCAACATCATCATCTTCATCACTTATCAACAAGCTTGGAGTAGGTATAAACTCTTTTCTTGCTTGTAGTTTGTAAGTATATTTCATAACTTGATCCTAATTGGGATTTAACTTTAATTGGTTAAAGATTAACATGTTCTAAAATGGTAATTACATGCTTCCACTTTAATTTGATTCTTAAAATGTTTTAAACATAATGGAACTTGTTAAATCCCAACACCTAGTACTAGCATGGAGACTATTCATACACTAGAATCCTGTCAACAACAAATTATCAACACATTAATTCGCAATTAGCCACATGACCCACAAAAACATTCACCAATGCCGGGTGAATCCTCCTACCTACACCGTCCGTTAAGGATGGCCTTGATATTTCAATGCAACCAACGGGTCACATCACTAGGGAACACACCCTCGCAAACAAACAACATCTGCGTGTCTCTATGTGAGACAATTGGAACCGGCACTCCCCGCCTCACAATCATCCATAAAGTGGAATAATCCACTGAAAATTTCCACAATCACGTTTCCCGATAGGGAAAATACAGTATTCACCACAATATTGAACTCGTACTCACTTGACAGTACTATTCGAGTTTCACACCAAACCATTTTTACATCACGAGAGCACCCGCAATGATAGTTTCATTCTCTCACTTTCTTGATCTCCAACTTCACACTTGGTCTCATACCGCACTTTGGTACTACACGACCACCTTACATAAGAAGTCTTACACTTCACTTGATCTAACACCACCGGAGCTTCCTCGGGCGGCAGTAAAACTCCCCCACTTAGGATTCAGATCCACATTTTCACCGCCAAGATGATAACATCCCGCGGAATTGTCATTTCACGAAACACATAATCATTCTCATCGTTGGTCATATACACCAAATCACCTTGAATTCACTTCAGGCTCTCAGAGCCGACATACATCACTTGAGATGTCATACACGTGACGACATCGCACCTTCATACCACGATGACAATTAACAGCCCTTCATCATTCGCAAAGCGAATCCACCAAAGTCCTATATATGCCTCTAAGCCTAGGCATATGCCACTCCGCTTAATCATTCGTGCTTCTCAGTTGAGATCACATGAACTTTCACACAACGAACCTTCATCAACAAATTGCTCACTCTCATGGAGAAGAGTGACCAATCCGACACAATAATTGTGTCGATCGCAATATCAACACTTCATTATAACCTTCTGCCTAACCGACCATTAAGTCCATCACCGGCTCACCGATCATCTTTACCCATCTATCACTTAAGGTCAACAAGATTCGCTCATCCGTTACTTCATAAGAAGTATTTACCGCAATGCTCTTAAACTTTTTCTTTCACAATCGTCGAATTACTATCACCCGTCGATCACTATTATAATTTCCGCTGCTTCCAAGGGTATCTCACTGGCACCCTAAGCACAAAGTGATCACACCATCACCGGAGTTGAACATTACACTAGCAGGTATATGAAGGCACCTCACACAGTGTCATGCAGACTCCCACCACAATCTACCGAGATTTATAAACTCGATCTTTGGGTTCCATACACCCGATGTCACCTATCTCTCCACAACAATGACCCGAAGTCATACCTACCCGACAAACCTTATGGTTTATTGTCTTTTCGAAAGTTCTTAGTCATCACACGCTACCCGCAATTTCCAAAAGGCCAAACGATATAGCCTCACGAAACCTTTCATCTAACACTAAAGAAACGCTTGGGAACACCAACTCTTACACCCTTTCACACATTGACACAACCACTATAACAAGGGGTGTTCTGTTAGGAATGTTACCCTATAATCCACAGCACACTAACACACTAACACAATCATCTTCATACGGGTCTTACTCTCATGAGTTTAATGACCCGAAGACTCCTCGATTCGCCAATTCCAAGGCGACTCACAACTAGAATCCTTACATGATTCTCTAACAACACACTCTACCGAGTGTAACCCAATACTACAATCACTAGAGTTGTTGCATCGCATTATGGAATTCAAGTCCTCGACGTACACACACGCACACATAAATCGGTCAATTTAGTTACAATGTGTAACTAGAACCATGACAATCTCAATAGTGCACTTACTACTTGGGGTGACTAAGCACGCACCATACTTGTGAGTTTGCTCACTCACCTTAGCTAACTGAAACCATCGTAACACTTCCCGACTCACAATGAACCCGGTGTGACAACAAGCACATCACCCGAGACAACTATGTCCTAGTAACCAATAAAAGATTCCTAATTCATCCCGAATCTACCCCAACCATGCTACGTTTCCTCCGTTCGGTACTCGTCATGTCATGCTTGGTGTCAAGATATACTTTTGTAATAATGGTGATTAGTTAGTATTACAATTGCGTACCTTACCATTTCCACATGGACACGCAAGTACTTTACCCGGACTGACACAACATTCACACAATACAAAACACAATACCACTATTACCTTCGAACAAACGAAGTCTTGTCGTTAGACAGGACTATACAAAACCCCAGAGTACCCGAGACCCACCGCTGGACTCATCACTAAGACACCGTAAACTATATGTAGTATAATAATATATACATATACGTATAACGCAACAACAAGTCAACCTACTCCTTAGGAGACTAGCATTAGAACAACGTCCAAGTTTACCTACTTACATTAGGCACTGGCTATCTAAGGCACTAATTTACACACGAAATAAGGCCCCACATAATCACACTTTGGACAAACACAAGTCCTAGTTAGTCACCTACTCTAAGGCACTAATAAATCTCAATCCAACCCGTATTCCTATATTTCACAAAGAAAACGCACAATCGTCAATAAGTCTAAGACTAGGAGCCTATTCCAACGTCACCTAATTTCCCTTAGACTATGCTCTAATACCACTTGAAACAACCCAAATCCGTTTACCAAAAACGAAGCACTATTTTTTTATAAGTTAGGTCCCACTAAAGCATTCATAATACATAACATTTCCAACTCTGTTTTAACCAAAAATATAATATCGTAATGATACGTTTAACAGTTTATAATTGTAGCGACCCGGCAAAATTGTCATTGACGGCGCCGCTACTTAGGTCCCGTTGCGTGGTCATAGTCCCTATATGAGACGCGTTTGACCAAAATTATGTCGCATTCATTTGAAACGTACAAGACTTACAAAGTTTAGTTTACCAAACGGATCAACAACAAGTTTAAGTTTACAAAAGTATAATGTATAAATGATATAACTTGCGACATAATAAGTTGAAAATCACGGTTGCTATAAATAGCGTAAGTATGTATGCTTTAAGTTTGAATTCAAAGGTGCTATCACTAGCGTATGCATGTATGCTTGACCCCAAGCAAGTAATCAAAGTGTGCGGAAGCATGTATCAAGTAGCCAAGTATGAACCTGAGAAACATATAGAAAACTATCAACGAAAGACGTTGGTGAAATCATAGATGTAGTAATAAACGTTATTTTTGAATCACAAGATTTAATATTTCCATAAAATTGATCATCCAAAAGTTGCATTCCAAAAGTTTGTTCACGAGCACCCAATTATCAAGACTTAACGTTTCCTTCCATAGAACCCCATCACAATAGTGTTAGAACATACACTTTTTCTCGAAAATATATTTCATCCGTAGACGGTAGCGAACCGTCCGTAATGAGGGTTTGTCAAACCCGTATGGCCACACAATATAAGTTCTCGCTTACACCCTGCAAGTGTAACTAATGATAATCGAATTGAGGATTTTTGTTCTAACTTGCTGTGGAATGTTTGTTTCATTATACTTGTGTTCAAAGTATAAAAGTAGGTAGTACAAAATGTAACAAAGTATATGTTTCTCAGCCCACTATTTAAAAGCATAAAAAGTTATTGAAAAGGTGGGACTATGATCTCACCTCGAGTGCACGAGTATAAATGTACTTCACAAAGTAAACGTGTGAATGAAAGTTGCTTAGCCTTGACCTAAACAAGTAAGTTGTATTAATTAACTGGTTACGACACAAGGTCGGGCGAAATGTGTTCAATTAGTCCTATGGCTCGTTACGACTCGATTATGTAGCATGTGAATCAAATTGTCAAGTTTCATGCAAGATACTAGTATAGAAGCAAGTTAGAAAGGTTGCATAAGTATCCGGTTAAGTTTGGCTAAAAGTCAAAGTTGGTCGAGTCAAAGTCAACGAAAAAGTCAACATGTTCGGGTCGGGTCTCGAACTATTTTTCTGAGGTTTTTAATCATATATGAGCATGTTAGAACAAGTTACATGTGAATCGGAGGTGCGTAGCATAGCAAACATTTTTCGTAATAAGACCAAGTTGGACAGCACCTCATAGGCCATCTGGATGGCGTCCAAAAAGGCTGGACGGCGTCCAGTAATAAAGGTCTGGACGGCGTCCCAAAGGTTGGACGGTGTCCAAAATGTTACTCAGGCCTGCTTTGCTGAAATCACACAATTGCACGAACCAAACATCAAACATTCACAATTTATGATCCGCAAACGATTAAAGCATGTATCTTATGTCATCGGAAATGTACTTTGACAAGGAATACAACTAAACACATATCATCAAACAATGACATCATTTACAATGGCCGAAAACTCGTCAAGTGATCATTAAATGTTCATAATCAAAGTCTCAAGTTCTCAAAATGCATTTCATGATTCGGGCAACCAATTTACATGTATGATATGCCGTTTCGAAGGTAATCAAGCATACAATCCAACCAAACACTTACCAACAATATTTCATGGCATTCAAATCATCAAAAGTCCATTTTAAGAGTTATCAAACCCTAACCAAAACTCACAAAATCAATACTCATGTGTTTGAAGTTTTATTAATCAACCTATACATCAAAACAAAGCTAGTGATACTAGTAACACAATTAAAACATGAACTTTAACAATTTAACAACATTTAATCACCCAAAACACAAGATTAAGCACACCCATTTCAAATATTCAAACTAGTTACTCAAATCAACAAATCAAGCAAATAAATCATATATTCATGCTAGACACGAACCATAGACACTAACTAATACCATTTCAAGTCAAAAACACGAATTTGAATAAATCTAGAGTTTTCAAATTGTTACCCAAACGAGATGAAGTTGGTATCAAATTGTAGAGGACGAAGAGAGGATTTCAAATATGTAATTTGTTTTGTTGCAAGCTTCCTAGATCGAATTTAGATGATGATTTTGTGTTTGAGGGTTTGAGAGAATAAAAATGGAAGTAATGAAATGGGGAGGGTGAAATGAATGGAGGAGGGTGAAGGTTGACTAGTTGACCTAGTCATCCCTTTGCCCTCTTGGCAAGTTTAGTCCCTCAAGTTTGTAGTCGGGTGCGGGAATTAACCAAATGAATTATTTTAAAAACGCTCGAGTAAACGAGTGATGTTATAATTAAATAACGGAAATATTAGAACGTTAGTCAACGAAAGGTACGAATTTAGATAACGGAAGATATTATCTTAAAAAAAAAAGAAGACGGGCATTAAAATAATTTAACGGAAAAATGCGGGATGTTACATTACCTACACCTTAAAAGAAATTTTGTCCCGAAATTTAGTTGGATGTAGTAGTCGTTGTTTCTCCCTCGAGATCTTGCGTTGTCAATTCTACGGATAAGTGAAGGTACTTCCTTGAGCATTTCAACGAACCTTGACATTTGGGATTTTACGTTGTTTTAAAGTTTGGTTTCACGATTTATAATTCAACCGGTCCTCATAGGAAGTGAAGTTTGTCATCGATAGTAAACTCATCGAAAGGAATAACAAGTTCTTGTTTCACAAGACACTTCTGTAAGTTGATTCATAGAATGTAGGATGAACGGAGACTCAAACGTGTTGAAAAATCTAAACGGCTATTAACGGGTTCAAAATGCCCCCGTATTTTAAAAGGTTTTGTGTATCGCAGATTTAGCTTTCTATGTTTCCCGAAACGGATTGCACCTTCTCAAGGTGCGACTTTTAACGTTACGCGGTTACCCACTTGGAATTTGAAATGTTTACGTCTAACATCGGTGTAGCTCTTTTGGAGACTACGGGCCGTCTTGAGCCCTTCTTGGAATTGAATAATTTTTTAGTTGTTTCATGAATGAGTTCGGGTCCGGTGGTTTGCTTGTCACCTACTTCGGCTCAACGATTAAGAAAACGATAATTGCGGCTATACGGGTCCTCAAAAAGTGTGACGTTAATACTTGAATGAAAATTATTGTAGTAAGAGAATTCGGCTAAAGGCAACTACTTTTCTCAAGTAAATTGAAGTTGATAACGCAAATTCGTTTTATGGTTTCCAAGGTTTGAATCGTCGGGTTGTGGTTGATGTATTGTACTCATGTTTAAACGTGGTCCCGAGGCTTTTTGTAAGGTACCCCAAAATCTAGAAGTGAAACGAGGATCTCGATCCGAAACGAAGTTTGTCTCCTCAAGATATATTTTGAACAAGTTTTTGTTTCTCAAGAATTTCGCGCCGCGGAAGATTTATCGGTTTCCGAAAACGTTCGTTATGACTATTCACCCTCGAGGCGAATACTAGTATAATGTGAAGAGTCTCTCTCTCCATTGAGAATTTAGATAAAAGGATTTCCTTAAACGGAAGTACAAGTGTAAGGCGAGAGAAGTTTCTGCCTCGATGTGAGCATAACAAGCATATTGTAGTTCGTCGATAAACTGTAAGAAAATGAGACAGTATACACGTATAACATATGTTTGAAGTCGGAAGAATTTGTCATTCATTCGGAAGCATAAATATGGTTCGACAATAATCGAAGATGTGTCTCGGGTATGGTTGTTATCAATATTCTCAGAGTTTTCGGATATCCCAAACAAGAAAAATGAAGTCATGTACATGGCACATGGTGGTGATTAGGTTGGTCGAGTCCAATCACCATCACGAGTCATTAGAACTTTGGTATGACTTACCGTAATATAACCACGTTGATCGAGTGTCATTATATTATGATAACTCATACCTCCATTCCCACATCACTCCATAGATTCAAGTTCGTGTAATCGTGAAGTTTTAAAATGAACAAAGTGTAACGACGTCTCTAACGTGACTCGTAGTGAATCGAAAGAATTAGTGCAACTCTAAAGAAGCGTTCCCCGAGGGAAATGTATAATGATTGTTCACGTCAAAGCAGTTCAAGTCAAACGATAGTGTATTTCAGTACGGGAAGTGTAACGAATCATGATAACGAATAGTACGCAACCGTAGTGATAAATAGTGATGACGATACTCACCTAGAGTAGTGATGGTAGTAACAAGTGGTAGATAATAAGGAACATCAGTGCGACACCGATAGTAAGTTGAGACGGTGGTGAATTACAATCTGGGAGACAGAGTTCCCGAACAAGTGTGACTAATGAAGTCGTCGTCATCCTTACGCGTATGAATCATGAATTTACGTGTGTTACCAGAAAGTTGCAGAATACGGATTCGTATGATGAAAACTTGGTACCATTAAGAAGTTTGCCTAAGAATGATTCAAGTATAATGCACAAGTAGTCAAGTAAGTGATATCTATAGCAAATGTATGTCAGAATGTAATGGCTAACTATCCGGTTGTAGTATAGATTCACTAATGCGTCCTAACGACTCTGTCAGACACACTAATGCACATCCTAGATCCCTACAACCAACGCTCTGATACCATTTGTAGCGACCCGGCAAAATTGTCATTGACGGCGCCACTACTTAGGTCCCGTTGCGTGGTCATAGTCCCTATATGAGACGCGTTTGACCAAAATTATGTCGCATTCATTTGAAACGTACAAGACTTACAAAGTTTAGTTTACCAAACGGATCGACAACAAGTTTAATTTTACAAAAGTATAATGTATAAATGATATAACTTGCGACATAATAAGTTGAAAATCACGGTTGCTATAAATAGCGTAAGTATGTATGCTTTAAGTTTGAATCCAAAGGTGCTATCACTAGCGTATGCATGTATGCTTGACCCCAAGCAAGTAATCAAAGTGTGCGGAAGCATGTATCAAGTAGCCAAGTATGAACCTGAGAAACATATAGAAAACTGTCAACGAAAGACGTTGGTGAAATCATAGATGTAGTAATAAACGTTATTTTTGAATCACAAGATTTAGTATTTCCATAAGATTGATCATCCAAAAGTTGCATTCCAAAAGTTTGTTCGCGAGCACCCAATTATCAAGACTTAACGTTTCCTTCCATAGAACCCCATCACAATAGCGTTAGAACATACACTGTTTCTCGAAAATATATTTCATCCGTAGACGGTAGCGAACCATCCGTAATGAGGGTTTGTCAAACCCGTATGGCCACACAATATAAGTTCTCGCTTACACCCTGCAAGTGTAACTAATGATAATCGAATTGAGAATTTTTGTTCTAACTCGCTGTGGAATGCTTGTTTCATCGTACTTGTGTTCAAAGTATAAAAGTAGGTAGTATAAAATGTAACAAAGTATATGTTTCTCAGCCCACTATTTAAAAGCATAAAAAGTTGTTGAAAAGGTGGGACTATGATCTCACCTCAAGTGCACGAGTATAAATGCACTTCACAAAGTAAACGTGTGCATGAAAGTTGCTTAGCCTTGACCTAAACAAGTAAGTTGTATTAATTAACCGGTTACGACAAAAGGTCGGGCGAAATGTGTTCAATTAGTCCTATGGCTCATTACGACTCGATTATGTAGCATGTGAATCAAATTGTCAAGTTTCATGCAAGATACTAGTATAGAAGCAAGTTAGAAAGATTGCATAAGTATCCGGTTAAGTTTGGCTAAAAGTCAAACTTGGTCGGGTCAAAGTCAACAAAAAAGTCAACACGTTCGGGTCAGGTCTCGAACTATTTTTCTGAGGTTTTTAATCATATATGAGCATGTTAGAACAAGTTACATGTGAATCGGAGGTGCGTAGTATAGCAAACATTTTTCGTAAAAAGACCAAGTTGGACAGCACCTGATAGGCCATCTGGACGGCGTCCAAAAAGGCTGGACGGCGTCCAGCAATAAAGGACTGGACGGCGTCCCAAAGGTTGGATGGCGTCCAAAATGGTACTCAGGCCTGCTTTGCTGAAATCACACAAATGCACGAACCAAACATCAAACATTCACAATTTATGATCCGCAAACGATTAAAGCATGTATCTTATGTCATCGGAAATGTATTTTGACAAGGAATACAACTAAACACATATCATCAAACAATGACATCATTTACAATGGCCAAAAACTCGTCAAGTGATCATTAAATGTTCATAATTAAAGTCTCAAGTTCGCAAAATGCATTTCATGATTCGGGCAACCAATTTACATGTATGATATGCCGTTTCAAAGGTAATCAAGCATACAATCCAACCAAACTGTCATGACTCGGAAAATTTCGACTAATTTTAAACCAAACTCTCGGTACGATTTAGTATTCTTGACACAATAAGAAGAGTCTGTTAGGTGGAGTCTCAAAGTTTTTGAACTGTTTCATATATTCTTTTGACTTCAAGTACTTCTGACGATTCACGAATAACTATTTGTATATAGATGTATATATATATATATATATATATATATATATATATATATATATATATATATATATATATTTATATTTGTAAGGATTTGAAACATGTAATTTGTTATATTATTATTAATATTAATAATACTATTGTTATTGTTATTAATATCACCATTATTATAATTAGTAGTACAATTTTAATTTTAGTTATTATTATGATTATTATTATTACTAAAAAATTATTTTTTTAATCATTATTTTATTAATGTTATCTTTATTCTTATTTTTATTAATATTTTGATATTATTATTATTAAATGTATTATTAACATTATCAGTAGTTTGATTATTATTAATGTATTTATAGTTACTAATGATTAATGTTATATATATATATATATGAACATGAACCTAATTAATATTATGAATCGATTTACGTTCACTATCGAACTGTATCCATTTTTGTTTGTGTGTCTGGAATCAAACTTTTAGCTATTATAAGACAATCATTAAAATACAAATGCCGGTACACATCCAATTCAACTTTATTCTTCTGTTTTACTCGTAATACTCTTGTAGACACACATGTATGAGTAAAACAATGTAACCCACCATTCACTCTTTTTATATATACATACATATCCATGAGGATAGGAACCCAATTCACCATCTATTACCTTCTTCAAACACACTCTTTATATAACAAATCACCACCACCCTTGCATTTTTTTAAATCTTTCTCTGTTTCCTTCTTGTTGTCCGAGAATAAACCATCACCACCCTTGTTCTCACACCCTCACCATAAACGAAACCCACAAGCTTGATTATTTTTATTTCTTGATCGATCAAATTCACTCAACCACAACAAACTACCATCCAACTACCGTTGAAGTACCACCACCGACTAACACCATCGAAACACCATAACCATTGTGTTGTTGCTACTATTCGGTTGTTATGAACGCCAAGAACACCACCCTTGTTAACCACCTACGACAACCCCGAAAAAAAACCTACCACCTTATACCATCAAAACCTCACCATCGACTACCACAACAATCGCCACCACCTTTGGTCATTACAACCACCATTCTCCATCAACAAAACCACCACAGCCACTGCCACAATCGGCTGCTACAGCAGTACGTTTTCTGTTTTCTTTGAACTCAAACGCAACCCAAACACAAATCGTCTCCCTCTCCTTCATTGACAACCCATGCCACCTTATTATGCTGCTGCTACAGCGTACACATATATATATATTTTTGTTTTTCTGGCAAACCATAACCAACACCACAACCCATTATTAAACCATTACCTTGGTTGCTATTTTCTCTGTCCAATTATGAATTGTTATTAAATAATGATAGTAGTGACAACTTGGTGGGACTCATTAACCACGTACAACAAAAACAAGTGCATAAATGATGATGTTTAATAATGCGTGTATTTTTTTCTTTCAATCAACGTGAGTGGGGACAAAGGGGTTCAAGAGGTGGACGTATACTTTGGATTCCAATTCCCACAAACCACTAAGTCAACTTCCATATTATATATGAAAATCGAGCCATCATGTACATGTCGTGCAATTTGTATAAAAAAAAGGAGAGACAACGATTTATGGTGGGGTGCACGGTTGCAACTACTAGTCTGGGCGAAATCTTTTTTCCTAAAACTGCAAACTTCCATTTGTATTTGGGCTGTGATGTTTGTGGCAATATTTTGGCCCGTGATTTGGGATTTGGGTCGATTTAGATATAGACTCAAACATAGGATTTCCTTAATACAACTAAAATGATGATGATAAAACTGAAAACGTTAAAATATGAATGCGATCGTGATATGATGATGACATGATAGAAGCTTGAGGAAGGACAGACGAATTAGGATATATAGTTAAAATTCAGATTTGAAACAGAAATGAGATAGTAGAGTGATGGTATGGAGTGTTGGTGTTTAAACAAGGTGTCGCGGGTTCGATCTCGGGCCATGGCGTTTATTTGTTTTAAGCTTGTTTTAAAGGTAGCCCTCTTTTCATATTATTATTATTATTATTATTATTATTATTATTATTATTATTATTATTATTATTATTATTATTATTATTATTATTATTATTATTATTATTATTATTATTATTATTATTATTATTATTATTATTATTACTATTATAAACAACATTATTTCTAAAACTATCATTTTTAACAATATTATTACTATTATTATTATTAATATCATTAACATGATTTTTATATATATAATTATTATTATCTTGATTATCATTAATACTAAAATAAACATTATAACTAAAATTATTACTTCCTTAAGGTAGTGATTTATCTATTTATTATTATTATTATTACTATTATCATTATTGTTATTATTATTATTATTATTATTATTATTATTATTAGTATTTTTAAAATTATTATTAATAATATCATTTTAATATTATTAATAGTGTTATTTTTATTAAAAAAAACTATCATTTAAATTAAAAGTATCATTATTAGAGAAATTATCATTTTTATCAAAATTATTATTATTAATATCCTTATTATTATTTTGACATTAATATTATTATTTTTATATTATCAATATCATTATCATAATAACTATTATTATTATTATTATTATTATTATTATTATTGTAAAATAAAATAACTCTTATTTATTATCATTATCATTATTATTTTATCAAATAACTATTAGTTATATAAAATTATATTTACTACACATAACATAACTATATTAATACTTATATAATAAATTTAATAAATATAATTAATAAGAAACCTAATTAAAATAAAAATTAAATCTCTAATAATATATAAAACTTGTTTGATTACCACTATGTGGGTTAATATATATACTTGATATAGGTTCGTAAATCCGAGACAAACCCTACACTTGTTAAATGACGTCATATGTATTTTTACTACAAAATACAGTAGGTGAGTTTCATTTGCTCCCTTTTTAATTGTTTTTGCAATATATATTTTTGGGCTGAGAATACATGCGCTGCTTTTATAAATGTTTACGAAATAGACACAAGTGCTTAAAATATATTCTACTTTGAGTTGTACCACTGGCATACTTCCCTGTAGCTTGGTAACTACTATTTACATGAGTATTGTAAACGCGAATCCTGTTGATAGATCTATCGGGCCTGACAACCCCAACCGGACTGGACGACCAGTATTCAATGGTTGCACAGTACTTTGTTTCGTGACTACACTTGGTACGGTGTAGTGAGATTTCATAATAAAGGGAATATGCGACGTTGATTAAATGTTAAGTATGGTTACCAAGTGCTCAACCACTTAGAATATTTTTATTAAAACGTTTGTGTATATGAAATCTTGTGGTCTATTAAGATATTGAAATGATTGTTATGATAAACCTATGAACTCACCAACCTTTTGGTTGACACTTTAAGCATATTTATTCTCAGGTACGAATTAAGTCTTCCGTTGTGCATTTGCTCATTTTAAAGACATTACTTGGAGTCGATCATCGCAATGGGACCAAATGTTGATGACTTCATCCAGGTGGATAAGGACGGGTCGTTACAGGTGGTATCAGAGCGTTGGTCCTAGCGAACCAGGTCTTGCATTAGTGTGCCTAACTGATAGTTGTTAGGATGCATTAGCGAGTCTGGACTTCGACCTTAGCTGCATATTATACGTATTGTTTATCATTCCTAGTGAAAAATTACCTGCTTATTATTCCTAAGTCTAGACACGACTTCCTGCACTTATTGTATAGATAGTGTATAGATAAATTCATGTCCTAGCGTATCAGTTATTATAAACTTTGTCCGACAGCTTCCGTAGATTTCTCCGTAACTTATGGGATTTTAGTATTATATATGCATATGTAAATTATGTATTGCAGAATACTAATCTACATCCTATAATCTATTTATTATAGAAAAGTCCTTCATATGATCGTACGAGATGAATCCCTCAACCAGTTCGAACTCCTCGGATCCCGACAGCTATTCCGATATGGAGTTTCACATATCAGCGTCACCGGAATGAATCAACCAATCAGCCATCCCCAAATCATCTGATGGTTTCGTAGTCAACTTAATCAATGGAGACGCGAAGAAGGCAATCCCTTCCACTAACCGAATTTACCTCTTGACAATGAACCTGAAGCGTTTACCGGTGAACCTGTACGAGATACCATTTCCTCTCTCATTTCCATAGTATCTTGTCACGATCATATACTATCTCACATTCTAAACCTCATTCATCCGCTCGTCTGAACAGACAACCATCCCGGTATAATAAAAGAAGTTAACGAGCTTCGCTCCAAAGTTATAGCCTTGGAATATATAGTGCAAAATGTACCAGCTTCAACAACATCACCGGCATCAACAGTATCACCAAAATCAATACCAGTACCACCAACAACCCAAGCTTCAACATTACATGCCTCAACATCTCATTCTGTACCTCGAGTATAATTATCGTTCTATGAATTGTTCTACATCATTTATTTTCGTTCTACATGGCAATTATGTAATCTCTAAAGATTTAGAAATTATTCATTCTAGTTCCAAACGAAAATCAAATGAGATTAATATCATATTAACTCATTAAATCCATGATTACATCTGAAGAAAATATATATGTATATATATTTTCATAAATATTGTAATTAAAAATTTATAAATATATATATATATATATATATATATATATATATATATATATATATATATATATATATATATATATATATATATATATATATATATATATATATATATATATATATATATATATATATATATATATATATATATGTATATGTATGTATATATACATATGTATATATATTTTCATAAAGATTGTAATTAAAAATTCTTTCGTACAAACTGTTAATGGTGAAAATATTTTAACGGGTAGGTAATACCCGAGGAATATTTAGATTTCACATTAATAAGTTACACTGTACATTCTTTGAATCTAATTCAACGGTCATTTATTATCCTACTTACATCCACCGATATACGTATCTGTTCACCGCAGAATAACCATTTTCATTCAATTTTGTAATTTGATTTTGACCTATCAAAATCCGACAAGTGGCATAATGAAGAAAACATTTGACAAAATAAAATTTGTTAGAAACAAACAAAGTTAACTATGAGAAATTTTGTTAAGAATCCACGCTAACTGTTCCTAGCTATTGTTCCTAGCTAACTGATTACATTTTATTTATCGCAATTTACTTTCTCGCAATTTAATTTATCGTCATTTAATTTCTGTTATTTACTTTACGCACTTTATTTATCGTCATTTAATTTCTGTTATTTATTTTTACGCACTTTAAATATCGGGACACGTATACAAGGTTTTGACATATCATATCGACGCATCTATATATATTATTTGGAATAACCATAGACACTCTATATGCAGTAATGCGGAAGTTAGCTATACAGGGTTGAGGTTGATTCTACAATAATATATATAGTTTGAGTTGTGATCGAGTCTGAGACGTATACGGGTCACGAAACGTATTAATTAATTCGAATATTATATATTAAACTATATATGAATTATTGGACTGTTAACTGTGGACTATCGACTGTGGACTAATAATATTGGACAATTAAAATGAATTAAAATATTGATTATAACATATGAAACTAAACATTTCTTCAAGTTTGCCACTTGATTTCATCTTAAACTTCATTTGAATCTTGATGATTCCAATCCATGTTCAAATCTTTCATGATTCTTGAAGACACCTCAATCGAGAGGATGAACCAACCGTACTTCATCTACGAAAGAAAAGATTGATGCATATAGTTATGCACCTGAAAAACTCTCGGAAACTGAGTAAACGTTAACACATAGCTAATTCCTCTAGTGTTATTATTACCCAAAATAACTTTGCAATTCTTTTTCAAAATAGCCAATTTTGTCACAGCTCTAGCAAGACAGCTTCGACTTTTCACTCAAAACAACCTTATTATAACCTTTATATATATGTGTGCTCATTTATTGTTACCAGAGAACCTTTCGTATTCCACCATATTACCATCAGCATTTAATCATCTAAAAACACAATTCTCCTGAAATCACCTCGGATTGATAACCGATGATTCAGATATCGTAGCATTAAATGCAGAGAAAACAGAAAAGTCGTAGATGGTCTAAACGGTCAAAAGTTTGATAATAAAGAATGGAATGTTGGAAACCCTCAATAGAAAATTTAGTACCGAAAAGCGGATTATGCGAAACTATGAAGGAAGCCGTGGACAAATCACAAAGAATAAGTTTGACTTTAAAGAATCCAGGTAATTTTGTATCCGATGAAATCTTTAGAGAATATCCTGCTCCAAAGTCATGTTAAAATATTGCGAAAAAATTTTTCTTTATCAACCTTCGAACTTAGAAATTCTAAAATATCATCATAAAAAAAAAATCTTCGATATTTTCATAAATATTCTTGTCCGAAATTATCTACCTCTGCGTGTTTTTCTGTATTCCATTATATTGGAAACTTCTGTAAAGACTAAGTATAAATTATGAATGAATTGTGGAGAAGTGTTGGGAACTGAAGCATGAGTTAGTATAATATAATGCGCTTGGCTAACGTGATTATGTTACAGTAAGTCATGCTGGAAGTTCTATTGGAACATGACAATTCACAGATCATAACGTCATCATGTGTCGTATAATATAATTCTTCCATTCTACATAACCTCTGAACATACCAAGAAGAATATATTCTTAATAGTTCTATCTTCAGTAATTTTGATAAATTTGAAAATCAAATCGTACTATCACGTTCCTTCCTGCTTAGAACATTATAATTATTTGAAATTCTATATCTACGAATTCTGGACCATTATTCGCTTGACTTGAAGTCGGGAAGAGAAAACAAAAGCATAGAGCTTCAAAATATAAGGGAGAATATAAAGTCCGATAACAACACATAAATTACAAACCGTGTATGTCAATGTTTATCGCAACATAAAGACACGGGAGAATTAAAAACACTATAACCCCAAGGGCGAAGTAAAAGAAAGTAGATTCCTCTGGTGGAAGTTGAAAAAGGAGAATAACTGTTGCGATAGTAAGGATGAGGACAAGGATCAGAACTGGATTAAGCATTTTTACAATCCTTTGAAAGTATGGATCGAGAAAGAAAGAATTGAAGTGGTGAAAATAATGGAACAAAAGAAGTTCATTTGTAGAGAAGATACCAGACAAAGCAATCGAGACAGATAATCGCATTAAATTTAAGAGGATCCTAATTTTTCCATAAATCCCGAAGAAATCAAATCCTATAGATTTCCAAGATTTTCTTTTAAATCCCT
The DNA here is from genome assembly GCF_046630445.1 of Rutidosis leptorrhynchoides. Taxonomy (NCBI): domain Eukaryota; kingdom Viridiplantae; phylum Streptophyta; class Magnoliopsida; order Asterales; family Asteraceae; genus Rutidosis; species Rutidosis leptorrhynchoides. Next base: position 291,453,353 of record NC_092343.1, on the reverse strand, counting down.
TGAATTCCGAAATTCAATCGAGTCAACGTTAAAAGTTAAGACGAACCTTATTTTCCAAAATTTCAACCATGATTAGTCAAAAGTTATGATGAAATTTGTCTTTCTCGTTTCACTATTTAGTGATAGCTTCATTCGTACGCTTCGAGAAATCGAATTGTTTTACCCTTATTACTCAACAGTGATAAAACTCTATTTATCAGCTCATATTTGTCAGGAAAACATTCTTATTGTTAGCCATGACGATCTAGATCAAATTTCGGGGACGAAATTTCTTTAACGGGTAGGTACTGTCACGACCCGGAAAATTGTGACTAATTTTAAACCAAACTCTCGGTACGATTTAGTATTCTTGACACAATAAGAAGAGTCTGTTAGATGGAGTCTCAAAGTTTTTGAACTGTTTCATATATTCTTTTGACTTCAACTACTTCTGACGATTCACGAATAACTATTTGTATACATATATATATATATATATATATATATATATATATATATATATATATATATATATATATATATATATATATATTTGTAAGGATTTGAAACATGTAATTTGTTATATTATTATTAATATTAATAATACTATTGTTATTGTTATTAATATCACCATTATTATAATTAGTAGTACAATTTTAATTTTAGTTATTATTATGATTATTATTATTACTAAAAAATTATTTTTTTAATCATTATTTTATTAATGTTATCTTTATTCTTATTTTTATTAATATTTTGATATTATTATTATTAAATTTATTATTAACATTATCAGTGGTTTGATTATTATTAATGTATTTATAGTTACTAATGATTAATGTTATATATATATATATATATATATATATATATATATATATATATATATATATATATATATATATATATATATATATATATATATATATGAACATGAACCTAATTAATATTATGAATCGATTTACGTTCACTATCAAACTGTATCCATTTTTGTTTGTGCGTCTGGAATCAAACTTTTAGCTATTATAAGACAATCATTAAAATACAAATGCCGGTACACATCCAATTCAACTTTATTCTTCTGTTTTACTCGTAATACTCTTGTAGACACACATGTATGAGTAAAACAATGTAACCCACCATTCACTCTTTTTATATATACATACATATCCATGAGGATAGGAACCCAATTCACCATCTATTACCTTCTTCAAACACACTCTTTATATAACAAATCACCACCACCCTTGCATTTTTTAAATCTTTCTCTGTTTCCTTCTTGTTGTCCGAGAATAAACCGTCACCACCCTTGTTCTCACACCCTCACCATAACCGAAACCCACAAGCTTGATTATTTTTGTTTCTTGATCAATCAAATTCACTCAACCACAACAAACTACCATTCCACTACCGTTGAAGTACCACCACCGACTAACACCATCGAAACACCATAACCATTGTGTTGTTGCTACTATTCGGTTGTTATGAATGCCAAGAACACCACCCTTGTTAACCACCTACGACAACCCGAAAAAAAAACCTACCACCTTATACCATCAAAACCTCACCATCGACTACCACAACAATTGCCACCACCTTTTGTCATTAAAACCACCATTCTCCATCAACAAAACCACCACAGCCACTGCCACAATCGGCTGCTACAGCAGTACGTTTTCTGTTTTCTTTGAACTCAAACGCAACCCAAACACAAATCGTCTCCCTCTCCTTCATTGACAACCCATGCCACCTTATTATGCTGCTGCTACAGCGTACACACATATATATATTTTTGTTTTTCTGGCAAACCATAACCAACACCACAACCCATTATTAAACCATTACCTTGGTTGCTATTTTCTCTGTCCAATTACGAATTGTTATTAAATAATGATAGTAGTGACAACTTGGTGGGACTCATTAACCACGTACAACAAAAACAAGTGGATAAATAATGATGTTTAATAATGCATGTATTTTTTTCTTTCAATCAACGTGAGTGGGGACAAAGGGGTTCAAGAGGTGGACGTATACTTTGGATTCCAATTCCCACAAACCACTAAGTCAACTTCCATATTATATATGTAAATCGAGCCATCATGTACATGTCGTGCAATTTGTATAAAAAATGAGAGACAACGATTTATGGTGGGGTGCACGGTTGCAACTACTAGTCTGGGTGAAATCTTTTTTCCTAAAACTGCAAACTTCCATTTGTATTTGGGCTGTGATGTTTATGGCAATATTTTGGGCCATGATTTGGGATTTGGGTCGATTTAGATATAGACTCAAACATAGGATTTCCTTGATACAATTAAAATGATGATGATAAAACTGAAAACGTTAAAATATGAATGTGATCGTGATATGATGATGACATGATAGAAGCTTGAGGAAGGACAGACGAATTAGGATATATAGTTAAAATTCAGATTTGAAACAGAAATGAGATAGTAGAGTGATGGTATGGAGTGTTGGTGTTTAAACAAGGTGTCGCGGGTTCGATCTCTGGCCATGGCGTTTATTTGTTTTAAGCTTGTTTTAAAGGTAGCCCTCTTTTCATATTATTATTATTATTATTATTATTATTATTATTATTATTATTATTATTATTATTATTATTATTATTATTATTATTATTATTATTATTATTATTATTATTATTATTATTATTATTATTATTATTATTATTATTATAAACCTCATTATTTCTAAAACTATCATTTTTAACAATATTATTACTATTATTATTATTAATATCATTAACATGATTTTTATATATATAATTATTATTATCTTGATTATCATTAATACTAAAATAAACATTTTAACTAAAATTATTACTTTCTTAAGGTAGTGATTTATCTATTTATTATTATTATTATTATTATTACTATTATCATTATTATTGTTATTATTATTATTATTATTAGTATTATTAAAATTATTATTAATAATATCATTTTAATATTATTAATAGTGTTATTTTTATTAAAAAAAACTATCATTTATATTAAAAGTATCATTATTAGAGAAATTATCATTTTTATCAAAATTATTATTATTACTATCCTTATTATTATTTTGACATTAATATTATTATTTTTATATTATCAATATCATTATCATAATAACTATTATTATTATTATTATTGTAAAATAAAATAACTCTTATTTATTATCATTATCATTATTATTTTATCAAATAACTATTAGTTATATAAAATTATATTTACTACACATAACATAACTATATTAATACTTCTATAATAAATTTAATAAATATAATTAATAAGGTTATTAACAAAAAACCTAATTAAAATAAAAATTAAATCTCTAATAATATATAAAACTTGTTTGATTACCACTATGTGGGTTAATATATATACTTGATATAGGTTCGTAAATCCGAGACAAACCCTACACTTGTTAAATGACGTCATATGTATTTTTACTACAAAATACAGTAGGTGAGTTTCATTTGCTCCCTTTTTAATTGTTTTTGCAATATATATTTTTGGGCTGAGAATACATGCGCTGCTTTTATAAATGTTTACGAAATAGACACAAGTACTTAAAATATATTCTACGTTGAGTTGTACCACTGGCATACTTCCCTGTAGCTTGGTAACTACTATTTACATGAGTATTGTAAATGCGAATCCTGTTGATAGATCTATCGGGCCTGACAACCCCAATCGGACTGGACGACCAGTATTCAACGGTTGCACAGTACTTCGTTTCGTGACTACACTTGGTACGGTGTAGTGAGATTTCATAATAAAGGGAATATGCGACGTTGATTAAATGTTAAGTAAGATTACCAAGTGCTCAACCACTTAGAATATTTTTATTAAAACGTTTGTGTATATGAAATTTTGTGGTCTATTAAGATATTGAAATGATTGTTATGATAAACCTATGAACTCACCAACCTTTTGGTTGACACTTTAAGCATGTTTATTCTCAGGTACGAATTAAGTCTTCCGTTGTGCATTTGCACATTTTAAAGACATTACTTGGAGTCGATCATCGCAATGGGACCAAATGTTGATGACTTCGTCCAGGTGGATAAGGACGGGTCGTTACACAAACACTTACCAACAATATTTCATGGCATTCAAATCATCAAAAGTCCATTTTAAGAGTTATCAAACCCTAACCAAAACTCACAAAATCAATACTCATGTGTTTGAAGTTTTCTTAATCAACCTATACATCAAAACGAAGCTAGTGATACTAGTAACACAATTAAAACATGAACTCTAACAATTTAACAACATTTAATCACCCAAAATACAAGATTAAGCACACCCATTTCAAATATTCAAACTAGTTACTCAAATCAACAAATCGAGCAAATAAATCATATATTCATGCTAGACACGAGCCATAGACACTAACTAACACCATTTTAAGTCAAAAACACGAATTTGAGAAAATCTAGAGTTTTAGAAATGTTACCCAAACGAGATGAAGTTGGTATCAAATTGTAGAGGACGAAGAGAGGATTTCAAATATGTAATTTGTTTTGTTGCAAGCTTCCTAGATCGAATTTAGATGATGATTTTGTGTTTGAGGGTTTGAGAGAATAAAAATGGAAGTAATGAAATGGGGAGGGTGAAATGAATGGAGGAGGGTGAAGGTTGACTAGTTGACCTAGTCATCCCTTTGCCCTCTTTGCAAGTTTAGTCCCTCAAGTTTGTAGTCGGGTGCGGGAATTAACCAAACGAATTATTTTAAAAACGCTCGAGTAAACGAGTGATGTTATAATTAAATAACGGAAATATTAGAACGTTAGTCAACGAAAGGTACGAATTTAGATAACGGAAGATGTTATCTATAAAAAAAAGACGGGCGTTAAAATAATTTAACGGAAAAATGCGGGATGTTACAATAATGACCCTTGGTACACAAATGACACATTACAAAAGCATTTGAAATAATGACCCAGTTACACAAAATACGGGTTAATACTCAATAACCCAACCCGATACCAAGAGCATAATCCCGGTGACTACCAAATCCCCAATCCGCGTCAAAATATCCCAAAGCTACCCCCATCGAGCCCAAGCGCTCCTACGCATCTAGTGTAACAACTAGCTAGTTCACAATCACAATACCTGTAAAAAGGTAAACAACGAGAGGGGTAAGCTTACGCTTAGTGAATGCAATAATTATACATATACATATATAATCTACTTACTTGCATGCACTTACACAAATACTGCATACGAGCAAGAATTCAACAACCATTCAATCACAATGCAAAAACTAAATATCCGCAATTCACAATAAGCTAGCATCGCCAATAGCATATAGTTCACAATTTAATATGCAAATATAAAACTCACTCAACCATGGTTAACCAATAGTACTAGGGAATGGTGCTCGCGAAATACCATCGGTGTTCACAACATCCGTTAGTGTACTTAACACGTCGTATCACTAACCCCCCGGGTGGTGTCTTAACATGTTGACACTTCACCCATCATTCTTCCCGGAGTGGTGTCTTAACACGTCAACAATTCACTCGTCACGTGAAATGTGGTGTCTTAACACGTTGACACTTCACATCTCACGCTACACAAGTAAATACATCATATAAATACACGTATAATTATTCCACTCACCTTGGAATGCCTGCACAAATCATGTAATATGATCTCCGTCCTCATAGCTGAGCAAGCAACCACCTATATCACACATAGGCACAATATACACATAAATATACATTCTCTAAAAGAGAATTCGACACAAACATCCCTTAGCCGAGGGATCACACCTTGCTAGCAAAAACGTACCCACTTAACACATAATGGACACAATTCAATTACCACTTCGTGTGGTAATTCAAACCCACACTACAAAGTACAATTTAACCCAAATTATACTTACACCAAATTGACCAACCTAGGTCCTGGCACTAGATTACTTAGGTAGTGATCATTCCAAACTGTCATTTACACCAAAACTACACACATGCAATAATGACCCATATTGCACTTGACCATATTTGACTTATGTTAAAACATCACATTGACTCAAAATCACTTCTCATGAGCGATTACTTTCAAAAATATCATTTAACACTTAACACATTTAAACAACCATCTGACCAAAACTACGATTATCATCAACTTTGACCCAATTCAATTTACACATTTTGACCAAAGTCATAAATACGCCCATAATCAGTAACGGCTAGTGATTATATTTTCAAAACACCAATTAATACCTAAATTAAGTATATATATACTTGATTCACCAAAACTTGATAAAACTTATGAAATGTCCCGTTCTTATTGACTAAAAACGTTCCATATTAATTGATTTCGTTGCGAGGTTTTGACCTCTATATGAGACGTTTTTCAAAGACTGCATTCATTTTTAAAACAAACCATAACCTTTATTTCATAGATAAAGGTTTTAAAAAGCTTTACGTAGATTATCAAATAATGATAATATAAAATATCCTGTTTACACACGACCATTACATAATGGTTTACAATACAAATATGTTACAACAAAATAAGTTTCTTGAATGCAGTTTTTACACAATATCATACAAGCATGGACTCCAAATCTTGTCCTTATTTAAGTATGCGACAGTGGAAGCTCTTAATAATCACCTGAGAATAAACATGCTTAAAACGTCAACAAAAATGTTGGTGAGTTATAGGTTTAACCTATATATATCAAATCATAATAATAGACCACAAGATTTCATATTTCAATACACATCCCATACATAGAGATAAAAATCATTCATATGGTGAACACCTGGTAACCGACATTAACAAGATGCATATATAAGAATATCCCCATCATTCCGGGACACCCTTCGGATATGATATAAATTTCGAAGTACTAAAGCATCCAGTACTTTGGATGGGGTTTGTTAGGCCCAATAGATCTATCTTTAGGATTCGCGTCAATTAGGGTGTCTGTTCCCTAATTCATAGATTACCAGACTTAATAAAAAGGGGCATATTCGATTTCGATAATTCAACCATAGAATGTAGTTTCACGTACTTGTGTCTATTTTGTAAATCATTTATAAAACCTGCATGTATTCTCATCCCAAAAATATTAGATTTTAAAAGTGGGACTATAACTCACTTTCACAGATTTTTACTTCGTCGGGAAGTAAGACTTGGCCACTGGTTGATTCACAAACCTATAACAATATATACATATATATCAAAGTATGTTCAAAATATATTTACAACACTTTTAATATATTTTGATGTTTTAAGTTTATTAAGTCAGCTGTCCTCGTTAGTAACCTACAACTAGTTGTCCACAGTTAGATGTACAGAAATAAATCGATAAATATTATCTTGAATCAATCCACGACCCAGTGTATACGTATCTCAGTATTGATCACAACTCAAACTATATATATTTTGGAATCAACCTCAACCCTGTATAGCTAACTCCAACATTCACATATAGAGTGTCTATGGTTGTTCCGAAATATATATAGATGTGTCGACATGATAGGTCGAAACATTGTATACGTGTCTATGGTATCTCAAGATTACATAATATACAATACAAGTTGATTAAGTTATGGTTGGAATAGATTTGTTACCAATTTTCACGTAGCTAAAATGAGAAAAATTATCCAATCTTGTTTTACCCATAACTTCTTCATTTTAAATCCGTTTTGAGTGAATCAAATTGCTATGGTTTCATATTGAACTCTATTTTATGAATCTAAACAGAAAAGTATAGGTTTATTGTCGGAAAAATAAGTTACAAGTCATTTTTGTAAAGGTAGTCATTTCAGTCGAAAGAACGACGTCTAGATGACCATTTTAGAAAACATACTTCCACTTTGAGTTTAACCATAATTTTTGGATATAGTTTCATGTTCATAATAAAAATCATTTTCCCAGAATAACAACTTTTAAATCAAAGTTTATCATAGTTTTTAATTAACTAACCCAAAACAGCCCGCGGTGTTACTACGACAGCGTAAATCCGGTTTTACGGTGTTTTTCGTGTTTCCAGGTTTTAAATCATTAAGTTAGCATATCATATAGATATATAACATGTGTTTAGTTGATTTTAAAAGTCAAGTTAGAAGGATTAACTTTTATTTGCGAACAAGTTTAGAATTAACTAAACTATGTTCTAGTGATTACAAGTTTAAACCTTCGAATAAGATAGCTTTATATGTATGAATCGAATGATGTTATGAACATCATTACTACCTTAAGTTCCTTGGATAAACCTACTGGAAAAGAGAAAAATGGATCTAGCTTCAATGGATCCTTGGATGGCTCGAAGTTCTTGAAGCAGAATCATGACACGAAAACAAGTTCAAGTAAGATCATCACTTGAAATAAGATTGTTATAGTTATAGAAATTGAACCAAAGTTTGAATATGATTATTACCTTGTATTAGAATGATAACCTACTGTAAGAAACAAAGATTTCTTGAGGTTGGATGATCAACTTACAAGATTGGAAGTGAGCTAGCAAACTTGAAAGTATTCTTGATTTTATGAAACTAGAACTTTTAGAATTTATGAAGAACACTTAGAACTTGAAGATAGAACTTGAGAGAGATCAATTAGATGAAGAAAATTTAAGAATGAAAGTGTTTGTAGGTGTTTTTGGTCGTTGGTGTATGGATTAGATATAAAGGATATGTTATTTTGTTTTCATGTAAATAAGTCATGAATGATTACTCATATTTTTGTAATTTTATGAGATATTTCATGCTAGTTGCCAAATGATGGTTCCCACATGTGTTAAGTGACTCACATGGGCTGCTAAGAGCTGATCATTGGAGTGTATATCCCAATAGTACATACATCTAAAAGCTGTGTATTGTACGAGTACGAATACGGGTGCATACGAGTAGAATTGTTGATGAAACTGAACGAGGATGTAATTGTAAGCATTTTTGTTAAGTAGAAGTATTTTGATAAGTGTCTTCAAGTCTTTAAAAAGTGTATGAATACATATTAAAACACTACATGTATATACATTTTAACTGAGTCGTTAAGTCATCGTTAGTCGTTACATGTAAATGTTGTTTTGAAACCTTTAGGTTAACGATCTTGTTAAATGTTGTTAACCCAATGTTTATAATATCAAAAGAGATTTTAAATTATTATATTATCATGATATTATGATGTACGAATATCTCTTAATATGATATATATATACATTAAATGTCGTTACAACGATAATCGTTACATATATGTCTCGTTTCAAAATCATTAAGTTAGTAGTCTTGTTTTTACATATGTAGTTCATTGTTAATATACTTAATGATATGTTTACTTATCATAATATCATGTTAACTATATATATAACCATATATATGTCATCATATAGTTTTTACAAGTTTTAACGTTCGTGAATCACCGGTCAACTTGGGTGGTCAATTGTCTATATGAAACCTATTTCAATTAATCAAGTCTTAACAAGTTTGATTGCTTAACATGTTGGAAACATTTAATCATGTAAATATCAATCTCAATTAATATATATAAACATGGAAAAGTTCGGGTCACTACAGTACCTACACGTTAAATAAATTTCGTCCCGAAATTTTAAGCTGTTGAAGGTGTTGACGAATCTTCTGGAAATAGATGCGGGTATTTCTTCTTCATCTGATCTTCACGCTCCCAGGTGAACTCGGGTCCTCTACGAGCATTCCATCGAACCTTAACAATTGGTATCTTGTTTTGCTTAAGTCTTTTAACCTCACGATCCATTATTTCGACGGGTTCTTCGATGAATTGAAGTTTTTCGTTGATTTGGATTTCATCTAACGGAATTGTGAGATCTTCTTTAGCAAAACATTTCTTCAAATTCGAGACGTGGAAAGTGTTATGTACAGCCGCGAGTTGTTGAGGTAACTCAAGTCTGTAAGCTACTGGTCCGACACGATCAATAATCTTGAATGGTCCAATATACCTTGGATTTAATTTCCCTCGTTTACCAAATCGAACAACGCCTTTCCAAGGTGCAACTTTAAGCATGACCATCTCTCCAATTTCAAATTCTATATCTTTTCTTTTAATGTCAGCGTAGCTCTTTTGTCGACTTTGGGCGGTTTTCAACCGTTGTTGAATTTGGATGATCTTCTCGGTAGTTTCTTGTATAATCTCCGGACCCGTAATCTGTCTATCCCCCACTTCACTCCAACAAATTGGAGACCTGCACTTTCTACCATAAAGTGCTTCAAACGGCGCCATCTCAATGCTTGAATGGTAGCTGTTGTTGTAGGAAAATTCTGCTAATGGTAGATGTCGATCCCAACTGTTTCCGAAATCAATAACACATGCTCGTAGCATGTCTTCAAGCGTTTTTATCGTCCTTTCACTCTGCCCATCAGTTTGTGGATGATAGGCAGTACTCATGTCTAGACGAGTTCCTAATGCTTGCTGTAATGTCTGCCAGAATCTTGAAATAAATCTGCCATCCCTATCAGAGATAATAGAGATTGGTATTCCATGTCTGGAGACGACTTCCTTTAAATACAGTCGTGCTAACTTCTCCATCTTGTCATCTTCTCTTATTGGTAGGAAGTGTGCTGATTTGGTGAGACGATCAACTATTACCCAAATAGTATCAAAACCACTTGCAGTCCTTGGCAATTTAGTGATGAAATCCATGGTAATGTTTTCCCATTTCCATTCCGGGATTTCGGGTTGTTGAAGTAGACCTGATGGTTTCTGATGCTCAGCTTTGACCTTAGAACACGTCAAACATTCTCCTACGTATTTAGCAACATCGGCTTTCATACCCGGCCACCAAAAATGTTTCTTGAGATCCTTGTACATCTTCCCCGTTCCAGGATGTATTGAGTATCTGGTTTTATGAGCTTCTCTAAGTACCATTTCTCTCATATCTCCAAATTTTGGTACCCAAATCCTTTCAGCCCTATACCGGGTTCCATCTTCCCGAATATTAAGATGCTTCTCCGATCCTTTGGGTATTTCATCCTTTAAATTTCCCTCTTTTAAAACTCCTTGTTGCGCCTCCTTTATTTGAGTAGTAAGGTTATTATGAATCATTATATTCATAGATTTTACTCGAATGGGTTCTCTGTCCTTCCTGCTCAAGGCATCGGCTACCACATTTGCCTTCCCCGGGTGGTAACGAATCTCAAAGTCGTAATCATTCAATAATTCAATCCACCTACGCTGCCTCATATTCAGTTGTTTCTGATTAAATATGTGTTGAAGACTTTTGTGGTCGGTATATATAATACTTTTGACCGCATATAAGTAGTGCCTCCAAGTCTTTAATGCAAAAACAACCGCGCCTAATTCCAAATCATGCGTCGTATAATTTTGTTCGTGAATCTTCAATTGTCTAGACGCATAAGCAATCACCTTCGTTCGTTGCATTAATACACAACCGAGACCTTGCTTTGATGCATCACAATAAATCACAAAATCATCATTCCCTTCAGGCAATGACAATATAGGTGCCGTAGTTAGCTTTTTCTTCAATAACTGAAACGCTTTCTCTTGTTCATCATTCCATTCAAATTTCTTCCCTTTATGCGTTAATGCAGTCAAGGGTTTTGCTATTCTGGAAAAGTCTTGGATGAACCTTCTGTAGTAACCAGCTAGTCCTAAAAACTGGCGTATGTGTTTCGGAGTTTTCGGGGTTTCCCACTTTTCAACAGTTTCTATCTTTGCCGGATCCACCTTAATACCTTCTTTGTTCACTATGTGACCGAGGAATTGAACTTCTTCCAACCAAAATGCACACTTTGAAAACTTAGCGTACAATTCTTCCTTCCTCAATACTTCTAACACCTTTCTCAAATGTTCACCGTGTTCTTGGTCATTCTTTGAGTAAATAAGTATGTCATCAATGAAAACAATGACAAACTTGTCAAGGTATGGTCCACACACTCGGTCCATAAGGTCCATGAACACAGCTGGTGCATTAGTTAAACCAAACGGCATGACCATAAACTCGTAATGACCGTAACGTGTTCTGAAAGCAGTCTTTGGAATATCATCTTCTTTCACCCGCATTTGATGATACCCGGAACGTAAGTCAATCTTTGAATAAATAGACGAGCCTTGTAGTTGATCAAATAAGTCATCGATTCTCGGTAGTGGGTAGCGGTTCTTGATGGTAAGTTTGTTCAACTCTCGGTAGTCGATACACAACCTGAATGTACCATCTTTCTTCTTGACAAACAAAACAGGAGCTCCCCACGGTGATGTGCTTGGTCGAATGAAACCACACTCTAAAAGTTCTTGTAATTGGCTTTGCAGTTCTTTCATCTCGCTGGGTGCGAGTCTGTAAGGAGCACGAGCTATTGGTGCAGCTCCTGGTACAAGATCTATTTGAAATTCAACGGATCGATGTGGGGGTAATCCCGGTAATTCTTTCGGAAATACATCGGGAAATTCTTTTGCGACGGGAACATCATTGATGCTCTTTTCTTCAGTTTGTACTTTCTCGACGTGTGCTAGAACAGCATAGCAACCTTTTCTTATTAGTTTTTGTGCCTTCAAATTACTAATAAGATGTAGCTTCGTGTTGCCCTTTTCTCCGTACACCATTAAGGGTTTTCCTTTTTCTCGTATAATGCGAATTGCATTTTTGTAACAAACGATCTCTGCTTTCACTTCTTTCAACCAGTCCATACCGATTATCACATCAAAACTCCCTAACTCTACTGGTATCAAATCAATCTTAAATGTTTCGCTAACCAGTTTAATTTCTCGATTCCGACATATATTATCTGCTGAAATTAATTTACCATTTGCTAATTCGAGTAAAAATTTACTATCCAAAGGCGTCAATGGACAACTTAATTTAGCACAAAAATCCCTACTCATATAGCTTCTATCCGCACCCGAATCAAATAAAGCGTAAGCAGATTTATTGTCAATAAGAAACGTACCCGTAACAAGCTCCGGGTCTTCCTGTGCTTCTGCCGCATTAATATTGAAAACTCTTCCGCGGCCTTGTCCATTCGTGTTCTCCTGGTTCGGACAATTTCTAATAATGTAGCCCGGTTTTCCACATTTATAACAAACTACATTGGCATAACTTGCTCCGACACTACTTGCTCCGCCATTACTCGTTCCGACACTATTTGTTCCTTTCGTTCTATTATCCCCTGGTCCGTAGACCTCACACTTCGCCGCACTATGACCATTTCTTTTACACTTGTTGCAAAATTTGGTGCAGAACCCCGAGTGATACTTTTCACACCTTTGGCATAGCTGCTTCTGATTGTTGTTGTTGTTGCGGTTGTTATTGTTGTTGGGATGATTATTGTAGTTGTTGTTGTTGTTGTTGTTGTTATTGTTGGGCCGTTTGTTGTAGTTGCGATTGATGTTGCGATTGTTGGGATAATTGTTGCGATTATTGTTGTAATTGCTGTTGTTGTTGTATTGGTGATTCTTATCACTGTTTTCCTCCCACTTTCTTTTGACTTGCTTCACATTGGCCTCTTCAGCAGTCTGTTCTTTAATTCTTTCTTCAATCTGGTTCACTAGTTTGTGAGCCATTCTACATGCCTGTTGTATGGAGGCGGGCTCGTGTGAACTTATATCTTCTTGGATTCTTTCCGGTAATCCTTTCACAAACGCGTCGATCTTCTCTTCCTCATCTTCGAATGCTCCCGGACACAATAGGCACAATTCTGTGAATCGTCTTTCGTACGTGGTAATATCAAAACCTTGGGTTCGTAACCCTCTAAGTTCTGTCTTGAGCTTATTGACCTCGGTTCTGGGACGGTACTTCTCGTTCATCAAGTGCTTGAATGCTGACCACGGTAGTGCGTACGCATCGTCTTGTCCCACTTGCTCTAGATAGGTATTCCACCATGTTAACGCAGAACCTGTGAAGGTATGCGTAGCGTACTTTACTTTGTCCTCTTCAGTACACTTACTTATGGCAAACACCGATTCGACCTTCTCGGTCCACCGTTTCAATCCGATCGGTCCTTCGGTTCCATCAAATTCCAAAGGTTTGCAGGCAGTGAATTCTTTGTAGGTGCATCCTACACAATTTCCTGTACTGCTAGATCCAAGGTTATTGTTGGTATGTAGCGCAGCCTGTACTGCGGCTATGTTTGAAGCTAGAAAAGTACGGAATTCCTCTTCATTCATATTCACGGTGTGTCGAGTAGTCGGTGCCATTTCCTTCAAAATAGTTAAATGGAACAAGTTAATCATACAGAATATTAAGAGTAGTTAATAGTATTTCGTAGCATAATATGAACTCATTTATAAAAGCTTTTTCTTCATATTAGCGTTTTATAAGTTTAAATTCGGGTAGTACCTACCCGTTAAGTTCATACTTAGTAGCTAATATACAATTCAACTACTACAATTCTATATGAAAAACTGATTATAATAATATTTCGCGTTCAAACTTTTATACAATATTTTACAAACTTACAATACCGTTTATTTTACATAAAGCATGAAATATAGCACACAATAACTTTGATACAAGATAGTTGTGAAGATAATTCTAGCTAGTACATAAGTCGTTCAGCAAAGGCAATAAAGACACGTAATTCATACGTCCAGAAACAAGTCATGCATTCTGGTTTTACTAGGACTACTTCCCATCCTTGGTCTTGTGCAACATAACCGTTACGGCCGTTGATAAGACAGCGTGTTGTAGCGTCGTCAAAGGGACGAGGGTTACGTAATGTCCAACAGTCCCGTAATAATCTAAAAACCACATTTCTTACCCCAATTACCGACTCCGTCACTTGTGGAAACGTTTTGTTTAATAGTTGTAGCCCGATGTTCTTGTTCTCACTTTGGTGAGAAGCGAACATTACTAATCCGTAAGCATAACATGCTTCTTTATGTTGCATGTTAGCCGCTTTTTCTAAATCACGAAGTCCAATATTCGGATATATTGAGTCAAAATAATTTCTTAACCCGTTGCGTAAAATAGCATTTGGGTTCCCCGCAATATATGCGTCAAAGTAAACACATCGTAACTTATGGGTTTCCCAATGTGATATCCCCCATCTTTCAAACGAAAGTCTCTTATAAACCAAGACATTCTTGGAACGTTCTTCGAATGTCTTACAAACTGATCTCGCCTTAAATAGTTGTGCCGAGGAATTCTGGCCGACTCTAGACAAGATTTCATCAATCATGTCTCCGGGTAGGTCTCTTAAAATATTGGGTTGTCTATCTATTTTGTGTTTTTAAACTGTAAAATAGATAAGAGTTAGATTCATAAAAAAATACTTATTAATACAAGCAATTTTTACATATATCATAAAGCATACGAACACTATATTACATATATTACACCACACGAATACAACTATCTTATTCCGACTCGCTCGTTTCTTCTTCTTCGGTTTTGGTTCGTTTTGCCAAGTTTCTAGGGATATATGATGTTCCCCTAATACGAGCCGTCGTGATCCACATTGGTTTAGAAAAACCTGGTGGTTTAGAGGTTCCCGGGTCATTGTTACAACTTAAGGACTTCGGGGGTTGACGATACATATAAAGTTCATCGGGGTTGGAATTAGATTTCTCTATTTTTATGCCCTTTCCCTTATTATTTTCTTTTGCCTTTTTAAATTCAGTTGGGGTAATTTCTATAACATCATCGGAATTCTCGTCGGAATCCGATTCATCGGAGAATTGGTAATCCTCCCAATATTTTGCTTCCTTGGCGGAAACACCATTGACCATAATTAACCTTGGTCGGTTGGTTGAGGATTTTCTTTTACTTAACCGTTTTATTATTTCCCCCACCGGTTCTATTTCTTCATCCGGTTCCGATTCTTCTTCCGGTTCCGACTCTTCTTCCGGTTCCTCTTCGGGAACTTGTGAATCAGTCCACGAATCATTCCAATTTACATTTGACTCTTCATTATTATTAGGTGAGTCAATGGGACTTGTTCTAGAGGTAGACATCTATCACATAATATCAAACGCGTTAAGAGATTAATATATCACATAATATTCACATGTTAAAAATATATAGTTTCCAACAAAATTTGTTAAGCAATCATTTTTCAAGTAAACACGGTCGAAGTCCAGACTCACTAATGCATCCTAACAAACTCGATAAGACACACTAATGCAAAATTCTGGTTCTCTAAGACCAACGCTCGGATACCAACTGAAATGTCCCGTTCTTATTGACTAAAAACGTTCCATATTAATTGATTTCGTTGCGAGGTTTTGACCTCTATATGAGACGTTTTTCAAAGACTGCATTCATTTTTAAAACAAACCATAACCTTTATTTCATAGATAAAGGTTTTAAAAAGCTTTACGTAGATTATCAAATAATGATAATCTAAAATATCCTGTTTACACACGACCATTACATAATGGTTTACAATACAAATATGTTACAACAAAATAAGTTTCTTGAATGCAGTTTTTACACAATATCATACAAGCATGGACTCCAAATCTCGTCCTTATTTAAGTATGCGACAGCGGAAGCTCTTAATAATCACCTGAGAATAAACATGCTTAAAACGTCAACAAAAATGTTGGTGAGTTATAGGTTTAACCTATATATATCAAATCATAATAATAGACCACAAGATTTCATATTTCAATACACATCCCATACATAGAGATAAAAATCATTCATATGGTGAACACCTGGTAACTGACATTAACAAGATGCATATATAAGAATATCCCCATCATTCCGGGACACCCTTCGGATATGATATAAATTTCGAAGTACTAAAGCATCCAGTACTTTGGATGGGGTTTGTTAGGCCCAATAGATCTATCTTTAGGATTCGCGTCAATTAGGGTGTCTGTTCCCTAATTCATAGATTACCAGACTTAATAAAAAGGGGCATATTCGATTTCGATAATTCAACCATAGAATGTAGTTTCACGTACTTGTGTCCATTTTGTAAATCATTTATAAAACCTGCATGTATTCTCATCCCAAAAATATTAGATTTTAAAAGTGGGACTATAACTCACTTTCACAGATTTTTACTTCATCGGGAAGTAAGACTTGGCCACTGGTTGATTCACAAACCTATAACAATATATACATATATATCAAAGTATGTTCAAAATATATTTACAACACTTTTAATATATTTTGATGTTTTAAGTTTATTAAGTCAGTTGTCCTCGTTAGTAACCTACAACTAGTTGTCCACAGTTAGATGTACAGAAATAAATCGATAAATATTATCTTGAATCAATCCACGACCCAGTGTATACGTATCTCAGTATTGATCACAACTCAAACTATATATATTTTGGAATCAACCTCAACCCTGTATAGCTAACTCCAACATTCACATATAGAGTGTCTATGGTTGTTCCGAAATATATATAGATGTGTCGACATGATAGGTCGAAACATTGTATACGTGTCTATGGTATCTCAAGATTACATAATATACAATACAAGTTGATTAAGTTATGGTTGGAATATATTTGTTACCAATTTTCACGTAGCTAAAATGAGAAAAATTATCCAATCTTGTTTTACCCATAACTTCTTCATTTTAAATCCGTTTTGAGTGAATCAAATTGCTATGGTTTCATATTGAACTCTATTTTATGAATCTAAACAGAAAAGTATAGGTTTATAGTCGGAAAAATAAGTTACAAGTCGTTTTTGTAAAGGTAGTCATTTCAGTCGAAAAAACGACGTCTAGATGACCATTTTAGAAAACATACTTCCACTTTGAGTTTAACCATAATTTTTGGATATAGTTTCATGTTCATAATAAAAATCATTTTCCCAGAATAACAACTTTTAAATCAAAGTTTATCATAGTTTTTAATTAACTAACCCAAAACAGCCCGCGGTGTTACTACGACGGCGTAAATCCGGTTTTACGGTGTTTTTCGTGTTTCCAGGTTTTAAATCATTAAGTTAGCATATCATATAGATATATAACATGTGTTTAGTTGATTTTAAAAGTCAAGTTAGAAGGATTAACTTTTATTTGCGAACAAGTTTAGAATTAACTAAACTATGTTCTAGTGATTACAAGTTTAAACCTTCGAATAAGATAGCTTTATATGTATGAATCGAATGATGTTATGAACATCATTACTACCTTAAGTTCCTTGGATAAACCTACTAGAAAAGAGAAAAATGGATCTAGCTTCAATGGATCCTTGGATGGCTCGAAGTTCTTGAAGCAGAATCATGACACGAAAACAAGTTCAAGTAAGATCATCACTTGAAATAAGATTGTTATAGTTATAGAAATTGAACCAAAGTTTGAATATGATTATTACCTTGTATTAGAATGATAACCTACTGTAAGAAACAAAGATTTCTTGAGGTTGGATGATCACCTTACAAGATTGGAAGTGAGCTAGCAAACTTGAAAGTATTCTTGATTTTATGAAACTAGAACTTTTAGAATTTATGAAGAACACTTAGAACTTGAAGATAGAACTTGAGAGAGATCAATTAGATGAAGAAAATTGAAGAATGAAAGTGTTTGTAGGTGTTTTTGGTCGTTGGTGTATGGATTAGATATAAAGGATATGTTATTTTGTTTTCATGTAAATAAGTCATGAATGATTACTCATATTTTTGTAATTTTATGAGATATTTCATGCTAGTTGCCAAATGATGGTTCCCACATGTGTTAGGTGACTCACATGGGCTGCTAAGAGCTGATCATTGGAGTGTATATCCCAATAGTACATACATCTAAAAGCTGTGTATTGTATGAGTACGAATACGGGTGCATACGAGTAGAATTGTTGATGAAACTGAACGAGGATGTAATTGTAAGCATTTTTGTTAAGTAGAAGTATTTTGATAAGTGTCTTCAAGTCTTTCAAAAGTGTATGAATACATATTAAAACACTACATGTATATACATTTTAACTGAGTCGTTAAGTCATCGTTAGTCGTTACATGTAAATGTTGTTTTGAAACCTTTAGGTTAACGATCTTGTTAAATGTTGTTAACCCAATGTTTATAATATCAAAAGAGATTTTAAATTATTATATTATCATGATATTATGATGTACGAATATCTCTTAATATGATATATATATACATTAAATGTCGTTACAACGATAATCGTTACATATATGTCTCGTTTCAAAATCATTAAGTTAGTAGTCTTGTTTTTACATATGTAGTTCATTGTTAATATACTTAATGATATGTTTACTTATCATAATATCATGTTAACTATATATATAACCATATATATGTCATCATATAGTTTTTACAAGTTTTAACGTTCGTGAATCACCGGTCAACTTGGGTGGTCAATTGTCTATATGAAACCTATTTCAATTAATCAAGTCTTAACAAGTTTGATTGCTTAACATGTTGGAAACATTTAATCATGTAAATATCAATCTCAATTAATATATATAAACATGGAAAAGTTTGGGTCACTACAACTTAGTTTGACACTAAATCAAAGTCAACACCCATTTTGACTAGCCAACATGTTCTTTAGAACATCGAAACACTAACACATTTACAACCTTGTGATTTAACACCCAAACTATGACAAATACTTCCAAATTCATCATCTAACGCTAAACCCACAATAATCGGGTTCACATACACAATACGTACAACAAAACCCCCAATTTCATGAGAAATGGGGTTTATAACCCAACACTAACTCGAACCCTAACCCTAAATCAAAATCAAAATCAAATTAAATAAAATCAGAGTTAAGACTTACTACCACTACCCAAATGTATCTAAGAGAAAGAGGAACAACTTTAACTCTTGCACCTTGAGTTGCTTCAAGCCTCAACTTCATGTTCTTGAGCTTTCTCTCTCTAAGACTTGAGGTTGCAGATGAGAGGATAAGATGGATGAGGATAAGAATGAGCTCCAAGTGAGCTTTGTGATCAGTTTTGTACTCTAATATTCCAACCCTAAAGTGAAAAGACCATTAAGCCCCTCATTAAAACTCAAAATATCAAGAAAACCACCAAAAATACGTTTCAACCGCAATATGCGCCTGCTGGCCGCAATTTACGGCCGGGCCGCAAATTTGAGCCAAAAAATGCGCCCATTAGGGTGTTGTCGAACCCTAGCCCGCCGCAATTTGCGCCTACCAGCCGTAATTTGCGGCTGGTCCATTTTCCCATTTTTTCACACTTGTTTTGGTCGTAACTATTAGACCGTAACTCCGTTTTTGATGAATCAAATATCGTTGGAAACGTAATAAGGTCTAATTTCCAATGGTAAGGTTTTTAAAACATTAACTCAAATTTATTTAGGGTCGAAATATATGATTACATGCCTCGTAATTCAAATGACGTCCAAAATAACGCGTAACTGGAAAATGGGATGTTACAACATGATATAAAAGTAGATTCTAGTAAGAAATTGGTGGAAGACCAGTGAGGATCATCAAAAGAAAAGTGACTAAGTTGCGCAAGAAGCAGATTCAAATGGTGCTTGTGGAATGGAAGCTAGTTTAGGCACCAATTTGACATGGGAGACCGAGGAGTTAATGACCTCTAGATATCCTTATCTGTTTAACCTTGACCAGATTCTGAGGACGGAATCTTCTTAAGGGGGTAGATTTGTAACATCCTCGTCTCGGGCCTAGAGGTAAGTTACTAAACTAAATTTGCCCTTTTGATTATTTAAGTGAATTAAATAATTTTATGTGATATTAATTATTTAATTGTGGGGTTAGATTCACTTTAGGACAAGGGTCACAGAGATATTTGGGTTTTGTGATTTAGACTTTATTTGGGTGTTCAAATGAGGTACATTGTGTTCCAGATAACTGGAAAATACTCGTGTGTTGTGGAGAGTGGATTTTTAACCCTTTTTGTTAGATGTACACGTGACTCATCTCATTTGAGATATTTCTCCCAAAAAACCACTAGTTCGTTCCTTTATTTCTTCTTAACTTAATAACCCTAATTCACCAAAGTGTTGCTAAGCTCAAATCAGTCATTTAATCTTGTTTTTTGTGTTCTATTGATCATCATAAGGTAAATTATATGTGATTTCATAATCCAAATCGATTGCAATATGAGTTTTTGTGTGAAATTGATAAAGATATATTTTTGAGTCAAATCTTTAGATTTGATGTTGTTTTGAGTGTCAATTTTGTGGGTTTATGGTCTAAAATTCATAGTGAATGTTGAATGATCTTTTTTAGTGTCAAAAAACGAGTATGTGAACAAGATTTGAGTGATTAGGTATGAAACCCGTAGTTTTCTGCAGATTCTGCAACAGATGAAAATAGTCGGCCGATGGTCTCTAACCATCGACCGATGGTGTTAGACGATCGACCGATAGTGTAAGACCTTTGACCGAGGGTGTATGTCTTTCGACCAACGGCTATTAATAAGACGATCGACCGATTGATGGTAACCATCAATAGATGGTGTTGTGACACTCGACCGACCATCAGTAACGATCAACCGATGGTGTAAGGCAGTGAAATTTTACTAAGTGTTTATATAGGGTCATTACATTGTCCATTTGTATAATTACAGATATAATTCTGGTATTGACGTGTGTATGTGCATTAATTCTCAGGTGATACACGGAAAAGTGAAGGCTCAGTGATATAAGATAACTGTGTACTTGTGCTTTCAGGTGAGTGGGACTATATTTATGGATGTGATTATACAGTGACAAGTGTAGTGATTAGTGCCATGTTTATGTTTAGACTGTGTAATGAGCCTGTGACCTATGCTATGACTATATGTGATTATGTGTGCACCAGTGCTAACGTCTTAGTGTTTTTAGTCGTAAGAGGTCAACCCTATTTACCTTAGTGTCGGGTAATAGTGTTGAGTCCGTGAGTTACTGATTAGTAGTATAGTACGAATGACGAGTGCGTCACATCTGGAAGACTATACTAGTGATTCAGTAATGGGGACTATCGGTAGATTTTAGCTTGATCAGCTATGGATTGCCGGTCCTCTTGTGTACGGCTTTAAGTGATTTAGTGATAGTGACTTTAAGCTGTGCTTGATGCTTGTATTGATGTCCACCTAGATATTACCATTCACTTAGCGTTATGCTAATTCCCCCACAGTATTTTGCTCTGCAGGTGTGTATTAACAGCTTTTGGTGAATATAGCAGGGCGACTAAAGATATTTGACACAATGTCACTCTGTATTTTTGAATAAATACTATATTTATTTGAAATGGTTTGTAGTAATAACGTAACACCTATGATTTGTGATATCAAATATTTATGCATATAATATATGGTGTGTATATTAATAAGTCTTCCGCTGTGTGTAACACCCCTTCAGAGCACACTAACGGAATATTAACTCCTTGTCCCACAGTAAACGGTTACGCCCTCTATATGAGACGTTTTCCGAAAAGCAATCGCATTTATTTCAAAAGACATTGTCATTAAATGTAAAATAAATCAAAATAGTTTAATATTATGAAAAAGTAAATAATTCTCAAACATTATTTAAAAAGAAATAGTTTTAAATATGACTGTAAATGTTCTTGACATGAACCATGCTGGACTCCAATCCAGCGTATGCACCACGTAAGCACATAGTCATCAAAGTTTGCGGAAGCATAGTACCATTAAGAACCTAAGATAAAACATGAAAACGATCAACAAAATTATTGAGTGAATCTACAGGTTTAGTAATCAGTTAAGCTGTTGTTAGACCACGAGATTTTGTTTAAAGCAGTAAAATTTATACATCTGTTATGATCACTTGAATATAAAGCTTTAAGCTAATGCGCTACACGACTTCCTTTACCCTATATAGCATACACAGATCAAGTATATGGTTACGAAGTAATAAGCACCCGTTCAGTGGGCGAGGTTTGTCAAACCTACGAATCCGTTCTTATAGTTCGAGCCTTACGTATGTAATAAATATATTCAATCTAAGGGATTTTAGATCAAACTCATATGTATATTCAGTTAAGTACTCGTGTCTAATGCATAAAATAGTTTCAAAATAGCATGTTATCTCATCCCAAAAAGTAAAAGTGTATGAGACTGTAGACTCACCTTGAGTAAAACACAAGTAAAGAGTAGTCGAATTACTACGACCGAGTAATGTAACCTAAATGTACTAATATATAGTTACATAAGTTTATTTCAAAAGACTGACACACAGTACAGTTGTCCTATTGCTCAGACCGACACACTTGTAGAGTAAAAGTCAACACAAAAGTCAACTAGTCAAGCAAGTCAACAAAAGTTAAACTTGGTCAAGTTGGTCAACCTAAGTCAACTACATCAGTAGGTCATGCTAATGATATCATAAAGTTAAACCAAGGTCAACTAATAATTTTCACACATTCGTTTAGCAAATTAACGTTTACTAGTTTAGTAATCGTACATGTTCACAACGGTCATGCAATCGAACAAGCATTGTTCATAATTGACACATCAAGAAATTATGATAAACTCCAGATCACAAGTACATGTCATAATCTTTCTAAAAAGACCAAGCACGCTATCATACGATTCCTAGAACTCACGTAACATGCAAAACATTCATGTTAAGTTTCTGTTTGCACATCAGTTTCATAAAAATTTTCATTTAATCTAGAAAATAGTAAATCACAAACGGCCATTGGGAGAGGGTTCCTAACACCTCACATTATTAGTGGAAAAAATATATAAGAAAACCATATAGCTAATTTGTACATTTTTGACCAACATTTTGGACTTTCTTATTTAGACAGAATCCGGACCTTTGGTTTCGGCACGCATACAAAATATAGCAGTTAAAGTTTTTAGAGATAGAAATATAAATGAGATATGCTAAGGAACATACATTTAACAACATATAAGTGAAGGTATTTCATATGCCCGAGAGACATATTAAATTAATGTGGCTAATAGGTTATGATCCAAGTCGGGTCATACCCAATAACAAACTTACCGACACCTTATTCGTATTTGATCTTAGCGATTGGTTCGTTGATTAAATACGCGACACTTGAATTTTAGAAAATGGTTTCTAAATTATTAACACTTGATATGTATATATAAATTATGGAATAATTTATAAGGATTTAATTATTTATAGGTTAAATAATTAATTAAGTTATGTTACATTTTATAAATTGGTTTTGTAAAATATACATAACAAATATGCAAGCTTATAAAATGAGTTTTATAAAATTAAGTTTTATAAAAACTGATTTCACAAATCAGTCTTTTAACAACTACTTTATATAATAACATGGTAATGTGAGTGACATGGGAGTTGTAATAAGCATGCAATTGTTTATTAGTGACCACCCATGCTTAACCAAGACCAAGGCATAGTGTTCTACACACACACATGCATTCAAACACATCAATAAGCTTGCAAACTGCTCAGTTTTTCCAGCCCCATGTGGCTGTCCAAAAATGTGGTTAAGGGCTGAAACAAAGGGTTGTTCAAGCTCATTAACAAGTGAAATTCAAGTGTAATAAATCCTAACCAATAGCTAGGGTGTTGGTGCATAGTTTGGGGTATAATCTCTTGAGGTTTCATGCTTTTGAAACTTGCATTCAACATCATCTCTTGAAGAGTTTGCTGTCCAGATTTTTGGGTTCAAAGGAAGTGGGTTTCAAGCTAGATTAACAAGGGTGTTAAGGTTATAAAGTCTAACTAACTTAAGGGTGGTGTTGGAGGATCAAAGGCTTGAAGTTCTACACATTTGTTCATCATCTTACTACCATTTTGGACAGCCCTTAAACTTGTTTTAAGGAGGTATAAAACTCTTTCCTTTCTTGTTAATTTGTAAGCATAATTTCATAACTTGATCCTTGTGGGATTTAGCTTTAATTGGTTTAAAGATTAAACAAGTAAATTGGTAATTACACGCTTCCGTTTTCTTATAATCTTAAATGGTTTTAAGATATATGAACTTGTTAAATCCCAACATTGGTATCTAGAGCCGAAGTTGTTGAAATATGCTTCGAATTGTAGTCTTTAAACCCACTAAATTTGCATTCTAAGTACATGCATGAATATGGAATGCAAAAATTTTCGGGTTTGGGAGGGTTGGTATAGTTGGCCGATTTTAGGAAGAGTTCCAAATGGGTTTGGAACTTGCAAATTGGTCAATTTTGTTGTATGTTTAAGTTCACAATCAATGCCTTGACCTTATGATGTTTGCATGTGTGTTTGAATGGATATTTGCTTGGTTGATTTATTATTTTGATATGGTTGTAATATTCATTCAATTTGGTTTGTAAAATTAATTATTCATTTGGTATGTAATATTAATTTTGGTTATGTAATTTATTTTATATTTGGCATGTAAAATAGATTAGGTTGTATTTTCATTTTCTAGACAAAATGTATTAGGATATATTTTGTAACAAGATGAAGATGCATGAAGATCACAAGGAAGAACACAAGAAGCATGTGGATGCAAGGTTAAGTGGGAGGTTAAAACCTCTTACTTTGTGTTTTACCCATTGACCGGTGGCATTTTGTTTTCGGCTAAACAAAATGTCTACCAAAAGGCTTGATTGTGAACATTTGTTTTGCATGCGTGGTTGTTTTAATTTCTTGTATGATTGTGGATTGTATGTTTGTATGCTACAAGTTAATCACACATGTTAACAACAAACAAAACTAAAATTTAATTGGTTAAATTAGACGTATTAATGACATGCAAAACGACAATTTAATTGGTTAAATTAAAAGCAACTAAAGACCTTAATAAATGGTTATTAAGAACAAGAAAGGATTACACATATAAAATGGTTTATATCAAAGTAATAAAATTGGATTTATTACATGACATGAAAAATGGATTTTCAAATGTACCATACACTAAATGCATGTTGGTGTATGGCATAAAAGTTTTCTCAAACTAGAATTAATGAAAACTTAAAATCCCTTTTACAAACAAGGAAAACAAGTTTAACGCCATCCTTTTGTGTGACACTTAAGCATGTTAGGGAACTCATGATGGGATAAAGGTCACCTAACCGTCATGAACAAACTAATGTGGTTAAGGTGAATTTGACATGCTTGTGGGATAAAGGTCACCTAACCACCTGTACGTTAAGTTTACACGTTTATACAAGTAGGACAACTTGATTTGGGAATCATGAACTTAGGGTCACCGAAGCATGAGGAACAAATAGGCGTTGATGGGATAAATATGCCATGCAAAAGGATTGCATGATCCCATACCTTAGAAGTTGCAAAAGGATTGCAATTGTCATGGAATGACTACCTAGCTAAATCAAATAACGGGATAAAGGTCACCTAACCGAAATTTGGTTTACCGTTGGATTCTAAAATTTAACATGGATCAATTAAACTAAAAGGGTATTGATTGTTAAATTATAAATCAATTCTTAAACAAACTTTGTCAAATTTTGTAGATGGCCGCCAATAACAAACAACAACATTCCAAACGCACCAATCAACTTTGATAACCTATCATTGAGGTCCATCCTCGGAAAAGAAAATAACTCCCAATCCATTTCATCTTATGTACTAAAGATGAAAAGCCTTATTGATTGATTGCACCGTCTCAACAGTCCCGTGTCAAATGAATTAACCACGGACCTTATCCTCAACTCTTTGTCAAAAAGGTTTGACACATGCGTGTTGAATTACAGCATGAATGATTGGGATAAGAGCATTGGCGAATTACATGTCATGCTAAGGACGGATGAATCAAGCATGGGTAAAAAGGCTTCACCCATGCTCATGATCAAAGAAGGTGGATCCAAGGATGAATCCTCTTCTAAGCCAAAGGTGGATAAGAAGAAAGGACCCACCTACAAGGGCAAAGGAAAAGGTAAGATGGTTTCCCCAACCAACAACACTAAATGGCAAAAGGTTGCCAGACAAGCAAACCCCAAGGAAGATCCGTGCTATGGTTGCAGTGTGATAGGTCACTGGAAACAAAACAGCCCGGTCTACCTAAAGGAGTTGAATGCAAAGAGGGATGCAGGGCAAACCTCAGGTAATGTATACAAGATATACGTTGAGCTTAGTATTACTTCTTCTAATACATGGGTATTAGACACAGGATGTGGAACTCATATTTGCAATTCATTGCAAGGGTTCATAAGAAGTAAACTAAATGCGGGAACAACAAGTCTCTACATGGGAAATGGTGCAAAGGTGCACGTAAAAGCTCAAGGAGACTTTGTTTTAAAGCTACCAAGTGGTTTGGAGCTTATATTGAAAAATGTTTTGTATGCACCTGATTTAACACGAAACATTATTTCTGTTTCCCGTTTGAAACAATATGGTTTTAATCTTAATTTCATTAATGATGATATCCATGTTTCTTTGGATAATGTATTCTATTTTAAGGCTACGCCTTCAAATGGAATTTATGAATTGGTTCATGATGACACATTATCTAGTAGCTCAATATACCATACAAGCACCAAGAAACTCAAAAGGGATTTGAGTGATTCCTACTTATGGCATTGTCGCCTTGGTCACATAAACAAGAATCGAATACATACACTTCAAAAGAATGGACTTTTGAAATCAAATGAACTTGACTCATTTGATGTATGTGAATCTTGTTTACAAGGCAAAATGACTAAAGCACCTTTCAAAGGGACCTATGAAAGGGCTAAGGACTTATTGGAATTAATACATTCGGATGTATGTGGACCCTTTAAGCCCATAGCTAGGAATGGTGAAAGATACTTCGTTACTTTCATTGATGACTTCAGTCATTTCGGATATGTCTACTTATTAAGACACAAGGACGAAACTTTTGAAGTATTCAAGGAATATCAAAACGAAGTACAAAATCAACTCAATAAGACAATCAAGGTACTTCGTACCGATAGAGGAGGTGAATACCTAAGCGATGCCTTCCAAGATCATCTTAGGAGTTGTGGGATTATCTCACAACTTACTCCACCAGGAACACCCCAACTTAATGGAGTGTCCGAGAGGAGGAACCGAACCCTAATGGATATGGTTCGATCTATGATGGCAAGAAGCTCGTTACCTTTATCATTTTGGGGTTATTGTCTAAGCTCCGCGGCTCGTATTTTAAATATCGCCCCAACCAAGAAAGTGGAACGAACTCCTCATGAGATGTGGTTTGGAAAACCTCCATCTCTATCATACTTAAAGGTATGGGGATGTGAAGCTTATCCTAAGCGTTACGTCCCTAATAAGTTGAATACTCGATCCACGAAGTGTATCTTCATAGGATATCCCAAGGATGATATGGGATACTATTTCTATGATCCATCCGAGCAGAATGTATTTGTTGCTCGGAAGGCGGAATTCCTTGAAACTAAGTTCCTAAAGGAAGGAAATAGTGAAAGGAAAATAGATCTTTAAGAGGTTCAAGATCAAGTAGATGATACAAAATTGGTTAACACTAGCACACAACATGAAAATGTTGATAGTGATCAAATGGATGATCAAAATACACAAGACATTCGTAGATCTGGTAGGATTAGCAATCCTCCTGAGAGATATGTGTTTCTCATAGATGGTTGCTATACGGTTGATTTGGATGAACCAACAAACTACCAAGATGCTTTATCAAGGATTGATAAAGATAAATGGCAGGAAGCCATGAAATCTGAGATGCAATCCATGTATGACAACCAAGTTTGGGAACTTGTTACGCAACCTCCTGGCTCTAGGCTAGTTGATTGTAAATGGCTTTTCAAGGAGAAAACCAACATACATGGAAACTTGGATACATACAAGGCTAGACTTATAGCAAGTTGTTTCACTCAAACTCAAGGAATTGACTATGATGAAACCTTTTAAACCCGTGGTGATGCTAAAGTCTATTAGGATATTATTTGCCATTGCTTCTCATTATAATTTTATGATATGGCAAATAGATGTCAAAACTGCTTTACTAAATGGATATCTTAAGGAAGATGTCTATATGGTTCAGCCTAAAGGTTTTGTTGATCTGAAATATCCGAATAAAGTATACAAGTTAAAGAAATCAATCTACGGATTGAAACAAGCATCGATAATGTGGAATCATCGTTTTAATGAGGAAGTCAAGAAAATTGGCTTCATTAATAACGGTGATGACGCTTGTATATACAAGAAAGCTAGTGGGAGTACTGTCATGTTCCTTGTACTATATGTGGATGATATATTATTATTTGGAAATGATATTCCGCAAATGCGAGGAGTTAAGACTTGGCTAAGTAGCTGCTTCTCCATTAAGGATACTGGAGAAGCACAATACATTTTGGGATTAGGATCTACAGGGATAGATCCAAGAAATTGATAGGTTTGAATCAAAGTGCATACATTAAAAAGGCTTGAAAAGGTTCAAGAAGGAAAACTCTAAGAAAGGTTTGGTACTTTTTCAAAGAGGGGCGTTTCTCAGTTCATCTCAGTGCCCCACCACGAAAGATGAACAAGAAAGCATAAGAATGTCCCATATGCGTCTGCTATTGGGTCAATCATGTATGCGATGATATGCACTAGAACAGATGTGTCATGCGCTCTTAGCATGACAAGTAGATACCAGAATAACCCGAGAATTAGTCATGGGACTGCGGTTAAAAGTATATTGAAATACCTTAGAAGGACTAAGGATATGTTTCATATATACGGGTCTGGTGAGGAGGAACTCGCTGTAAAAAGGTTACGTGGACGCGAGCTTCCAAACTGAAGGTGCGGTCCCTTGGAAGAGTTAAAAATAGAATGTTGTTGCTTTATTCACTACAGAATCAGAATACATCGCCGTCTCATTGGCAACTGAGGAAGCTGCATGGATGAAGAAATTCATCGACGACTTAGGAGTGGTCCCTTCCATTCAGGACCCTCTTGAGATCTTTTGTGATAACGAGGGTGTGATTGCTCAAATCAAGGAACCTCGTGCTCACCAAAAGACCCGTCACATTGAGCGGAGATTCAACTACATAAGGGATGAAGTTGAAAAAGGAAAGATATGTATTCGCAAGGTTCACACAGATCTTAATATAGCGGATCCACTCACGAAGCTCTTACATGGAGCAAAACATGAAGGGCATGTTAGTGCATTCGGGCTTCGATATTCTAGTGATTGGTCATGATCTGTTTTAAGTATTGTAACGGAACGAATTGGTTCAAACTCATTAATATAATTATTGGTTAGTTTATTTTGAGTTATGTTCCCATTTTGCATATTTTATCCATGAATAAGACATTATTCTAAATTCCGTAGTCGATCACATTTATGGGAATGAGTGTGAGGTTTAGACTATTATGAACTTGGATTGGTATACATTCACGGAATGAATGTAGGGCTAGGTTGCTACCAAGGTTCATAGATATTTGTGGGATACAAATATTGGAAGACCCGCTCTCAAGACTTACTATATGGAGCCTTTGTGGTTGATCACATGTAATCTTGAGTAAAGGCGAATATCATAGTATCCTCTGACCTGAGATACATATTGGGTCCTAATATTCACCGAGTATTATGCCTTGATTCTTTCCTTCGCTATTCTGAAATATGGTAGTACATAAGGAAGAGCTCAGGTATAATGCAAAGTGTGTATCTAGGACGTATGTAGTCAAGATGGAATTTGTCCCTCTTATTCGTTGAGAGTCAGATGTCTAAGGCCTGATAAAGTTAAATCTAAAAGAGAGTGGTCACTCTGTATCTCTTGGATTTGACATGACATCTAGGATTAAAGGATATAATGAAAAGATTCACCTATATATCAATTCGAGTTGGGTACTCAAAAAGGATGATGTTATTGAATGGCACAAAGTCATAACATATTGGGGGTGGTGGACGGTGTGTTAGGCTGTATCCATCACTTGCATTAATTTCTTATGTTTCTCGTGCAAGTGGGAGATTGAAGGTATTTCATATGCCCGGGAGACATATTAAATTAATGTGGCTAATAGGTTATGATCCAAGTCGGGTCATACCCAATAACAAACTTACCGACACCTTATTCGTATTTGATCTTAGCGATTGGTTCGTTGATTAAATACGCGACACTTGAATTTTAGAAAATGGTTTCTAAATTATTAACACTTGATATGTATATATAAATTATGGAATAATTTATAAGGATTTAATTATTTATAGGTTAAATAATTAATTAAGTTATGTTACATTTTATAAATTGGTTTTGTAAAATATACATAACAAATATGCAAGCTTATAAAATGAGTTTTATAAAATTAAGTTTTATAAAAACTGATTTCACAAATCAGTCTTTTAACAACTACTTTATATAATAACATGGTAATGTGAGTGACATGGGAGTTGTAATAAGCATGCAATTGTTTATTAGTGACCACCCATGCTTAACCAAGACCAAGGCATAGTGTTCTACACACACACATGCATTCAAACACATCAATAAGCTTGCAAACTGCTCAGTTTTTCCAGCCCCATGTGGCTGTCCAAAAATGTGGTTAAGGGCTGAAACAAAGGGTTGTTCAAGCTCATTAACAAGTGAAATTCAAGTGTAATAAATCCTAACCAATAGCTAGGGTGTTGGTGCATAGTTTGGGGTATAATCTCTTGAGGTTTCATGCTTTTGAAACTTGCATTCAACATCATCTCTTGAAGAGTTTGCTGTCCAGATTTTTGGGTTCAAAGGAAGTGGGTTTCAAGCTAGATTAACAAGGGTGTTAAGGTTATAAAGTCTAGCTAACTTAAGGGTGGTGTTGGAGGATCAAAGGCTTGAAGTTCTACACATTTGTTCATCATCTTACTACCATTTTGGACAGCCCTTAAACTTGTTTTAAGGAGGTATAAAACTCTTTCCTTTCTTGTTAATTTGTAAGCATAATTTCATAACTTGATCCTTGTGGGATTTAGCTTTAATTGGTTTAAAGATTAAACAAGTAAATTGGTAATTACACGCTTCCGTTTTCTTATAATCTTAAATGGTTTTAAGATATATGAACTTGTTAAATCCCAACAATAAGAAGATCAAGCTCCAAAACAATTTCTACTTCATGCTAGACCATTAGATGTACAAACAAGACAGATTCGATCCCATTCAGGTAGTCGTTTTCGGGGTCGATTATTCGAGCATCTAGAAACAATTAGCACTTGAGGTCTATATGAAAGATTAAGTAATATTCATATAATTTCCAGAATACAAAAGCTTATTTTTCAAAAATCATGTTAAGTGGTCGTTTGATTCATGAATAAATCGTTATTTAACAAGTTTTACCGCAAACGTTCAAGTAAGCATAAAATGACTTTCACAAATACAATAGCTATGATATAATAGTCTATTTTATGTGTTTTTCAATTATCCATCCATCTAACATCAGTTCATGAGCCAATTCCAAACACACAAATTACAGTTTTCGAAATAAAGCATAAATACACATCGAAACTTCAATTAAACATAACTTAAGCTATACATAATGAAATCATGCTATTCAAGCGAGCAAACTCAATAGTTTTTTGATGGCTTTCCATCTAAATATTTTATATTTACAGAAATAAAATTCATCAAATCAGTAGCATAGCAAAACAATTCGTGATTTAAACCTTAACATGCAATCCGAACACACTACAAGAAAATTGACTTTATAGGACCCCTCGTATGGGACCCCGCTGAAAAAGCATCCTAAGCAACCATAAATTGAGACGGGGCAATTCTGGGGGTCCCATTAGATATATGCAAAAGTAGTGGTGTCCTAAAATGTGTTACACTTATAAAGTGAAGTCCTAAAAAGTTATAGAATCGGACACATGATTTTTAAGTCATATTGTTAGATAAGCTTATAATCTTGGTCCTAAAAAGCTCTTTAATATGACACATTATTTGTTGGGGTCCTATTATTCTATATTTTTATAGGACACTTAGAAGGTGAGTCACACTATGATATGATTATATGAACTGGTATAATAAAATCTATATAATAGGACACATAATTTTTTGGTCATATTATCATAGGAGGCTTGAGTCACTCATTTGATACACATGTTTATAACAACAGGACACTCGGGTATTTAAAGTCCTAATTATCATATGACGCTTAAATTATGGTTGCATAAAAATATACCTATTAGGACATTATCTTGTTGGCGTCTCATAATTAGTGACCAACAAGATAATATGGTCATAATAATAGGACGCTTGGGTATTTAAGGTACTAATGATCATAGGACCCTTAAAATATGGTTGCATAAAAATGGACTTCATAGGACATTATCTTGTTGGCGTCTCATCATTAGTGACTAACAAGATATTAAGGTCATAACAATAGGACGCTTGGGTATTTAAGGTACTAATGATCATAGGACCCTTAAAATGTGGTTGCATAAAAATGGACTTCTTAGGACATTATCTTGTTGGTGTCGCATAAGGAGTGACCAACAAGATAATAAGGTCATAACAATAGGACGCTTGGGTATTTAAGGTCACAATTATCATAGGACCCTTAAATTGTGGTTGCATAAAAATGGACTTATTAGGACATTATCTTGTTGGTGTCTCATAATGAGTGACCAACAAGATATAAGGTCATAACAATAGGACGCTTGGGTATCTAAGGTCCTAATTATAATAGGACCCTTAAATTGTGGTTGCGAAAAAGTGCACTTATTATGACATTATCTTGTTGGTGTCTCATAATGAGTGACCAACAAGATAATAAGGTCATAAAAATAGGACGCTTGGGTATTTAAGGTCCTAATTATTATCGGACCCTTAAATTGTGTTTGCGAAAAAATGGACTTATTAGGACATTATCGTGTTGGTGTCTCATAATGAGTGACCAACAAGATAATAAGGTCATAACAATAGGACGCTTGAGTATTTAAGGTCCTAATTATCATAGGACCCTTAAATTGTGGTTGCGAAAAAATGCACTTATGACATTTATTATTTAAGTCGTATTATTTCACTTTTGTTACAAAAATGATTCACGTATTATATAATTGAACTTCCATTCAATATTCAAAAGCATTAATAGTCTAGTGGTTTATGTGTGTCCTTTTCAACTGATTTACCTAGGTTCAAATCCATCTTTTGTCATTTTTTGTTTCAAAAATTAAAAATGTGTGCATAACAGATCGAACTTTCAACTGGGAATCGTGGTTGTGCCATATTTAATGAATTCATTTTTTATTTGTTTGGCCCAAACAACATGGTCGTCTATCAATAGTCAAAGCATTGTTATCTTTTTTTATTTACTCCGTACTTTTCAAACCTAGCTAACTCAGGTCTCAAACCATGGCTGCTCATTTGTCGTACTCTTCAAACAACACGAATCCAATGCCAGGAAGAAAATATTGTGATTGTGGGTATCGAGTATATGATGGAATTGCATGGACTCAAGCATACCCAGGAAGAAGATTCATTGTGTGTCCAATATTTGTAAGTGCTCAATTTGCCCTAATTTTAAGTTTTTAATTTTTTTCCCCAATTGATTGTTTCTTTTACAGAATAAACAAAGAAAGTGTAAATTTTTATGTTTCTTGATAATGAGCTTCCCAACCAACATTACAAAGATTTGCTACACAAAATGCATTTGGAAACTAAGAAATTGGACCCTCGAATTCATGATGTTGAAGATTCGAAACTCACAGAGGACTTAGCTATTTTCAAGACAAAGCTGGAAGTTTATGATAAGTTGTTTTTAGCTATGATAGCACTTGTGGCTTTCTTATGTGTTGTAGTTACTATTTTGATAGTTAGATGAATGTATGTAACTGTTCTTGCTATTTTGGTCTGATGTTATGAATGATGTTAGTTAATGATGTAATTAATGATGTTTCTTTCATAGTGAAAGTGTTTTGGCTTCAAATTATGTGTTTAATAACTACCATAAGTTTTATCCTAAAGTGTTTAATTACAACAGAATGTTTGGAATACGCGATGCCGCGGTTTTTTTGGATGATTGTTATTACAAATTCAGTTTGTATAAAGTCACTTCTTAACTCGTATTTGGTATACAAAATTGTGAAAGGCTCATTGTTAGAATCTTCTATTCAAAGTGTGTTGGATGACTGCCTGATCAATATTTTGAAGTAACATAACTAGTACACCAACTTTGAGCCTCAAATTGTGATTTGTTAAGCTATTTAGGAAAATGGTAGTGTATAGTTTAGTATTAAAGTTAGCGTAATACTACAAAATATCCTCAACAGTAGTCAAGGTAATAAATATGCTAACTTACTGTTTAACCCACCAACACATGACATTGTTCTACCACATACATACAAATTACAACAACTAAACACAAACACATGGTTCTTAGTTTATATCATAAACAACTTAAACATCTGAATTGTTTGAATCATCTTCATTGTTGTAAACATGAAGGAGATAGAAAGCATGCTCATTGATTACATAACTGAACAAACATCGATCACCGACTTTTAGTCCATTATCTTCCTGAAACTGTGGGAATCCAGTTGACACACACAAGTTAGGTTTCTTCCCCCCAATCTCCTCACACAAAAGTCATCTCCATCGATCTCCATTCTGGTTAAAGCAATTGACGCGATTGCCACTTCAAGGCCAGGTAGTATAATAACTTCCTCCGAAAGACGCTAAAAAAATGTATTACATTACATGTATAATAAAAGAGAATGAAAATAGTTGTAGTGTGAATAAATATGTATTAACAAAAAGCATCTAAAAACAATAAACACAATTAACAATACATAGTAAACAAAATAAGAGAACACTTAATAAATATATAATAAGTTGAGATAAGTAACGTACCCAAACTTGGCCACCGCAAATTTTATGATCAAAAACATGAAAAGGACGATCATGATCTGGCTGTACAATAATCTCTCCAAGATTAGGTGGCTGACCAACATGGACATCGTTCATCTGGTTATCACCTTCATCATACACGTCTTCATCTAAACTGTCATCAATCTCAATGATCTGAACTTTGCTTGAACCACACTCATTAGGTTGAACATGATTGTTTAAACATGGTTTTTGCCATTCAACAGCTTCATCAATATGATTCAGCATCCCATACAATAAATGACCTTTCTCATTACCATGTTGATTATAAAGCACAAGATGTAGATTAAGATCATCGATTGCATAAAAAAATCATACAATCACATGGATACATTTGAAGCTCCTTAACCACCGATTCCCAATCTGACCATATAAGACACTCATCTTCATCCACAAGTATGCCACATTTTTTTATACCATCCTTGAAAATGAATGGTAATCTGATCTTTGGGCCGTAACCTCCACCAAATGCTCTTACCCATCCTTCTGGCATTGTCTATATAAAATAATATTTAAATTAATGAAACTGAATGAAATTGAAAAATTCTTTAGTAAATAATAATAAATGTAATTTAAAATTGTGGTATTATTGAAGAAATACTATACCATTGTTGAATCAGTAGGATTGGCGAAAAAACTCATGAATGAAGGGAATCGCCTGTATGGTTGTGTGTCAAAGACTGTACTCTGAATTTTAGTCATAGGACCACTTTGTTGGGAAGGGTTGAAAAAAATTCATTGGAGCCATATCTGGACCATAGATGACCAAATCATAATTTCCTTTGTCCATGGCAGTGAAACAAAGGATATCACCCTTTTTAAACTTAAGATATGTGATAATCTTACTCCACCCTGTGCTTAGCCACATTTGTCGATCCTCATTGCGTCGAAAACCAACTTCAGAAGCATAACCCTGTAGGGTGTGTATCCAAACGTTATGCCTAGGCTTCATGAGCTCATAATAATGTCTAAACCAATGATATGGCAGTTGCTATCATAAACAAAACAAAACAATATGATTATAAATCTTATAATCTATAAGCTCGATAAGAATATAAGTTTAAACTATTACTACTATTGATGAAAACCCCATACCACTTCATTTTCATCTGCCTTGAGTATTATATGGATGAACGAAGAAGGAATCCCCTGATCCATGCTTAAGTACATGATGAGTCTGTTCTGTCTAAAAAGCTAAAAACAATATATATCAAATATTATGATATTGATCCATAAAAATGAAAAAGAACTACAATTCGTGGTTTGTAACTAAATATCTCATATACTTAGAAATGTCCATGTATAATGAGTGTGGATGGATCAAATACTCAACAAAAATGACTATTTCAAAAACATATTAACCTAATTAGTTTGTACACACTATAAAATGCTAAATCTTACTAATGTTGGTGATTGAGAAATTCTTCAACACCTTGTGAAAACCCTAACATATTCTCAGAATCTATTTATATACTAAAACTAATGTCTGTAACTCAAGAACTCAGAATCTATTTATATATATACTTAAACTAATTTATATTGACAGTAGTTAATCTATTTATGCATATACTTTGAGACTGAATACATGCAAGATCAGTTCTAGTTAAAAAAAACTTAATGTCCAAAATAACTACAACTAGTCGATTTCACCAAAATATGTATTCTTTTTAAAACTATTCATGTAAAAACCTTAAACATGGAATCTAATCAACAATATAAACAATTATATAAACCTATTCACACAATCATAACACGATCAACAAAATAATTAATTTTATGAAGGAAAAATTTCTTCAAGATTATATAAAACCTTAACCTATTACTGAAGTGTCTGGTAACTCGAGGATGAAGAGGTCGGTTGAAAATGATGATGCCTTCCAAAATCGGTTGAAGACGAAGATCCTTGAACCGATGATTTTCTTTTTCTGGTGTAAAATTTGAAAGAGATTGTGAAATATATTGAAAGGGAGTTGAAAAAGTGGAAAATATTTTGCTTGAGAACCTTTTCACATCAGTCATCCACAGGGCAGTGATATTTCCAAACTCCTTTTTGATAAATCCACTCTATTTGATTCTATCTTCCAAAAATATCCTCAAATAAATTGTAACATAAAATTTGTGCAATACATCATTTAAGGATAGTTTAGGTATTTTAAGTGTATCTATAAAAAATAAGAGTGGATATCATCACATGTGTACACATTCTCCCATATTAATTTACACTTTACCACCTCATACTATTAATTAGTAGTATGTACTCGATCAGTATTATTTTAAGTATTTTAATGAATGATGTTAGTTAATGATTTAACTAATGATGTTTCATTCATAACGAAAGTGTTTTGGCCTCAAATTATGTGTTTAATTGTTGACAACAACATGTAGGCGGGCCACGCGTTTCGCGGCTAAAAAACGTTTGCAAGTGTTTCAATGCGTATTCATTATGCATTCACCTTACACGGGAAAGCATTGTATGTTCCAAAAATTACCATCATTCATCGATGGCCATATGATAAAGTTTGCAAGTGTTTCAATGGGCATTAATTATGCATTCACCTTACACGGGAGAGCATTGTATGTTCCAAAAATTACCATCATTCATCGATGGCCATATGATAAAGTTTAATTACATGACAAACTATTCCACAATTATAAAGCTACCATAAGTTTTATCCTAAAGTGTTTAATAATTACATAACCATTGATACCGGCCAAAAAGTCACGTTTTTATCCCCAATATTAGGCCCTAAATCCATAAAGCTCCAAACTTTGTCGGCAAAATTATCGCCTTTTTGGTTGATTTCGTAGATAATGTAATTACGAAGGCAATGCAAAAAGAATCAAGTATAATGGAGCTAAAACAAAGAATCTAGAGCGAAAATGGTGAAAGACAAGAAATCAAGTTACGATCAAGTGAATTCAGCTGACCAGGCAAGCCAAATGGCCTGCCAAACAGCCTGCAAACTGGCTTGCAAACTGACCTGCCAAACGACTTACCTGTATGTTAAATGGCCTACCACACAGCCAACACAAACGGGCAAGGCAAGTAAATGGGCACAGCAAACGGCCTGCCAAACGGCCTGCCAGCCGTTTGCTGGCAAAATCCAAGTTTATTTAAAGGGCTCTTTCCATCCATTTCAACACACACTCAATTTAGAATTCATTTTATATTTTCAAGCTTTTTAGTTAGTCTTTAGTAGTAGCTAGCTTAGCTTTTATTTTCCGTAGGATATCCCGGCGAGTCCTTGCGATCTCGGGCAGATTTCTTCAGCCTTTTTAGGTTTTTATCGGAAAAGCTTGTCTTTTGTATTAAACATGTATTCTTACTTTTTATGTTTAATAATGCATTCCGATATTACCATGTTAGCTTAATTAATCTGTATGTTGGCATGATAGAAGTTTCGGTTAGCGTAGTTAGGTTAAATTAGTACGGTTACTATTGTTATGCTGAACTTGTGAGTCTGATAGATTTGTATGCTAGCATATTAAGGATTGACCAACCTAGGTTGTGATCAGGACTTGTCTACCTATATGAACTTAGCTACTTCATAGGATTAAGACCACTGGTTATAATGTATCTGAAGATTCTATGAACTCGGTATGGCCGGAGTTCCCGAGAGGCATTTAAAGCGCTTTTAGGACATGGAACTTAGGAATTGAGACATGAATGACCTAGTATGCCTATTGATTGTTCTAAGGAGACCTCTTAGGAGATGTTACGATCTAGCTAGTGCCTTTACTGTGTGACCCAAACCTAATGCATGTTCTTGTTTGATTGTTGACCTAGGATTAAGTCATATCAACTGTTTAGGTATCTGCAAGGTTTCTATCTGCTTTACTTTTAGTATATCAACAGTAATTTTCATGACCCGTCCTAATCCATCCGGACGAAGTCCATATCGATTATAAACGATTCACAACATTTGATTACATCGCGAGGTACTTGACCTCTATATGATACATTTTACAAACATTGCATTCGTTTTTGAAAGACAACATCGAAAGTTGACAGGCATGCATCACATTTTGATGTGTCACGAGGTGTATATAAAATAGCTATTAATTTTAGCAGGAAATACTATTAAATACGATACAATTTTACACAAGATATCTATTTATTTAGAGAATGGATATACTTAAACCTTGCTACAACACTTATAGGCAGTGTACCTAATTGTACAGTAGTGTAGTTTTTAGTAAGTCCGGTTCGTTCCACAGGGAAAATCTTTAAACAAAGCTTAACGCTATATTAGTTTACTTTTATAAAAATACAAATATATATATAAGTAATATTATTATTATAAAGGGGGGTTTTTACCGTTTAATGACCGGTTTGTCGATTTTAAAACTTTAGTCGCAGTTAAAACCAAATGTAAAATATTAAAAATAAATACAAGACTTAAATTAAAGCGTAAAGTAAATGACGATAATGAAATTGCGAATAATAAAAGTGCGATAAAATAAACTTGCTATAATTAAAAAGTACGATAATTAAAAATGCAATTAAATACAATAACAATAAAAATGCGATAATTAGAAGTGCAATTAATTATAAAATAAAGGAAATAAAATATGAAATAAAAGAATTATGCTTATTTAAACTTCCGTAATCATGATGTTTGACGTGTTGATTTTTAGTTTATTCCCATGGGTTAATTGTCCTTTGTCCTGGATTATTTAATATGTCCGTCTGGTTTTTGTCCATAACAGTCCATCAGTCATAAATATAAAGTGCGAGTGTCCTCGTCAAATTATTCTTATACCTGAAGTTAAATATTCCAACTAATTGGGGACTTAAACTGTAACAAGATTTTAATACTTTGTTTAATAATTACACCAGGATGTCGACTGAGTGTAACCCAAGGTTTTAATACTTTGTTATCAATTATATCAAGTGTCCTTGTACATAATTTCACCCCTGTTTTAATTATTCTAGTGGCTATTAATCCATTCCCGTGTTCGGTTAAATGAACGATTATTCGTACATATAAATACCCCGCCCATCGTGTTCGATCGAGTGTATATGGTAATTTATGGATACGTCCAATTATAAATCTTTATATTAACATTAACAAACTATCATTTAGTTAAACAAATATAAAGCCCATTAATAGCCCATAGTCTAATTTCCACAAGTGTCGTTCTTTTGTCCAAACCCCAATTATGGTACAAAGCCCAATTACCCAATTTTAGTAATTAGCCCAACATCATGATTACTTCGGATTAAATAAGCATAATAATAACTTAGCTACGAGACATTAAATTAAAAAGGTTGAACATAACTTACAATGATTAAAAATAGCGTAGCGTTACACGGACAGAATTTCGACTTACACCCTTACAACATTCGCTAACATACCCTTATTATTAGGATTTAAAATTAAAATTAAAATTAAAATATAAATTATATATATATATATATATTTACGTATATATTGAGAGAGAGAGATATATGATGGATTAAAAATGATCAGAATTCGGTTGGCTTTATAGGGAATTGCAGAATTTGGGGCTCCGCGACTCGCGGCCCTTTTTGCCTTCAAACTCCGCGAGTCGCGGAGTTTGTAAATACAGCTCACATAATTTGGAGTCTTTCTTGCCGACGGTTTTTATTTATTTATATAATATATAAATAATTATAAGAATTATTTAAATATTATATTATATTTATGTGCATAGTTGACTTGTAATTTTTAGTCCGTTG
Source organism: Rutidosis leptorrhynchoides (assembly GCF_046630445.1). Classification (NCBI taxonomy): domain Eukaryota; kingdom Viridiplantae; phylum Streptophyta; class Magnoliopsida; order Asterales; family Asteraceae; genus Rutidosis; species Rutidosis leptorrhynchoides. The sequence goes on along the minus strand of NC_092343.1, from coordinate 291,412,060 downwards.
CGTCGAGCCTTGAGAGTTGACTCATGTCCCGGTTCCGGATTTTCGAACGTCCTTGCGTACAATTTAATATCTTGTACTTTGCGTTTTGAATCTTGTACTCTTGTAATTTCGAGACGTTCCTTATCAATAATTGGAACCTCTTTGATTGTCTTTTGTACTTTTGAGCTTTTTGGTCGTTTGCGTCTTCAATTCGTCGAATCTGTCATTTGTCTTCACCTTTTATTATTTAAACGAATATCACTTTTAAATAGAACAATTGCAACTAAAAGCTTGTCTTTCTTGAGGAATAATTCTATGAAATATATGTTCGTTTTTAGCATTATCAAATATTCCCACACTTGAGCGTTGCTTGTCCTCAAGCAATATCGCCTTGAAATACTAGAATCACTTCTTTATTCTTCACACTTTGTACATCAGTGATTTCTATACGGCGGTATGAACAATGATAGTAACGATATGGTTTACAGTCCCACATGACTATAAAAATTTAGTTCCATTAAGGAAATTGGATCTTTATGAAAACATTTGATCTTTTGAAAATTAAATCTAGTTTTTACCCTAGATAAGTTTTCCGGAATAACCCTTTACCGGTGTTTGCAAAATATTTTTGTGGGTTTGGTGGGTTTCAGATTTGAAAATTTTAGCTCAAAACTTATGGTTTTGTGTTACCCACTTGCTAACCTTGTATTTGGAAAGCAACACATCCAGTTTACTTGTCTCGTATATTACCTTTCGGTAAACTACCTTCCGGTTGTAAAGGAAAGCGTTGAACAAGAAACTGTTAAGGCAATGTCCCCTGACATGCTTTTAATTATGGTCTATAACGTGTCGGACACAATTACTATCCTTGGTAGGAGCACTAGTAAAGCTCACCCTTATGATTTTTCGGTCTGGCACAAGGTCCTGTCTTTGACCACTATGCAACCACCGTTCTTTCGGTTGACACCCGATTTGGTTCAGGTGACCTAATGAATTCCAGGTGAATTCCTAGGATTTTACGTTCAATGGTAATGAACGCATTGAAAATGGGTTTTTAGAAAACAAATCGGTTTTGTAATTTTGATCAAAATATTTTCTCGTTCAAGCTCGAGTTTAGATATCATTGAATTCCATGAGTTTGTAATTCTCAATCTTTAAGGTCAATCTCAAGGATTGAGTAAGATCAGGCTTAAAAGCTGATTTTTGATCTTTTAAGGAGATTATCCTTTCTGGGGATCTGATTCATTAGTCTTATTAAGCTAATTTGCACGGTGCCCCCCCATTTTACGAGATAAATCCTTCTCATGGTTAGGATAAATCTGACCACTTGGCGACCCTGTTTAATGCTGAGGTCCGTGGATTTCCTGCTGATTTTCGTGATGACTTTTCTAGATTTTTCGTCAACCTACAGCTGGTCTGGACGACAACTTCTTGACCTAAATCAAGAAGCGCGTGTCTTTTTCGGAAGACTTTACTTCCTTTTAATTATGGAATTGATTCATCGTGTAGATCCATCTCTTCTTTTCTTTCATCGGGTAAAACAGTTTAGTTTAGTCCAAAGCAAAAGTATTTTCAGTTATTTGTTACAGATATATGTGACATATGTTTAAGATAACTTGGTAAATTTTCCCACACTTGGCTTTTATTTTCCTTTTTATCGTCCTCTATTCCATTTTAAATGAATTTTAATATTTTGGTTTGTTTCTCAATTTATGTCCTTTCTGAGGTTACAATAATTTCGGTGTTAAAACCTAGTTTTATCGTTCATAAATATGTATAAACATGATTTTGAGTTCATTTAATTGAAAATTTTGAAAAATTTTACTAGAATTGGGTAGTCAGTATATAAGACTAGGGCTGTTCTTTATTATCAGAGAGCACTAGATTCTAATACAACTACTGCTTTACTAGTATTTTTAATGGTAACCCAGTGTTTAAGATAAAAATTTTAAAATCCAAAAGAATTTAACCCCTTCCCACACTTAAGATCTTGCAATGCCCTCATTTGCAAGAAATCAGTAACAATTTAAATTATTGAGGGTGATTTGTGTGAAAATGATTAAATTTTTACCAAAGTTTCCAAATATATTGGCGTTTGTTTGCTGAATGATAAATGGTGCACATGATTTGTTCATTCCGTCTTGTTGTTATTTCACATATATTTTGCATCTTGTCGTCAAAATTAGTTGCTTTTGCTGAACTTAATGCCAGTCTTTGAAAATGCGTTGTTTTTCTGTTGTGTACATAAGATAAACTGCAAACATATATACATATTTTTGAAGTTTGGTATTTTACCCCACATTCAAAAATTATTAAAATCTAAGAATAAAAGTTAGAAAATTATAAAAACTATTACAATATTAACATAAGTATTAAACGTATCAACATTACAAATTACAAAATAAATAAAACTAAGTAGACTAGGGATGATACTGATACAATAGGGGTTCCAGGCATAACCATAGGTGCTATAGAATGCTTCGGCTGTGTTATACGTAAGATACGGTGGTTGTATCTCTATAGACCAGGGAGGGAATATGGGTTTTGGAGTAGGAATATAGTTTCTACCTATATGTTGGCAATGAGCTATGATTTGGTTTTGATGAACTTGCCAATCCTCAAATGCTCTCTGTCTAGCATTTTCGTACTCCTGTGAAGCTATAAACCTTTGCATTTCTTGCATTTCATTTCCCCCTCCTACATTACCTTGCTGTTGGTTTCTCTCAACCTGTGGATGTCTACCATGGTATTGTACTGCGGCGTTATTTCGCCTCTTCAAAACTTTCGCACCATGGTATACATTTAAACCTATTGTATCGCGGGGTTCTGGTTCTTCGACTAATAATCCCCCCCCCCCCCCGACTTATATCCACACCGAGATATTCAGCAATCAAAGTAATAAAAATATCACCTCCTATTATGCTATGCGGTCTCATCCCCCTAACCATAGCTGATAAATAATAACCCACACAATATGGTATACTTACAGCGCTTTGTGGGTCTCGAATACATATATGGTAAAACAAATCCTGTTCATTTACCTTTTCCTTGTTCTTACCTCTTTATGTAATCGAATTAGCTAAAAACCTATGAATTACTCTTAATTCAGCTCTATCTATATCCAAATAAGAGTAATTTCCCCCTTTGAATCGGTGATGGCTTGTCATTTGACTCCATACACCATGTGTATCAAAATTTTCATCTATCTTTCTACCATTTAGTATCAACCCTCTACAATCGGCAGATGCTAACTCCTCAGGCGTATATATACGTAAAGCCTGAGCCATGTCTAGTAAAGACATGTGGCGCATCGAACCTCCTAACAAAAATCTAATAAAAGATCGATCGGTTAAACTAGCTACCCGATCATTTAATTCTATACTACACAACAATTCTTCACACCATACTTTATATACAGGTCTACGCATGGTGAATAAACGTACCCAGTCATTAAAAGTAGAATTACCATACCTCTGTACAAGTAATTAATTTTTTTAAAATTTTGTTTTCCTTGTTATTTAGGACGAGGTCGTTTCGGATCGATGTCCTAGTCCGTCCCTCGACAAAATTTTAAAATTTGTCTTTTTGTAGCGATTGTTTTAAAAGCTAAGATTTTTGGGTTTTTTTAATGTTTTTGGTATACTTTAATTCAATAAGATTAAAAATAATGATAATAAAAGTTCTCGTCCCTCCCTCGGGTAAAGCAATTTCGGTTCAAAGACCTAGTCTTCAACTTACGACGAATTTTAAAAATCATATTTTCAACTTAATGAGATAAAGTAAATTTTTGTTTTTAAATTCACACAATTTAAATATAAAATTCAAAATTAATATTAAAAATTCACACCAAACTTAAAAATTTTAAATGCATAAAATTAAAAATTCATATTTTAAAAATAAAAAATTTACACCAAACTTAATTTATAAATTCATATTATAAATTCACACCAAACTTATATTAATTTTTCAAATATTTACAATTTTAAATATATTGTTTTTACAAAGTTTACAATATTAATTTAAGATTTAAATATTAATTTTAAAAACATGGTAAAAATAAAATTAAAAAATCTTTTTGGCTTTTTATCCCACTTTAATCAATCAAATATTATCAAAAATATGCGCCCCTCTTTTCGGTAAAGTAATTTCGGTTCCAAGACCTAATCTAACTCATGACGAATTTTTGAAATATTTTGGGTTGATTGATTAAAGATATTTATACCTTAAGAATAAACGTTAAATTTCGCAGTGATGTAATAAATTTTTGAATGATATCAATAATTTCGGTCGCCAAACCTAATTTTATTCAATACCAATTTAATACTTTATAGCGAACAAATTAGCGTTTATTATCAAAAGGTTAAAAATAAATAAAAAAAATAAAAACTGTACAAACATACCTGTGAAATAGATTTCTTAGTTATATGATCTATCCCATTCATAAAATAGTCGGTTTAATTGGTTTTCCATAGCTACATAGGCGTAACCTCGAGCATTCAGCGTCTTTTCTTCTAAACATATGAACGGTCCGTCTCTGCATAAAGTAACAAATTCGGTGTTTGAATAGGTTTGATTATTTGAACATTTACCTCCATGTGACCATTTTTCGCATTTGTGACATCTTTCTAGGTGTCGTGCTCTTCTTTTTGCTGCGGATTTTGATTTTTCTTTACCAAATTGTAACTTATTATCTTCGCATCTGGATTCTTTTCTAACTCCGTCCATTCTTTCTCTGATTACTGATACTATTTCACTCGGTAGTGTGTCATTATTACGTTTAGTGATCAAAGCGTTTAGTTCACAGGCAGTCTTCATTTTGTAAAAACCTAAAAAAAATAAAAATTCAAAATGGGGGGAGAAGACTAGTTCTTCAGGGTCTGCTAGGGAAAGACCATTCGGGTTCCATTTTCGAGAACTACACGAAAACAGACAATCTAACTCTAACAGAAATACATATTATCCTTTAAAGACTTGATTCTCCCCACACTTAGTTAGCTGTGGTGTCGAAATTGTGATTAACTTCGTTGTCGACTTCCATCGGACTATCTATGTAATGTTTAACTCTGTGACCATTAACTTTAAATTCAATCCCATTTGAATTTATTAATTCTATTGTTCCGTATGGGAAAACTCTTTTGACTATGAATGGTCCAGACCATCTTGATTTTAATTTTCCAGGAAATAGCTTGAATCGCGAATTGAAAAGAAGAACTCTGTCTCCTTCTTTAAATTCTTTTGAACTTCTGATTCTTTTATCATGCCATTTCTTCGTTCTTTCTTTATAGATTAACGAATTTTCGTATGCTTCATGTCTTAATTATTCTAATTCGTTTAGTTGACTTAACCGTAGACGTCCGGCTTCATGTAAATCAAGATTACATGTCTTCAAAGCCCAAAATGCTTTGTGTTCAATTTCTACTGGAAGATGACATGCTTTTCCATAAACAAGTCTAAAAGGTGTGGTTCCAATTGGAGTTTTGTAGGCTGTTCTAAAAGCCCAGAGTGCATCCTCCAATTTAATGGACCATTCCTTCGGATTTGATCCTAAGCTCGGTTGGTATTTTCAACTTGTCCACTTGTTTGTGGATGATATGCGGTGGAGATTTTATGAGTTACTCCATATCTTTTAAGAACTTTCTCAAGTTGATTATTACAGAAATGAGTACCCCGATCACTTATTAAAGCTTTCGGTGTTCCAAACCTTGCAAAAAGACGTTTTAAAAAGTTGACTACAACTCGTGCATCGTTAGTTGGGAGAGCTTGTGCTTCCGCCCATTTAGATACATAATCAATGGCTACGAGTATATATAGATTATTATGAGATTTTGGAAATGGACCCATAAAGTCAATACCCCAAATGTCAAATACTTCACATACTTGGATGACATTTTGTGGCATTTCATCACGTTGACTTATTTTTCCGGTCCTTTGACAAGCATCACAGGATTTGCAAAGAAGGTGTGCGTCTTTGTAAATTGTAGGCCAATAGAATCCAGCATCATAAACTCTACTTGCTTTTAGTTGAGGCCCATAATGCCCTCCTGTTGGTCCTGTGTGACAATGGTTTAATATTTTACTGGCTTCATCTCCAAATACACATCGGCGTATTATTCCATCGGGACAACTTTTAAACAAATGTGGATCTTCCCAAAAATAGTGTTTTATATCACTGAAGAATTTCTTTCGTCTTTGGTACGATAATCCTTTTTCAAGGAATCCACAAAATAAATAGTTTGCATAGTCTGCAAACCATGGAATTTCTTTATAATCTATCTTCAATAGATATTCATCAGGAAAGTTGTCTTGTATGGCCGATTCATTTAGAACTTCTAATTCGGGATTTTCAAGACGAGAAAGATGATCAGCGGCGAGATTTTCTGCTCCTCTTTTATCTCGGATTTCAATATCAAACTCTTGTAAGAGTAAGATCCAACGGATTAATCTTGGTTTAGCATCTTGTTTTGAAAATAGGTATCTAAGAGCAGAATGGTCGGTATAGACCACCGTTTTTGCTAGAACGAGATATGAACGAAATTTGTCAAAAGCAAAGACAATAGCAAGGAGTTCTTTTTCAGTAGTTGTATAGTTCGTTTGTGCTCCTTGTAACGTCTTACTAGCATAATATATAGGTTGAAATCGTTTTTCAATCCTTTGTCCTAAAACGGCTCCCATTGCAAAATCACTTGCATCGCACATTAGTTCAAATGGTAGATTCCAATTTGGTGTTATCATGATCGGCGCATTAGTGAGTTTCTCTTTAATAATATTAAAAGATTTGATACACTCATCTGAAAAGATGAATGGAGCATCTTTTTCTAGGAGTTTATTCATAGGAGTGGCAATTTTAGAAAAATCTTTTATGAAACGTCGGTAAAAACCGGCATGCCCTAGAAAACTCCTAACTCCTCTAACATTGGTGGGATGTGGAAGTTTAGCAATTACATCTACTTTAGCTCTATCCACTTCAATTCCTTCTTTTGAAATTTTATGACCAAGAACGATGCCTTCTTTAACCATAAAATGGCATTTCTCCCAATTAAGTACTAGATTTGATTGTTCGCATCTAATAAGCATTCGTTCCAGATTAACTAGACATGATTCAAATGTATCACCGAAGACTGAAAAGTCATCCATGAAAACTTCCATGCATTCTTCTATCATGTCATGAAAAATCGCCATCATACACCTTTGAAAGGTTGCAGGGGCGTTACAAAGTCCAAATGGCATGCGTTTGTAAGAAAAAGTACCATAAGGGCACGTGAATGTGGTTTTCTCTTGGTCCTCGGGTGCTATTGGAATTTGAAAATATCCGGAAAATCCATCTAGAAAACAATAGTAACTATTTCCGGCTAATCTTTCCAACATTTGATCTATGAAAGGTAAGGGAAAGTGATCTTTTCTGGTGGCGTCATTTAATTTTCTATAATCAATACACACACGCCATCCTGTTACAGTTCTAGTAGGAATAAGCTCATTTTTCTCATTTGTAATGACAGTCATGCCACCCTTCTTAGGCACACATTGTACTGGGCTTACCCATGGACTATCAGAGATTGGATAAATTAAACCTGCATCTAGCAGTTTAATAATTTCTTTTTTAACTACATCTTGCATATTAGGATTTAGTCTTCGTTGGCGTTGCACATACGTTTTATGACCTTCTTCCATAAGGATTTTATGTGTGCAATACGAAGGACTTATTCCTTTAATATCATGAATCTTCCATGCAATGGCTGGTTTATGAGCTTTCAACACAGAAATGAGTTGTGATTTCTCATTTTTAGTAAGAGAAGACGGTATTATTACAGGTAATTCAGATTCACCATGTAAATAAGCGTATTCCAAATGGTTTGGAAGTGGCTTTAATTCTAATTTCGGAGGTTCTTCTATCGATGATTTATATCGATATCTGTCTTCTTCTTTTAGCATTTAAATTTCTTCTGTTGTTGGTTCATATCCATTAGCTATAAGTGTAGCTAACATTTCAGCTTCATTAATTGGTTCATTACTTTCTCCTAAAGAACATTCTCCTGTTCCTTGTAATTCTGGAAATTCTTCTAACAATTCTGCATGTGCATCTATAGTTTGAATATAATAACATGTATCATCTGCAGATTGCGGTTGTTGCATTGCTCTATCAACTGAAAAGGTAACACTCTCATCCTTTATACTTAGGGTCAGTTTCTAACCGAACACGTCTATCATTGCTTTAGCCGTGTTTAAGAATGGTCTTCCTAATATGAGAGGAACTTGAGAATCTTCTTCCATGTCCAAAACAACAAAATCTACTGGAAATACTAAAGTACGAACTTTAACTAGCATGTTCTCCATTATCCCTCTAGGATATTTTATTGATCTATCGGCTAGTTGTATGCTTATTCTAGTTGGTTTCAATTCTCCAAGGTCTAGTTTAGTGTATAGTGAATATGGCATTAGATTTATACTAGCACCTAAATCTGCTAATGCTTCTATTGAACTAAGACTACCCAGAAAACATGAAATTGTGAAACTTCCTGGATCAGATAGTTTTTCTGGTATCTTATTCAACAGCACTGCTGAACAATTAGCATTCATGGTAACAGCCGAGAGTTCTTCCATTTTCTTTCTATTTGAAATTAGATCTTTCAAGAATTTAGCATATCTAGGCATTCCTGAAATCACATCAATGAAAGGAAGATTTACATTTATCTGTTTAAACATATCCAAGAATTTGGATTGCTCGGCTTCAAGTTTCTCTTTCTTCATTTTACTCGGGTAAGGAAGTGGTGGCTGGTATGGTTTAACATAAGGTTTAGCCTTAACTGTGTTATCTTCATTAACCTTTTCAACTACCGGTTCTTTTTTCTTATCTTGATTAGGTTGGGGTTCTTGTGGAGTAGGAATAGCTTCATCAGAAGTTACAGGTATTTCAGGTGGTTTAAGTGTTGTACCACTTCTTGTGGTAATGGCTTTAGCTGTTTCATTCCGGGGGTTAGCATTTGTATCACTAGGTAGACTTCCCGGTTTTCTTTCACCTATTAACCTTGCTAGGTTACTTACTTCTTGTTCCAGATTTTGAATAGAAGCTTGTTGATTTCTAAATGCTTGAGCATTTTGTTCATTAGTTTGTTTCTGAGATGTGAAAAATTGCGTTTGAGTTTCAACTAGCTTCGTCATCATATCTTCTAAATTCGGCTTTTTATCATCGGTTTGTTGTGGTGGTTTGTTTTGAAAATTTGGTCTTTGCTGATTGTAATTATTATTAGATACTTGTTGATTGCTAGGACCTTGTTGGTTGTTGTATGGAATATTTCTGTTATAATTCTGGTTTTGATTGTAAATCGGTCTTGGCGGTTGATAATTATTCTGATAATTATTTCCAGGCCTTTGGTTTATGTATGAAATATTCTCTCTTTGTTCCATTGTTAATTCAATACTGAGACAATCTTTTGTCAAATGTGGTCCTCCACACTGCTCACAATTAATTCGTATTGAGTGAATATCTTTAGTCATCTTTTCCATTCGTCTCTCAACAGCATCTATCTTTGCGGAAATGGAATCTAAGTCATGGCTAGAATCGGCTCTAGCTGCTTTAGATGATCTAACGATATCTTTTTCTTGGTGCCACTCATGTGAGTGGGAAGCAGTGTTATCAATAATTTTGTAAGCATCAGTTTCGGTTTTCTTCATAATAGAACCACCAGCTACTATATCTATGTCTTTCCTTGTAGTGATGTCGCATCCTTGGTAGAATATTTGTACTATTTGACAGGTGTCTAAACCATGTTGCGGACATCCTCTTAACAACTTTCCAAATCTTGTCCATGCCTTATATAGAGTTTCATTCGGCTTCTGTGTAAACGTAACAATTTCTGCTTGAAGTCTTACGGCTTTAGATGCAGGAAAGAATTGTTTAAGAAAATTTTCAACTAAAACATCCCATGTATCAATCGCCCCTTCAGGTAACGATTCCAACCAATCTTTGGCTTCTCCCTTTAAAGTCCAGGGAAATAACATGAGATATATCTGTTCATCCTCCACTTCTCGGATTTTAAATAGTGTGCAGATCCTATTAAAGGTACGTAGATGTTCATTTGGATCTTCCTTCGGCGCACCACTAAATTGACATTGATTAGTTACCATATGTAAAATTTGTCCTTTGATTTCATAATCTGGCGCATTAATGTCTGGATGAGTAATTGCGTGACCTTGGCCAGTGCGTTTAGCTCTCATTCGGTCTTCCATACTTAAAGGTTCCAGATTCTCCATAATTGAATTTCTTGAATCGGAATCACTAGAGGATTCTGATTTAATGGTTCGTTCCTCAACAATCTCTGTTTGAATGATTGGTGGTTCCGGAGGAAAATTTAGTGGTTCAGGATCTGCGAATCGTTCCTGAATATTCTCCGGATTCTCAATTGTGAGGTCGGGTTCAAAAAATAGATTATCGGAAATTTGAACTAGAGTACTTGGTCGACTGGATGACGATTCTAAAGAAAAATCAAAGGTGGTAATATTTGCTAAATGTCTTGATCTAGTTACAGGTGGTGAACGTACAAAAGGTGGTGAACGTCTTGCTCGGTGCATTCACTGAATATCCTATTAGTTTTTAAAAGGAAAGAAAAATTATAATAAGTTATCCAATCAATAGACTTTTCTGATTTTGCCCACGTTTCGAATAGTCAAAAGATGCAGCAGAGGGGCATGATTCGTTTGGTCTCAATATAATTGAGTACTGTTTGGCTCCAATAACCCGGTCCACGTACAAATCCAACTATTACTACGAACCATAAAATTTTGATGTCTATTAATTTAACCACTTAAAATAAATTTTCGTAATTTTAAGAAAATTAGATAAGAAGTAGAATAAAAATCTATGTCCTAAAAACTAGAATAGCGAGAAATAAGAAAGAAAAAGAGTTCGTCGGAAAAAGATCGAAAAAGAAAAATAAGAAAGAAAGATAAAAGGCGACGGAAAAATAAAAGAAACTTATAAAACTTAAAAACACTTGACTAACCTAACCTTATTACTACAACTAACTTAAAATTATAATCGCAAATTGAGATTACTAATTGGAATGATAATTGATACATAGGTAAAAGTCATCTAAAAATATTAAAGCTTACAGGAAAAACTAAATCCCAATTGGAAATAACTTAAAAAGAAACTAAAACATAAAAAGGCGTCGCAAAATTCTAAAGTACCTAAATCTTAGTCTAAAGAAAAAGCACTTAAGGAATTTTACGACAAAGCCTAAAAATCTAGAAGTAAAAATAACTATGGCAAAAACTAAGTTTAAAACTAAATATGAGCGAAAAATACAAATATTACGCTAAAACGATTGAAAAGAGACAAAATATAAAAATATACAAAAAGTTGTAAAAAGTACAATTTTTATAAAAATATTATTTTTATATTATTTATTTATTAAAACTATTAATTTTACAATTTAATTAAACAAAATAAAACAAATTAAATAAAAAAAACTTTAAAATAAAACTTAATTATAATAATAATAGATAATTAGGGTTTATAATAATAATAATTATAAATACCCCGTAATTAATGATGTTTAGGGTTTCTGTCGGTGTCAGAGTTACTCCGCGAGTCGCGGTATTCCAAGCAGCAAACCTCCGCGAGTCGCGGGGTTCCAAAAATCAACTCAGGTACGTTTTTTTTTATTCGACATTTTTTTTTTCTGTTTTATATTTTTCTGTTTTAAAATCTAAATATTTATATAATAAAATACTTATATTTAAAAACTAAAATAAAAATAGAACTACTTTATAATTTTATAAATAAAAATTGTAAAACTAGATTTATATATATATATATATATATATTTTTTTTTTTCGGTTTTGATTTTTATAAAATATATTTATAAAATAAAATAAATAAAACTTATATTTTTACAAACTAAAGAAACTTTATAAAACTTAAATATTTATCAAACTCCTAAAAATATTTTTATTTATATTTTTGTTTTTCTTTTTATATTTTAGAATATTTAAAACTTATTTTTACAAAAGCGTATTTTTTTTTATAAAAGTAAACTTAAAAATAAAAATCTTTTTTTTTATATTAGCGTTGCGCTTCCGGCTTTTAAGACTGTTCCCCGGCAGCGGCGCCAAAAATAACTTGATGTGTCGCGAGGTGTATATAAAATAGCTATTAATTTTAGCAAGAAATACTATTAAATACGATACAATTTTACACAAGATATTTATTTATTTAGAGAATGGATATACTTAAACCTTGCTACAACACTTATAGGCAGTGTACCTAATCGTACAGTAGTGTAGTTTTTAGTAAGTCCGGTTCGTTCCACAGGGAAAATCTTTAAACAAAGCTTAACGCTATATTAGTTTACTTTTATAAAAATACAAATATATATATAAGTAACATTATTATTATAAAGGGGGGTTTTTACCGTTTAATGACCGGTTTGTCGATTTTAAAACTTTAGTCGCAGTTAAAACCAAATGTAAAATATTAAAAATAAATACAAGACTTAAATTAAAGCGTAAAGTAAATAACGATAACGAAATTGCGAATAATAAAAGTGCGATAAAATAAACTTGCGATAATTAAAAAGTACGATAATTAAAAATGCAATTAAATACAATAACAATAAAAATGCGATAATTAGAAGTGCAATTAAATATAAAATAAAGGAAATAAAATATGAAATAAAAGAATTATGCTTATTTAAACTTCCGTAATCATGATGTTTGACGTGTTGATTTTTAGTTTATTCCCATGGGTTAATTGTCCTTTGTCCTGGATTATTTAATATGTCCGTCTGGTTTTTGTCCATAACAGTCCATCAGTCATAAATATAAAGTGCGAGTGTCCTCGTCAAATTATTCTTATACCTGAAGTTAAATATTCCAACTAATTGGGGACTTAAACTGTAACAAGATTTTAATACTTTGTTTAATAATTACACCAGGATGTCGACTGAGTGTAACCCAAGGTTTTAATACTTTGTTATCAATTATATCAAGTGTCCTTGTACATAATTTCACCCCTGTTTTAATTATTCTAGTGGCTATTAATCCATTCCCGTGTCCGGTTAAATGAACGATTATTCGTACATATAAATACCCCGCCCATCGTGTCCGATCGAGTGTATATGGTAATTTATGGATACGTCCAATTATAAATCTTTATATTAACATTAACAAACTATCATTTAGTTAAACAAATATAAAGCCCATTAATAGCCCATAGTCTAATTTCCACAAGTGTCGTTCTTTTGTCCAAACCCCAATTATGGTACAAAGCCCAATTACCAAATTTTAGTAATTAGCCCAACATCATGATTACTTCGGATTAAATAAGCATAATAATAACTTAACTACGAGACATTAAATTAAAAAGGTTGAACATAACTTACAATGATTAAAAATAGCGTAGCGTTACACGGACAGAATTTCGACTTACACCCTTACAACATTCGCTAACATACCCTTATTATTAGGATTTAAAATTAAAATTAAAATTAAAATATAAATTATATATATATATTTACGTATATATTGAGAGAGAGAGATATATGATGGATTAAAAATGATCAGAACTCGGTTGGCTTTATAGGGAATTGCAGAATTTGGGGCTCCGCGACTCGCTGCCCTTTTTGCCTTCAAACTCCGCGAATCGCGGAGTTTGTAAATACAGCTCACACAATTTGGAGTCTTTCTTGCCGACGGTTTTTATTTATTTATATAATATATAAATAATTATAAGAATTATTTAAATATTATATTATATTTATGTGCATAGTTGACTTGTAATTTTTAGTCCGTTGCGTCGAGCCTTGAGAGTTGACTCATGTCCCGGTTCCGGATTTTCGAACGTCCTTGCGTACAATTTAATATCTTGTACTTTGCGTTTTGAATCTTGTACTCTTGTAATTTCGAGACGTTTCTTATCAATAATTGGAACCTCTTTGATTGTCTTTTGTACTTTTGAGCTTTTTGGTCGTTTGCGTCTTCAATTCGTCGAATATGTCTTTTGTCTTCACCTTTTATTATTTAAACGAATATCACTTTTAAATAGAACAATTGCAACTAAAAGCTTGTCTTTCTTGAGGAATAATGCTATGAAATATATGTTCGTTTTTAGCATTATCACATTTCATAATATATCAGACTATCAATGACTTAACAATAATCTTAATGAATTCAACGACTCGAATGCAACGTCTTTTGAAATATGCTATGAATGACTCCAAGTAATATCTTTAAAATGAGCAAATGCACAGCGGAAGATCTCTTTCATACCTGAGAATAAACATGCTTTAAAGTGTCAACCAAAATGTTGGTGAGCTCATTAGTTTAACATAAATAATCATTTCATAATTTTAATAGACCACAAGATTTCATATTTCCATTTCTCATAAACATACGTCCCATGCATAGAGACAAAAATATCATTCATATGGATTGAACACCTGGTAACCGACATTCACAATATGCATATAAGAATATCCCCATCATTCCAGGATCCTCCTTCGGATATGATATAAATTTCGAAGTACTAAAGCATCCTGTACTTTGGATGGGCTTGTTGGGCCCGATAGATCTATCTTTAGAGTTCGCATCAATTAGGGTGTCTGTTCCCTAATTCTTAGATTACCAGACTATATAAAAAGGGGTATATTCGATTTCGATAATTCAACCATATAATGTAGTTTCGATTACTTGTGTCTATTTCGTAAAACATTTATAAAAATTGCACATGTATTCTCAGCCCAAAAATATAAAGGGTAAAAATGTAAATGAAAACTCACAATACTGTATTTTGTATTAAAAATACATATGACGAATTTGAACAACAGAACAATGCAGGGTTGGCCTTCGATTCACGAACCTATATCATTTTATATATGTCAAATAATATAATAACATATAATAGTATTCGAACCCGTTATATATATATATATATATATATATATATATATATATATATATTAATTTAAATAAAATATATAAATATAAGTTAGATATATAGGTATATGAATTTGATATGTTTGCATTTATATATAAAAAATATAATTAATATCAGTTATTAAGCTTATAATAAATTCATTAAGAGTATAATATAGTAAATATTAATTATGATAATAGTAATAAAAATAATGATAGTTTTATTAAAAGTGATAATTTTAATATTTAAGGATACTTTTAAAATAATACTAATTCTTTATAATAATGGTAAAAATAATAATTTTAATAGTAATGATAATAATACAAATATAATAGTTTTAATTATAATGGTACTACTAATATTTATCTTAATGATAATACTAATAATGATAACAATTCAAATGATAATATTAACAATAATAATAATGCTTATATAGTTAGTAGTAATAATAATACTAGTACTATGATACTAATAATAATAAAAATGATAATATTTATAGTAATACATATGTGATTAATAATAATAACACTAATACTAATAATTATAAAACCATACCAATACTAATATTAATGAAAACATTAATAACAATAATAGTAATACTCCTCATCAAAATGATAATAATGATAATAATAATACATATATTAGTGATAACTTTACTAATAATCTTATTACTAATATTGATAACTAATAATAATTACCTAACAACATCAATAATCAATAATAAATAATAATAACAATAACAATAACAATAACAATAACAATAACAATAACAATAACAATAACAATAAGAATAACAATAACAATAACAATAACAATAACAATAATAATAATAATAATAATAATAATAATAATAATAATAATAATAATAATAATAATAATAATAATAATAATAATAATAATAATAATAATAATAATAATAATAATAATAAAATGGTGTATACCCTTAAAAGCTTCAAGAAAAAAAGAAATGCTCCAGGTGGGACTCGAACCCAAGACCTCACGAATACCCATCAACATGCATACCACTCAGCCAGATCCGTTTTTCTGTTTTAATTATCATCTATAATTCTTAACCACCGGTATTATTCTGTTTTGTTCCTTCTTCTTCTTCACAAGTCCCATTGATTCAACAAAACATCAATAACCAAATACAAAATCGGGGTTCCATTAAAGACTTCAAAACATTTCAGAAAAATATAATTTGGGTTCTAAAATATATAAAAAAATAGAAAAAAATAAAAATAAAAAAAGGCCTACTGCAGCGACGGTATTTGGAACAAAAATAATAATTTGATTTCGTAATTGATAACGTTATAGATAATGTTTATAACACGAAATAGTTTTCTAAACATGTATAAAAACTACTGGAATCGTCAATTGATCTTGAATTGTACCACACTTCTCGAATTTGATCCAAGAACAAATGTTGACTTTTTTATTTGAAAACTTTGACTTCGAAATTCGTAATCATTTGAGAGAATTGAAAGATAATATTTTGTAAATAGTTTGAATATATAAATCCTAATCTATCTGCGTTTTTAGATTTTAAAAAAAATCGATATCGAATATTGAACAAAAAAATTTCACAGCAGAGATAACGAGTAAATAAAAAAAATAAAATAAATTCTGTTTGCCTTTCTTTTGGAATTACAGTAGATGAATAAAGTGTGAAGTGTTATGATTGATGCATCGATAAACAAAAATAAATCAGAGATTGAATTGTAGGGTTGATTGAAGTTGCTCACGGGTGAGGAAGAAAACACAGAGAGAGAGAGAGAGAGAAGAAATAAAAAAAATTAAGCAGATGGTGATACCCAATAATTTACGCGTAAATATATCTGTTGTTATGCTTACTATTATTAATTAATAAGTATAGACATATTAATAATAAAGTTGTTATAATAAATACTAGTAATAATAATAATATTGTTAATAATAATGTAAATAATGATACTAATACTAATAATAAAAAAAATAACAATGTTTATAAAAATCTTAATAATTTTAATAATAATAATAACATTGATAATAATACTAGTAGTTACATTAAGGATAACAATAATAATAATAATACTAGTAAAGATAACAATAATATTATTAATGTTAATGAGAATATAACAAATTTAAATGTATAAAATTTCATATCTATATATTATATTAATATAGTAATACACGTAATACTGATATTAATATTAATATCAATATTTATTTTAGAAATAATATTGGAATATAATAATAATATTTATAACTATATTTTAACTTGTAATTACCTTTAATATAGTAATGTTACAATTATTACTTGTGTATTGTTTACTTATTATATATAATTAAATATATATATATACACTATATATATATATATATAATAATAATAATCATTTATAGCAATCATATATAATTATATATAGATTCATTTTAAATTATACTTAATTATTTTGTTAAATATCCAATTCTAATGTTTAAATTATATTTTATAATTTACAATTATCATTTAAAATATTATTTACATATATATTTATATATATACATGCAACATTAATTATGTATAGATTCATATAGATATTTATTTAAATAGCAAATTCATTATTTTATATACTCCTTTACCTATTTAATTCAATTGATTAAATTGTATTTTATTTTACATATTTAATTTAAGTTATGTTTCATTACTTCTAATTATTATACATTCTTATATTTACATATATGTACATATTTATTTACACACAAAGGTTCGTGAATCGTCGGGAATAGTTAATGGTTAAATGCCTTCATGAAAAATAGTTCAAAGTTTTTGAGATTCAGTTTAACAGACTTTGCTTATCGTGTCAGAAACATATAAAGATTAAGTTTAAATTTGGTCAAAAATTCCCGGGTCATCACAGTACCTACCCGTTAAAGAAATTTCATCCCGAAATTTGAGTGAGGTGGTCATGGCTAACAATAAAAATGTTTTCATGACGAATATGAGTTGATAAATTAAGTTTTATCATTATTGAGTAATATGGATAAAAATAATTCGGTTATTCGAAGAGTACGAATGAAGCTATCACCAAAGAGTGAAATAGGAAAATAAAGATTCATCTTAACTTTTGACAGAGTCAGGGTTGAATTCCGGAATTCAATGGATTTAAAAGAAAATCTTGGAAATCTATAAGATCTGATTCTTCGGCGAATAAGAAAATTAAGATCTCTCTAATTAAATACGGTGATCTTCTTTGATTACACTGTCTGATATTTCCATTATAAATTAAACTCTTCCGTCCCATTATTCTCACCATTCCTATACTTTCCTACTTGTTTCATACATCCAAAAGATTCTGAAAATGCTTAATCCAGTTCTGATCCTTGTCCTCATCCTTACTATCGCAATAATCATTCTCCTTTTCCAAATTCCACCAGAGGAATCTGCTTTCTTCTACTTCGCCCTTGAGATTATAATGTTTTTAATTCTCCCGTGTCTTTATGTTGTGATAAATATTGATATACACGGTTTGTAATTTATGTGTTGTTATCAGGCTTTATATTCTCCCTTATATTTCAAAGCTCTATGCTTTTGTTTTCTCTTCCCGACTTCAAGTCAAGCAAATAATGGTCCAGAATTTGTAGATATAGAGTTTCGAATGATTATAATGTTCTAAGCAGGAAGGAACGTGATAGCACGATTTGATTTTCAAATTTATCAACATCACGGAAGATAGAACCATCAAGAATGCATTTTCTTGATTTGTTCAGGAGTTAAGTAGAAAGAAAGAGTTATGTAACATAGCACATGATGACGTTAGGGTCTGTGAATCATCACGTTTCATTAGAAACTCAGCATGACTTACTGTAATATAATCACGTTGATCAAGTGTCATTATATTGTACTAACTCATGCATCAGTTCCCAACATTACTTCAATAACATTCATATTTTTAAGCTCAAAAGTTTACAGAATATAGAAACTAACAGTTTCTATATGATGTAACACTGATAGCACAAAGAGATTAATGATTTCAGATAAGAATAGTTATGAAAATATCTTCAGAAATATGGAGGATATTTATAATGAAAGATACGATGATATCTTGGAATTTCTAATATCGAAGGATGGTGGAGAAAAAATTGCCCGCAAGAGTTTGGAGTCAGAAGCAAGGTATTCGATAAATATTTCACCAAAAACATAATCATCAGGATTCTTAATGTATAAGTTTAGTCCTTATGTTTTTTTCAGAGACTCCTTCGTTGTTTGTTCAATCCGTTTTCTAGTCCCAACTTTTCTGAGCTTTTCCAACATACTATTCTTTATCATTAAACTTCCGACGATTATGGTCGTTTACGGTTGTCTACAGTTTCTGCTGCTTCATTCAGATTTTTCAACATTCAGAGTATTAATTTGTAGACTGAGTGCTTTTTAGAATTTCAGAATGAAAGATCATAATTCTAAAGGATAAATGTTATATGGATACATATAACTTTTGATGTAGATATGCTGTGAGTTTTCAAAGTACCGATTGCTGATTCCCGATAATTGGTATGGCAATTCTCGTTACAAGATGCGGATGAGTATATGATAGAGTTCTAATGAATAAATATAATGATTTATCGGAGAGATTTAAACCAAGAAGCAACGAGGTTGCTGGTACGTCTGCTGGTAATATGGTAAAATATGAAAGGTTCCCCGGTAACAATAAAAGAGCACGTATATATATCAAGGTTATAATAAGGTTGTTTCGAACGAAAATTCGAAGTTGACTTGTTGGAGCTGTGACAAAATTGGCTAATTTGGAAAGAGATTGCAAAGTTATTTTCGATAATAATAACATTCAAGGGATTAGCACAGCTACGCGTTAAACGTTTACTCAATTTTCGAGAGTTTTCAGGTGCATAACAATATGCATCGATCTTTCTTTCGTAGGTAAAGTGCAGTTGCTTCATCCTTTCGATTGAGGAGTTTTCAAGAATCATGAAAGATTTTGAACGCAGGTTGTAATCGTCAAAATACAAATGAAGTTTAAGATGAAATCAAGTGGCAAACTTGCAGAATTGTTTAGTTTCATATGTTATAGTCAATATTTTAATTCATTTTAATTGTCCAATGTTATTAGTCCACAGTCGATAGTCCATAGTTGACAGTCCAATAATTCATATATAGTGTAATATATAATATTCGAATTAATTAATACGTGTCGTGACCCGTATATGTCTCAGACTCGATCACAACTCAAAGTATATATATTATTATAGAATCAACCTCAAACCCTGTATAGAGAACTCGATCATTACTGCATATAGAGTGTATATGGTGATTCCAAATAATATATATAGATGCGTCGATATGATATGTCAAAACCTTGTATACGTGTCCCGATATTTAAAGTGCGTAAAATAAATAACAGAAATTAAATGACGATAAATAAAGACGATAAATAAAGTGCGTAAAGTAAATAACAGAAATTAAATGACGATAAATAAAATTTGCGAGAATGTAAATTGCGATAATTAAATTGCGATAAATAAAATGTAATCAGTTAGCTAGGAACAATTAGCTAGGAACAGTTAGCGTGGATTCTTAACAAAATTTCTCATAGTTAATTCGTTTGTTTCTAACAAATTTTATTTTATCAAATGTTTTCTTCATTATGCCACTTGTTGTATTCTGTTAGATCAAAATCCAAATATGAAATTGAATTTGAATGAAAATAGTAATTCTTTGGTGAACGGATCCGTATATCGGTGGGTGTAAGTAGGATAGTAAATGACTGTTGAATCAGATTCAAAGAATGTACAGTGTAACTTATTAATGCGAAATCTGAATATTCTTCGGGTATTACCTACCCGTTAAAATATTTTCACCGTTAACAGTTTGTACAAAAGAATTTTTAATTATAATCTTTATGAAAATATATATACATATATATTTTCTTCAGATGTAATTATGGATTTAATGAGTTAATATGATATTAATCTCATTTGATTTTCGGTTTGAGCTAGAATAAATAATCTATAAAACTTTTAGAAACCACATATTCTTCGCAGAATATTTCTTCAATGAAGTTATAAATTAATACTTCATCGTTCATTGTTGTTGGTACTCCTTGGTATCTATGGTGCGTATGAAGTTGATGTTTGTGTGACAGATTGTGAAGTTGAGGTTTGCGATGCGGTTGTTGTTGGTGGTACTGTTGCTGCCGGTGCTGTTGCTGGTGCTTGTAACCTTTGCACCATATTCTCCAAATTGATTACTCGAGCGCGAAGCTCGTTGACTTTTTCTATTATACCTGGATGATTATCGGTTCGGACGAGAGGATGAATGAGGTTTAGAATATGAGATAGTATACCATCGTGACACGATACTCTGGAAATGAGAGAGATAATGGTGCCTCGAACAGATTCGCCGGTAAACGCTTCAGGTTCATTGTCTAGAGGTGAATTCGGTTGGTGGAAGGGATCGCCTTCTTCGCGTCTCCATTAAATAAGTCGACTTCGAATGCATCAGATGAATTGGGGATGACTGATTGATTGATTCATTCTGGTGACACCGCTTTCGGAGCTTAGGTGAATATCCATGTCGGAATAGCTGTCGGAATAACTATCGGAATAGCTATCGAAATCAGAGGGACTTGAACTGGTTGAGGAATTCATCTCGTACAATCAGATGAAGGATTTTCGATAAGAAATAGATTATAGGATATAGATTAGTACCCTGCAATACATAATTTACATATGCGTATATAATACTAAAATACCATAAGTTATGGAGGAATCTACGGAAAATGTCCGGCAAAATCTACAGTAACAGATATGCTAAGATATGAATTAGCAGATATGCTAAGATATAAATTTTATCTATACACTAAACATGCAATAAGATGTGTCTAGACTAAGGATGATAAGCAAGTGATTCTCTAAGAATGATAAGCAGGAAATTTTTCGACACGAAATGATAAGCAAAACTTTTGACATGCAGACACGGTCGAAGTCTAGACTCACTAATGCATCCTAATGACTATCAGTTAGACACACTAATGCAAGACCTGGTTCTCTAAGACCACCGCTCTGATACCAACTTTCATTGTAGTGACCCGAACTTTTCCATGTTTATATATATTAATTGAGATTGATATTTACATGATTAAATGTTTCCAACATGTTAAGCAATCAAACTTGTTAAGACTTGATTAATTGAAATATGTTTCATATAGACAATTGACCACCCAAGTTGACCGGTGATTCACGAACGTTAAAACTTGTAAAAACTGTACGATGACATATATATGGTTATATATATAGTTAACATGATTTTATTATAAGTATGTATCTCATTAGGTATTTTAACAATGAGTTATATACATAAAAATGAGACTATTAATTTAAGAAACTCGAAAACGATATATATAACGATTATCGTTATAACAACGTCTTACTAGGTACATATGAATCATATTAAGATATTGATACACTTGGTTAATTATGTTAAATTATAAGTAAATATATTATTAAGTGTATTAACAATGAAATACATATGTAAAAATAAGACTACTAACTTAATGATTTTGAAACGAGACATATATGTAACGATTATCATTGTAATGAAATTTAACTGTATATATATCATACTAAGATATATTATATATCATAATATCATGATAATATAACAATTTAACATCTCATTTGTTATAATAAACAATGGGTTAACAACATTCAACAAGATCGTTAACCTAAAGGTTTCAAAACAACATTTACATGTAACGACTAACGATGACTTAACGACTCAGTTAAAATGTATATACATGTAGTGTTTTAATATGTATTTATACACTTTTGAAAGACTTCAATACACTTATCAAAATACTTCTACTTAACAAAAATGCTTACAATTACATCCTCGTTCAGTTTCATCAACAATTCTACTCGTATGCACCCGTATTCGTACTCGTACAATACACAGCTTTTAGATGTATGTACTATTGGTATATACACTCCAATGATCAGCTCTTAGCAGCCCATGTGAGTCACCTAACACATGTGGGAACCATCATTTGGCAACTAGCATGAAATATCTCATAAAATTACAAAAATATGAGTAATCATTCATGACTTATTTACATGAAAATAAAATTACATATCCTTTATATATAATCCATACACCAATGACCAAAAACACCTACAAACACTTTCATTCTTCAATTTTCTTCATCTAATTGATCTCTCTCAAGTTCTATCTTCAAGTTCTAAGTGTTCTTCATATATTCTACAAGTTCTAGTTACATAAAATCAAGAATACTTTCAAGTTTGCTAGCTCACTTCCAATCTTGTAAGGTGATCATCCAACCTCAAGAAATCTTTGTTTCTTACAGTAGGTTATCATTCTAATACAAGGTAATAATCATATTCAAACTTTGGTTCAATTTCTATAACTATAACAATCTTATTTCAAGTGATGATCTTACTTGAACTTGTTTTCGTGTCATGATTCTGCTTCAAGAACTTCGAGCCATCCAAGGATCCATTGAAGCTAGATCCACTTTTCTCTTTTCCAGTAGGTTTATCCAAGGAACTTAAGGTAGTAATGATGTTCATAACATCATTCGATTCATACGTATAAATCTATCTTATTCGAAGGTTTAAACTTGTAATCACTAGAACATAATTTAGTTAATTCTAAACTTGTTCGCAAATAAAAGTTAATCCTTCTGTCTTGACTTTTAAAATCAACTAAACACATGTTCTATATCTATATGATATGCTAACTTAATGATTTAAAACCTGGAAACACGAAAAACACCGTAAAACCGGATTTACGCCGTCGTAGTAACACCGCGGGCTGTTTTGGGTTAGTTAATTAAAAACTATGATAAAATTTGATTTAAAAGTTGTTATTCTGAGAAAATGATTTTTATTATTAACATGAAACTATATCCAAAAATTATGGTTAAACTCAAAGTGGAAGTATGTTTTCTAAAATGGTCATCTAGACGTCGTTCTTTCGACTGAAATGACTACCTTTACAAAAACGACTTGTAACTTATTTTTCCGACTATAAACCTATACTTTTTCTGTTTAGGTTCATAAAATAGAGTTCAATATGAAACCATAGCAATTTGATTCACTCAAAACGGATTTAAAATGAAGAAGTTATGGGTAAAACAAGATTGGATAATTTTTCTCATTTTAGCTACGTGAAAATTGTTAACAAATCTATTCCAACCATAACTTAATCAACTTGTATTGTATATTATGTAATCTTGAGATACTATAGACACGTATACAATGTTTCGACCTATCATGTCGACACATCTATATATATTTCGGAACAACCATAGACACTCTATATGTGAATGTTGGAGTTAGCTATACAGGGTTGATGTTGATTCCAAAATATATATAGTTTGAGTTGTGATCAATACTGAGATACGTATACACTGGGTCGTGGATTGATTCAAGATAATATTTATCGATTTATTTCTGTACATCTAACTGTGGACAACTAGTTGTAGGTTACTAACGAGGACAGCTGACTTAATAAACTTAAAACATCAAAATATATTAAAAGTGTTGTAAATATATTTTGAACATACTTTGATATATATGTATATATTGTTATAGGTTCGTGAATCAACCAGTGGCTAAGTCTTACTTCCCGATGAAATAAAAATCTGTGAAAGTGAGTTATAGTCCCACTTTTAAAATCTAATATTTTTTGGGATGAGAATACATGCAGGTTTTATAAATGATTTACAAAATAGACACAAGTACGTGAAACTACATTCTATGGTTGAATTATCGAAATCGAATATGCCCCTTTTTATTAAGTCTGGTAATCTAAGAATTAGGGAACAGACACCCTAATTGACGCGAATCCTAAAGATAGATCTATTGGGCCTAACAAACCCCATCCAAAGTACCGGATGCTTTAGTACTTCGAAATTTATATCATATCCGAAGGGTGTCCCGGAATGATGGGGATATTCTTATATATGCATCTTGTTAATGTCGGTTACCAGGTGTTCACCATATGAATGATTTTTATCTCTATGTATGGGATGTGTATTGAAATATGAAATCTTGTGGTCTATTATTATGATTTGATATATATAGGTTAAACCTATAACTCACCAACATTTTTGTTGACGTTTTAAGCATGTTTATTCTCAGGTGATTATTAAGAGCTTCCGCTATCGCATACTTAAATAAGGACGAGATTTGGAGTCCATGCTTGTATGATATTGTGTAAAAACTGCATTCAAGAAACTTATTTTTTTTTTGTAACATATTTGTATTGTAAACCATTATGTAATGGTCGTGTGTAAACAGGATATTTTAGATTATCATTATTTGATAATCTACGTAAAGCTTTTTAAACCTTTATTGATGAAATAAAGGTTATGGTTTGTTTTAAAATGAATGCAGTCTTTGAAAAACGTCTCATATAGAGGTCAAAACCTCGCAACGAAATCAATTAATATGGAACGTTTTTAATCAATAAGAACGGGACATTTCAGTTGGTATCAGAGCGTTGGTCTTAGAGAACTAGAATTTTGCATTAGTATGTCTTATCGAGTTTGTTAGGATGCATTAGTGAGTCTGGACTTCGACCGTGTACTTGAAAAATGATTGCTTAACAAATTTTGTTGGAAACTATATATTTTTAACATGTGAATATTATGTGATATATTAATCTCCTAATGTGTTTGATATTATGTGATAGATGTCTACCTCTAGAACAAGTCCCATTGACTCACCTAATAATAATGAAGAGTCAAATGTAAATTGGAATGATTCGTGGACTGATTCACAAGTTCCCGAAGAGGAACCGGAAGAAGAGTCGGAACCGGAAGAAGAATCGGAACCAGAAGAAGAATCGGAACCGGATGAAGAAATAGAACCGGTGGGGGAAATAATAAAACGGTTAAGTAAAAGAAAATCCTCAACCAACCGACCAAGGTTAATTATGGTCAATGGTGTTTCCGCCAAGGAAGCAAAATATTGGGAGGATTACCAATTCTCCGATGAATCGGATTCCGACGAGAATTCCGATGATGTTATAGAAATTACCCCAACTGAATTTAAAAAGGCAAAAGAAAATAATAAGGGAAAGGGCATAAAAATAGAGAAATCTAATTCCAACCCCGATGAACTTTATATGTATCGTCAACCCCCGAAGTCCTTAAGTTGTAACAATGACCCGGGAACCTCTAAACCACCAGGTTTTTCTAAACCAATGTGGAAAATAACGGCTCGTATTAGGGGAACATCATATATCCCTAGAAACTTGGAAAAACGAACCAAAACCGAAGAAGAAGAAACAAGCGAGTCGGAATAAGATAGTTGTATTCGTGTGGTGTAATACATGTAATATAGTGTGCTTATGCTTTATGATATATGTAAAAATTGATTGTATTAATAAGTATTTTTTTTATGAATCTAACTCTTGTCTATTTTACAGTATAAAAACACAAAATGGATAGACAACCCAATATTTTAAGAGACCTACCCGGAGACATGATTGATGAAATCTTGTCTAGAGTCGGTCAGAATTCTTCGGCATAACTATTTAAGGCGAGATCAGTTTGTAAGACATTCGAAGAACGTTCCAAGAATGCCTTGGTTTATAAAAGGCTTTCGTTCGAAAGATGGGGGATATCACATTGGGAAATTCATAAGTTACGATGTGTTTACTTTGACGCATATATTGCGGGGAACCCAAATGCTATTTTACGCAATGGGTTAAGAAATTATTTTGACTCAATATATCCGAATATTGGACTTCGTGATTTAGAAAAAGCGGCTAACATGCAACATAAAGAAGCATGTTATGCTTACGGATTAGTAATGTTCGCTTCTCACCAAAGTGAGAACAAGAACATCGGGCTACAACTATTAAACAAAACGTTCCCACAAGTGACGGAGTTGGTAATTGGGGTAAGAAATGAGGTTTTTAGATTGTTACGGGACTGTTGGACATTACGTAACCCTCGTCCCTTTGACGATGTTACAACACGCTGTCTTATCAACGGCCATAACGGTTATGTTCCACAAGACCAAGGATGGGAAGTAGTCCTAGTAAAACCAGAATGCATGACTTGTTTCTGGACGTATGAATTACGTGTCTTTATTGCCTTTGCTGAACGACTTGTGTACTAGCTAGAATTACCTTCACAACTATCTTGTATCAAAGTTATTTTGTGCTATATTTCATGCTTTATGTAAAATAAGCAGTATTGTAAGTTTGTAAAATATTGTATAAAAGTTTGAACGCGAAATATTATTATAATCAATTTTTCTTATAGAATTATAGTAGTTGAATTGTATATTAGCTACTAAGTATGAACTTAACGGGTAGGTACTACCCGAATTTAAACTTATAAAATGCTAATATGAAGAAAAAGCTTTTATAAATGAGTTCATATTATGCTACGAAATACTATTAACTACTCTTAATATTCTGTATGATTAACTTGTTCCATTTGACTATTTTGAAGGAAATGGCACCGACTACTCGACACACCGTGAATATGAATGAAGAGGAATTCCGTACTTTTCTAGCTTCAAACATAGCCGCAGTACCGGCTGCGCTACATACCAACAATAACCTTGGATCTAGCAGTACAGGAAATCGTGTAGGGTGCACCTACAAAGAATTCATTGCCTGCAAACCTTTGGAATTTGATGGAACCGAATGACCGATCGGATTGAAACGGTGGACCGAGAAGGTCGAATCGGTGTTTGCCATAAGTAAGTGTACTGAAGAGGACAAAGTGAAGTACGCTACGCATACCTTCACAGGTTCTGCTTTAACATGGTGGAATACCTATCTAGAGCAAGTGGGACAAGACGATGCGTACGCACTACCGTGGTCAGAATTCAAGCACTTGATGAACGAGAAGTACCGTCCCAGAACCGAGGTCAATAAGCTCAAGACAGAACTTAGAGGGTTACGAACCCAAGGATTTGATATTACCACGTACGAAAGACGATTCACAGAATTGTGCCTATTGTGTCCGGGAGCATTCGAAGATGAGGAAGAGAAGATCGACGCGTTTGTGAAAGGATTACCGGAAAGAATCCAAGAAGATATAAGTTCACACGAGCCCGCCTCCATACAACAGGCATGTAGAATGGCTCACAAACTAGTGAACCAGATTGAAGAAAGAATTAAAGAACAGACTGCTGAAGAGGCCAATGTGAAGCAAGTCAAAAGAAAGTGGGCGGAAAACGGTGATAAGAATCACCAATACAACAACAACAGCAATTACAACAATAATCGCAGCAATTATCCCAACAATCGCAACATCAATTGCAACTACAACAAACGGCCCAACAACAACAACAACAACAACAACAACAACAACAACAACAACAACAATAGCAACTACAACAATCATCCCAACAACAATAATAACCGCAACAACAACAACAATCAGAAGCAGCTATGCCAAAGGTGTGAAAAGTATCACTCGGGGTTCTGCACCAAATTTTGCAACAACTGTAAAAGAAATGGTCATAGCGCGGCGAAGTGTGAGGTCTACGGACCAGGGGTTAATAGAACGAAAGGAACAAATGGTGTCGGAACGAGTAATGGCGGAGCAAGTAGTGTCGGAGCAAGTTATGCCAATGTAGTTTGTTATAAATGTGGAAAACCGGGCCACATTATTAGAAATTGCCCGAACCAGGAGAACACGAATGGACAAGGCCGCGGAAGAGTTTTCAATATTAATGCGGCAGAGGCACAGGAAGACCCGGAGCTTGTTACGGGTACGTTTCTTATTGACAATAAATCTGCTTACGTTTTATTTGATTCGGGTGCGGATAGAAGCTATATGAGTAGAGATTTTTGTTCTAAATTAAGTTGTCCATTGACGCCTTTGGATAGTAAATTTTTACTCGAATTAGCAAATGGTAAATTAATTTCAGCAGATAATATATGTCGGAATCGAGAAATTAAACTGGTCAGCGAAACATTTAAGATTGATTTGATACCAGTAGAGTTAGGGAGTTTTGATGTGATAATCGGTATGGACTGGTTGAAAGAAGTGAAAGCAGAGATCGTTTGTTACAAAAATACAATTTGCATTATACGAGAAAAAGGAAAACCCTTAATGGTGTACGGAGAAAAGGGCAACACGAAGCTACATCTTATTAGTAATTTGAAGGCACAAAAACTAATAAGAAAAGGTTGCTATGCTGTTCTAGCACACGTCGAGAAAGTACAAACTGAAGAAAAGAGCATCAATGATGTTCCCATTGCAAAAGAATTTCCCGATGTATTTTCGAAAGAATTACCGGGATTACCCCCACATCGATCCGTTGAATTTCAAATAGATCTTGTACCAGGAGCTGCACCAATAGCTCGTGCTCCTTACAGACTCGCACCCAGCGAGATGAAAGAACTGCAAAGCCAATTACAAGAACTTTTAGAGCGTGGTTTCATTCTACCAAGCACATCACCGTGGGGAGCTCCTGTTTTGTTTGTCAAGAAGAAAGATGGTACATTCAGGTTGTGTATCGACTACCGAGAGTTGAACAAACTTACCATCAAGAACCGCTACCCACTACCGAGAATCGATGACTTATTTAATCAACTACAAGGCTCGTCTGTTTATTCAAAGATTGACTTACGTTCCGGGTATCATTAAATGCGGGTGAAAGAAGATGATATTCCAAAGACTGCTTTCAGAAGACGTTACGGTCATTACGAGTTTATGGTCATGCCGTTTGGTTTAACTAATGCACCAGCTGTGTTCATGGACCTTATGAACCGAGTGTGTGGACCATACCTTGACAAGTTTGTCATTGTTTTCATTGATGACATACTTATTTACTCAAAGAATGACCAAGAACACGGTGAACATTTGAGAAAGGTGTTAGAAGTATTGAGGAAGGAAGAATTGTACGCTAAGTTTTCAAAGTGTGCATTTTGGTTGGAAGAAGTTCAATTCCTCGGTCACATAGTGAACAAAGAAGGTATTAAGGTGGATCCGGCAAAGATAGAAACTGTTGAAAAGTGGGAAACCCCGAAAACTCCGAAACACATACGACAGTTTTTAGGACTAGCTGGTTACTACAGAAGGTTCATCCAAGACTTTTCCAAAATAGCAAAACCCTTGACTGCATTAACGCATAAAGGGAAGAAATTTGAATGGAATGATGAACAAGAGAAAGCGTTTCAGTTATTGAAGAAAAAGCTAACTACGGCACCTATATTGTCATTGCCTGAAGGGAATGATGATTTTGTGATTTATTGTGATGCATCAAAGCAAGGTCTCGGTTGTGTATTAACGCAACGAACGAAGGTGATTACTTATGCGTCTAGACAATTGAAGATTCACGAACAAAATTATACGACGCATGATTTGGAATTAGGCGCGGTTGTTTTTGCATTAAAGACTTGGAGGCACTACTTATATGGGGTCAAAAGTATTATATATACCGACCACAAAAGTCTTCAACACATATTTAATCAGAAACAACTGAATATGAGGCAGCGTAGGTGGATTGAATTATTGAATGATTACGACTTTGAGATTCGTTACCACCCGGAGAAGGCAAATGTGGTAGCCGATGCCTTGAGCAGGAAGGACAGAGAACTCATTCGAGTAAATCTATGAATATAATGATTCATAATAACCTTACTACTAAAATAAAGGAGGCGCAACAAGGAGTTTTAAAAGAGGGAAATTTAAAGGATGAAATACCCAAAGGGTCGGAGAAGCATCTTAATATTCGGAAAGATGGAACCCGGTATAGGGCTGAAAGGATTTGGGTACCAAAATTTGGAGATATGAGAAAAATGGTACTTAGAGAAGCTCATAAAACCAGATACTCAATACATCTTGGAACGGGGAAGATGTACAAGGATCTCAAGAAACATTTTTGGTGGCCGGGTATGAAAGCTGATGTTGCTAAATACGTAGGAGAATGTTTGACGTGTTCTAAGGTCAAAGCTGAGCATCAGAAACCATCAGGTCTACTTCAACAACCCGAAATCCCGGAATGGAAATGGGAAAACATTACCATGGATTTCATCACTAAATTGCCAAGGACTGCAAGTGGTTTTGATACTATTTGGGTAATAGTTGATCGTCTCACCAAATCAGCACATTTCCTGCCAATAAGAGAAGATGATAAGATGGAGAAGTTAGCACGACTGTATTTGAAGGAAGTCGTCTCCAGACATGGAATACCAATCTCTATTATCTCTGATAGGGATGGCAGATTTATTTCAAGATTCTGACAGACATTACAGCAAGCATTAGGAACTCGTCTAGACATGAGTACTGCCTATCATCCACAAACAGATGGGCAGAGCGAAAGGACGATACAAACGCTTGAAGACATGCTACGAGCATGTGTTATTGATTTCGGAAACAGTTGGGATCGACATCTACCGTTAGCAGAATTTTCCTACAACAACAGCTACCATTCAAGCATTGAGATGGCGCCGTTTGAAGCACTTTATGGTAGAAAGTGCAGGTCTCCAATTTGTTGGAGTGAAGTGGGGGATAGACAGATTACGGGTCCGGAGATTATACAAGAAACTACCGAGAAGATCATCCAAATTCAACAACGGTTGAAAACCGCCCAAAGTCTACAAAAGAGCTACGCTGACATTAAAAGAAAAGATATAGAATTTGAAATTGGAGAGATGGTCATGCTTAAAGTTGCACCTTGGAAAGGCGTTGTTCGATTTGGTAAACGAGGGAAATTAAATCCAAGGTATATTGGACCATTCAAGATTATTGATCGTGTCGGACCAGTAGCTTACCGACTTGAGTTACCTCAACAACTCGCGGCTGTACATAACACTTTCCACGTCTCGAATTTGAAGAAATGTTTTGCTAAAGAAGATCTCACTATTCCGTTAGATGAAATCCAAATCAACGAAAAACTTCAATTCATCGAAGAACCCGTCGAAATAATGGATCGTGAGGTTAAAAGACTTAAGCAAAACAAGATACCAATTGTTAAGGTTCGATGGAATGCTCGTAGAGGACCCGAGTTCACCTGGGAGTGTGAAGATAAGATGAAAAAGAAATACCCGCATCTATTTCCAGAAGATTCGTCAACACCTTCAACAGCTTAAAATTTCGGGACGAAATTTATTTAACGGGTAGGTACTGTAGTGACCCGAACTTTTCCATGTTTATATATATTAATTGAGATTGATATTTACATGATTAAATGTTTCCAACATGTTAAGCAATCAAACTTGTTAAGACTTGATTAATTGAAATATGTTTCATATAGACAATTGACCACCCAAGTTGACCGGTGATTCACGAACTTTAAAACTTGTAAAAACTGTACGATGACATATATATGGTTATATATATAGTTAACATGATTTTATTATAAGTATGTATCTCATTAGGTATTTTAACAATGAGTTATATACATAAAAATGAGACTATTAATTTAAGAAACTCGAAAACGATATATATAACGATTATCGTTATAACAACGTATTACTAGGTACATATGAATCATATTAAGATATTGATACACTTGGTTAATTATGTTAAATGATAAGTAAATATATTATTAAGTGTATTAACAATGAAATACATATGTAAAAATAAGACTACTAACTTAATGATTTCGAAACGAGACATATATGTAACGATTATCATTGTAAAGAAATTTAACTGTATATATATATCATAGAAAGATATATTATATATCATAATATCATGATAATATAACAATTTAACATCTCATTTGTTATAATAAACAATGGGTTAACAACATTCAACAAGATCGTTAACCTAAAGGTTTCAAAACAACATTTACATGTAACGACTAACGATGACTTAACGACTCAGTTAAAATGTATATACATGTAGTGTTTTAATATGTATTTATACACTTTTGAAAGACTTCAATACAATTATCAAAATACTTCTACTTAACAAAAATGCTTACAATTACATCCTCGTTCAGTTTCATCAACAATTCTACTCGTATGCACCCGTATTCGTACTCGTACAATACACAGCTTTTAGATGTATGTATTATTGGTATATACACTCCAATGATCAGCTCTTAGTAGCCCATGTGAGTCACCTAACACATGTGGGAACCATCATTTGGCAACTAGCATGAAATATCTCATAAAATTACAAAAATATGAGTAATCATTCATGACTTATTTACATGAAAACAAAATTACATATCCTTTATATCTAATCCATACACCAACGACCAAAAACATCTACAAACACTTTCATTCTTCAATTTTCTTCATCTAATTGATCTCTCTCAAGTTCTATCTTCAAGTTCTAAGTGTTCTTCATATATTCTACAAGTTCTAGTTACATAAAATCAAGAATACTTTCAAGTTTGCTAGCTCACTTCCAATCTTGTAAGGTGATCATCCAACCTCAAGAAATCTTTGTTTCTTACAGTAGGTTATCATTCTAATACAAGGTAATAATCATATTCAAACTTTGGTTCAATTTCTATAACTATAACAATCTTATTTCAAGTGATTATCTTACTTGAACTTGTTTTCGTGTCATGATTCTGCTTCAAGAACTTCGAGCCATCCAAGGATCCATTGAAGCTAGATCCACTTTTCTCTTTTCTAGTAGGTTTATCCAAGGAACTTAAGGTAGTAATGATGTTCATAACATCATTCGATTCATACATATAAAGCTATCTTATTCGAAGGTTTAAACTTGTAATCACTAGAACATAGTTTAGTTAATTCTAAACTTGTTCGCAAATAAAAGTTAATCCTTCTAACTTGACTTTTAAAATCAACTAAACACATGTTCTATATCTATATGATATGCTAACTTAATGATTTAAAACCTGGAAACACGAAAAACACCGTAAAACCGGATTTACGCCGTCGTAGTAACACCGCGGGCTGTTTTGGGTTAGTTAATTAAAAACTATGATAAAATTTGATTTAAAAGTTGTTATTCTGAGAAAATGATTTTTATTATTAACATGAAACTATATCCAAAAATTATGGTTAAACTCAAAGTGGAAGTATGTTTTCTAAAATGGTCATCTAGACGTCGTTCTTTCGACTAAAATGACTACCTTTACAAAAACAACTTGTAACTTATTTTTCCGACTATAAACCTATACTTTTTATGTTTAGGTTCATAAAATAGAGTTCAATATGAAACCATAGCAATTTGATTCACTCAAAACGGATTTAAAATGAAGAAGTTATGGGTAAAACAAGATTGGATAATTTTTCTCATTTTAGCTACGTGAAAATTGTTAACAAATCTATTCCAACCATAACTTAATCAACTTGTATTGTATATTATGTAATCTTGAGATACCATAGACACGTATATAATGTTTTGACCTATCATGTCGACACATCTATATATATTTCGGAACAACCATAGACACTCTATATGTGAATGTTGGAGTTAGCTATACAGGGTTGAGGTTGATTCCAAAATATATATAGTTTGAGTTGTGATCAATACTGAGATACGTATACACTGGGTCGTGGATTGATTCAAGATAATATTTATCGATTTATTTCTGTACATCTAACTGTGGACAACTAGTTGTAGGTTACTAACGAGGACAGCTGACTTAATAAACTTAAAACATCAAAATATATTAAAAGTGTTGTAAATATATTTTGAACATACTTTGATATATATGTATATATTGTTATAGGTTCGTGAATCAACCAGTGGCCAAGTCTTACTTCCCGACGAAGTAAAAATCTGTGAAAGTGTGTTATAGTCCCACTTTTAAAATCTAATATTTTTTGGGATGAGAATACATGCAGGTTTTATAAATGATTTACAAAATAGACACAAGTACGTGAAACTACATTCTATGGTTGAATTATCGAAATCGAATATGCCCCTTTTTATTAAGTCTGGTAATCTAAGAATTAGGGAACAGACACCCTAATTGACGCGAATCCTAAAGATAGATCTATTGGGCCTACCAAACCCCATCCAAAGTACCGGATGCTTTAGTACTTCGAAATTTATATCATATCCGAAGGGTGTCCCGGAATGATGGGGATATTCTTATATATGCATCTTGTTAATGTCGGTTACCAGGTGTTCACCATATGAATGATTTTTATCTCTATGTATGGGATGTGTATTGAAATATGAAATCTTGTGGTCTATTTTTATGATTTGATATATATAGCTTAAACCTATAACTCACCAACATTTTTGTTGACGTTTTAAGCATGTTTATTCTCAGGTGATTATTAAGAGCTTCCGCTATCGCATACTTAAATAAGGACGAGATTTGGAGTCCATGCTTGTATGATATTGTGTAAAAACTGCATTCAAGAAACTTATTTTTTTTGTAACATATTTGTATTGTAAACCATTATGTAATGGTCGTGTGTAAACAGGATATTTTAGATTATCATTATTTGATAATCTACGTAAAGCTTTTTAAACCTTTATTGATGAAATAAAAGTTATGGTTTGTTTTAAAATGAATGCAGTCTTTGAAAAACGTCTCATATAGAGGTCAAAACCTCGCAACGAAATCAATTAATATGGAACGTTTTTAATCAATAAGAACGGGACATTTCATTCATGACCCGTCCTAATCCATCCGGACGAAGTCCATATCGATTATAAACGATTCACAACAGTTGATTACATCGCGAGGTACTTGACCTCTATATTATACATTTTACAAACATTGCATTCGTTTTTGAAAGACAGCATCGAAAGTTGACAGGCATGCATCACATTTCATAATATATCAGACGATCAACGACTTAACAATAATCTTAATGAATTCAACGACTCGAATGCAACGTCTTTTGAAATATGCTATGAATGACTCCAAGTAATATCTTTAAATGAGCAAATGCACAGCGGAAGATCTCTTTCGTACCTGAGAATAAACATGCTTTAAAGTGTCAACCAAAAGGTTGGTGAGCTCATTAGTTTAACATAAATAATCATTTCATAATTTTAATAGACCACAAGATTTCATATTTCCATTTCTCATAAACATACGTCCCATGCATAGAGACAAAAATATCATTCATATGGATTGAACACCTGGTAACCGACATTCACTATATGCATATAAGAATATCCCCATCATTCCGGGATCCTCCTTCGGACATGATATAAATTTCAAAGTACTAAAGCATCCGGTACTTTGGATGGGGCTTGTTGGGCCCGATAGATCTATCTTTAGAGTTCACGTCAATTAGGGTGTCTGTTCCCTAATTCTTAGATTACCAGACTATATAAAAAGGGGCATATTCGATTTCGATAATTCAACCATATAATGTAGTTTCGATTACTTGTGTCTATTTCGTAAAACATTTATAAAAATTG
Organism: Rutidosis leptorrhynchoides; assembly: GCF_046630445.1. Lineage (NCBI taxonomy): Eukaryota > Viridiplantae > Streptophyta > Magnoliopsida > Asterales > Asteraceae > Rutidosis > Rutidosis leptorrhynchoides. Next base: position 291,375,877 of record NC_092343.1, on the reverse strand, counting down.
CGCATGTATTCTCAGCCCAAAAATATAAAGGGTAAAAAGGTAAATGAAAACTCACAATACTGTATTTTGTAGTAAAAATACATATGACGAATTTGAACAACAGAACAATGCAGGGTTGGCCTTCGATTCACGAACCTATATCATTTTATATATGTCAAATAATATAATAACATATAATAGTATTCGAACCAGTTATATATATATATATATATATATATATATATATATATATATATATATATATATATATATATATATATATATATATATATATATATATATATATATATATATATATATATATATATATATATTAATTTAAATAAAATATATAAATATAAGTTAGATATATAGGTATATGAATTTGATATGTTTGCATTTATATATATAAAATATAATTAATATCAGTTATTAAGCTTATAATAAATTCATTAAGAGTATAATATAGTAAATATTAATTATGATAATAGTAATAAAAATAATGATAGTTTTATTAAAAGTGATAATTTTAATATTTAAGGATACTTTTAAAATAATACTAATTCTTTATAATAATGGTAAAAACAATAATTTTAATAGTAATGATAATAATACTAATATAATAGTTTTAATTATAATGGTACTACTAATATTTATCTTAATGATAATACTAATAATGATAACAATTCAAATGATAATATTAACAATAATAATAATACTTATATAGTTAGTAGTAATAATAATACTAGTAGTATGATACTAATAATAATAAAAATGATAATATTTATAGTAATACATATGTGATTAATAATAATAACACTAATACTAATAATTATAAAACCATACCAATACTAATATTAATGAAAACATTAATAACAATAATAGTAATACTCCTCATCAAAATGATAATAATGATAATAATAATACATATATTAGTGATAACTTTACTAATAATCTTATTACTAATATTGATAACTAATAATAATTACCTAACAACATCAATAATCAATAATAAATAATAATAACAATAACAATAACAATAACAATAACAATAACAATAACAATAACAATAACAATAACAATAACAATAACAATAACAATAACAATAACAATAACAATAACAATAACAATAACAATAACAATAACAATAACAATAACAATAACAATAACAATAACAATAATAGTAATAGTAATAATAATAATAATAATAATAATAATAATAATAATAATAATAATAATAATAACAATAATAATAATAATAATAATAATAATAATAATTATAATAATAATAAAATGGTGTATACCCTTAAAAGCTTCAAGAAAAAAAGAAATGCTCCAGGTGGGACTCGAACCCAAGACCTCACGAATACCCATCAACACGCATACCACTCAGCCAGATCCATTTTTCTGTTTTAATTATCATCTATAATTCTTAAAACCCGTATTATTCTGTTTTGTTCCTTCTTCTTCTTCACAAGTCCCATGGATTCAACAAAACATCAATAACCAAATACAAAATCGGGGTTCCATTAAAGACTTCAAAACATTTCGGAAAAATATAATTTGGGTTCTAAAATATATAAAAAAATAGAAAAAAATAAAAATAAAAAAGGCCTACTGCAGCGACGGTATTTGGAACAATAAAAATAATTTGATTTCGTAATTGATAACGTTATAGATAATGTTTATAACACGAAATAGTTTTCTAAACATGTATAAAAACTACTGGAATCGTCAATTGATCTTGAATTGTACCACACTTCTCGAATTTTATCCAAGAACAAATGTTGACTTTTTTATTTGAAAACTTTGACTCCGAAATTCGTAATCGTTTAAGAGAATTGAAAGCTAAGATTTTGTAAATAGTTTGAATATATAAATCCTAATCTATCTGCGTTTTTAGATTTAAAAAAAAATCGATTTCGAATATTGAACAAAAAAATTTCACAGCAGAGATAACGAGTAAATAAAAAAAATAAAAAAAATTCTGTTTGCTTTTCTTTTGGAATTACAGCAGATGAATAAAATGTGAAGTGTTATGATTGATGCAGCGATAAACAAAAATAAATCAGAGATTGAATTGTAGGGTTGATTGAAGTTGCTCACGGGTGAGGAAGAAAACACAGAGAGAGAGAGAGAGAGAGAGAGAGAGAAGAAATAAAAAAATTAAGCAGATGGTGATACCCAATAATTTACGCGTAAATATATCTGTTGTTATGCTTACTATTATTAATTAATAAGTATATACATATTAATAATAAAGTTGTTATAATAAATACTAGTAATAATAAGAATATTGTTAATAATAATGTAAATAATGATACTAATACTAATAATAAAAAAAATAACAATGTTTATAAAAATCTTAATAATTTTAATAATAATAATAACATTGATAATAATACTAGTAGTTACATTAAGGATAACAATAATAATAATAATACTAGTAAAGATAACAATAATATTATTAATGTTAATGAGAATATAACAAATTTAAATGTATAAAATTTCATATCTATATATTATATTAATATAGTAATACACGTAATACTTATATTAATATTAATATCAATATTTATTTTAGAAATAATATTGGAATATAATAATAATATTTATAACTATATTTTAACTTGTATTTACTTTTAATATAGTAATGTTACAATTATTACTTGTGTATTGTTTACTTATTATATATAATTAAATATATATATACAATATATATATATATATATATATATATATATATATATATATATATATATATATATATATATATATATATAATCATTCATAGCAATCATATATAATTATATATAGATTCATTTTAAATTATACTTAATTATTTTGTGTCTTATTTTAAATATCCAATTCTAATGTTTAAATTATATTTTATAATTTACAATTATCATATAAACTATTATTTACATATATATTTATATATATACATGCAACATTAATTATGTATAGATTCATATAGATATTTATTTAAATAGCAAATTTATTATTTTATATACTCCTTTACCTATTTAATTCAATTGATTAAATTGTATTTTATTTTACATATTTAATTTACGTTATGTTTCATTACTTCTAATTATTATACATTCTTATATTTACATATATGTACATATTTATTTACACACAAAGGTTCGTGAATCGTCGGGAATAGTTAATGGTTAAATGCCTTCATGAAAAATAGTTCAAAGTTTTTGAGATTCAGTTTAACAGACTTTGCTTATCGTGTCGAAAACATATAAAGATTAAGTTTAAATTTGGTCAGAAATTCCCGGGTCATCACAGTAATGCTGTATAATGTTTGATTTGGTATGATCTCATTAGTATGATGAAATGGTTGTTAGTTTTCCATTAAGGTTTTGTCAACTTAACCCGACGGACTCCATCCGTTTGTGATCAGTGTTCAATCAACACGTCACGTTTTCATTCATTTAACTAAACTTATAACGAGGGTTAGGATTAGAGCTTAACTCACTAATAAACCAAGTACTTTACTAAGGATAACCTCTGTGGTATAGTTACCTTTCAATTATATGACAAAGTGACATATTTTTCACTACTCAACCAGAACTCTGAGAGTCTAGAGATAAGTAGGTATGTGTAATTGGCTCATCCTACCAGATCTACACCATTTCAATCATAGCTTTAAAATCAACATAATTACCTTTCCCTAGCCCAAACTAATATCTTGGTCAACATTTCCTTGATCTGCATACTCCAGATATCCTTCCATTTTATTTACTTTTCCAGCAATTAGGACCTTTAGCTTAAACCAACTACTATCCTTTATCCAAGTAATTTAAATAAAAGACAATTATCCACTTGATCTTCAATTCGTTAAACCATTCAAAAACACGACACTAGGTTAACTTACACCTTCTATACCTTACAAAGTAAAAGTAAATTTAGACCCCGCACAATATAAATAAACAAAACCACTATTTGCTACCTTGATCAACTGAATTCGACATCCCGCGGCCTAACGACACCACACGAATAAAACCGTCCATTTCGGTCATATCATAAGTAGCATATCAACCATCAGAATACAAAAGATACCTGATATTGCTCCAAACGAACATATATTTAGTCGCAATATCGTTCCATTATGTAATGTTTTTAATTGTAATTTCCTTATTTTTAGTTGTAATCTTTTAAATAAATAAGTGCGAAGACGAAAGACGAAGATCGCTCGAAAATGAAGATTTAAAGACGAAAACGAATATTTGAAAGGCGAAAACGTCCAAAATGCTCAAACGTACAAGTTACACTCCAAGTGGTTTAATTTATCGAAGAATAACGTCTAAAAATTGACAAAAGTGCAAGCCGCAGAACGCAAAGTACAAGATTTCAAAGCACACGAAAAGGCGTTCGAGAAACCGGAACCGAGACATAAATCGGGCGTAAACGTACGAAACATCGTAGCAAAAATTACATGTCAACTATGCACAAGAATATAATATAATATATATATATATATATATATATATATATATATATATATATATATATATATATATATATATATATATATATATATATATATATATATATATATATAATTATATAAAATTATATATATATTATATATATTTAATAATATGTCGACAAGCAAGAAAACAAAAAAATATGTGAGCTGGATCTGGCGGCCATGCGATCGCATGGGAAATAGGCATAAAACCCATGCGAGTGCATGAGATTTGTACTAAAACCCCATGCGATCGCATGGGGTTCAGAATCAGAAATTTTGCCTATAAAAGGCCAGTCTTCTGTCGAGTTATTTACACCAATTTTCATTCTCTTTCTCTGCATACTTATATAATTTATAATTATAATTATTATTTTAGTTTAAGATAAGTTTAGTTTGGGTATTGTAACGTTTAATTTACGGGTTTTAAGTCAGAGTTCTGTCCGTGTACCGCTACGCTAATAATATTACCATTCCAACTCGTTGTTATTACTATCGTTATTATTATTATTATTGTTGTTATTTTTATAGTTATCGTAATATTTATTATTATCGTCGTTATTATCGTTATTTATTATTATTATTATTATTATTATTGTTACCATGCCCATTTTATATATATTTTTATGCCGTTATAATGTCCAACTAAATACTCATAGTGGTAACTAAAATGTAGATCCTCTGGACAAATGGATTGAACCATATTATAATATTATGATGTAACTTTGACTATTTTTAACATTGAGTTTATTCACCGACCCATTGTTATATAATTTAATATTTTCAGCCATATCACAAAATTTATTAAATTAATAAGCGAAAGTGCATTAAATTTACATAAATTGTGCTTCAATACCTCGGTGATCTAGACGGACATATGGACAAATTATTGACAACAATTTAGAATTTTGATCCGGTGGTTTGGGTAATATTATAGTTTATATAATCATGTAATTATAAAAAGGGAAGACCGTTATAATTTTGGTTTTAACGAAAGTAAAAACTGGATTAAATCTCAATTTAAATAGTCGGGGTATAATTTAATTTGCTAAAATGAGAACTAACGGAAGTTAGATTTAGTTTTAGTTAATTAAATCTTTATAAATCGAAAGATAAAATATAAGGATATATATTAAAACATCGTAATCGGACTTAAAAACAATCCATAATCCAGAGGGGACATATTTTAGTAGCCACTACTTTACCTTCTTATAAATCTCATCAATTTCACTTATTGCCATATCGTAAACTTTAATTACTTTTTACTATTTTGCTATATTTCCATGAAAAACCTTATTTCTTCTATTTTGTCAAATTAGTTTAAATTGTATTTTTATTGTCGTTAATTTAGTTATTTAGTTTTAGTCAAATTTAAATTCCGTTCAGTTAAGTAGTAAACCCTAATCCAAAAACACCCTCTTTTAAATAGTTTAACTTTTAGCGATTAAAACCTTGAAAACTTCATCTCCCTATGGAACGAACCGGATTTACCAACAAACTATTACTATACGGATAGGACAAAGTTGCCTATATGTGTGAAATCAATCCGAAATCATAAGAACACCATATAATCACAACCAATTCGTGTAATAAATTCAATCTAAATCCGATCAAAATAAAAGGACACGATCGAGCACATCAACTTTTTGGCGCCGCCACCGGGGAAGTTGGCAGTTAAATAAATAGATTATTTTTCTGATTCGTAGTAATAGTTGGATTTGTACGTGTACTGGGTTATTGGAGCCAAACAGTACTCAATTATATTGGTAACAAACGAATCCTGCCCCTCTGCTGCATCTTTTGGCTATTCGAAATGTGGGCAAAATCAGAAGGAAAATCTGTTTGTTTAAAGGTTTTTATCATTGTTTTTATGTTATTCGATCCTTTCGTGAAAATTCATTTTCAAGAAAGTTCAATGTTTATACACTTAGTAAATAAATCCTTCAAGACTACATACAATTTTGTAATTGTATGACCCGTTTAGGAAATCCTAAACTCATTGCACTTAATTCAGAGCCTGAAAGAAACTTGATCAAAAGATTAAAACAAGAAAAACAAAAAAAATTAGGTAGTACTAGTAAACCGAAAACACCAAAAAATATCAAAAAATAAGTAGGAAACACTAGTGGTCAACCAGAAATCAAAACTGAACCAGAAACCATCGTCATTAAAGAAGAAATGGCTGAAGTAACACCTGATCCAAATGATCTACCGATGTGGAATACCAGACAAACTGTTCCCCCTCTCGCACTTGCACCTATAAGAAGACCTGAAATTGAGGCTGAAAACTGGGAAGTCAAGGGGCAATTTATGCACATGGTTCGTGAAAACCAATTCGACGGAAGACTTAATAATAATCTGATAGAACATTTAGAAGCTTCTGAAGATTTATGTGAATTGTACAAAAACAAAGATGTTTCTTCAGATGCATTTAAGTTAAGAACTTTTCCATACTCGTTAATCGGAGACGCAAAAGCATGGTTGAAAGCATCAAAACCTGATTCTATCACAACTTTCAATGAATTAAGAGAAAAATTCATTACCCGATTTTTCCCACCGGCAAAAGCCGAAAGACTTAGAACTGAAATCACCACTTTTAAACAAAAGGCGGATGATACTCTTTATGATGTATGGGAAAGATTAAAAAGAATGTTACGAAATTGTCCGCAACACGGATTGTAAAAAGGGCAAATAGTACAAACTTTTTATCGTGATATTGATGAACATACTCGTGGTATATTAGATTCCTCCGCTGGAGGAGTATTTATGTACAAATCACCAAATCAAGCGTATGACATGTTAGAAGACATGTCAGTTCATACTTTTGAATGGACACCGTCTAGAGATCAACTACCTAGAAGGACGATGGCAAGCCTTGAAGAAAATGAAGACAACAATACAACCATAGCTTCACTGTCGAATCAATTCAAAAAGTTTGGAAGAGAAATAGAGAAACTAAATTCAACAGTTTTAGCATTGCAAGTAGGCTGTGAAATCTGTGGACAACCACATTTCACGAAAGATTGTGATATCAATGATCGGCCAATGAACTCAGTAGCACAAGTTAATTTTATGGCCAATCAAAGACAAGGCAATTTTCAAGGAGGGAATTCTAATTATCAACCTGCAAACCCAGGATATCAAAACCCGAAGAATTTTGCTTTTCAAAGAAATGGACCACCTGGCTTTTTCAATAGAAACCAACCTCCATTTCCACCTCAAAAAAATTTCCAACAACAACCGTTACCTCAATTACCATATCAACAACAAAATCATAACACGCAACCAGTAGAGAAGAAATCTAACTTTGAAGAAGTTATGATGAATTTTGTCAAAAGTCAATCAGAAACAAATGAGCAAGTGAAGAGATAACTTCATCAATCCTAAACGGAAAGCGAGCAAGTACAAAGGAATCATCAAGCGTCAATTCAAAACCTTGAAAGAGATATGGGAAGAATATCCCAATTGCTTGCTGAAAGGCAATCGGGAACTTTACCATCCAACACGCAACCAAACCCTAAGGGTAAGGAAACTCAAAATTCAAGTAATATTTCGCAAGTTAATTCAATTACTACACGAACTGGGTTAACCATTAACCCAGAGATTCCAAAGCCTCTCACTAATATTCATGTTTAACAAGAAAAAGAACCCGTGGTGGAAGAAAATACGATGCCAACCACAAGTGCACCAAAGACTCAAATTCAACCACCATTGAAGGTATACAAACCTCCAATTCCATATCTGCAACGTTTGAAGAAAGACAAATTATAAGCACAATACAACAAGTTTGCTGACATGATTAAGCAAATTTGTATAAGTGTACCGCTTGTAGATGTTCTTGCGGGTATGCCAAATTATGGAAGGTTCATCAAAGATCTTATAGCAGACAAAGGAAAATATGCAGAAGTGTCAACCACATTCCTTAATGAGGAATACTCGGTAATTTTGCAAAAGCAAAATTTGCCACCAAAGCTTAGAGATCCTGGAAGTTTCATCATTCCTTATCTGATGGGAGATTCAGTAATGTACGATGCATTAGCTGATTTAGGAGCGAGCATTAACCTTATGCCTCACTCCTTGTACTTAAAATTGAACTTAGGTGATTTAAAACCAACCAGGATGTGTATACAATTAGCTGATAGAACTTACAATTATCCTATTGGCATTGCTGAAAACCTACCGGTTAAAGTAAATCACTTAATCTTTCCTGCTGATTTCGTTATTCTTGAAATGGAAGAAGATAGTAAAGTTCCCCTAATTCTAGGGCGTCCCTTTCTAAATACTACAGATGCAATTGTGCGCGTAAAAGAGAAAAATCTTAGCTTAGGTGTGGGGGAGGATAGAATTATATTAAACATAGATAAGGCTATGAAACACCCTATGTCTCCTGATGACGAATGTTTCCAAATAGACATTACTGATTGTTGTATTGATTAAGAACTACAAGAACTATTAAATGTCGACACCTCGAATTTCACCCCGATGAGTGAAGGTGAAGATTTTGATATCAATATAGAGTTAGACAAGCTGTTGAAGGTAGTCACTGATGAAGAATACATAGAAGAAGAAATTCCGGGAGAAGATGAACCTTTTGAAGAAATTACCGATGGTAATAGGTTCCGGATAAAATCTTCCATGGAAGAACCACCCACCTTGGAACTTAAAGAACTCCCGGAACATTTGGAGTATGCTTATCTCCAAGTAACGTCACAATTACCTGTCATAATTTCATCAAAACTTTCTGATGACGAAAAGGGTAGGTTAATGTCTATTTTAAAAACCCACAAAAAGGCAATTGCCTGAAAAACAACTAATATACCAGGGATTAACCCTGCTTATTGTACTCAAAAAATTCTAATGGAAGAAGATTTTAAACCCGTGGTACAAAGGCAAAGGAGGTTAAACCCTAACATGAAAGAAGTTGTCAAAAAGGAGGTTATCAAATTACTTGATGCCGGGTTAATTTACCCTATATCCGATAGCCCATGGGTAAGTCCTGTACAAGTAGTTCCCAAGAAAGGAGGTACGAATATTATTCTAAATGATAAAAACGAACTCGTTCCTACAAGAACAATCACTGGGTGGAGAGTCTTTATAGACTATCGTCGTCTAAACGACGCTACAAGGAAAGATCATTTTTCGCTACCATTTATCGACCAAATGCTAGAACGTTTGGGGGGAAAAGATTACTGCTGTTTCCTTGATGGATTCTCCGGTTATTTTCAAATTCCAATTGATCCAAAAGACCAAGACAAGACCACATTTACTTGTCCATTTGGTACTTTTGCCTACCGACGAATGCCATTCGGATTATGCAACGCACCAGGCACTTTCCAAAGGTGTATGTTGGAAATTTTTCATGACATGATTGAAGAAAGTATAGAAGTCTTTATGGATGATTTCTCTGTGTTTGGAGACTCCTTCAACTCATGTCTCTCAAACCTTGAATGAATGCTAATTCGTTGTGAAGAATCAAATCTTGTTTTAAACTGGGAGAAATGCCACTTCATGGTGAAGGAAGGCATTGTTTTAGGACACAAGATTTCTCGAGCTGGAATGGAAGTAGACAAAGCTAAGATAGACATTATTTCAAAACTTCCTCCTGCAACCAATGTTAAAGGAATTCGCAGTTTCCTTGGTCATGCAGGATTCTATCGACGATTCATAAAGGACTTTTCCAAAATCGCTCGACCCATGACTAAACTTCTTGAGAAAGACTGTACATTCGATTTCAATGACGAGTGTCTAAATGCTTTCTCCATTTTGAAAGAGAAACTTACGAATGCACCTATTATGGTATCACCCGGCTGGTCCAAACCTTTCGAGCTAATGTGTGATGCTAGTGATTTTGCGCTGGCAGCTGTTTTAGGTCAACGTCAAGATAACAAATTTCCACCAATCTACTACGCAAGTAAACACTTACAAGAGCTCAGATGAATTACACAACTACTGAGAAGGAGCTTCTTGCAGTAGTTTTTGCTTTCGATAAGTTTATATCTTACCTAGTGTTATCTAAAACAATTGTTTATACCGATCATTCAACCCTAAAGTACTTATTCAAAAAGCAAGATGCTAAGCCTAGACTAATTCGTTGGATTCTTCTCCTACAAGAATTCTACATTGAAATCAAGGATACAAAGGGTACTGAATATCTCGCTGCAGATCATTTGTCCCGTCTTGAAAATCCTAACTTAGAATCACTCGACGAATCTATTATTCACGATACTTTTCCAGACGAGTTCCTAATGAAAATTAAAACGGAAAAAGAAATTCCATGGTTTGCGGACTTTGTCAATTATCTAGCCGCAGGAATTCTTGTTAAAAATCAAACTTATCAGCAAAAGAAGAAATTTTTCGTTGATCTAAAATTTTACTTCTGGGAAAGCCCTAATCTCTTTCGTATAGGAGCATATCAAGTTATTCGTCGATGTGTATACGGTAAAGAAGCTCAACAAATTCTGTAGCACTGTCATCAAGGATCAGCTGGCGGACATTTCGGACCAAGCTATACAGCTAAGAAGGTCTTTGACTCAGGTTTTTACTGGCCAACTATTTTCAAAGATTCTTACAACATGGTGAAAACCTGTGATGCTTGTCAAAGATCCGGAAATATCTCCAAGAGAGACGAAATGCCACAACAAAGCATCATAGTATGCGAAGTATTTGACATTTGGGGTATTGACCTCATGGGTCCATTCCCTGCCTCTAACAAATGCAAATACATTCACATAGCAGTCGATTACGTTTCTAAATGGGATGATTGTTGTCAGCTTTCTTAAAAACCTTTTCTCACGATTCGGGTTTCCAAAGGCATTAATCAGTGATCGTGGAACACATTTTACAAATCAATTACTCGAGAAAATACTTAAAGAGTATGGAGTTAATCATCGTTTCTCAACCTCTTACCACCCTCAAACGAGTGGCCAAGTTGAAAACACAAATTGAGGTCTTAAACGAATTTTAGAAAGAACGGTTAAGAATATTCCAAACATCTGGCATCGAAAGATAGATGATGCGTTGTGAGCATTTAGAACCGCATTCAAAACGCTCATTGGTACCACTCCTTTCCGATTAATATATGGTAAGGCGTGTCATCTACCTGTCGAGGTTGAACACAAGGCGTACTGGGCAATAAAAGAATGTAATACGGACCTTGTGGAAGCCAGAGAAAATCGATTCTTACAATGGCATGAATTAGACGAACTAAGACTTCAAGCATATGAAAAATCGAGATCTTACAAAGAGAAAACTAAGAAATGGCACGATGCTCGCTTAAAAGAGAAGAAAGCATTTGAACCAGGAGACAAAGTTCTAGTTTTTCAATCACGTTTTAAGTTTTCACCTGGAAAACTTAAGTCCCGATGGAGAGGACCTTATGAAGTAAAACAAGCATTTCCATCCGGATACGTAGAGTTATATGACAAGAATGGTGGTATTTTCAATGTGAATGGTCACAGACTTAAATTCTATTATGAAGGGTTCAACAACACTGAAAGAGATGACATCACATTCTACCCTAAGGACAAATAAATTCAGGGTAATTTTAGCTAACCACTCGCCTTCTTAAAACGTTTCAAATTATTTCAAGAGTGGATCCCAATTGGTCTTTTCTACTAGCAGACACTAAAGAACTAGTCTTCTCCCTCCATTCTGAATTTTTTTTTAGTTTTGTATGAAATTAATATTTTTTATTATTATTTAAGTTTTGTGTGTATTTTAAAAACAAAATTTACTTTATTTCATTAAGTTTAAAAAAATGATTTCTAAAATTCGTCGTGAGTTGAACACTAGGTCGTAGAACCGAAATTGCTTTACCCAAGGACGGGGCGAAAAATTTTGTTATCATTATTTTTTAATATTATTGATCTAAAGTATGCCAAAAATATTATATTAATGTGGGGTAATATATCCAACTTCAAAAATATGTATATATGTTTGTAGTTTATTTTATGTACTAAAAAGGGTAAAAAGACACATTTTCAAAGACTGAAATTCAGTTCAGCAAAAGCAACCATTTTTTGCCGAAACATATGAAAAGATGACGGAAATTTTGGAATGACGGACAAATCAACATCAACAGAATAAACAGAAATCCAGCAAGTTACAGCTTCTTAGCTTAAGAGGTTTTAACTCCCTTTCTATACTAATTGCCCTCGTGAATTTTATCTTATCTGATTTCATTGCAAATGAGGGCATTGCAAGTATGGGGAGGGATTATAAATTCCCTCGGGTTTATACACTTGGCTTATTTTCTAAATTTTGTGAAAAATTTTAAAATTTTTTAACTAAATGAATTCAATTCTTGTTTAATATATTTATGAACGATAAAACTAGGTGTGGGTACCGAAATTATTGTTACCCTAAAAGGAGGACATAAATTGAGAAACAACTAAAACGCTTGAATTTATTTATTAGAAATAAAAAGATACAAAAAAAGCCAAGTGTAGGGAGATTTGTCAATATTTATGAACTGTTATCATATGTTTGTGCGAAGTTTATTGTAGGTACTTTTGCTTTGGGCTGTATAAATTTGTTTTACCCATTAAATTGTTATATAAATGGAAGAAAAGATGGATCTACACGATGAATCAATTCCATCATTAAAATGAAGTAAAGTCTTCAGAAAAAGAAATGCGCTTCTTGATCTAGGTCAGGAAGTTGTCGTCCAGACCAGTTGTAGAGTCTACGAAAAACCTTGAAAAGTTTTCTCGAAAATCAGCTGGAAATCCACGGACCTCAGCATCAAACAGGGTCACCATGTGGTCAGACTTATCCTAACCATGAGAGGATCTGTCTCATAAAATGGGTAGGGTGCCGTGCAAATTAGCTTGATAAAACTAATGAATCAGACCCCCAGAAAGGATAATCTCCTAAAAGATTAAAAATCAGCATTTAAGCCTGATATTACTCAATCCTTGAGATTGACCTTAAAGATTGAGAATTACAAACTCATGGAATTCGATGATATCTAAACTCGAGCTTGAACGAGAAAATATTTTTGATCAAATTAAAACCGATTTGTTTTCTAAAAACCTATTTTCAATGCGTTCATTACCATTGAACGTAAAATCCTGAGAATTCATCAGAAATTCATTAGGTCACTTGAACCAAATCGGGTGTCAACCGTAAGAACGGTGGATGCATAGCATGGTCGAAGACAGGACCTTGTGCCAGACCCAAAAATTATAGGGTGATCTTTACTATTTATCCTACAAAGGATAGTAATTGCATCCGACACGTTGTGGACCATAATCAAAAGCATGTCATTAGACATTGCCTTAACAGTTGCTTGTTCATCGCTTTCCTTTACAACCGGATGGTAGTTTACAGAAAGGTAATATACGGGACAAGTAAACTGGATGTGTGCTTTTTAATATAAGGTTGGAAAGTGGGTGACACAAAATCGCAAGTTTTGAGCTAAAACATCTTGCAACACCGATAAAGGGTTAAATCGGAAAACTTATCTAGGGTAAAAGCTAGAATGAATTTTCAAAAGATCAAATGTTTTCATAAAGATCCAATTTCCTTAAAGGATATAAATTTTCATAGTCATGTGGGACTGTAACCACAATCGTTACTATCATTGTTCATACCGCCGTATCAAAATCACTGATGTATAAAGTGTGAGAATAAAAAAAGTGATTTGTGTGAAGTTTTTTTTATTTCAAGTTCTATATTGCTTGAGGACAAGCAACGTTCAAGTGTAGGGATAATTGATATTGCTCCAAACGAACATATATTTAGTCGTAATATCGTTCCATTATGTAATGTTTTTAATTGTAATTTCCTTATTTTTAGTTGTAATTGTTTAAATAAATAAGTGCGAAGACGAACGACGAAGATCGCTCGAAAATGAAGATTTAAAGACGAAAACGAATATTTGAAAGGTGAAAACGTCCAAAATGCTCAAACGTACAAGTTACACTCCAAGTGGTTTAATTTATCGAAGAATAACGTCTAAAAATTGAAAAAATTGCAAGCCGTGGAACGCAAAGTACAAGATTTCAAAGCACTCGAAAAGGCGTTCGAGAAACTGGAACCGAGACATAAACCGGGCGTAAACGTACGAAACATCGGAGCGAAAATTACATGTCAACTATGCACAAGAATATAATATAATATATATATAATTATATAAAATTATATATATATTATATATATTTAATAATATGTCGACAAGCAAGAAAACAAAAAAATATGTGAGCTGGATCTGGCGGCCATGCGATCGCATGGGAAATAGGCATAAAACCCATGCGAGTGCATGAGCCCATGCGAGTGCATGAGATTTGCACTAAAACCCCATGCGATCGCATGGGGTTCAGAATCAGAAATTTTTCCTATAAAAGGCCAGTCTTCTGTCGAGTTATTTACACCAATTTTCATTCTCTTTCTCTGCATACTTATATAATTTATAATTATAATTATTATTTTAGTTTAAGATAAGTTTAGTTTGGGTATTGTAACGTTTAATTTACGGGTTTTAAGTCAGAGTTCTGTCCGTGTACCGCTACGCTAATAATATCACTTTTTACCGTTCCAACTCGCTGTAAGTCTCCACGTCTCAACTTTATTTTCGCGTATCGTTATTATTGTTATTATTACTGTCATTATTATTATTATTATTATTGTTGTTATTTTTATAGTTATCGTAATATTTATTATTATCGTCGTTATTATCGTTATTTATTATTTATTATTGTTATCGTTTATTATTATTATTATTGTTACCATGCCCATTTTATATAATTTATATTTTTATGCCGTTATAATGTCCAACTAAATACTCATAGTGGTAACTAAAATGTAGATCCTCTGGACAAATGGATTGAACCATATTATAATATTATGATGTAACTTTGACTATTTTTAACATTGAGTTTATTCACCGACCCATTGTTATATAATTTAATATTTTCACCCATATCACATAATTTATTAAATTAATAAGCGAAAGTGCATTAAATTTACATAAATTGTGCTTCAACACCTCGGTGATCTAGACGGACATATGGACAAATTATTGACAACAATTTAGAATTGTGATCCGGTGGTTTGGGTAATATTATAGTTTATATAATCATGTAATTATAAAAAGGGAAGACCGTTATAATTTTGGTTTTAACAAAAGTAAAAACTGGATTAAATCTCAATTTAAATAGTCGGGGTATAATTTAATTCGCTAAAACGAGATCTAACGAAAGTTAGATTTAGTTTTAGTTAATTAAATCTTTATAAATCGAAAGATAAAATATAAGGATATATATTAAAACATCGTAATCGGACTTAAAAATAATCCATAATCCAGAGGGGACATATTTTAGTAGCCACTACTTTACCTTCTTATAAATCTCATCAATTTCACTTATTGCCATATCATAAACTTTAATTACTTTTTACTATTTTGCTATATTTCTGTAACGACCCTGGATTTTCCAACGTTTATTTATTAATAATTATTATTAATACTTGTGATTAAATGAATGTATTGTTTATATACATTTACTTGTTACCGCGATTAACTTTGAATGCCCGACACGTCTTTGTGACATACGTACATTACACGAATAATATTTTTAGAGTATTATTTACATTCTTGATTAAGTTTTATTAATCATTTTAATTATCTAAGGTTATTAGTTAATTACTTGGGCTCTTATTGGATTAATTTGTTAATTAATGGAACTTCGGCTTTAATTAGTGATTAATGGACTAGAGAGCCCACCCTACTTCTTTTATGGACTTGTTAGCCCACTCTACTTAACTAAATGGATTAATTAGCCCAACACACATGCAAGTATTACTTTCAAACTTAACTAAATTGATTAAATACTTAAGGAATCTAGTTACATGTTACTTCCCATGCAATTACATCTAATAACCAACTTTTAAACCTTTACATGCTTGAGACTAGTGGATTATTTTCTTCTCCCTTCCCCCATTTGAAACCGTCGGCCATCCCTTGGCCTAGGGGAGTTCAATTTATTTTTTTGTTTACATATCCACTCATACTCTCTCATTTTCACACACAGAAATTACTTCTCATTTTCCTCTCAACTTTTGCTCTCATCTTTCTCTACATTTTGTAAGTATCAAACTTGCTTTTCTTTCTTTTCCCTCTTCACCAAAACCGTAGCACACATACACACTCTCATCATCATCATCTTTTGTTTGTTTAAGATTACTTGTCTTTGATTATGGTTTACTTACTTGTAATTATTACTTACATGTTGTTAAGAACCAAACTCTTTAGTTTGATTCTTCATTTTATCTTGTATTTACAAGAACACACAAGAACTAAACTCTCTAGTTTATGTTCTACATCTAATATTTTAAAAGATTGTAAGTTCATGTGTTGTAAGTCATACTTGTAATTCATGTTGTAAACTTAAAGTTTACTTTTCTTAAAGATCAAGACTTTGGCTTGAATCTTTAAAGTATGAACAACCATGAACTAGTTACTTGTTTATTTAGATTATTTCTTCATTTCATGTACTTTATGTTGTTCTTGGTCAAGTGTTACTAGTTAACTTTGATCTCATTTTTCTTGAACTAAAGTTAACTTTATAAGTTCAAGAACATGGAAGTATAACTTTTTAGTTATAACTTCATACACTTGTGTTAGATTTAACTTAATAACTTTAGATCTAGACTTTTGGGTCTTGGATCTTCAAGATCTAACTAAGAACTATGTTCTACAACTTAAGATCTTGATTAGTTAGTTTACTTTCAAGTTTGTAGTTCAATATTACTTTTATAGTTCATGTATGTGTTAAATCTAAGACTTTGATGTAACTTTGGTTCATCAAACTACATACAACACTTAATTGAGTTATGTTACATATCTTAGACTTGCACTTATGTTATGATGATCAAAACTTGGTTAAGATGATGCAAACACATCAACGAGTTGTACACTTGAAGCTATATGCATCAAGGATAAGAACCGTGATAAGCATCGAGCACCAAGAACCACCGGAACCTATTATTTTACTGTTTATGGGTCTGATCAGTACGACCTGGGCTACTGTAAATATGATTTTCAGATATCTCTGTTCGAGTATATAACTTTTCATTTAGGACTCCTCTTAATCCGAGTTACGGTTTAGGATTTATGGCCCTCCGATCGTCACTATGTCCTTTTAACGTTGTGCTGAAAATTCTGACCTACTCGCACTTAGACCATCGCCACGGTCAAACGAAGATGAGTTTGCTTCTAGAATTTTTACCACGAATAAAGGACTCATATACAGAGCCATGGCCACTGGTATCACCTTATTTCAGTAGGTATTGAGACCTTGGCGACTGATCAAAATCAGCCTTTGTTTTAAACTCTTTTCATGAACGAAACTTACTTTACACCTTTTGTTTGATGACGAATGATGATGACCTTTAAGACCTAATTTACATACATTTAAACCTATTGGGACGATTTACTGACTTAGTACTATTTGACTTAGGTTGAGGACTTTCCGGACCTACGTACTTGCTTATTTCCCGACTCGACTTTACCACTACTTTACCACTATGAGTTATAGCATTCCCTTTTTACCTTAACTATTTTGGGAACTGAGAATACATGCGCATTTTACGTTTTACATACTAGGCACGAGTACTTAAACTTTATATATGTGTGATTTATACAACGGCATAAACATTCCCTTTAGCTCGGTAACGTTTAGTCATTGGTTTTTGAACCGGTGAACGCGAATCTTAGATATGGATCCATTGGGTTTGACATCCCCACTCGGGTTAGTAGCGCTAGCATTTAAAGGGTGTTTAATACTTCATAAACATACGCACTTGCCAAGTGTACTTTCAGGGGGTATAAACGTTAAGTTAGTTACCAAGTGCCCACGGTTAAACATATACGTTATCATACTGTTTTGAAACGCTCTTGGTAGCACTGAAATCTCGTGGCGTACCTTACATACTGTTATACTTAAACTATAGCTCACCAACCTTTGTGTTGATATTTTTAAGCATGTTTTTCTCAGGTGCTTAAGGTTAGCTGCTTCCGCTGTGTACTACTCTTGCTGTAGACACCCGCTGCTTTAGAGATGTCACTGCATGAACGTTATCTTGCATTCATAAACATTATTACTTTTGAAACTATGATTTGTAACGACCCAATGGTCACGCACTATTATATTTGCTTCTGTTCATAGAAGCATACTTTGGTTGTAAACCATTCGATGTTAGTTATGACGTCACCTTTTATCATGAATGCAAACTTGTTTTGAAAACGCATATAGTGTTTGACCTTGTAATGATCCTGTTGTTGATGATTCGTACACGATGGTTTTGTACGGGGCATCACATTTGGTATCAGAGCATTGTTTGTAGGGAATTAGGTTGCATTAGTGAGTCTAATACCGACCAGAGTAGGATTCACTAATAGAACTAATCTACAACTTGCTAGTTTACTTGTTTCCGCTGAACTTAGTGCATGATGCTGCTTACTTTTACTGCTATATGCCGTATGCTATTACATGATTTCACTACTGCATGCTATTATCTTCTTTCGATTGCATGATACTTGTCGTTATTGCCATGCTACTTACTGTTACACATGATTTAGACTGTAGTAGTTACTTGACCTAATACGTGCTTGCTTTATGACTTACTAACATGGAAAATCTATTTTTCCTTGTTCAGATGTCGGATATTCCACCTGCTATCATTTTGGGCAGTTCAGACTCGTCAGCCACCTCACCTACTGTTGTTGCTGACACACCGATCCCGTTACCCACCAGTGACCCCGGCGCTTCATCCTCCGAAGCTAGCAGTCATGCGCCTGCCCTAGTGGGTACTGCAGACGGAGCCCAGGACCTCCTGGAGATTCCAGCTCCACTAGCCCCAGTACCTCAGGAGCCACAGCACCATCCTGTTGGTGTTGTGATTCCCGCGAAATTTGGGGAAGGTCCATTCCGTAATCAGTATCACCATTGGTGCCAACGCGCTCCGGATGGATGATTCGTGCCGATCCCGCCTTTTAGATACCGACAGATGATGGCCGTCCGAGGAGATCCAGTACAGCCGCCCGTGCAGCCACCTCCACATGATTCAGATGACCCGTCATCCGACGACTCATCCACATACGACTCTAGTGACAATGACTCCGACGAGGAGGACCTTGATGATGAACCTGTTCAGCCACCTTCCACCCTGCCGAAGAAGCGGTACCGTTTCGATGGCACCATTATTCTGGGGATCAACGGAGGTCGAGCATTCACTGACACATTTGTTCGGCGTCATAGGGTTACCGCCCGTAAGCGGCTTGTGCCATATCCTGCTGATCCCTTCATCCGTAAGCCTTACCGCTTGGCAGCCTCTACTTCTAGAGTCGGACCGTCTGCACCACCAGCTCCACCAGCACCACCCGTGCCAACTGTACCGCCTGCCCCACCATCCCCCTCTGTCGAGGAACTGATGAGGAGGTGGAGACCCTCCGTTCTTGGGTAACTGAGCTCGAGGACCAGATGTCCCACGTATTGGACATCCTACACCGACCTTCACCGTAGGACTTTTGTAGTAGATTTCATTATGTAATCTAGTTGTAGTTTTATGTAATACTTATGTATTGTACGAACCTATGCTGATGTATGCAACTTATTATTAATGAATGGAACTTTGCGTTATGTAATTCTTGCACGATGTTCTATTTACGTTACTGTACGATGGTTTTGTGATATTGGTACCTAGTTGCTCTACTTAATTAACATGTGTTGTGCTGTTTACATATTGGTTGTTGTATACTGTATTATTACTATTTGAAAACCGGATTTTGACTTGAGTCAAAATTTTTGTTTAGAACACCATGGCCAACGGACGATCAACATCAACACCTACCGCAGCCCAAATCGAGGAGATGATTGCCGAAAGGGTAGCTGCAGCCATTGCGGAAATACAACCCCAAGCTTCACCGCCACCACCACCGGTTATTCAACCCATTCGTAATGGGTGCACGTACAAAGAGTTCCAAACCTGCAAACCCCACAACTTCAGTGGAACAGAGGGGCTGGTTGGTCTCACTAGATGGTTCGAGAAATTAGAATCTGTGTTTCGAGTTATTAACTGTTCAGAGGAGAATAAAACCAAGTTTGCTTCATGCACTCTGTCTAACGGTGCACTAACGTGGTTGAACACGTTGGCTCAAGCAAAAGGTATTGATGAGGCGTTTGCTACCCCATGGGAGGAATTCAAAGGGGCCCTGATTGAAGAATATTGCCCTAGGACCGAGATCCAGAAGATGGAGATTGAATTTATGCAGTTAAAGGCTGTTGGGAACGACCTTGATAGTTACAACCGGAGGTTTTTGGAATTAGCCCTGATGTGTCCGACAATGGTCACCCCGGAATTCAAGTGTATGGAAAGGTACTTCTGGAGACTTCCTAAGAGCATTAAGGGAAACGTCACCTCGTCCAAGCCACCTAATGTCCCGGAGGCAGTGCGCATGGCGCATACTTTAATGAATCAAATTATCATCGATGAACCGAAGAAGGCTAAGTCTGAAGCGGGTAGCAGTGAGAAGCGTAAATGGGATAACAACAGGGGAAGGACCTATGATCAGAACCCAGCGAAATGACATGAGGGTTTCAGAGGAAACAACAACGGTGGAAACCCCAATCCGAACACCAACTCAAACCCGTACTATAAGGGAACTTTACCACAATGCAAGTGGTCCTACACGTACCATACTGGGTATTGTAACGTTGTTTGTGAAAAGTGCCAATGGACTGGGCATATCGGGAAGGACTGCAAGGTCACCACTTTGAATGGGAAGCCGAACGCCAATGGACCTAAAAAGCGCTACGAATGCGAAAAAACGGGCCATTTCAGAAATGCGTGCACCAATAAAAGAAAAGACGGCGGACCACCCCGTGGTAGAGCTTTCAACGTTAATACAAGGGATGCGCGCGAGAATCCCGACTTGGTGACAGGTATATTCACTATTAACAATTTATTAGCTTCTGTCCTATTTGATACTGGTGCCGATAGAAGTTATGTATGTAGACACTTTTGCGATAAGATTAATTGGCCGTTAGTCCCTTTAAAAGAAAGTATGCTTGTCGAGGTCGCCAATGGAAAACTTGAGAAAGTTGACCATATTAGTCGAGGAGCTATTATCAACATAGCTGGTGTGGATTTCAAGATTGACTTGATACCTATCAAATTGGGAAGTTTTGACGTCATCGTCGGTATAGATTGGTTGACCAAGATAAGGGCCGATATTATCTGTGGAGATAAAGCTCTTCGTATACCACAAGGAGATGGTGAGCCACTGATCATTTACGGAGAGAGATGTACCTCGAAGCTGAACCTCATTAGTTGCGTGAAAGCGCAAAAGATCATGAAGAAGGGACGTCTTGCTGTCCTAGCACATGTGAAAACGGTAGAAACTGAGGTGAAGAGTGTGAATGACGTTCGATTTGTGAACGAATTCTCTGATGTCTTCCCTGAAGAATTGCCTGGATTACCACCGCCGAGAGCAGTAGAGTTTTAGATCGATTTAGTTCCAGGAGCTGCACCTGTAGCTCGCGCACCTTATAGACTCGCATCGTCCGAGATGCAAGAATTACAGAGCCAATTACAAGAACTGCTTGACCGTGGATTTATCCAACCAAGTTTCTCGCCTTGGGGCGCACCTGTTTTATTTGTGAAGAAGAAGGATGGATCCTTCCGTATGTGTATCGACTACTGTGAACTCAACAAATTGACGATCAAGAATCCGTATCCTCTTCCCCGTATTGACGATCTTTTTGATCAACTTCAAGGATCGAGCGTTTACTCCAAGATCGATTTGTGATCCGTTTATCACCAGTTGAGGGTGAAGGAAAGTGATGTGATGAAAACTGCATTCAGAACCCGTTATGGTCATTATGAGTTTCTCGTTATGTCGTTCAGATTGACCAACGCACCTGCCGTGTTCATGGACCTCATGAATCGTGTCTGCAAGCCGTACTTGGATAAGTTCATTATCATCTTCATAGATGAAATCCTCATCTACTCCAAGAGCGAAGAAGAGCATGAGCAACACCTCCGACTGGTACTTGAACTCTTGAGACAAGAGCAACTTTATGCGAAATTCTCCAAGTGTGAATTTTGGTTGAAGGAAGTCCAATTTCTGGGTCATATTGTGAGTGACCAGGGTATCAAAGTTGATCCCGCCAAGATTTAGGCTATCAGCAAGTGGGAGACCCCCACTACTCCAACTCACATTCGCCAATTTCTAGGTCTCGCCGGTTACTACCGAAGGTTTATTGAAGGTTTCTCTTTGATTGCGCGTCCTTTGACCATGCTGACTCACAAGGGGAAGAAATTCATTTGGGAACCCGCACACGAATCAGCATTTCAAGCTTTGAAGAAGAAGTTAACCACCGCACCTATCTTATCACTTCCTGAGGGCAGTGACGATTTTGTTGTTTATTGTGATGCATCAAAAAGTGGTTTTGGTTGTGTACTGATGTAAAGATCAAAGGTTATCGCCTATGCTTCCCGTCAATTGAAGATTCACGAGCGGAACTACACTACTCATGATTTTGAACTTGGAGCCGTTGTCTTTGCGCTCAAATTGTGGAGACACTATTTGTATGGAACTAAAATCACCAACCACAAGAGTCTCCAACACATCTTTGATTAGAAGCAACTGAATATGCGACAGCGATGATGGATCGAGACATTGAACGACTACGATTGTGAACTTTGTTATCACCCTGGCAAGGCCAATGTTGTAGCTGACGCTTTAAGCCGAAAGGAGAGGACGGCACCTCTTCGTGTTAGGGCTCTGAACATCACCATCCATTTGAATCTCAACAGTCAGATCCGAGTAGCCCAAGATGAGGCTCTCAAAGAGGAAAATATATCTCATGAACACTTGAACATACTTGTCTCTCGATTCGAGGTTAGGGAGTCTGGACTCCGATGTTATGCCGGAAGAATTTGGGTACCTTGTTATGGAGACCTACGGAACCTTATACTTGATGAAGCCCGCAAGTCGAGATATTCGATTCATCCCGGAGCGGGCAAAATGTACCATGACCTTAAAGAATAGTATTGGTGGCCGAATCTTAAGAAGGGCATTGCAACTTATGTTGGTAAGTGTTTGACTTGCTCGAAAGATAAGGCCGAGCATCAGAGGCCCTCGGGGTTACTTCAACAACCGGAAATCCCACAATGGAAGTGGGAAAGGATAACAATGGATTTTATCACCAAGCTACCAAAGACGGTGGGCGGATACGATACCATCTGGGTTATTGTTGACCGCCTTACCAAATCTGCACACTTCCTAGCTATGAAGGAAATGGATACAATGGAGAGTCTCGCTCAACTATACATCAAAGAGGTTATATCTTGTCATGGTGTACCTTTATCGATAATCTCAGATCGCGTTCCCCGTTTTGCTTCCAGATTTTGGCGTTCCTTGCAAGAAGCCATGGGAACCCGTCTTGACATGAGTACTGCATATCATCCACAGACCGACGGGTAAAGTGAACGAACGATTCAGACCTTGGAAGACATGTTGTTTGCATGTGTCATTGATTTTGGAAAGGCCTGGGAAAGGCATTTGCCACTAGCCAAATTCTCGTACAACAACAGTTATCACTCAAGTATTAATGCCGTACCTTTTGAAGCATTGTATGGCCGCAAGTGCCGATCTCCTATTTGTTGGGCCGAAGTAGGCGAAAAGCAAATCACTGGACCCGAGGTAGTCCATGAAACAACGGAGAAGATTGCTCAGATTCAAGCTAGACTTAAGACTGCCCGCGATCGTCAAAAGAGTTATGCCGATCTTAAACATAAAGACTTTGAATTCAACGTTGGTGACTGTGTAATGTTGAAGGTTGCACCTTAGAAAGGTGTGATTCGTTTTGGAAAACGTGGAAAGTTGAACCCGAGATACATTGGTCCTTTTGAAATCTTGGAACGTGTCGGACCCGTTGCTTACCGTTTGGATCTTCGAGCTCAATTGAGCTCAGTTCATCCTACCTTTCATGTATCGAATTTGAAGAAGTGTCTTGCTACACCCGAACTTATCATACCGCTTGAAGAACCTACGATTGATGATAAACTTCACTTTGTGGAAGAACCTGTTGAAATCATGGACCGTGAGGTCAAAACTTTGAAACGCAAAAAGATTCTGATCGTCCGAGTATGATGAAATGCCAAACGAGAACCTGAGTTTACCTGGGAGCGAGAGGATCAAATGATGCAGAAGTATCCTCACCTTTTCCCAACTCCTCCATCTACCTCAGCTTAAAATTTCGGGACGAAATTTTCTTTAACAGGTGGGTAATGTAACGACCCTGGATTTTCCAACGTTTATTTATTAATAATTATTATTAATACTTGTGATTAAATGAATGTATTGATTATATACATTTACTTGTTACCGCGATTAACTTTGAATTCCCGACACGTCTTTGTGACACGTACATTACACGAATAATATTTTTAGAGTATTATTTACATTCATGATTAAGTTTTATTAATCATTTTAATTAACTAAGGTTATTAGTTAATTACTTGGGCTCTTATTGGATTAATTTGTTAATTAATGGAACTTGGGCTTTTATTAGTGATTAATGGACTAGAGAGCCTACCCTACCTCTTTTATGGACTTGTTAGCCCACTCTACTTAACTAAATGGATTAATTAGCCCAACACACATGAAAGTATTACTTTCAAACTTAACTAAATTGATTAAATACTTAAGGAATCTAGTTACATGTAACTTCCCATGCAATTACATCTAATATCCAACTTTTGAACCTTTACATGCATGAGACTAGTGGATTATTTTCTTCTCCCT
Source organism: Rutidosis leptorrhynchoides (assembly GCF_046630445.1). Taxonomy (NCBI): domain Eukaryota; kingdom Viridiplantae; phylum Streptophyta; class Magnoliopsida; order Asterales; family Asteraceae; genus Rutidosis; species Rutidosis leptorrhynchoides. Next base: position 291,350,606 of record NC_092343.1, on the reverse strand, counting down.
TACCCCATTTGAAACCGTTGGCCATCCCTTGGCCTAGGGGAGTTCAATTTATTTTTTTTGTTTACATATCCACTCATACTCTCTCATTTTCACACACAGAAATTACTTCTCATTTTTCTTCTCAGCTTTTGCTCTCATCTTTCTCTATATTTTGTAAGTATCAAACTTGCTTTTCTTTCTTTTCCCTCTTCACCAAAACCGTAGCACACATACACACTCTCATCATCATCATCATCTTTTGTTTGTTTAAGATTACTTGTCTTTGATTATGGTTTACTTACTTGTAATTATTACTTACATGTTGTTAAGAACCAAACTCTTTAGTTTGATTCTTCATTTTATCTTGTATTTACAAGAACAAACAAGAACTAAACTCTCTAGTATATGTTCTACATCTAATATTTTAAAAGATTGTAAGTTCATGTGTTGTAAGTCATACTTGTAATTCATGTTGTAAACTTAAAGTTTACTTTTCTTAAAGATCAAGACTTTGGCTTGAATCTTTAAAGTATGAACAACCATGAACTAGTTACTTGTTTATTTAGATTATTTCTTCATTTCATGTACTTTATGTTGTTCTTGGTCAAGTGTTACTAGTTAACTTTGATCTCATTTTTCTTGAACTAAAGTTAACTTTAAAAGTTCAAGAACATGGAAGTATAACTTTTTAGTTATAACTTCATACACTTGTGTTAGATTTAACTTAATAACTTTAGATCTAGACTTTTGGGTCTTGGATCTTCAAGATCTAACTAAGAACTATGTTCTACAACTTAAGATCTTGATTAGTTAGTTTACTTTCAAGTTTGTAGTTCAATATTACTTTTATAGTTCATGTATATGTTAAATCTAAGACTTTGATGTAACTTTGGTTCATCAAACTACATACAACACTTAATTGAGTTGTGCTACATATCTTAGACTTGCACTTGTGTTATTATGGTCAAAACTTTGTTAAGATGATGCAAACACATCAACGAGTTGTACACTTGAAGCTATATGCATCAAGGATGAGAACCGTGATAAGCATCGAGCACCAAGAACCACCGGAACCTACTGTTTTACTGTTTTTGGGTCTGATCAGTATGACCTGGGCTACTGTAAAAATGATTTTCAGATATATCTGTTCGATTAGATAACTTTTCATTTAGGACTCGTCTTAATCCGAGTTGCGGTTTAGGATTTATGGCCCTCCGATCGTCACTATGTCCTTTTAACGTTGTGCTGAAAATTCTGACCTACTCGCACTTAGACCATCGCCACAGTCAAACGAAGATGAGTTTGCTTCTGCAATTTTTACCATGAATAAAGGACTCATATACGGAGCTATGGCCACTGGTCTCACCTTATTTCAGTAGGTATTGAGACCGTGGCGACTGATCAAAGTCAGCCTTTGTTTTAAACTCTTTTCATGAACGAAACTTACTTTACACCTTTTGTTTGATGATGAATGATGATGACCTTTAAGACCTAATTTACATACATTTAAACTTATTGGGACAATTTACTGACTTATTACTATTTGACTTAGGTTGAGGACTTTCCGGACCTACGTACTTGCTTATTTCCCGACTCGACTTTACCAGTACTTTACCACTGTGAGTTATAGCATTCCCTTTTTACTTTAACTATTTTGGGAACTGAGAATACATGCGCATTTTACGTTTTACATACTGGGCACGAGTACTTAAACTTTATATATGTGTGGGTTATACAACGGCATAAACATTCCCTTTAGCTAGGTAACATTTAGTCATTGGTTTTTGAACCGGTGAACGCGAATCTTAGATATGGATCAATAGGGTTTGACATCCCCACTCAGGCTAGTAGCGCTAGCATTTAACGGGTGTTTAATACTTCGTAAACATACGCACTTGCCAAGTGTACTTTCAGGGGGTATAAACGTTAAGTTAGTTACCAAGTGCCCACGGTTAAACATATACTTTATCATACTATTTTGAAACGCTCTTTATAGCACTGAAATCTCGTGGCCTACCTTACATACTGTTATACTTAAACTATAGCTCACCAACCTTTATGTTGACATTTTTAAGAATGTCTTTCTCAGGTGCTTAAGGTTAGCTGCTTCCGCTGTGTACTAGTCTTGCTGTAGACACCCGCTGATTTAGAGATGTCACTGCATGAACGTTATCTTGCATTCATAAACGTTATTACTTTTGAAACTATGATTTGTAATGACCCAAGGGTCACGCACTATTATATTTGCTTCTGTTAATAGAAGCATACTTTAGTTGTAAACCATTCGATGTTAGTTATGACGTCACTTTTTATCATGAATGCAAACTTGTTTTGAAAACACATATAGTGTTTGACCTTGTAATGATCCTGTTGTTGATGATTCGTACACGATGGTTTTGTACGGGGCATCACAATTTTCATGAAAAACCTTATTTCTTCTATTTTGTCAAATTAGTTTAAATTGTAATTTTATTGTCATTAATTTAGTTATTTAGTTTTAGTCAAATTTAAATTCCGTTCAGTTAAGTAGTAAACCCTAATCCAAAAACCCCCTTTTAAATAGTTTAACTTTTAGCGATTAAAACCTTGAAAACTTCATCTCCCTGTGGAACGAACCGGATTTACCAACAAACTATTACTATACAGATAGGACAAAGTTGCCTATATGTGTGAAATCAATCCGAAATCATAAGAACACCATATAATCACAACCAATTTGTGTAATAAATTCAATCTAAATCCGATCAAAATAAAAGGACACGATCGAGCACATCAATACCAAACCTAAAATAAATCATTCAACCGGGTGAGTTCCATCTAGGATCATGAAAAACCTCAGATTGTCACGGCCGAACCCAATCAGACACCTGTCTTTCGGATTGTAGCCATTTATATTCACAAACTTATACCAGCCTTCAGAAACGAACAATTTCTTCCTTCTTACACCTTTGGTCTGCTTCAACCCCCATATATGAGTTTTTTCATTGAGATCGAGACATTCATATTTGCAATCTGCCTTTAGTTCTGGGATATCAATAAAATCTGTAGGCAGCCTCTAAATCACATTGGCATTATATTTGTTAAACAATTTATAATTATTTGTAAATAATATATAAAAAAAAATTGAAATTGTCAAATACTGGATCAAAAACTAGTGTGTGAGAATCACTTCCCCTTTTTAGCAGCACATTAGTTAAATATTGATCATTGACCCTCATGTTAGCAATGCATTGAGTCACAATTCCATAATCAGACCATAGAGATCATAGTTATTTCTTTAAGGCACAAGCAGAGTAAAAACATTTGTCACTTTCAGAATGCTTGTTGCCTGAAAGAAAGAACTCTAATGTCTATGGTTAGTGAGCCTCTAAGTCACCCAAACATTTTTCGCTTTCACTGATGACTACAACATCTGGACTATCATCAGACACTTTAGTTTCATCTAAAGGTCTTTTGCGATAAATTGAAGGGCTATGCGAACACGACCCCTTTTCCCATTTACTTGGGCTAGAATTATCAGCACTGAATTATGTAGTTAAGGAAACAAATTTTTTTTAATAGCAAAAAATTATATATTATCAAACCATCCAATAAACCGGTAGAGGGCTAACACAAACAAACATTTACAACAGATGCATACAAATAATTGTTTCCTTAAAAGATGCAAACATATCATTGTTTCCTTAAAAGATGCAAACAAACAATTATTTCCTTAAGAGATGTGTATAGTTGTAAATTGATTACAGATGCATATATGTGTATAGTTGTAAATTGATTACACCTGCAAACAAACAGATGCATATAAACCTTAAATTCATGATAAACCTCATGGCATTAATTACACCTGCATATATGTGTATAGTTGTAAATTGATTACACCTGCAAACAAACATATGCATATAAACCCTAAATTCATAATAGACCTCGGCATTAATTACACCTGCGTATATGTGTATAGTTGTAAATTGATTACACCTACAAACAAACAGATGCATATAAACCCTAATGTGCAAATAAAGAACATAAATTTGTGCAGATCCATTATTTGGTTCATTTTAAAGTGTATTAAAAACTACGGAGCAAACCCTAAGCAAAATCGACCAGGTTTTGATATCGATAAGCCCTTATAAAATGTATCGATAAGTTTAAAGAAAGGTAAATGCTGATCAAGAAGAAACAAAAACCTAATTTTGTCATGGAGGATTTGGTGGTTGTTGAGAGCTTTTTTTTTATTAGAACTATTAATTAAAAATATAATGAAAGTGTTTTTTTTAGGTTTCTTTTGAGCGAAAATGACATACAGTAAAATATTTCAAATATACTCAAATAAAAAAAAAACAACCTGCCAAAACATTGAGTCTTACATCACACGAGTATTTTGCCAAACAAATAAAATTAATATTTATCTGGTTGATGATTATAGATTCAAATCTATGTTACCACTACAAAATAATTTCCATTTCTTAACATCAAAATTTTATCGTGGTATTTTGTAAATATTTCGTGCTTGTTCGTTCGTGTTACTAGTTCATATAGTTGTATGTGTAAACGTTTGTGATATATCAATAAAAATTTTGCCTTTGAAAAAAAAATATATCCCATAAATGATTATATGTGCTGATAAGCGTAAGTTTTATTTTTATAAATTTGAATATGTTAAATTTAGTAATTTAAGGTAGGTAAATGCCATAATTTAATTTTACTTAAAAAATAACAACTTTAATTAAAATTTATATTTAGGAAAACCATTAAACCCTAATATAACTAGATATTTAGTTAAAGTTTGGAAGATATTGAAGTCAATCCAAATTACATAAAATTAGTAGAGATTATATCGTGAAATTTTAAATCAAATTAGCTTTGAATCCATATCTCATACAATAAAATGTTGGTATGTGTAAATATTTGTTATCTAATAAAATTTTCTTCATGTTGTTAAAAACTAAGAAAATAAAATCATCATTAGTGCACACGTGGCAACTTATGACGTCATTTGAATGCACCAAAAATCAACTTTAAAAGACAGCACGTTGAATATTTCTCTCACTTCTGGTATATTTTCCCATCATATCATTCTTCTACAGAAACCTCTCTCTACCACCAAACACAAAACTAGAAAATTTTCATCTTTTTTACTTTAATCAATCAAAAAACATAAATAGATAGTCATATCGCAAAAAAGCAAGATATCGATGTTAACATTAGTCAACCGAACATTCTGGAAGCTCTTCCACAAGATATGCTTGTGGAGATCTTATCTAGAGTTGGTCAGGATTCATCTGACCAGTTATTCAGATGCAAGAAGGTTTGCCAAGTTGAAGCAGTCGGAGCAGCCTTTGAAGCGACTCGTCCTAATCCATCTGGATGAGTACATTACATTTGGTTACATCGCGAGGTATTTGACCTCTATATGATACATTTTACAAATATTGCATTCATTTTTAAAAGACAAACTTTCTTTACATCGAAAATTGACGACATGCATACCATTTCATAATATATTCAACTATAGTTGACTTAATAATAATCTTGATGAACTCAACGACTCGAATGCAATGTCTTTTGAAATATATGTCATGAATGACTCCAAGTAATATCTCTAAAATGAGCAAATACACAGCGGAAGATTTCTTTCATACCTGAGAATAAACATGCTTTCAAGTGTCAACCAAAAGGTTGGTGAGTTCATTAGTTTATCATAAACATTCATTTCCATCATTTTAATAGACCACAAGATTTTAGATATTTAATTGTACACGTAACCCGAGTACAAACTAGTACGCATAACCTGCGAATTAAAAATCATTCATATGGTGAACACCTGGTAACCGACATTAAAAAATGCATCTAGAATATCCCCAAATATACAGGTACACTCATCTGTATATAAAATCGAATTACTAAAGCATCCATAATCTGGATGGGGTTTGTTAGGCCCAATAGATCTATCTTTACGATTCGCATCAATTAGGGGGTCTGTTCCCTAATTCTTAGGCTACCAAGCTAAAAGGGTGATATCCGGTATAATGATTCAGCCATAGAATGTAGTTTTAAGTACTTGTGTCTATTTTGTAAAGCAGTTATAAAAGCAGCGCATGTATTCTCAGTCCCAAAAATATATATTGCAAAAGCATTTAAAAAGGGAGCAAATGAAACTCACAATACTGTATTTTGTAGTAAAAATACATATGACGACATTGGACAACGTAAGGTTGAACTCGGATTCACGAACCCATATCAGTTATATATATATATTAACACACATAATTGAAATCGAACAAATTTATGTATTATTCTTAGTGATATAATTATTATATTTAATAATTTGTAGGGTTCCTTAATAATTTAGTTAGATATATTTACTTTAGATAGATAATTATTATTTATTATAAAAATACTAATATTGTTATGTTATATGTATTAAATCTATTTTGATATAATTAATATTTATTTGTTATAATATTAATAATAGGAATAATATTAATAATAACGATACTTATAATAATAATAATAATGATAATACTAATAATAATGTTAATATTGTTAAAAATGATATTAATAATAAAATCTATAAATTTTTTAATAATGATAGTAATAAGAGTAATAATAATAATAATAATAATAATAATAATAATAATAATAATAATAATAATAATAATAATAATAATAATAATAATAATAATAATACTAATAATAATAACAATAATAATAATAATAATAATAATAATAATAATAATAATAATAATAATAATAATAATAATAATAATATAAATGTTAATTTTAAAATGATAATTTTAATAAAGATAATAACTTTACTAAAAATGTTAAGTTTTAATAAAAATATAGTTTTAATAAAAATGATAACTTTGATAGTTGTAGTTATAATGATACTTTTAATAGAAACGATAATAATAATAATAATTCTAATAATAATAATAAAAATGATAATTTTTGTAAAAGTGATAATAATGATATTAGTTCTTAATAATAACAATACTTATTAATGATAATCATATTAATAATAGTAATAACTATAATATTTAACCACCATAATAATTTCTAATGACAATAATAATTACACTAATAATAATAATAATAATAATAATAATAATAATAATAATAATAATAATAATAATAATAATAATAATAATAAAATGATAATTTTAATAAAAATGATACTTTTAGTAATAATAATAGTTTTTAATAAAAATGATAAGTTTAATAATAATGATAATGAAAATTACAATAATTTTGATAATAATACTTAATACTTAATAATAATAATAATAATAAAATCTTACTACTAATGATAATATTATATGTAGTTATAATCTTAACCTAATATTAATAATACATATATTAATAATACTAATATTAATGATAATAATAATAGGTTGTATTGTTTTCTTAATAATGATAATAATAATCATAATCAAAATAATAATGATAATACTTATACTAGTAATAATAATAATAATGATAAGAATTTTATTAATAATAACAATAATACTAGTAATAATAATACTAATAATAATAATAATAATAATAATAATAATAATAATAATAATAATAATAATAATAATAATAATAATAATAATAATAATAATAATAATAATAATAATAATAATAATAATAATAATAATAATAAAAGTATGCTACCTTCCAAATAAGCTTTAAAAAAAAACCGCCGCCGCCCGGGCTCGAACCCGAAACCTCTCGTTAAACTGAAACACGCTCAACAATCCCTCCACCATTTCATTTCTGATTAATACGCGTTTTAACAAAATATAACACATATTTTCTATTTCCTAATTTTCTTCTCTTCCTTCCAGAATTCAGTCGACCCAACAACTTGATTCAATCAAATTGGAACCTGAAATATATTCCTTTAAATCCCAAAATAGTGACTATCACCTATTGTGACAGAATCGATCCTAATATAGTTGCTAGTTTCATAATCAAATGTAAACAGATGCCATAATATTCATAAGAACTTCAAAAATTAAAAATTGAGAGTTGATGCATTTTAGGTTTAAATTGTTTCATAAAACATGTATCAAATCACTCACTAAACGCTTGTAAATCATCTGTATATCTCAAAACATAACAGCCAACGCGAATTCGATCCAACTTCATTCGTTTGACTTTTTAAACGAAAGTTTTGACTTTAAAATTCGAAGTCAATCTATTGAATTGAGACTTGAAATTTTACGTATAGATTCATATATCGAATCTAATGAACTTTGTATAATTAATTTTTGAGGATTGATTCAAATTTCAAATCTTTATTAAAACCGTTCGTGGAAAGGAAAGAAAAAAATATAAAAAAATAAAAAAATTCTTGAACTTCCCTTCAAATCCTTCGAATAGCAGATAGGATAAATAATCATACAAGTAATTGATAACAAGAATTGATTGGGAATTGTTTGGTAGTGTAATTTGGGCGACCAAAGTTCACGAGCCATAGAGAAAAAGGAGGAAAATAAAAAAATTATAATAAGATGAACTAATGGCACGCGGTGTATATATCAGATTTATATATCTGTATTTATATCACATATCTGTATTTATATTTCTGTATCTATATATCTGAATTTATATATCTATATTTTGAAATATTATAATTAATATTAGTACTTTTAATATGATAATAAAAATAATAGTAACGATAATAACAATAAGAATAATAGTAATAGTAATAATCGTAATAATAACTAAAATTGTAATTTTTCTTCTAATTATACTAATGGTAATATTAATAAAGATAACCATAATATTAGTAATATTTATTTATAATAATATAACAATTTAAATGTGTCAAATTTTTTTATATATATACATATAATATTCATAATACTGATATAAATATTAATATTTATTTTAATAATATTAATGAAGGTAATGATACTAATATTAATATAATAACTATATTTTAACTTGTAGTTACATATTAATATCATAATTAATTAATTATGTAAAATTTAATATTTATATAATATACACTATATATATTTAATAGTTATCCATTTTAACAAGATACATTTAGTATTATTTATGCATAGATATCACATATATATTCCCACTACTATATATATAATTACATTTTAAATATTAAGTTTTATTACGTAGATACATATATTAATTATATATATATTGAAACACATAAACTCAAAGTATAATATTATATATTTAATACTTTGTTATCGTTGACAAATTATGTTCAGAATCATTTATAATCAATATACTCAATATATTTAAAATAACAAGTTTTAGTTATTTTAAGTTATCTTTAATAATAACTGAATCACATAATAGTTCATTAATATAATTAAACTATTATATATAATTATTTATATCTACATTTCTGTTTAAGATCAAAGGTTTGTGAATCGTCGGAAGTAGTCACGGGGCAGTTGAATACATGAACACAGTTCAAAAATTTTGAGACTCAACATTACAGACTTTGCTTATCATGTCAGAATCATATAAAAATAAAGTTTAAATTTGGTCGAAAATTTTCGGGTCGTCACAGTACCTACCCGTTAAAGAAATTTCGTCCCGAAATTTGATTGGAATGGTCATGGCTGAAAATAAGTATGTTTTCATGACTCATGTGAGCTGATAAATAGATTTTTATTACCATTGAGTAATAAGGATGAAATAATTCGATTATTCGAAGCGTACGAGTGAAGCTATCACAAAAGATTGAAATGAGAGAAATAAAGTTTCGTCATATCTTTTGACGCAGATAGGGTTGATTTTCGGAGTTTAAGGGATTTAAATGAAATCTTCGAAATCTAAAAGAGTTGATTCTTCAGCGAATAAGAAAATTAAGATCTCTATAATTAAATACGGTGATCTGCCTCGATTACTCTGTCTGATATTTACATTATAAATTAAACTCTTCCGCTTCATTATTCTACCCATTCCTATACTTTCTTTCTTAGTTCATACATCCAAAAGATTGTGAAAATGCTTAATCCATTTCTAATCCTTGATATTTTTTTAATTATCATTTCTGTCATCCTTCTTTTCAATCTTCCACCAGAAAAATCTGTTTACTTCTACTGTTACCTTGGGGTGATACGATTCTCAATTATACCGTGTCCTTATATTGCTATTCTTATTAATATCCACGGTTTGTAACCTCCGTGTTATTATTGGGCTTTATATTATCTCTTATATTTTGGAGCTCTTTGCCTTTTTATTCTCTTCTCGACCTCTAGTAAAGCGAGTAATGGTCCAGAATTCGTAATTATGGAGTTTCAAATGAACTTAATGTTCTAAACAAGAAAGAACATAATCGCACGATTTGATTTGTCAAATTACATGAATCACTGAGAATAGAACTATCAAGAATATACTTTTTTAATATGTTCAGAAGTTAAGCAGAATGAAAGAGTTATGTAACATGGCACATGATGACGTTATGATCTGTGAATCATCATGTCCCATTAGAAACTCAGCATGACTTACTGTAATATAATCACATTGATCAAGTGTCATTATATTATAGTAACTCATGCATCAGTTTCCAACACTACTTCAAAAACATTCATAATTTAAACTTGAATTTTTCAGAAATTTAGAAACTAAAATAGTTTCTTTTATGATGTAAAACAGATAAAGCAGAGAGGTAATTAATATCGGATCAGAATAGTTACAAAAATATCTTCAGAAATATCGAAGATATTTATAATGAAAGATACGATAATATATTAGAATTTCTAATATCGATGGAGGATGAAGAAATTCATTCACAATGATTTAGAGCAATTAAGGAGTAAGGTATTCGCTAAAGATTTCATCAGAAATAGAATCATCAGGATTCTTTTAATACAGGGATTGGTCTTAGTATTTGTCCTTGGTCTCCTTCATGGTTTGCTCAATCCGTTTTCTAGTTCCACCATTTCTGAGCTTTGCCAACATACAATTTTTTATTTATTTATCAAACTTTTGGCTATTACGGTTGTGTATAGATTCTGCTGCTTCATTCAGCTTTTTCATAGTTCAGTGTATTGGTTCGTAGATTGAGCGATTTTCAGAAGTTCATAATGGAAGATCATAATTCTAAGAGATAAAGGTTATATGTATACATATAACTGTTGATGTAGAAACGCTGTGTAAAGACCCGTCCTAATCCATAAGAATGAATACAATAACATATGATTACATCGCGAGGTATTTGACCTCTATATGATACATTTTACAAACATTGCATTCATTTTAAAAGACAAACTTTCATTACATCAAAAGTTCACAGGCATGCATACCATTTCATAATATCCATCTATAAATGATCTAATCTGTCATTTAGTTAATCATAATCTTTACTGAGTTCAACGACTCGAATGCAATGTCTTTCGAAATATGCCATGAATGACTCCAAGTAATATCCTTAAAATGAGCTAATGCACAGCGGAATATTTCTTTTATACCTGAGAATAAACATGCTTTAAAGTGTCAACCAAAAGGTTGGTGAGTTCATTAGTTTAACATAAATAATCATTTCCATCATTTTAATAGACCACAAGATTTTTATTTTCATTTCTCATAAATATACGTCCCATGCATAGAGACAAAAATCATTCATATGGATTGAACACCTGGTAATCGACATTCACAAGATGCATATAGAATATCCCCATCATTCCGGGACTCCCTTCAGACATGATAAATTTCGAAGTACTAAAGCATCCGGTACTTTGGATGGGGCTTGTTGGGCCCGATAGATCTATCTTTAGGATTCACGTAAATTAAGGTGTCTGTTCCCTAATTCTTAGATTACCAGACTAAAAAGGGCATATTCGATTTCGATCATTCAACTATATAATGTAGTTTCAATTACTTGTGTCTATTTCGTAAAACAGTTATAAAAGCAACGCATGTATTCTCAGTCCCAAAAATATATATTGCAAAAGCATTTAAAAAGGGAGCAAATGAAACTTACCATACTGTATTTTGTAGTAAAAATACATAAGACAACATTGAACAATGCAGGGTTGACCTCGGATTCACGAACCTATATTATTTGTATATATATATTAAAACATATACTCGTAAACGACTAAATCTTTATATTATTTTTTATAATATACTTGTTAAATTATTTGTTATGTAGATATAGATATATTGATTTATCTATTTTATTTAACTAGCGTTTATCTTTCATTATCATATATTATTAGTAATAATTTATGTTAGAGTTTATATATATAATATATATATATATATATATATATATATATATATATTAATTTATATATTATATATAGCTTAGTTATTATATTGTTAATAATAAATTATAGTGATATGTGATTTTAATATTCTTGTAATGTATTTTTATATAAAAATATTTATTTGTAGTAATATTAGTAATAATAAATATGAATATAACAATTTTACTACTAATGATAATAAGTTTAATTATAACCATGCTAATAGTCATATTACCAATAATAATGATTTTATTACTATTACTTTTGTTAATTTGTTAATAATAACAATACTTATAAAAATACTAATGATATTAATATTTCTAGTACTTGTAAATCTAAATATGATAACAATATTAATAATAATTATAATACTAATAATAGTGATAATAATAATACTAATCATACTAATAACCATCTTCTAACTTTAGTAATAACAATAATTTTGTTAATCATTCTCATATTAATGATAATAATAATAGTAACACTAACAATAATAATAACAATAATAGTAATAATAATAATAATGATACTACTAATAATAATGATAATGATACTAATTGCATTAATGATAATAATAATTTTATTTCTAAAATTAGTAGTAATAACATAACAATAATAATTTATAATCTCAATAATAATAATAATAATAATAATAATAATAATAATAATAATAATAATAATAATAATAATAATAATAATAATAATAATAATAATAATAATAATAATAGATAATTACATGAGTAACTACCTCAATTAAATGGCTTTAAAAAAAATGCTTCAATCCAGTTTCGAACTGGTGACCACTCATTCTCCAACATCCCCTCAAACCATTACTCTGTGTATGATTTTCTGTTATAACTCAAGAGCCTAAACTTAATAACCCGAAATATTTCTGTCTCCACCTTCTTCTTCCTCATGATTTCAATCGGCCAAACCTCAACACAACAACGATTTAAATACTTAAAATAATTATAACTAATCAATATCAAACGTTTGGGTTTACTATAAAACGAGAACAGAAAAAGAAAAAAAAAATAAATAAGAAAAACAAAATATTGTTGCTGCTACTGCAATTCGTAAAAAATAAATCGTGATTTTAGAATTTAGGTCGTTTTGATCCTCAACTTCTACACGAAATACATTGCAAATCAACTCTAGAAACTTTCTCAAACATCAATTAAACTTAAAACATCATAACGAATTCAAATTTCCCAATATACAAATCGTTTGACTTTTTATTCTTAAACTTTGACTCAAAAATTTGAGTTCAATAAAAGGAATTGGAGCAAGAGATTTTGCAGATAGTTTGAGTGGATGTTTCCTAACACTTCTGCATTTCTCATTTTTGAAAAATCAATCGAATTCGATTTATTGTGTTTTGAGTTCATAATAGAGGGTGCAGTTTTTTTTTAATTGAATTTTGGTTTAATACATCTGAATAACAGCAACCAGATCATATGTACTAGTGATTGAAGAATTATGTGGCGTATGTAAATGATTGATTGTTGTTTTGTTGTGATGATTAAATCGACACAGGTTCACAAGAAGAACAGAAAGGAGAATAAAATAAATAAAGGCAATAACCTAATACGCACTTTAATCTGATACATACATATATATATATATATATATATATATATATATATATATATATATATACATATATATATATATATACATATATATATATACATGTTTACTAATTCTAATTAATAATTACATTAAATATAATAATATGTTAAATTTTATAATTCAATTAATATTTAATATTATTAATAATAATAAAAACACTAATAATATTAATAATAGAAACACTACTAATATTAATGATAACCATTCTAATAATAATAATAAATAATAATAATACTAATAATCATAAAATTGATAATTTAATAAGTTTAATAATAGTAATCATAATAAAAATGATGTCTCTAATATTATCACTAATACTAGTAATAACACTACTTAAAAATGATATTACTAATGATATTTAAAATAAATTGTATTACTTTTATAATAATGATTCTTAATGGTATTGGTAATAAAAATATCTAATATTAATACGAATATTAATCATAATATCAAAAATTAAAATTTTACTACTAGTTATAATAGTATGAATCATGATAACAATACTGTTAATAATAATAATACTATAACAAATTCGATGTATCAAATTTCATATTTTAATTTTAATAATGTCAATAGTACTGATATTATTATCAATAATAATATTGAATGTAAAAAAAAGTAACAACTATAATCAAATTTGTAATTACATTTAATATATTAATTTTACAATTTATTTCTTATGTATTGTTTATTCTTTATACAATATATAATTGAATTATTACATATAATAATACCTATACACAAAATTCCTATATATTTATGTGTATAGATTTATTACAACATACATGTTATATTAATTGTGTATAGGATTCATTTATATATTTATTTTAATAATATCTTAATTATTTTGTATATTACTCTACATATTTAATTCAAATGATTAAATGATATTATATTAATTTAACTTAATATATACACTTAAATTTATATATATGTATATATATATTTGATTACATATTTATTTATAAATAAATTGTTCGTGAATCGTCGGGAATAGTCAAGGTCAAATGCATTCATGAAAAGTAATTCCATCAATTTGAGACTCAGATTAATAGACTTTGCTTATCGTGTTAGAATCTTATAAAGATCAAGTTTAAATTTGGTCGAAAATTTCCGGGTCGTCACACGCTGCGAGATTCAAAATACTGATTGATGATTAACAGTAATTGGTATGGCAATTTTCGTTACATGATGCGGATGAGTAATTGATGGGGTTTCGATAAATATAATGGTTTTTCAGAAAGTCAAAGATCAATTCAGTTGTTGATAAGTTTACTGCTAACGTGGTAGAATATAAACGGTTCTCCGGTAACGATGATGAAGGGGTAATCTTTATAATAAGGTTTGTTCGAATGAAAAATTGAAGTTGATTTGTTGGAGTTGTGACAAAATTGGCTAATTTTAAAAGGGATTGCAAAGTTATTTTCGATAATAACAACGCCAAAGGAGCTAGCACAGATATGTGTTAAACGTTTACTCAGGTTCTGAGTGTTTTTAGGTGCATAACTATATGCATCAATCTTTTCTCCCGTAGATGAAGTGCGGTTGGTTTATCCTCTCGATTGAGGTGTTTTCAAGAATCATGAAAGGTTTGAACACAGATTTGTAATCGTCAAGATACAAATGAGGTTTAAGATGGAATCAAGTGGCAAACTTGAAGAAATGTTTAGTTTCATATGTTATAATCAATATTTTAATTCATTTTAATTGTCCAATGTTATTAGTCCACAGTTAGTAGTCCACAATTAGTAGTTCAACAATTCATATATAGTTTAATATATAATATTCAAATTAATTAATACATGTCGTGACCCATTATATACATGTCTCAGACTAGATCACAACTCAAAATATATATATTATTTAGAATCAACCTCAACCCTGTATGGCTAACTCGATCATTACCGCATATAGAGTGTCTATGGTTATTCCAAATAATATATATAGATGACATCGATATGATATGTCAAAACATTGTATATGTGTCCCGATATTTAAATACGTAAATAACAGTATTTAAATGACGATAAATAAAGTGCGTAAAATAAATAACATAAATTAAATGACGATAAATAAAATTGCGAGAATTAAAATTGCGATAAATTGCGATAATTAAATGTAATAAGGAATTAACAATTAGCTAGGAACAGTTAGCTAGGATTTTGTTAGCGTGGATTCTTAACAAAATTTCTCATAGTTAATTTGTTTGTTTCTAACAATATTTTTTATTTTTTTTTGTCCAATGTTTTCTTCATTATGCCACTTGTTGGATTCTGATAAGTCAAAATCCAAATATGAAATTAAATGAAAATGGTTATTCTGTGGTGAACAGATACGTATATCTCTGGATGTAAGTAGGATAGTAAATGACTGTTGAATCAGATTAGAAGAATGTACAGTGTAACTTATTAATGTGAAATCTAAATATTCCTCGGGTATTACCTACCCGTTAAAATATTTTCACCATTAATAGTTTGTACAAAAGAATTTTTAATTACAATCTTTATGAAAACATATATACATATATATTTTCTTCAGATGAAATCATGGATTTAATGAGTTAATATGATATTAATCTCATTTGCTTTTCGGTTTGAGCTAGAATAAATAATCTCTAAGATTTTAGAGATTACATAATCTTCATGAAGAACGGAGATAATTGATGTAGAATGATACGTAGAACGATGATTATACTCGAGGTACAGAATGAGATGTTGAGGCATGGATTGTTGATGGTACTGGTGCTGTTACTGATGGTACTGTTGGTGCCGGTGATGTTGGTGAAGCTGGTAAGTTTTGCACCATATTCTCCAAATTGATTACTCGAGAACGAAGCTCGTTGACTTCTTCAATTACTCCAGGATGATTGTCGGTCGGAACGAGCGAATAAACAAGGTTTAGAATTTTAGATAGAATATAATCGTGGTGAGATATTCTGGAAATGAAGGAGAAAATGGTGTCTCGAACAGGTTCGCCTGTAAGTGCTTCGGGTTCTTCGCCAAGAGGGCAATATGGTGGATGGAAGGGATCACCTTCTTCTTATCTCCAATGATTAAGTAGACTACGAACCCATCCCCAATTCATCCAGAATAGATGATGGCTAATTAGTTAATCCATTCCGGTTACACTTCTTTCGGAGCTCGAGTGGAAATCCATATCGAAATCCGAGGGACTTGAACTGGTGACGAATTCCATTTCGTACAATTGAATAAAGGATTTTTTGATATGAAATGATTTTCGAATATTGGATGATATTCTAACTACATAGAATATCTATATATATAGTACTAAATATTTCGTAGACTACAGAGGAATTTACGGCATATGTCAGGTAAAATTTATAGTAACAGATACGCTAAGATATGAATTTTGTCTATACACTATTCTTGTAATCAATACAGTAAGATGTGTCTAGACTAAGAATGATGAGCAGGTAATTTCCTAAGGATGATAAGCAGATGATTTTCGACTAGAAATGATAAGCAAAACTTTTGACATGCAGCTAAGGTCGACGTCCAGACTCATTAATACATCTTAATATCTATCAGTTAGACACACTAATGCAAGACCTGGTTCGCTAAGACCACCGCTCTGATACCATATGAAGCGACCCGTCCTAATCCATCTGGACGAGTACATTACATTTGGTTACATCGCGAGGTATTTAACCTCTATATGATACATTTTACAAACATTGCATTCGTTTTTAAAAGACAAACTTTCTTTACATCGAAAATTGACGACATGCATACCATTTCATAATATATCCAACTATAGTTGATTTAATAATAATCTTGATGAAATTAATGACTCGAATGCAACGTCTTTTGAAATATGTCATGAATGACTCCAAGTAATATCTCTAAAATGAGCAAATGCACAGCGGAAGATTTCTTTCATACCTGAGAATAAACATGCTTTCAAGTGTCAATCAAAAGGTTGGTGAGTTCATTAGTTTATCATAAACATTCATTTCCATCATTTTAATAGACCACAAGATTTCAGATATTTAATTGTACACGTAACCCGAGTACAAAATAGTACGCATAACCTGCGAATTAAAAATCATTCATATGGTGAACACCTGGTAACCGACATTAACAAATGCATCTAGAATATCCCCAAATATATAGGTACACTCATCTGTATATAAAAATGAAAGTACTAAAGCATCCATAACCTGGATGGGTTTGTTAGGCCCAGTAGATCTATCTTTAGGATTCGCGTCAATTAGGAGGTCTGTTCCCTAATTCTTAGGCTACCAAGCTAAAAGGGTGATATCCGGTATAATGATTCAGCCATAGAATGTAGTTTTAAGTACTTGTGTCTATTTCGTAAAATAGTTATAAAAGCAGCGCATGTATTC
Organism: Rutidosis leptorrhynchoides; assembly: GCF_046630445.1. Taxonomy (NCBI): domain Eukaryota; kingdom Viridiplantae; phylum Streptophyta; class Magnoliopsida; order Asterales; family Asteraceae; genus Rutidosis; species Rutidosis leptorrhynchoides. Next base: position 291,332,411 of record NC_092343.1, on the reverse strand, counting down.
TCAGTCCCAAAAATATATATTGCAAAAGCATTTAAAAAGGGAGCAAATAAAACTCACAATACTGTATTTTGTAGTAAAAATACATATGACGGGATTGGACAACGTAAGGTTGAACACGAATTCACGAACCTATATCAGTTATATATATATTAACACACATAATTGAAATCGAACAAATTTATGTATTATTCTTAGTGATATAATTATTATATTTAATAATTTGTAGGGATCGTTAATAATTTAGTTAGATATGTTTACTTTATTTACTTTAGATAGATAATTATTATTTATTATAAAAATACTAATATAGTTATGTTATATGTATTAAATCTATTTTGATATAATTAATATTTATTTGTTATAATATTAATAATAGGAATAATATTAATAATAACGATACTTATAATAATAATAATAATAATAATAATAATGATAATACTAATAATAATGTTAATATTGATAAAAATGATATTAATAATAAAATCTATAAATTTTTTAATAATGATAGTAATAAGAGTAATAATAATAATAATAATAATAATAATAATAATAATAATAATAATAATAATAATAATAATAATAATAATAATAATAATAATAATAATAATAATAATAATAATAATAATAATAATAATAATAATAATATAAATCTTAATTTTAAAATGATAATTTTAATAAAGATAATAACTTTACTAAAAATGTTAAGTTTTAATAAAAATATAGTTTTAATAAAAATGATAACTTTGATAATTGTAGTTATAATGATACTTTTAATAGAAACGATAATAATAATAATAATTCTAATAATAATAATAAAAATGATAATTTTTGTAAAAGTGATAATAATGATATTAGTTCTTAATAATAACAATACTTATTAATGATAATCATATTAATAATAGTAATAACTATAATATTTAACCACCATAATAATTTCTAATGACAATAATAATAACACTAATAATAATAATAATAATAATAATAATAATAATAATAACAATAATAATAATAATAATAATAATAATAATAATAATAATAATAATAATAATAATAATAATAATAATAATAATAAAATGATAATTTTAATAAAAATGATACTTTTAGTAATAATAATAGTTTTTAATAAAAATGATAAGTTTAATAATAATGATAATGAAAATGACAATAATTTTGATAATAATACTTAATACTTAATAATAATAATAATAATAATAATAATAATAATAATAATAATAATAATAATAATAATAATAATAATAATAATAATAATAATAATAATAATAATAATAATAATAATAATAATAATAATAATAATAAAATCTTACTACTAATGATAATATTATATGTAGTTATAATCTTAACCTAATCTTAATCATACATATATTAATAATACTAATATTAATGATAATAATAATAGGTTGTATTGTTTTCTTAATAATGATAATAATAATCATAATCAAAATAATAATGATAATACTTATACTAGTAATAATAATAATAATGATAAGAATTTTATTAATAATAACAATAATACTAGTAATAATAATACTAATAATAATAATAATAATAATAATAATAATAATAATAATAATAATGATGATAATAATAATAATAATAATAATAATAATAATAATAATAATAATAATAATAATAATAATAATAATAATAAATAAAAGTATGCTACCTTCCAAATAAGCTTTAAAAAAAATAACTGCCGCCGCCCGGGCTCGAACCCGAAACCTCTCGTTAACCTGAAACACTCTCAACAATCCCTCCACCATTTCATTTCTGATTAATACGCGTTTTAACAAAATATAACACATATTTTCTATTTCCTAATTTTCTTCTCTTCCTTCCAGAATTCAGTCGACCCAACAACTTGATTCAATCAAATTGGAACCTGAAATATATTCCTTTAAATCCCAAAATAGCAACTATCACCTATTGTGACAGAATCGATCCTAATATAGTTGCTAGTTTCATAATCAAATGTAAGCATATGACGCAATATTTATAAGAACTTCAAAAATTAAAAATTGAGAGTTGATGCATTTTAGGTTTAAATTATTTCATAAAACATGTATCAAATCACTTACTAAACGCTCGTAATTCATCTATATATCTCAAAACATAATAGCCAACGCGAATTCGATCCAACTTCATTCGTTTGACTTTTTAGACCAAAGTTTTGACTTTAAAATTCGAAGTCAATCTATTGAATTGAGTCTTGAAATTTTGCGTATAGATTCATATATCGAATCTAATGAACTCTGTATAATTAATTTATGAGGATTGATTCAAATTTCAAATTTTATTAAAACCGTTTGTGGAAAGGAAAGAAAAAAAATATAAAAAAAATAAAAAAATTCTTGAACTTCCCTTCAAATCCTTCGAATAGCAGATAGGATAAATAATCATACAAGTGATTGATAACAAGAATTGATTGGGAATTGTTTGGTAGTGTAATTTGGGCGACCAAATTTCACGAGCCATAGAGAAAAAGGAGGAAAATAAAAAAATGATAATAAGATGAACTAATGGCACGCGGTGTATATATCAGATTTATATATCTGTATTTATATCACATATCTGTATTTATATTTATGTATCTATATATCTGAATTTATATATCTGTATTTGATATATTATAATTAATATTAGTACTTTTAATATGATAATAAAAATTATAGTAACAATAATAACAATAAGAATAATGGTAATAGTAATAATCGTAATAATAACTAAAATTGTAATTTTTCTTCTAATTATACTAATGGTAATATTAATAAAGATAACCATAATATTAGTAATATTTATTTATAATATTATAACAATTTAAATGTGTTAAATTTTTTTATATCTGTACATATAATATTCATAATACTGATATTAATATTAATATTTATTTTAATAATAATAATGAAGGTAATGATACTAATATTAATATAATAACTATATTTTAACTTGTAATTACATATTAATATCATAATTTATTAATTATGTAATATTTAATATTTATATAATATACACTATATATATTTAATAGTTATCCATTTTAACAAGATACATATAGTATTATTTATGCATAGATATCACATATATATTCCCACTACTATATATATAATTACGTTTTAAATATTAAGTTTTATTACGTAGATACATATATTAATTATATATATTGAAACACATAAACTCAAAGTATAATATTATATATTTAATACTTTGTTATCGTTGACAAATTATGTTCGGAATCATTTATAATCAATATACTCAATATATTTAAAATAACAAGTTTTAGTTATTTTAAGTTATCTTTAATAATAACTGAATCACATAATAGTTCATTAATATAATTAAACTATTATATATAATTATTTATATCTACATTTCTGTTTAAGATCAAAGGTTCGTGAATCGTCGGAAGTAGTCATGGGGTAATTGAATACATGAACACAGATCAAAATTTTGAGACTCAACATTACAGACTTTGCTTATCGTGTCGGAATCATATAAAAATAAAGTTTAAATTTGGTCGAAAATTTCCGGTCGTCACAGCCTTTGGTTTATAAAAGGATTTCTCTTGATATGTTGTGGCCTTTATTATGGTTTGATCACCCTAAGTTGGTCAATATGATCCTTCTGTGTTTTATTTTAGGAAACCCTAATGCGCTTTTTCGCTGTGGTTTGAGGGGTTATTTCGATGGTAATTACATAGATGTAGGGCTTCGTTTATTAAATAAAGCTTCGAACATGCAGCTTAAGGAGGCATGTTATGTTTATGGTTTGGTCATGTTCACCTCTCACCAAATAGAGGACAATGACATCGGATTCCAAATTCTTGATCAAACATTCCCACCATGGTCAGCGCCGAATGTGGTGGTTGCGGTGAAAACAAAGGTTTTAGGTTTGGTGGGGGGGGTTATGGAGACTCAACCGCTATCCTTTTGATGACGTGACAATGCACTGCCCCATCAAGGGCCACAATGGTTATACTCGAATTCATGGGTGGGAAACTCAATGGCCAATACCGGAATGCATGTCTTGTTTTTGGTCGTATGAGTTGGGTATTTTTGCACAAATCATCTGATATGCCTATGACTAGATTTATGTTAGTATTTTATGGTTTATATATTTTAGATTTTGTAATATTCTACTTATTTGATGTAAATATAAATTTGTAGTAATTTCTATTATCATATTATAGTACTCCATCAGTTCATGGGTAATGATTTATAGTACTCCATAGTATGGTTTATGTACACAACTTATTTTTGATATGTAAGCAAATAATGTGCATTAAAGTGTTGTATAGTACAATACTTTAATGCATATTAGTTGTGTACATAACAAAAATAAGGGAGGTGATCCATCCACCCTTAGGTAATAAAATACTGAGTAGAAAGTACACATACTTCTAGAATAATCATGACTTTTAAATATTAGCTACATATAGGGATGCATGTAACTCACTATAGTCGATAAAGTAAAGTATAAGTTACAACACATATATGTGCAAAACATTTCTTTATCTGTGGGATATATTTAGTCACTAACCATTCTCATTGTTATGGTCAAATTTGGAATTTAAGATTATGTATCATACAAAACAACAAAATGACAAATAATGAATCCATCATCATCATCTTCGAAAACTATAGTTTTGGGATATCTTTGATAAATACAACAAAAGAACAAAATGACAAACAATAAATCTTCCCCTAAATATCATTAATATTGCATTAGGAAGCATCTCCAGTTTGACCCAATTTTTCGATGATTGCAATTAACTTATGTCTTCAATTTCGTACAGTATTAACTTAGATCTGCAAACAAATCTTCAATAACTGATGATGATCGATAGCAATTACATACGTACTTGATGATTACAATTAACTTAGAACTGCAAACACATCTTGATCAATAACTGTAAATGATTTCAATTAACTTAAGAGTGCCTATTTTGGCAAACGTTGTATTTTTGTGTTGATATTGATCAATAAAATTGTTGCGTTTAAAAAAAAATGATTGCAATTTTGAATTATGATTATTATGATACATCTAATTTTAAGATGTAAGTAGTAATATAAGTTTAAAATAAGAATTCAAATAATTAATAAAATAAAAATTATAAAATATAAAATAATATAAATAATGTAGGTTACTCCAAATAGATCTTATACACCTAGGCTTATCGGACGAGGTTAAAGCATATCGTAAGATCTTAATAATGACGTATAATTATAAGATCAACTTGGATAAGCTTAAAGCTAGCTATAATAGACGGCACTAATGATTAGAGTTGTTTATGGTTTAATAAAATGTTTAGGGTATATATGCATGGTTTAATTAATGATCATGCTAATTAGGGATTAGGGTGCGTGTATGGTTTAGGGTATAGGCCGGGTTTATGGTTTAGGCAGGGTTCAGGGTTTAGGGTTTAGGTATAGGGTTTATAGTATAGGGTTTAGGCCGGTAATTTAGGGCATAGGGTTTAGGGTATAAATGTTCGCATGCTCACAACAGACCTGCACGTACATACGAGAAATTTTATATATATATATATATATATATATATATATATATATATATATATATATATATATATATATATATATATATATATATATATGTTTTTTAAAAATATTTTTGGTTAAATCTTAATTACTATCCATTAACATTTATATGTGAATCAAGTCGATTACGTGGTGTCAAAATCCTTGAAATTCAATGGTTCTCGCGGTTCTCGCCATTTTTTATATATAGTTCTCGTTTGAAATTTTTAGTTAAGGATTGGGTTTACGGTTTAGTATTTGGAGTTTAAGGTTTATGGTTTGAAACATCCCAACCCGTATTCCATACGATAATTTTTTTTATACACATTTACGCGCCAATTAAATATGCAAACCATTCCACAAGTTCCATTTAAACGTACAACAATTTAAATGTTCACAAAAGGCACGAAGGCCATTAATTAAGTTTAATACAAGTTTGACCTACTACAATGATAGTTTATAATCCAAACGATACTCGAGCATGGTTTGGGGCTAAACTACCCAAAACGTTAGGCCACTTCAAAAGCTATCCCAAAAGCACCCCCTGTCAACACAAACGGGAGACAAATAATCCAACCATATGCCCTTACCCTTGTCCAAGCTGGAACCTATAAAATGGTAAACAACGAGAGGGTAAGCAATGCTTAGTGAGTGCAACAATTATACATACATATATATAACCTATCCATTTGCAATCACAATACCAAATACCTCATACGAACTTGTAACTCAAATAGCATGTCAACATACTCGTAACACTAACAAGTCGTACCTTATCACACCACTTCATTAGCATATACTCAACTCAATATATTTTATATGCTAAACAAAACAACAATCTCAATATGGTTAACCAATAACGCTATGGTGCTACCGGCTCGTGGTTCACACCATACGCGTTTGAGTCATACTCGTTTATAGTGCTACCGGCTCGTGGTTCACACTCGATGCTACCGGCTCATGGTTCACATCTTAGTTTATAGTGCTACCGGCTCATGGTTCACACTCGATGCTACCGGCTCGTGGTTCACATCCTAACCCACACATGTTATGGCACTACCGGCTCGGTGGTTCATACCATAACATTCACAAATAAATACGCTATATACACATACGTATAATTACTCCACTCACCTTGTCACAAGGATGATGATTTAGCACTTCCGAGCTTCAACGCAATGTACCTAAATCATTAAGTGCACATTCAATTTCACAACTAGTGGGATTAACCACAATACTCCCACTTGAGCATTTAATGACCCAATTTGCATTAAATGACTCAACTACACACAACTGCCCATAAATGGCCAAGACTCGACTTTAATCACTAAGGCTAGTGAATTAAAGTCTACTAACTTCAATTAACACAAAACTTAGGGTAATCCATACCCATTTCATCTAATTAGGTCAACTAGTACATTTTGACCCATTTTATATTACTTAGACTCACAATCAAGTCAAACTTACACATTAACACTTCTTTCATAAATCTTAAAGTGCATTAGTGACTAACAACACCATTTGACACTTACAACCTCAAATCATAATGCCAAAACCCTAGATTGTGGCTACTAGGGTTTCATTACAACAACACAACCCAAATTCACCCATTTTACCCTCAAATGGGTCATACAAATCTCTAGTAACCAAAACCCTAGGCATTAACCAATTAAAACTTAAAACATAAAGTTAGAACTTACCAAGACTATCCTCTTGTAGCTAACAACAAGGAGAACAACTTTAATTCTTGCTCGTAGGTTTGATTCACAAATCTTCACCTTCAAATCTCAAGATTAAACTAAGTTAGTTTTGTGTTTTGGGAGAGAAAATGGAAAGAAAAGATAAAAGGAAAATGAATTAAATGGATATGTGGTGGAGATTTAATGCTCCCATCAGATCCACATGTCAATTTACCATTTTGCCCCTTAAAATCTCTTAAAATGAGCTAAGTCCGGAATCTGTCCAGCAGAAATGTCGCGGCGCGACCCAATTCTCGCGGCGCGGTGTATAAAAGAGGGAAGATAAACCAGCACAAACTCTTCGGGCTCCCAAGTAAACTCGGAACCCTTACTACGACGCCATTGAACTTTAAAAGTCCTAAACTCTTTATGTATCAACCTTTTGACCTTCTCATCAAGTATGGTAATCGGTTCCTCTATATACTCTAACTTATTATTTAGTTCAATCTCGCCTAATGGCACCCAAGATGAATCATCCGCAAGACACTTACGGAGATGGGAAACATGAAATGTATTATGGATCCCCGCAAGCTCTTTGGGTAATTCCGAACGATAAGCGACTTTACCAATACGAGCTATAACTTTAAATGGTCCAACAAACCGAGGAGCTAACTGTGACAACCCGTAAATTTTCGGCAAAATTTAAACAAAAATCTTTATATGATTTCATTTAACCTCGACTAATTTCGACGATTCACGAACAATTATTTGTAAATAATTACGCATTAATCTGATATATTAATATTATTATTATTAATATCCTTTTTAAACAAGATATCAATAATTAATATCTTTATTATCAGTATTGTTATTATGAATAAAAAAAATATTGACAAATATTCTTGGAAAAGTAGTAAATCAATTTGTTTATTTTAAAAAATATATATATATAAAAAAAATCCTTTAAATAAATGAATTTTTTTAATAAAATAAATAAATAAATAAATAAATTACTTTTTAATTAAAAATTATAATGGAAAACTACTTTTATTATTTTATTTTGTGCATTATCCCATGACCTAACATTTAATACTTTTGAATTTTAAAATCCCATTAAAAATTAAAATATTTCTTTTTCTTTTAATTATTTTATTCTTTTTACCTAATTTTTTCAAGTATAAATACCCCTCATTTCTCATTCAAACTCACACCAAAATTTCTCTCATTCTCTCTTTGAAGAATTACTACTAGTAAGTATTCTTTTTTTACTTTTTACTTTTTACTTTTTACTTTTTACTATTTACTTCGGTTTATTTTTTTTACCGAAACATGTAAATAATGTTATAAATTATATGCAATTAAAATTAAAATAAATAACATGTTATAATTAGTAATATATGTTACTAAAAATTATAAAAGTATTTTTATGAATTAATATATAGGAGTTATGATTAAAATCGAATTAATGAATATATATGTATATACGCACCTAACGTGAAGGTTATAATTAAAGATAGCGTACAAAGACTACAAACATCACCGCTACTTGTGGCCTAAGGTGATCCTTGTTACCATTATGGGACGCTTGTGGATCTCGAATGCCAAGACTTAGATTTTGGTAAAGAGATCCTGGGCCGCTCGGTAACAACAGATCATTCGAGTGACTTGCATGTTAGCAGCGAAGTTTGGGCAAGATTGTACAACATCTTTGTTAAGAATTATAACCCGAACATTCTTAAACTAGAAGCTTACTATAAGTGGAAGTTTTTCATAAATAGTAGGTTTCCAAAAATAGAAACTTTTGAGAAATAGGAACTTTTCTCGAAAACCGTCACTGTCAATATAGTTGCTATATTAATAAACATACTTTATGTCAAGTTAGACATTAACTAATCAAACGTTATACCTCAAGGTTGATATCCAGATCACTTACTTGCTTTACTTTCCTTCTTGCGTGGAATACTTCAACTGCTATTTAATGTGAGTTCATCTGCTCCCTTTTTATATATTTTTGGGCTGAGAATACATGCGCAACTTTTAAAACTGTTTTACACGTATCAACTATTAAACTGTGATATGTTGGGCTATGACCAGCAAGTCCCCAACCGACAAGTATAAACGATAACTTGTACTGGGCGAACTTGAAAGTCTAGTCTAAATATCAGTACCAACTGTTAAAGCTATGCTATACCCGGCTACGTCCGACTAAGTCCCTACAGTGATATTTTTAATTGCTGCGGCATTCTTAATTATTGGGGATAGGCCTATAGGGAGTAACGTCTCCGATACATTTGACTAAGTCTTTGTATTACTTGATAATGAAATTAAACGACAAGGACAGAACAACTTGTCACGGGGCAAACAACGTTTAGTCTAAATATCACGCACTGGCATAACTTTTTGATCCTGCGGGAGATCAACTTGACTGGATCTGAGTGATCTACTTTTGAAAACAAATCTTGTGGTCTAACACTATTACTGAAATCATTATTTATGACAAACCTATGAACTCACTCAACCTAGTGTTGACTTTTTAAGCATGTTTATTCTCAGGTACTTAAATATTGCTTCCGCTGTATATCTGCTGTTTTGATGATGATTGCTTGCCATGCTTGGAGTCTTCATTACATATCATACCAATTAAAGACATTTAATGCAATGTTCATTAAATACAATGTAATTTATTTATCTTCCACTGCAAAACTTAATAAAACGTCTCATATAGAGTCGTTCTCGTTTATACAACTGTGATTTGATATATTTAGTGACGTTATTCTTCCAGGCCCTATCTGGAGGACGTCACAGATTGGTATCAGAGCAGGTTGTTGTAGAGAACCAGGTTTGCATTTTATGTGTGCCTTATACAATTAGGTACCTTAGCAATGTAGGACTACAACTATCCTTGACCATAGTGCCTTTAATTGTTGCCTTTAACTGTTAAATGCTATACTATACTTTAGAAAACTTTACTTATCTTAGAATGTCGTGCCAATCTAAGAACTCTGCTCATTCTCCTAAGAACTATCCAATTACGCCACCATATTTAAATGCGACACTCTGATTTCTGAAATTCTTGACATTCCTAAGTCATATATCATGGGTTGTGTATTACATATGTATTACATGAAATATTATCCATGAATTTTGAAACTCCTATATTTGTTACTATTCATACTCAAACGTATATAACTCCCTGTTATATCACGTACCTATATGCCTTATGCCTTTATGCATCGGTTTGCGAACCAGAAAATGTCATTGAGTTATCGAGAATCTCAAAGACCTTATAATGTCATCACTATTCATATTCATTACTTTCTTTGCTTTCTTGTTGTTTTAATCATTGAATTTTCCTGACGGATGACGTCTACGAAACTATAGAATAGAAAGCGTTTGGATTACCGATTTAAAGGATCCTATAGCTCAAGCCCCTAGACCTGAATAGGCCATCACGAATTGAAAGTCTTTAATCGAAAGTTTATCTGATTATATACTTATCATTATAATCTCAACACGTCATACCACCATTATTACATAAATGGATGACACATCATATATTATTATATCTTATCATATCTTTCCCAATAGACTTTGTCTACTACTTTTCCTAAATTTTCTCCGTAAATCACGGAAATCTTTTTGCTATATATATGTATTCAAGGAAACGAATATATCATTTAATATTCAACACCCATTTCATATCAAACCCTATTCCAAACACATAATATGAATTTCTCACCTGATTCCTCAAGTTCCTCTAGCTCCGAAGATAACGTGACGGGAGCACACCCACCGATCAATTACCGTAATTTCTTCAGAAAATGGGGATGGGTTCGTGAAATACTCACCCTATGGAGAAACGAAGAAGGTACTCCTTATCATGAGCCAAACTTACCACCAAACGTCGGAGTACTCGATCTGCTTACCGGCGAACCTGTTCATAATACCGTTTACACTCTTTTCGCAAGGATTTTCTGCCTCGAAGGTCAACTCGATGTAGCCCAAGATAGTATTCGTCCTCTACTCCCGAATTCTAACCAGATTGGGTTATTAGAAGAAGTTAGAAGACTTCGAACTAAATATCAAGAATTGACAAACCTTACGGAAGAATGGGTAGAACAAATCCATAAACTCAAGCGTAAAGTAGAAACCCTGGAGGAAACGGTGCACGATTTGGAAGCTAGGCTCACACCTACTACCCAAGTACCACAAGCAACACCAGCAGCATAACCAGCACCACGAGTACTAGCAATACCGCCAACATCACCAACACCACAAGCACTAAAGGCACCAGTATCAGTAACAACAACACCAGTACCATCGACACCATCAACATCACCACCAACAGCATCAGCTTCACCAACAACAACATCCGCATCCCACGACTCAACATCACACTCGGTACCTCGGATATCAACATGATACACCCCAAAGATACCAAGGAATATTAGCAATAATGAGTTAAGATGTATTGACTCATTCTTCAATTATATATGTATACCTTATATATATATATATATATATATATATATATATATATATATATATATATATATATATATATATAATTTGGAACAATAATAAATCTTTTTGTACTAAGCTATTACGTGTGAATCTTAACTAGTATGTACTACTTGGTTAATTCATATCACTAATATGCTATGATGTACATCCTTTGTTGATGACTTAGCAATCGTCAATCACTGCTTCAGCACAATAAACTCCACTTCATAATAAATCAAGTGTAACGATGAATGTATTGATTCATAACTTCATTAGCGAAATATTTCGCGACAATTATGAAATCTCTAAGGTTTTGGAGATTATTTACTCTCGTTCCAAACCGCAAATCAGATGAGTTTAAAATATATTAACTCATTAAATCCATGATTACATCTGAAGAATACATATATGAACGTATATCTTCATAAAGATTGTAAATTCTATTGTACAAACTGTTAATTGTGAAAATATTTTAACGGGTACGTAATACCCGAGAAATATTTACATCTCACATTAATACACTGTACATTCTTCAATTTCGATTCATAAATCATTAATTATATGCACTACCTTCACAATGATACACAATCATCTTCATACAAAATCAATTACACATTCTGAAATTAACATATCGGAATTCAAGTAAAGCTTTAGCAGGTGTTATCTTCCTAAAGATTACTACATTCATGAATTATATTCATTCGTATTCTGCAATGAATTATCACATCAAACCACCGAAATTATCATTCATTACTTTTGAAATCAACAATGCCTATTCGTCAACCATTAGATCCATTGACGATTACAATCAGCGTTTAATCATCTAAAAATAAAATTTCTTGAAACCATTGATAACCGATGATTCAAATATGGCTGCATTAAATGCAGAGGAAACATTGTAGAAGGTCTTAAGGGCCAAAACTTTGATAATAAAGAATGGTATAAGCTCAGATTTGGGACTGGAAAGCGGATTGAGCAAAGTATGAAGGAGGCTGTGGACAAATCACAAAGATTAAACCTGCCTTCAAAGAATCCAAATGATTCAGTATCTGCTGAGGTCATTAATGAATACCATGCTCCTAACTCTAAACCTTTATGGACAAATCTTCTTTATCATCCTTCGATCTTAGAAATTCTAAGATATCACTGTATCTTTCATATAAATATCCTCTATATTTCTGAAGATATCTTTATAACGATTCTTGTCCGCAATTAATTATCTCTTTGCGATATGTTTATCACATCATAAAGGAAACTGTTTTAGTTTCTATATTCTATAAAATTCAAGTTTAAATTATGAATGATTTGAAGTAGTGTTGGGAATTGAAGCATGAGTTAGTATAATATAATGACGTCAGGCCAACGTGATTATATTACAGTAAGTCATGCTAAATTTTTAATGGAAGATGAATATTCATAGATTTTATGATCATCATTTGTCATGTTACACGACTCTTACATTCTACTTAAACTCTGAACATATCAAGAAAATATATTCTTGATAGTTCTATTCTCAGCAATTCTGGTAATTTACCAAATCAAATCGTGATATTACGCTTAGAACAGTAGGTCCATTCGAAACTCCATACATACAAATTCTGGACCATTACTCGCTTTACTTAGAGTCGAGAGGAGAATAAAAAGGCAAAGAGCTCCGACATATAAGGGAAAATATAAAGCCCGATAACGACACCGAAATTACAAACCATGTATATCAATGCGTATAGCAATATAAAGACACGGGAGAACTAAAAACACAATAAATCCTAGAGCATAATAGAAGTAAACAGACTCCTCTGGTGGGAGTTGGAAAAGAAGGAAGATTGTGGCGATAACCAATATAAGGTCAAGAACAAGAACTGGATTGAGCATATTAAGAAATCTTTTGGAAGTATGAATTGAGGAAGAAAGTATAGAAGTGGTGAAGATAATGAAACGAAAGAAGATAATTTATAGCGAAATTCTAGACACAGCAATCGAGGCAATTCACCGCATTTAATTAAAGAAAATCCTAATTTTCTTAATTACCGGAGAATCAAATCTTATAAAGATTATGAAGATTTCTTTAAATCCCTTGAATTCCGAAAATCAACTTTAACCATATCAAAAGTTAAGGTGAACATTTAATTTCCTCATTTCACTCTTTTGTGATAGTTTCATTTATACTCTTTCTATAATCGAATCGCTTTATCCATATTATTTAATGTCGATAAAACTCTATTTTTCAACTCATATTCATCATTCTTGTTGTAAAGAATGACGATCTCTATCAAATTTCATGATTATGATTTTCATGAACTCCTCTCTATTTTTTCTACCCTAATATTGTGGCATAAACGCTCAAGGTTTAAATAAGCTCACTATTATTCATCACACATTTCATGTATATTGAAATGCTTGTATAACGTCATCATCTCTTTCTGAGGAAAACCTAATCAATGACACTCTTATTAAATCCTTTAGATAACCTCCGCATTAATAATAAAATGCACTTCGTAGAATTTATGGATCGTAAGATTTAAACGCTAGAAACAAAACAATATCCTATTAGTTGGAATTCACGAAAGGCCCCGAGCATACCTGGGAACGTGAAGACCAAATAAAACGAAAATATCCTCACCTGTTTACAAACAACGCCGACTGATGGCAACAACTAAAAGTTCAGGACGAAATTTCTATTAACAGGGGGATACTGTGACAACCCGTAAATTTCTGGCAAAATTTAAACAAAAATCTTTATATGATTTCATTTAACCTCGACTAATTTCGATGAATCACGAACAATTATTTGTAAATAATTACGCATTAATTTGATATATTAATATTATTATTATTAATATCCTTTTTAAACAACATATCAATAATTAATATCTTTATTATCAGTATTGTTATTATGAATAAAAAAAATATTGACAAATATTCTTGGAAAAGTAGTAAATTAATTTGTTTATTTTAAAAATATATATATATATATAAAAATCCTTTAAATAAATGATTTTTTCAATAAAATAAATAAATAAATAAATTACTTTTTAATTAAAAATTATAATGGAAAACTACTTTTATTATTTTATTTTGTGCATTATCCCACGACCTAACATTTAATACTTTTGAATTTTAAAATCCCATTAAAAATTAAAATATTTCTTTTTCTTTTAATTATTTTATTCTTTTTACCTAATTTTTTCAAGTATAAATACCCCTCATTTCTCATTCAAACTCACACCAAAATTTCTCTCATTTTCTCTTTGAAGAATTACTACTAGTAAGTATTCTTTTCTTACTTTTTACTTTTTACTTTTTACTTCAGTTTATTTTTTTTACCGAAACATGTAAATAATGTTATAAATTATATGCAATTAAAATTAAAATAAATAACATGTTATAATTAGTAATATATGTTACTAAAAATTATAAAAGTATTTTTATGAATTAATATATAGGAGTTATAATTAAAATCGAATTAATGAATATATATGTATATACGCACCTAACGTGAAGGTTATAATTAAAGATAGCGTACAAAGACTACAAACATCACCGCTACTTGTGGCTTAGGGTGATCCTTGTTACCATTATGGGACGCTTGTGGATCTCGAATGCCAAGACTTAGATTCTGGTCAAGAGATCCTGGGCCGCTCGGTAGCAATAGATCATTCGAGTGACTTGCATGTTAGCGACGAAGTTTGGGCGAGATTGTACAACATCTTTGTTAAGAATTATAACCCGAACATTCTTAAACTAGAAGCTTACTATAAGTGGAAGTTTTTCATAAATAGTAGGTTTCCAAAAATAGAAACTTTTGAGAAATAGGAACTTTTCTCGAAAACCGTCACTGTCAATATAGTTGCTATATTAATAAACATACTTTATGTCAAGTTAGACATTAACTAATCAAACGTTATACCTCAAGGTTGATATCCAGATCACTTACTTGCTTTACTTTCCTTCTTGCGTGGAATACTTCAACTGCTATTTAATGTGAGTTCATCTGCTCCCTTTTTATATATTTTTGGGCTGAGAATACATGCGCAACTTTTATAACTGTTTTACACGTATCAACTATTAAACTGTGATATGTTGGGCTATGACCAGCAAGTCCCCAACCGACAAGTATAAACGATAACTTATACGGGGCAAACTTGAAAGTCTAGTCTAAATATCAGTACCAACTGTTAAAACTATGCTATACCCGGCTATGTCCGACTAAGTCCCTACAGTGATATTTTTAATTGCTGCGGCATTCTTAATAATTGGGGATAGGCCTATCGGGAGTAACGTTTCCGATACATTTGACTAAGTCTTTGTATTACTTGATAATGAAATTAAACGACAAGGACAGAACAACTTGTCACGGGGCAAACAACGTTTAGTCTAAATATCACGCACTGGCATAACTTTTTGATCCTGCGGGAGATCAACTTGACTGGATCTGAGTGATCTACTTATGAAAACAAATCTTGTGGTCTAACACTATTACTGAAATCATTATTTATGTCAAACCTATGAACTCACTCAACCTAGTGTTGACTTTTTAAGCATGTTTATTCTCAGGTAGTTAAATATTGCTTCCGCTGTATATTTGCTGTTTTGATGATGATTGCTTGCCATGCTTGGAGTCTTCATTACATATCATACCAATTAAAGACATTTAATGCATTGTTCATTAAATACAATGTAATCTATTTATCTTCCGCTGCAAAACTTAATAAAACGTCTCATATAGAGTCGTTCTCGTTTATACAACTGTGATTTGATATATTTAGTGACGTTATTCTTCCAGGCCCTATCTGGAGGACGTCACACTAACTTTCCTCGTTTTCGAAATCGAATAATACCTTTCCATGGCGAAACCTTAAGCATCACCTTGTCACCATCTTGAGATTCGATCGTTCGTCTACACTTGTCGGCATACGACTTTTGCCTATCTTGAGCCTTCTTCAAATGCTCTCAAATCATATCAATCTTACTATTCATCTCTAAAACCAAATCGGTACTGCCGATTTCCTTTTGTCCTACTTCACCCCAACAAATCGGGGTTCGACACCTACGCCCATAAAGCATCTCATAAGGTGGCATCCCAATACTAGTATGATAACTATTATTGTACAAGAATTCCACCAAAGGTAAGTGCTCGTCCCAACTACCACCAAAATCGATAATACATGCCCGTAACATATCCTCCAATATTTGATTCGTACGTTCGGTTTGACCGTCCGTTTGAGGATGATACCCGTGCTCAACTTCAATTAAGTACCCATATCTTCATGAAACTTTTCCCAAAACCGAGATGTAAAGCGAGTATCTCGATCCGAAATAATAGATATAGGAACACCGTGTCAAGAAATGACTTCCTTGATAAACAACTTAGCCAAGGTCTCCGACGATATCGCTTCCTTAATGGGAAGAAACAAAGCACTCTTCGTCAGTCGATCAACTATAACCCAAATCGAATCAAACTGGGTTCTCGTCGTTTTAGGTAACTTTGTGATGAAATCCATGGTAATGTGCTCCCATTTTCATTTCAGGATTTCTAACGGTTGTAACTTACCATACGACTTTTGGTGCTCGGCTTTAACTTGCAAACACGTGACGCATTGCTCAACATACTTCACAACATCACGTTTCATGCCCGGCCACCAATAATCTTTCCTTAAATCAAGATACATTTTCATCGCGCCCGGGTGAATGGAATACTTTGACTTATGTGCTTCATCAAGTAACACTTATCGATAATCACCCATCTTAGGCACCCACACTCTTCCTTGAAAAGACAACAAACCATGCGAACCCATTGTAATGAATTCCGATTGCCCCACAATTCGTTCCGCATGCTTGTTGTGCACGTAAGCCTCTATTTGAATCACACCAAGTTTTTCATGGAAATCGTTAGTAATAATCATACGTAACAACCCTAATCGTAACGCCGGATGATGACTCTTTCGACTTAACACATCCGCGACCACATTTGCCTTGCCTGGATGATAGAGTATTTCACAATCATAATCTTTCACCACATCCATCCACCTACGTTGACGATAATTCAAATCTCGTTGATTAAAGAGATGTTTCAAACTCTTATGATCTAAATAAATCGTACTCTTGACACCATACAAGTAATGGCGCCAAATTTTCAACGCATGCACAACCGCCGCCAACTCAAGATCATGAGTCGGATATCTCGTCTCGTATTCCTTTAATTGTTGAGAGGCATAAGCGATGACCTTACCTCTTTGCATTAGAACACACCCGAGTCCAATTAACGAGGCATCACAATAAACCGTCATGTCTTTCACCCCTTCCGGCAAAACTAACAACAGAGCTTGACATAACTTCTCCTTTAACCATTGAAAAGCAACTTCTTGCTCGTTCTCCCAAACAAACCTCGCGTTATTCCTCGTCAATTTCGTCAATGAAGAAGCGATCTTAGAAAAGTCTTGGATAAACCGACGATAATAACCGGCCAATCCGAGAAAACTTCGGACCTCCGTAGGAGTAGTCGGTTGTCTCCAACTCTTCACCGTCTCTATCTTCCCCGGATCCACTTGAATGCCGTATTTGTTCACAATGTGGCCAAGGAATTGAACTTCCCTTAGCCAAAATTCACATTTGGAGAACTTAGCATACAACTTTTCCCTTCGTAACGTCTTCAAAACTTCGCGCAAATGGCGTTCATGTTCGTTCATACTTTTCGAGTAGACAAGTATGTCGTCAATGAACACAATCACCAACTTGTCCAACATAGGTTGGCACACTCGGTTCATAAGATCCATGAATGCTGCCGGTGCATTCGTAAGACCAAAAGGCATTACTACAAACTCAAAATGCCCATAACGCGTTCGAAAAGCTGTTTTCTCAATATCTTCCTCACGGACCCGCATTTGGTGATAGCCGGACCGTAGGTCAATCTTTGAGAAATACGTCGCACCTTGGAGTTAATCAAACAAATCATCAATCTGAGGCAATGGATAACGGTTCTTGATCGTCACCTTATTCAACTCCCGATAATCGATGCACATCCGCATACTACCATCCTTCTTTTTCACGAATAAAACCGGAGCACCCCATGGCGAAGCACTCGGTCGAATAAAACCCTTCTCAAGCAACTCTTGGGTTTGATTTAACAACTCTTGCATTTCTGTCGGTGCTAAACGATAAGGAGTTTTAGCAATGGGAGTAGCTCCCGGAACCAACTCAATGCGAAATTCAACTTGTCTTTCCGCCGGAACACCCGGTAACTCATCCGGAAAAACGTCTTCAAATTCACTAACCACCAGAATTTCATGAATAGGTGGTGGCTCTTCACGAGTATCAACAACATGGGCAAGAAAAGCCATGCCACCACTAACAAGAAAACGACGTGCCCGCGCAAAAGAACATATCGGCACAAGTCTTCTTCGCTTATCGCCATGAATAATTAGCTCTCCCCCACTTGGGGTTTTCACACGAATAGATTTTTCATGGCATGCAATATCAGCTCTATTATGATCGAGCCAATCCATACTAACAACGATATCAAAATCTCCCAAAGTCATCGGGATAAGATCAATCTTAAAGTTTTTGGCACCAAAAACAACATCACAATTATTAAACACATCAACCACTAACACCGTCTTGCCGTTCGCTATTTCTACTTCTACCGGACGACTCAACTTAGCTAATGGTTTATTAAGTTTAGGCACAAATTTTGGTGACACGAACGACAAGTTAGCACCACTATCAAAAAGTATCCATGCCGGATTAGAATTAACCATGAAAGTACCTGAGACTACTTCGTTTGATTGTTTGGCTTCATCATTGGTTATCAAATAGTTGTGACCCCTAGCCATGCCCGCCGCCTTCTCTAACTTCTTAGCATGATCATTATTCAAATCGGGGCATTCCGGCCTCTTGTGCCCCTCTTTACCACAATTAAAGCAAGTGACTTTGGTCGACGCCTTGTTGCAATCACGGGCCATGTGTCCTCTTTGATTACAAATATTACACGTGGGCCCGAAACCCCCGGAAGCACCCTTATTCACACTATGAACGCTTTCAGAGCCTTTCTTGTTCTTTTTATTGGAAAAGTTCGAATGACTCAAACCTTCAAACTTTCTTTTAGAAAAAGTGAAATCGCTTTTCCTTGGAACCTCTGGCTCGAAACCCCGAGCTAACTCAAACAACTCCTCAAAAGACTTAGCCATACCCCAACTAATCTTACCCTTTAACTCATCGTTCAAGGTACGGTAGAAATCTTTCATTAGCTTGTGATCGTCACCAACATATTCCGGACAAAAACGAGTCTTTACCAAAAAGGTAGACTTGAGAGTAATCAAGTCCATTGAACCTTGTTGCAAATGATGCAACTTGTCCCGGATTCTATCAAGGTCAGAAGAAGTTCGGTATTCTTGGAAGAATTCCTTCTTAAACTCCTCCCATGTCAAGCTCATGCATTGCTCTTCACCATATAAATTGATTTTATCGTCCCACCATAACTTGCCTTCTTCACGTAACATGCTAGACCCACACCTCGTCTTCTTCTCGGGAGGACACTCCGCGGTACGGAACGCCCCCTCAATATCGGAAATCCAACAAGTGCTTTTCAATGGATCCCTCACCCCATTAAACATCGGAGGTTGAGTATCCTTGAAATTTTTGTAGTGGAAGTCCCGTCTTCCTTCACCTCCTTCACCACGAGGATAAATGTTTCTAGCTTCAAGAGCCTCATTGACAGTGGCCTTCATTCGTTCATTAATTAAATTGGTTATTTGGTCGTCAACCGATTCCTTGAAAACCTTTCTCACGCTAACAAGAAAATCTTCCTTGTAGTTCTTTAAGATGGCCTCAACTTTGGTCGTGAAATCGGGGTCCTCGCTTGTACCACCGGTATCATTATCGTGTCCGTTTCTCGTCTTCATTCTATAAAACGGAAAGGGTTAAACCATGAACGAAAGGCATAACTCATAAGTATATACATGCGTACCACACTACCCCATCTTGCTCAACAATCATCGTACATTACTCGTTTGACACGATTTGCACCCGTAAAAACGGTAGCTAATCGTTGTTACGCGAGCACGTCACATTAACTCATTAGTACAACATCCGTCTTGCTTGATGATTGCTAAACACAACACAAAACAATTAGTACAAGGTTAGTTCACATAAACCAAAGCACTAACAATTCCCGATTAGACCCAAAGTCCTACAAGTCCCGCATAAAGCGCTCACACAATAAAGCCTAAGTCTAGGCACCCATCTCAAGTTGCCTAAATCCCTTAGACCATGCTCTGATACCACTTGAAACATCTCAACCCGTATTCCATACGATAATTTTTTTATACACATTTACACGCCAATTAAATATGCAAACCATTCCACATGTTCCATTTAAATGTACAACAATTTAAATGTTCACAAAAGGCACGAAGGCCATTAATTAAGTTTAATACAAGTTTGACCTACTACAATGATAGTTTATAATCCAAACAACACTCGAGCATGGTTTGGGGCTAAACTACCCAAAACGTTAGGCCACTTCAAAAGCTATCCCAAAAGCACCCCCTGTCAACACAAACGGGAGACAAATAATCCAACCGTATGCCCTTACCCTTGTCCAAGCTGGAACCTATAAAATGGTAAACAACGAGAGGGTAAGCAATGCTTAGTGAGTGCAACAATTATACATACATATATATAACCTATCCATTTGCAATCACAATACCAAATACCTCATACGAACTTGTAACTCAAATAGCATGTCAACATACCCGTAACACTAACAAGTCGTACATTATCACACCACTTCATTAGCATATACTCAACTCAATATATTTTATATGCTAAACAAAACAACAATCTCAATATGGTTATCCAATAACGCTATGGTGCTACCGGCTCGTGGTTCACACCATACGCGTTTGAGTCATACTCGTTTATAGTGCTACCGGCTCGTGGTTCACACTCGATGCTACCGGCTCGTGGTTCACATCTTAGTTTATAGTACTACCGGCTCGTGGTTCACACTCGATGCTACCGGCTCAGTGGTTCATACCATAACATTCACAAATAAATACGCTATATACACATACGTATAATTACTCCACTCACCTTGTCACAAGGATGATGATTTAACACTTCCGAGCTTCAACGCAATGTACCTAAATCATTAAGTGCACATTCAATTTCACAACTAGTGGGATTAACCACAATACTCCCACTTGAGCATTTAATGACCCAATTTGCATTAAATGACTCAATTACACACAACCGCCCATAAATGGCCAAGACTCGACTTTAATCACTAAGGCTAGTGAATTAAAGTCTACTAACTTCAATTAACACAAAACTTAGGGTAATCCATACCCATTTCATCTAATTAGGTCAACTAGTACATTTTGACCCATTTTATATTACTTAGACTCACAATCAAGTCAAACTTACACATTAACACTTCTTTCATAAATCTTAAAGTGCATTAGTGACTAACAACACCATTTGACACTTACAACCTCAAATCATAATGCCAAAACCCTAGATTGTGGCTATTAGGGTTTCATTACAACAACACAACCCAAATTCACCCATTTTATCCTCAAATGGGTCATACAAATCTCTAATAACCAAAACCCTAGCCATTAACCAATTAAAACTTAAAACATAAAGTTAGAACTTACCAAGACTATCCTCTTGTAGCTAACAACAAGGAGAACAACTTTAATTCTTGCTCCTAGGTTTGATTCACAAATCTTCACCTTCAAATCTCAAGATTAAACTAAGTTGGTTTTGTGTTTTGGGAGAGAAAATGGAAAGAAAAGATAAAATGAAAATGAATTAAATGGATATGTGGTGGAGATTTAATGCTCCCATCAGATCCACATGTCAATTTACCATTTTACCCCTTAAAATCTCTTAAAATGAGCTAAGTCCGGAATCTGTCCAGCAGAAATGTCGCGGCGCGACCCAATTCTCGCGGCGCGGCGTATAAAAGGAAAAAAGACCCTTCTTAACTCAACTTCTGATCCAAATTTCCTTTGTTTGTAGCGTCGCGGCCCAGATCGCCGCGGTGCGGCATTAGCCTAAGCCTGAACAGTTTGACAATCTAAAACACATTTTGATTTCATTTGATTCGTACACCTAAATCCCACTTCCTACATTCGCCTAACCTTCAACAATAGTCTCACAAGACTTAACGCTATCAAAGCCCATGTATAAACTTGCATGCGCACACATTATCAAGTATATATATATATATATATATATATATATATATATATATACACACACATATATCTATACAATTACGCATAATCTAGCGAGTTACAAACGTACAAATGATTAAGTATGTACCTTTCAATATGTGCGGGAAAAACGGGATGTTACATGGTTTAATGACTAGGG
This sequence comes from Rutidosis leptorrhynchoides, assembly GCF_046630445.1. Classification (NCBI taxonomy): domain Eukaryota; kingdom Viridiplantae; phylum Streptophyta; class Magnoliopsida; order Asterales; family Asteraceae; genus Rutidosis; species Rutidosis leptorrhynchoides. Next base: position 291,309,298 of record NC_092343.1, on the reverse strand, counting down.
TAATTTAGGGTTTTGGATTTAGGTTTATGGTTTATAAGGGTTTAGGGTTTGGGGTAGGGTTTATGGTTTAATGTTTAGGGTTTAGGGTTTTTTTTTATTTATTTATTTTTTTTTTTTTGGATAAGGGGACTTTGCCCCGAAAAAATCCAATAGAAAGAAAAGGAATGGTACAACTACAACGGACATACCCGAGGGGGAATTTTAGTGAACCCCAGAACACTTACAAATGCCATTACTTAGAATGACAAAACGAAAACCTAAACAAAAGTGCTAGTTTACATCCCAATAACTAGAAAGATAGATGCAAATACAGATATCAAAATGGAAACAATACAAATTCATTGTCATATTTCTCATATGACTACTACCACAAGTAATGACTTGGAGGTTTAGACTTTTTGATAAAACATCATGATGCATAGCCAAAGTAGTAAACCCCCTCTTTAAAAACAAAATAGTCCAGTTGCCATTCGAAGCCCAGATTCCATAGGTAACACTGTTACAGGCCCAATAATCGAGGACGGCCCACGAATAGTCCATAGAGCTGTTTAGGAGCCTGTAGACTATAGGATAAATAAATAATGGCCCACCTTTGGAGATTGTTGGATCGATATTCAACTTTTTAGCCCGATATTCGCCCGGATCAAAATTAAAAATTAAGATCCTGAAAATATTAACCCGTTGACTCACAAAAGTCAAAATACCCAAAAAATTAATAAATTGCAGGCTTTTATCATATAAAACCCAAACACATTTATACCCACAATGATCAATAGCAGCAAGCAGCCGCAAATTACTCTTCATTGCATCTGGAATAGGATGAACACTTGAGAAGGTGACAAATTGATCTGTTGACTTCCAGAGGTCAAACTTTCGATAAACATAACAAATTGCAGACTTATTAAACCTTGGGTCCAAACCCTATCACCTTCATAGTAGCATGAAGTAAACAATAGGCTTCTAGACCTCATATTAACACCTTTACTACACATAATACATGATCCAGAGCACAATTTGATACTTTGACTTAAAAAAGTCAAATTAGTAGCCTGAAACCTACTGTATTCTTTTCCAAGACAAATTTGGATATGAAGGCAGCTCTTTAACACAACAAAAGCTAGATTAGATGGATTAGTCACTTCAATAGAACAATACTCACATATGTTAACACATACCATCCTTTTTTGGTAGTTGCAATGAAAAAAGAAATATTGAACGTAAGACCATAGCTGCAGGCAGTCACCAAAAATATTAAGGATGTAATCAAAATACATCTTCAACAAAAGAGTGTAGCAGCAGAAGGGATAACCAGAATGATGATGCAGCAGACTGACCTGAGACTCTAACCCTAGACACAAAGGGATCCTGAACAGAAGTGGACCCCTGTTATTATCCATTTGATAAGGATAACCTTGACCATGACAGCTTGGATCTTGTATGTGGGTCATCACTTGCACCCTAAAACCCCCCATAAAAGAAAAGGAGACTTCACCTACCTCTTTTAGATGCCAAGTTCACCACATACAAACTCTCTCACCATGAAAATGAAAGTTTAGCTCAATGACACAGTATAGGGTCTTCAAGGAATTAAAAGTGAGACTCTTTGACACCAACCTTATTTCACCTTTAAAAAGAGTATGTGAACCATTCCCATACAATACACCAATGTCTCCAATCCTATGCAGTTGCCCTGTAAAATGAGGAAGGACTCAAAAAAGTGTTTGATAAATATCAAACATTTAACATGATGAACAAGAGACTTAAGACTGTTAAGTAAAAATGGCAACCATAAATGACCTCTGCCCATCTCCACCTTATTACTCCATAAGCCTCAAGATGACCCAGCCCAAGGATACAAAAGGAACAAATGATGCAGACTCAGAGTGACAGACTCAAAATAAACACAAATACAATGAATAGCCACAAGGCAATGCATCTTCAATTCTTGTCTACCCATGAAAGAATTGAAAGCACTTCTTCTACACTTTCTAATAAGCAATTTCAGCCTTGCCTTACCTATTCCACTATTGAAAATGAAAGGCTTAAAAAGAATCCTAAATTTAGGGTTAAGGTATTTAAAATGGGTTAAATAAATAAGAAAATAAAGAAGACTCCACCTTATATCCCCCAGGGTTAATCTAAGAGTGCTAACCTCCAGCACATTGTTTTTAATCACCCAGACCCTATAGTGCAACCTCGTAATAAAGAAACTCAAATGACTCAAAAAGACAGTTGGCTCAGTTTGACTAGGGTTTTGGCTGAGACAAGTAGACACAATATTAGAATGAAAAATAAAGGTTGCATCTACCCTACTCCCCCTTATATCTCCATCCCAAAACCAATCCCAATGACAAGAAACATACAGAATACCCTCCATATCATAAGGATTGCTCAGTTTTACAACCATTTTGACTTTTAGGGTTGACTTCAATTACCTTAAACTTCCACATAGCAGCTGCATGGACAGATAGAGTAGACTTTAAAACTTTCAGCCCCACTAGCCTTAATCTAACCACCTCCTCTATATTCGTACATAACATATCCACATTCCTCTGATCACCCTTGAAAAGTCTTGCATTTCTTTCCTGCCATATATGGTAAATGATAGAGGCAATGACCAACCTTCTAATAATACTCCAAATGGACTTGTTACATCTTTTGCTAGCCATCATCTCAAGTAAATCAACCCATGTGAGGTTTTCATTCATGATGGTGTCTATGATGTCACCAAAATCATCTTTGTTTCTAAAATTGTTCCACACATCCTTGGAATACTGGCAGTCAATAAAAATGTGATTATGAGAGTCTTTGACTTTATTACAAAAAGCACATAGCTTATCATCATGGACCAACCAACTCTCCAATCTATCTTGGGTAGTTAACTTCTCATTTGCAGCCACCTATAGGATAAAAACATGCCTTGGTATGTCTTGAGAGAACCACACCAATTTATGCCATTTCACATCATCTCTATTAACTTTCATGTCCAGTCAAGCCCTGCTAGTGCTGTAATCAGTCAACTTGCCATCATTAGACACCCATTTGACAGTATCTTGATTACCTATAGAGAAGTGAGGATTGAAGGAGAGAAGATGGTTATATTTTTGGAACATAACAGCAGGCCATCTCAACTCACTCCCTTCTCTAATGTCATCAACAGTACTGCTTAAAGTTAAACCACTGGATATGATGTCTCTTTTAGGAATGAATTTAAAAAGAGGGCCATTAGGGTTCCAGTGGTCATACCAAAGGGAAGTACCTTTACCATCACCAAGTATATGGAAAATATTACTTCTAATGGACTCTTTAATTCTCAAAATACCTCTCTAACAACTGGAGGCCTCCACAGCTTCACTATCCATGGACCAAAAATTCTTATTACCAATTTTATGTTCTTTAATCCATTTAACCCAGATAGATTTCTTGTTAGACACTAGGTTTCAGATGTGTTTAGTGATGAAGGTTTTATTCCAGAGGTGGATATCTCTGATACCCAGAACACCTTGTCTTTTATCATAACTCAAATCTTTCCATGACACTTTAGCCATCACTCTACCCTTGTCAGTGCCACCTCAAAGAAAACATCTGAGCATTTTTTCAATATCATAAACCACACTTTTAGGGATGACAAACATGGAGATCCAATAGACTTGAATTGAAATCAACACAGACTTGATTAATTGAAGTCTACTAGAAAAAGAGAGGGATTTATTCTTCCAATCTTGGATCCTTTTCCTAACTTTCTCAATGAGATTAGTACAGTCTTTTGCATTCAGCCTTGTAGAGATAGGGGAAGCCCTAGGTACTTTACAAGAAAACTTCCCACTTTAAAAGGAATTTTAGAAATGACCTCAGCTTGTTGGTATTCAGTCACATTATCAAAGAAGGTGGTACTTTTGAGCATATTAAGCTTGAGACCAGAGTAGCTACTAAATTCATTTAAAGCATTATTCAACAACTGGACAGACTTGGCATCAGCATTGCAAAACATCTTGAGATCATCTACAAAACAAATGTAGGTGATACCTAGTTAATGGCAGTCTGGATGATATTTGAACCCCTCATTTTTCTTAATAGTTCTTTTGATGCATAAGGTAGGAACTTCCATAACCAAAGTAAACAAGTAGGGTGATATAGGGTCATCTTGCCTAAGACCTTTTTTGCCTTTGAAATAACCATGTTGATCCCCATTAATAGAGATTGAAAATGAGGGAGTGGACATGCAGACCATCAACCAATTGATCATCTTAGGGTGAAAACTAAAGTTACACAAAATTTCCCTTATAAACTCCCAATTAATAGTATCATAGGCTTTCTGGATGTCAATCTTAAAAGCACATCTACCTTTCCCTTTTTTCCAATTATAACCTCTCATTAATTCTTGAGCAAGAAGGACATTGTCACTTATCTGTCTACCAGGAATAAAGGCAGATTGGTTATCATCAACAATGTCATCCAAAACACCTTTAATTCTCTCAGCTAGGATCTTGCTAATGATCTTGTACATAACATTGCAGCAGGTAATTGGTCTATAGTCCACAACAGATTTAGGACAGTCTGATTTGGGGACCAGGGCAATAAGGGTTGCATTGACCTCACCAAGTAATCTACCATTAACAAAGAACTCCTTTATAGCAGTAAAGACTTCATCACCTATAACAGGCCAGGCTGCTTTGAAAAATCTAGAGTTGAAACCATCAGGACCTGGGGACTTGGAATCATCAATACTCCATAAAGCATTCTTTATTTCTTCATCATCAACATTCCTAACCATGAACACAGCTTGTTCTGGGGTAAGTTTCTTGGTAAACAGAATATTAGGTCTATCAATCTGCCTAGTGACACTAGCTGTACCAAGCATACTTTCAAAATGAGAGACAAATTAACCTGTAACCTCATTGCCTGTGAAAACATCACCTTCCACATTTTGAATAGTTTCTATCTTGCTCTTGTTATTCCTTGCCTTAATTACCTTGTGGAAGTAAGCAGTGTTAGCATCCCCCTCCTTAAGCAATTGTATTTTACTCTTTTGGATCAGCAGTTTTTCTTCTTCAATCAATGCTGCCTTATAGGCTTTGTAATACATACATTCTTCTTCTCTTTTGTCATTGTTATGAGGGTTAGCATTAACATCTTGTTGTGCTTTTGTTAACTCTTCTCTAAGAATAGCAGTCTTTTTATACACATTAACATTAGCATCATTCAACTTTCTCATCTGCTTTTTAATCATCTTCAGTTTGGATACAACAGAAAACATGTGGTAGCCTAGAACCCTTGTTTTCCAAACATCAGCAATCAATGGCAAGAACTCTTTTTTATCAGCTAGGTGGTTGAATCTGAAAGGTTTGACTTTCTTCTTGTCCATATTCGGGATGGAGACAACAATGGAGGTGTGATCAGATAACCCCTAGGGTTGAAACTCATCAGATACTCGAGGGAAGCAACCAATTAAACCCTGATTGCCCATGGCTCTATAAATCTTCTTTAAAACACCTTTGTTGGAGCGAATTTCATGAGGCTTTTGGTTCCATGTGTAAAAGAAACCAAATTAATTTATGTCCTCAATTTCAATACTATTTACACAATCCCTAAAAGCATGCATAGGTGTAGTAACAATAGAAGGACCTGAATCTCTATCTTCTGGATTTAGGCTAACATTAAAATCACTAATGATCAGCCATGTTCTATCACCCACAACACCATTAAAAGTACACAACTCACTCCATAGAAGCTTCCTTATGTTGTCATTATTGGATGCATACACAACTGAACAATAAAATCTTTTCTTACCATTGATTTGCTTAATCAAATAGTACATAACTTGATCAGTTTGGTGTATCACATTGCAAGTAACTTCATTTGGGTCCCAACCTATAACAATCCTAGTACCTCCTAAACAGCTGGCATTATTTGCAGCCTTGTGCCAATTACCAAACACATAATTACATACTTTGTCTAACTTTTTAGTCAAAAACCTAGTTTCAACTATAGAGCAGACACTACAATTGCTATTCCTAATGAGATTTCTTATTTCATCTTGTTTAGAAGTATTGTCCATACCTCTAATGTTCCAACAGGCTAGCTTAAACATTGGGAACAGTTTTGGGATTGGAACTATCACCATTAACCATGTCTTCACAAGAACTCATATCCACATCTTTCATTAGATTGGTTGTACCATCAGTTTCAGATACAACATCTTCTTCATCAGACTCATCAAAACTAATAGGCTTAAAATAATTAATGCCTTGTTTTCCACAAAGGAATTGGAAAAAATCTTTTTACTCTTTAGACCAAGCATTAACTATTAAGCCGGAAGGAAGGAAATTGGGATTAGCACATGACCTAATGTATTCTTTTTGAGATTCCCATAATTTCCATTCTTCATCATATTCATCATTATTCTTCTCATGATCAGATTCGTCAACCAATACCCCAAACTTATTTTGCATAAGTGTGCCTTCTTTCTTGTTACCATTCTCACCCATGATGCCTTTACCTTTGTCCTTATTAGCTTCTGTGCTACCCTTGGCACCTATTCCACTAGTGTTGCTACCCTTACATTACCCTTAGCTACATTACTCTTAGTACTATTCCCACCTAGGTCACTACTCTTATTTTTATTCCCACCTAATTCACCATTCTTATTATCTTTACTCCCCTTTTCCCCAATCCTGATACCATTATCTTTACTCTTTTCACCAACCTTTATCCAGGCCCCTCCATTA